>NC_137276.1:65375000-66000000 GCF_054371585.1 Giraffa tippelskirchi | reverse complement strand
CTTCAGCATTTCCTGGGGCTGGGCTCTAGATCTTTACCCCTGTGCTGTCTTGCTAGGAGTCAGCACCCATGTTCCCCAGGCAGGTGTGACCTGATTAGCAGGAGTCTACAAAGGTGTAGGGTAGGGTGGTGAAGGCTGCTAGGTATCTGTTCCTGTGTGGCTTGGGAAGAAAAGAAGTTAACTCTTTCAGTGCCCAAACTTTTAGAGGTTACAGCTCCGACTGGGCTGGGCTGAACTGTGCGGGGAGGTGGAAGTAGGGAGCTGTGGCTTGGGAAACAGGGAGAGACAAGCCAGCTGAGCTGTGCAGAGGGACAGGTAAACACATGCATGGGTCCTGGGCTTATGCTGTAGTCAGCACTGTCCCCTCATCCTCCCCTGAACCCCAGTGCAACCTTACACATTGCGGAACATTATCACAGCCTGCCTTCAACCACGGTTATCCATCTAATAATGATGAGCATAAAAGCTGCTCTGTGCCAGGACAGTGCCAAGTACTTTGAAGTCATCATCCCATTTAGGTCCCTCAACCACCAGCTCAGGTGAGTGAGGTATGTATCATGGGTTACCTGAGGGTTAGAGACCCCATCGTTTCCAAAGTGGCCCCATCAGTACATTCTTCTTTACTATTCTATTGTATTATTTTCTTCCTAGCCAAGTCACTTAGGAATGATCTTGCTTCTGTTGATATTAATATTTGCTTCTTTATTGTATCCCCTGCCCCCACTCTACTAAAATGTCAGCCTCATGAAAGCAGGACCTTGTCTGCCTCATTCACTGCTCACTGCCAAGGTTTTGGAATATAGAAGGGGCTCTGTAAATGTTCGTTGATTGACAGTGAATGAATGGAATATCTGTTGAATGGATGAACCAGGATTCCTTCTCCCTTTTCTCTCTTTTTCTTCTGATGGAGCACTCTCCTTATAGTACTTGAGGAATGTTCTGGAGGTAGAATCACCCTCCTTCCACTTGTCCTGGGCACTCTTTTGTCAGGCACTGAGGGGTGCTGGGGTAGGCCTCCAGGTTCTCTTGCCCTGGGGACCTCATTGCTCTTTGAAGCATTTTCAAACTGCAGGGCACAGATAAAATCAGTTTTGTGCACTGTAATCAATAAAAATAAAAATAAATAGGATAGGATAGATTAGAAAGTATCAGCGTGCATCACTTGTAGTAAAGCTAAGCATTTTGTATATATTTATGTCTCTGTGTAGCTGGTGGTCCCAAAGTAAAAAAATATATACATATATATAGTACATAGATATGTGTATATATATTTGTATGTGTATATATATGTATAATTGATTTACAATATTGTGTTGGTTATAGGCCATGATAATCTCATGTTAATACAGCAAAGTGATTCAGCTATATATATACATTTTCAGATTCTATTCCACTATAGGTTATAAGATGTTGAATATAGTAGATCCTTGTTACTCATCTATTTTATGTATAGTAGTTTGAATTTGTTAAGCTCATTTTCTTAATTTGTCCCTCTCTCCCTCCCACTTTGGTCACCATAAGTTTGTTTTCAATGTCTGTGAGTCTGTTTCTGTTTTGTATATAGGTTCATTTGTATCATATTTCAGATTCCATGTATAAGTGGTATTATACAGTATTTGTCTTTTTCTGACTTCACTTTTCTGACTTAACATTCTATCCACATTGCTATAAGTGGCAATTTTTCATTCTGTTGTATGGCTGAGTAATATTCCATTGTATAAGTACACATCTTCTTAAGCCAAATGTCTGTTTTTTAAAAAATTTTTTTTAATTTATTTTATGACTGTGCTAGATCTTCATCAAGCTTCCCAAGTGGCTTGATGGTAAAGAATCTGCCTGCCCAAGCAAGAGACGCAGGAGACTCTGGTTCAATCCCTGGATCAGGAAGATCCTCTAGAGGAGGAAATGGCAACCCATTCCAGGATTCTTGCCTGAAAAATTCCATGGACAGAGGAGCCTTGTGGGTTACGGTCTGCGGGGTCACAAAAAGTCAAACACGGCTGAGCGACTGAGCACGTACATACGGGTCTTCATTGTTGTGGTGGGCTGGGACTTCTCTACTCATGGGGCAAGGGCTTAGTTGCTCCACAACTTGTGGAATCTTCCTGTTCCAGAGATTGAACCCGTGTCCTCATATTGGGAAGCGGATTCTTAATCACTGGACCACGAGGGAAGTCCCTAAATGTTTGTTGACGGGCACTTGAGTTGTTTCCATGTCTTGGCTATTGCAAACAGTGCTGCTGTGCACGTTGGGGTATATGTATCTTCTCAAATTAGAGTTTTGATTTTTCTGGATTTATATCCTAAAATGTATTTCTTACTTTGAATCTCTGTCAAAAAAGTTTGAACCTAGTGTGTAAATTTGGGAAGTGGGAGATGCTATGCTTGGACCTAGGCCCAAAGGAAAGCCAACCAATGAAATTAATAATCCTGCTGATAATTATTAATATAATGTCAATTATTGGCCATGTATCCTGTGCCAAGCAGGAGTGCTCAGGTCCCAGCTTCCTGCGCAGAGGTGAGGGGGAAGGAGTTTGGAGCAAACTGAGGTCCTGGGAACAAGGAAGGCTGCCTGGAGGAGGAAGAACCTGAACTCAGCCTCGAATAACCCCTTGACCGTGGCAGGTTTGGGACTGGGTCAGAGTGTGAGTTCAGGTGGCAATAACAATAACGATAACAATAGCTTCAGTCAGTCAGCTCTGGCCAAGTGCGAGCTCTGGCTGAGTGCTAGGCACTCCTTTAATCTTCAGACATTTTCTGGAGGCATGAACAGCTCTATATACCATTTTACAAACAAGGAAAAGAAGACTTGGAGAAATATGGTGACTTTTAGGGTAGGGGTCTCATAGTGGTAAAACTGACAAGGTTAGGTCCAGGGCAAGTCAGCACTCCTCAGAGCCTGGGTCCTTCAGCCCTGCACTGCAGAGGGAAGGGCCTGAACAACTGAGGGCAGCTGGGTGCTGGTGGTGGGGCAGTGGGCCTGGAGGGGCAGCCAGGGCAAATGGGAATGGTTCTGTGTTGGGGCTCAGAGACCACCTGGCTCTCAGGGAAGAATGCAGGTTCCAAGACACATGTCCTGGAGGACCCATGTAGGTCCCAGTCTTGGCAGTAAGGGGGAGCAGAGCCAGAACAGCACTCTCCCTGACTTTGTCCATTCCCTGGGCCCAGTGTCCCCCAGCCTGTGGCGGGCTTGGCGCGTAGTGAGAAATAGAAAGAGCAGTAGGGCCTGTTTCTCATCTTTTGTCAAGTCTCATCTCTGTTGATTTGAACCCAGCTCTTCTGCCTTCTGGCGAGTCAGGAAATAATTCTTGGCTTGAGTGTTCCCATAAAGGAATTGGATGTTTGCATAGCTTATGGTTCTTTGCAGGGACTGAACTTGGGACTTGCTTGCCTGGACAGAGGGACTGTGGATGGCCACTGGTGATTCTCTTGGAAGCATGAGTAATGGGGTGGTTTACTATCTTTTACAGTAGCAGCTTGCCTGGTTTCAGATGGCGGTGTTTACTATCTTTTACAGTAGCAGCTTGCCTGGTTTCAGATGGCGGTGGGTGAGTCTGTGTGTGCTGTACTCGCCCACATACACACACATGCTCACTTGGACATCCACACTCATGCCCACTAGACATACCCACACAAACATGCACATTCTCATTCACATCTCTGCAAACATACATGAGCAACACAAGTACGTATGTGTGGATACTTGTGTTCACATGCAAGCACACAGTTGTTGCAGGGCCACCACTTTAGATGATAAGGGGGTGTCCTGGGTGTTTGTGCATCTGGGGGTGGGTGGTGGCAGTGCTGGTGGGGGTGCCAGATGAGTAAGGGTGGGTCTTGAGCCATCTAGTTTCTGAGATCCTGTTCTGGGACCACTGACCCTTTATCAGGGACTTCTGGGCTTCTGCTGTGAGTGTCCAGACCACTCGGGGGGCTTCTGTGGCAGTTTGCACTGAGAGAGTTGGCTCAATTGATTCTTCCTTTCTGCCTGGGGTTGGAGAGAGAAGGCAGAGTGGCTTCTTGTGGGTATACCTAGGGCTGCTGTGTCCTTTCCTTTTTCTCTTCTTCAACATTCAGCCTCCGTCCCCCTCCCAGGTGCCAGGGGTAGGGGGTAGGGAAGGAAGAAAGCCTGCAGGCTCTCTTGTGGTTGGGGGGAACCCCTAGGATGCTGCTCTGAGCAGGGACTTGGCAGAACCTTAGAGGCTGGGGGTGGCTTGGTGAGGCTAGACACTGTGGTCTGGACACCATCTGTACCTGTCTCTGAGATAACCTTGAAACTCTCATCCCTTTACTTCTGGGGCCTATCAGCTGAGCCTGGAGGCTCTCCATAGGAGCAAGAAGGGCTGTGGTTCTGGCTCTTCTGGGGACATCTCTGTCCTGGGCTTTTTGTTTGATTCAACAAGAACACCTACTGTGTGCATGGTGAACACAAATGAATGAATGACCAATGTTCCAGGCACTGTGCTAGGGACCAAAAGACAGTTCAGACATGGACTTTTATCCTCCAGGAGCTCAGTCTAGAGAGGCAGCCAGCCATAGATCCCAGCATCTGAGGGAGGAGGAGGGATGTGTGTGCATGTGTGTATGTGTATAGGTGTGTGCTTAAGCACAGTCTTAGTACACATGCGCACCCCTACCTTGGTCCTTGCTGCAAGGGCACATTATCCTGGAACTCAGCATCCTCCACCTGATGCAAAGAGCTAATTCATTGGAAATGACTTTGATGCTGGGAAAGATTGAAGGCAGGAGGAGAAGTGGGCAACAGAAGATGAGATGGTTGGATGGCATCACTGACTCAATGGACATGAGTTTGAGCAAACTCCGGGAGATAGTGAAGGACAGGGAAGCCTGGTGTGCTGCAGTCCATGGGGTTGCAAAGATTTGTACATGACTTAGTAACTGAACAACAGCAACAGCACCCTCAGTATGACAGGGGATCAAATGGGGAATCTGCAGGGACGGGGGGTGGGGGTTGTGAGGTTGTGCAGAAGAGGAAGGAAGGGAGCAGTGCCTAAGGATGGAGCTACAGTGTGCCATGCGCCACACCAGGGCATCACAGGCCCCAGCTCCCTGACTTGTCAACACTTTGAAGGAGGACAGGCTGTCCTCTGGCTGAGGAACTTGAAGACAGATTATGTATGTCACAGACCACACAGGCAGTAAGGTATGTATCAGCCTGAGCCTTGCTCTGCTGGTCTCCAAGCAGAAGGTAGACCTGCTTCCCAAGGCCACTTCTGGGCTTCCTCTGTTCCTCTTCACACACCTTGGATGGGACAGGAGGAAGCCCACACATTAAAAGAGGGGTAATAAAAGTAGTCATCTCATAGAATCATCCAGTGAAGTACTTGAGACCTAGGTGCTGGAGGCCTGGTAAGAGCACCATAAATAACAGCCATTCCTCTTGTCTTTCTTTGTTCTTAGGGCTCACAGGGGCTGCAGGGCCTGCATGTCCCTCTCCTAGCCCAGTGCCTTCTGGCCTGACTTTGGAGAGAGGGCAGGCCTGCACTGCCTTCATCACTGGGAAAACCTGGACTTCACTGACTCCCACTCTATCCCTGATTGTGGGCGAGGCAGGTAGTGACAGGTGAGGAAGACGCAGGTCCCCAGTGCAGGGCAGAGAGAAGAGGGAAGTGACTCACTAACTACAACAAATTTCGTCTCCCTCAGAAAAACAGTGGTGAGAGTGAACGCACGTAGGTGCCTTGGAGGCACGCACCAGCGGAAGGCTGGCAGGGACTGCTGGGGCGTTCGGGTGGGCCTAGCTGTACTGCCTCCCCCAGTTAGGGGAGGCGGAGACAGGCCCTTCTGGGGGTTAGGATTGTGCCTGTCACTGCAGGGAGCCATGGGTGGGGACAAAGGGACCTCTCCCCTTCCGAAGTTTCTGCCGGGTTCTTCCCTTTTTGTCTCCGGGTACTGAGGGTGTCCAAGGTTTGGGAGAAGCCCACCACTGAGTGGACAGCCTGCTCTTTAAGGGCTCAACCGTTGACTCCTGTGGTGGCGAGGTCCCGAGAGAGCAGTCGCCTAGCTCAGGTTGCACAGCACAGCGAGATTCTTCCGGCGCTCGCCGAGGCTTGGCTTGGCTTTAAAAAGCAGAGAGCGGCGAGGGCCCGCCGATATCCCGGGGAGCTGGAGTCTGGGCGGGGGTGTGGCGCCGAGAGCTTTTGCTTCTTTCTCCTGCCAGGGAGGCTGGATGTAGGGTTTGGTCTTTTTCCAGAAAGAGCCGAACTCATGACCAGGGAAGCGGAACTGGTTTCCCAGGCAGTCTCCCCCGCCCCAAACTTTTCCTCCTAGGCGGAGGGTGGGCTGGCGGAGGGAGGAAGCGGGACCGAGAAAGGTGGGGCCAGCCGTTCCCTCTCCACCAGGCAGCAGCGGCTCTGGAATGCCAATCCGGACGCTGCTTGGTGAGTGTGTCTTTAAATCCGAGACCCCCGCCCCCTCGGCGGCTGGGTCCGGGGCTCTCGCTGGCTGGGCGACGGCGGGCGCGGTGATTGGCGGCCCCGCCGGGTCCGCCCTCGGCGTGGGGGTCGCGGGGCACGCGGAGCCGAGCGGCGCGCTCCGGCTGGGGTGCGCGGCTCTCTACTCAGGCGAGCGCGGCCTCCTGCGCTTGTGCCCTCGCCTCGTCGCGCCCGGCCTGCCAGCCTCCGGAGCCGCCTCTGCTCACGGATGGGCTGGGGAAGTTGGGAGGAGCGAGCCGGAGCCAGTACCCGGCGCGACCCGCCGCTGCCTAACTCGGCGCCCGCAGTTCGGGCGCCGCGCGCCTGCCGCAGGAGCGCGGATGCCCCCCGGGGCCACAGGCTGGCAGGTACCGACGAGTCCGGACGCGGAGCGGCCCAGGGAGGGCTGATGAGGGACTCTTCTGGGCACTCCCGGGCCGGGGCTGCTCCGACCATCCACTCCCCATCCCCTAGATCACAAGCCTCTCTGGGCTCAGTGGAGAGGAGAGATCCTGGCCCCTCCCACCGAAACCCGCACGGGATCGGTGCCTGGGAGAGAAGCGGAACCACACATTTTAAACAGGAGTTATTGAGTCGTTCTGTCTGTCCGGCTCGGCTACGCGCTTTCTCCAGGAGCTTTCTCTCCGTCTAGGGTAGATGTGGGATGGCGACACCTCCACCCTTGATGGCTGGTCCTCGGGCGAGACCTGAGAGCTGGGCTTCCCTTGCAGCTGCGGCGAGGCAAGCCGCCTCATGTTCCACACCTGAGGTCCCTGGGCTCCTCCTTAGGCACCTAAGGTCCATGGAACCGGGAAGAGTTCAGAGATCCCAGTGGGTGCAAGCTTTGATGTTGGGCCCCATCTGGCTCTTTCCTTCTGTAGGCCTGGGTCTCCCAGGGGAGCCCTTTTTTCATCTTCAGAGGTTTTTCTTGGAGGGGCGGGTGGCCTGTCAGAAGGCAGAGGGCAGTGTCAGGGAGACTACTGCCCTGGACTGTTAAAAACAGCCAGGACGGTTGGAACATGTTATTACCTCTTAGGGAGTCAGAAATGGAAGAAAAGCTCCCCTGACTTCAGGAAGCTTCCAGCTTCTCGCTCTCTCCACCAGAGTTCCATGCACCAACTCCTTGGCTTCCTGCAGAGCAACCTGGACCCAGTGACTGAGCATTTCTTAAATGCCAGGCACTGGGCTCTGCCAAGGAAGATGGGAGTGGTGGAAGGAGTTGGAGGGTTCTCCCCTTAGGTGGCTTAGCCCCACAGTTGCGGCCGGGTGGGGGGCGGTGAGGGGGTGGGACACAAGGCATAAAAACAGAAATTTCTTTACTGTAAGGTTTCCATACCAGTCTGGGACTAATAGTAACAGTGGAAATACCAAGAGAATACACATGATTAATTGCTGAATGAGTGACACAGGCTGTAATTGCCAGGGAAGCTAGGATGCAATTCTCATGCAGCCATGCAAATATGTTTGAAATATTCTTGTTCTACTTCCATACCCCTCCTTTCTGATTACCCTGCTGCTTAGGACCTCCCACCACCTCCAGGGACAGGGAGCAACAGGAGTGTGCCCCAGCCCCATTCCTAGTTGCTTTTTTTTTTTTTCCTGCTGACTGAAGCTATTCCGGACTTCAGGAGAAGTACGTTTGGTTTCTGGGGTCAGGCTGACCCTCCTAGCTTCCCTGGGGCTTCTGAAGTTTGGGGTCTAGATCCAGCCTTATAGGAGGAAGTCCTCACTTCCTTTCTGAAGAGCTTCTGTCTCTGGGGGCTGGGGATGAGCTTGGCAGGCTGGAGCCCTGGAGCCAGACACTGTTTCCTGTGAGTGCAGATAGACAATCTTCTTCTCGCTGGCCATCAGGGTTGGAATTGGGGTGTTGGAAGTGGACAGGCCCAGCAGAACTGGCTTGAGGTTAGTGGTACCTGGGGCATCTGTGACCTCACCTCTGAGGTTCTGCTGTGCCTCGGGCTCTGCTCCCTTGCCCATCATCCCTGGCAAGTTGTCCTGGAACAGTTTGTAGAGGTGGCAGTGAGCTTGTGCCCGTGGCCTTGGACACTCTTCTGGGTGTGGGAGTTGCTGAGCTTACCCTTTAGCCCTTGGCCGGCACTGTGAGTACTTGGGTGAACACACACCCACCTGCCTCCAAACAAGTGATGCCTATGGGGTCATCCAGGAACAGGTGGGGAATGCTGGCGTGGCCAGAGATGTGTGCGAACACACTCAGGTTTATAGCTGCGTGGGCTGGGATGGTGAGGAACTGGATACAGTGGACATGAGAGCAGACACAGGAAGACAGTAGGGGTGGGCAAGCAACTCAGGGCACAGACACGTGCAGGGGCAGACAGTGAACACACAAGCGGGAACAATGAATAGGCTGCAGATACTGTATATACAGATCTATGCCATCATGGAGGCTTGGCTGACAGAAGTAGACAGGCATATTGGTGGGTCCAGAGAAGCACAGACAGAGATCTGAGCTGACATTCACTGACGAGAGACATGGAGCCACGTGGATGTGACCTGAGTCCCTGAGAAGACACGGAGTTGGCTGTGAGCACTTGGACCACAGACACTTAGACCTGCTGAGTCACCCGGCTGCTGCTGCTGCTAAGTTGCTTCAGTTGTGTCCGACTCTCTGCGACCCCATAGACAGCAGCCCACCAGGCACCCCCGTCCCTGGGATTCTCCAGGCAAGAATACTGGAGTGGGTTGCCATTTCCTTCTCCAATGCATGAAAGTGAAAAGTGAAAATGAAGTCGCTCAGTCGTGTCTGACTCTTAGGGACCCCATGGACTGCAGCCTGCCAGGCTCCTCCATCCATAGGACTTTCCAGGCAAGAGTACTGGAGTGGGGTGCCATTGCCTTCTCCGGAGTCACCCGGCAGCAGAAGGCAGAACACAATCAGAGGTGGGTACCAAGAACTGTTGTGCTGGAGAAGACTTTTGAGAGTCTCTTGGGCAGCAAGGAGATCAAATCGGCTAATCCTAAAGGAAATCAACTGATGCTGAAGCTGAAACTCCACTACTTTGGCCACCTGATACGAAAAGCTGACTCATTGGAAAAGACCCTGGTGCTGGGAAAGATTGAGGACGGGGAGAAGGGAGCAACAGAGGATGAGATGGTTGATGGCATCATCGACTCAATGGACATGAGTTGGAGCAAACTCCAGGAGAAAGTGAAGGACAGGGAAGCCTGGCGTGCTGCAGTCCAGGAGTTCACAAAGAGTCGAACACACCTTAGTGACCAAACAACAACAACCAAGATGTAGTCCAAGACAGGCACTGTTGAGTTATTCCTGTGACTCTGTGTGACAGTGGTCCCTGAAAGTTGACTTGTTTGGCATAGTGGCTGTGCAGGTGCTGAGTGGTGTGGCTTCATTTCTAGATTCCTGCTTTGGGGTTGGAGAAGGCAATGGCACCCCACTCCAGTACTCTTGCCTGGAAAATCCCATGAACGGAGGAGCCTGGTGGGCTGCAGTCCATGGGGTTGCTAAGAGTCAGACACGACTGAGTGACTTCACTTTCACTTTTCCCTTTCATGCACTGGAGAAGGAAATGGCAACCCACTCCAGTGTTCTTGCCTGGAGAATCCCAGGGACAGGGGAGCCCAGTGGGCTGTCCTCTATGGTGTTGCACAGAGTCGGACATGACTGAAGCGACTTAGCAGCAGCAGCAGCAGCAGCTTTGGGGTTTGGAGACCCCAAAGGGCTCAGTATCCTCTGTTTAACCCTGAGAATTCTTTGACCTCCCTATTCCCTAAGTTGCAGGGCTGGGTGCATGCCTTAAGCACCGGCAGGGGCTCCTTGAACTTTGAGGTTCATCTCCTCTGGGTCTGCAGAACTTCCTGAAGTGAGACCGTGCTGCCGGGGTAGGGAAGGAACCTGGTGGGGACTCTCCTTCTTAGCCCAAACCTTAGGGTTTCTTGCAGGGAAGGGACAGTCCCGGGGGAGAGAAAGAGTAGACTTGCAGTTGGATCTTTGGTGAGACCTTTGCTCTCTAGTGTGGACTGCCCCTCCCCCAAACCCTGGACTTGGACAGGGAAGGGCCCTGCCCCACCATTTGGCTATGGCCCAACCTGGAGATGGGCAATATGGCTGACACTAACTCACTGTGTTACCTGGGCAAGTTACTCAATGTCTTAACTAACTCATCTTTAAAGTGCAACCCCTCATCTTTAAATGGGGCCAGTAACCCCTCACCCTTGGGGTGTGGCGAGGGTTTAATGTGAGTGGAAAGTGTGGCCGAGGGTCTGGCACAGAGCGAGCACTGTTGGTGGAACTTTGGTGAGCAGACTTGCTCTGTGGCCAGGACTCCCCAGAGCTGGTCAGCAGCCAGGTGGCCACATCCTGGGAAGATGAGCAGGCCAGCACCTCTGATTTGAGAGCTTGAGGGCTTTGTTCTCACTTCTCACCCCGCAGTCGCTTCTTAGCCCTGTGGGACCTTTCCACGCTTGCAGGAGGCTGTATGAAGCTTGGGCCTGGCCTGCTGGCCTCTGGGAGGGGAGCCAGTGGTTTGCTAAGAATAGTCCCAAATTATGGCTCTGCCTCCCAGCGGACAGCTGTGTACCTCCCCAGTCTGGGCCAAGGAGCTGGCAGATGGGCATTTTGTGTTTCTTGTAACTGGCACTCAGCACAGGGATGAGCTTAGGAGCAGCAGGCTGGATCTGGGCAGAGGCCTTGATGTTCTTCCTAAGTCTTCTGCTGGGACCGGGGGGAGAGAAGGCCCAGGGAGAATTAGCCTTTAAAACCCCCGAGTTCCTCTTCCATTTAGAGCTTGTCCTGACAACTGACTGTCTTCATACCCCCAATACATCTTAGTGATTAAGATTACTAGGTCCGGAACCAGACCATGAGGGTCTGAGTTTTGGCTTCTTCCTTCACTGGCTCTGTGGCATTGGGCAACTCACTTAACTTCTCTGTGCCTAATTCCCTTGTGTAACAGGATTAATAATAATGCCCTTAGAAGAATGTCACAAAGATGAAAGGAGGTAGCATATGGAGTGCCCTCGTGGTAATGTATGGCTCATAGTAAGTGCTCAGTAAACATTCGGTGCTGCTATTACCATGATTACAGTGATCTCAGCAGAGCGACAGGCCTGTGAAACCACAGAGGCCAGGCTGTTTGCACAGTGCTTCAAGGTGGGAGGGCCCCGGGATGCTATCTTGGTTCCAATTCCTGGCCTTTCATGCCCCAGATTCAATGTGAGGTGCAGGGGACCAAAGGTGAGTGAGACTCAGTCCCTGCCAGGTGAGAGAGGCACCTGTGTACCTTCTACCATTGGTACCTTCTGGGTACCAGTGCCAGCTGTGGGCAGAGCTGAAGGGAGGGAAGGGCTTGCCTGGGCACAAGGTGATGCTTCAGGTGGGCTTTGAAGGATGGCCAAAAGTTTGCAAGGATGAGAAAGGCTTCTCAAACAGAATGAGCAGCCCATGCAGAGATGTGGCATCTTGGCATGTTTAGGGAACATGAGCAGATCCACAGACCTGGGGTGGGGCCCAGGCTCAGCATTCCCGGCCTGTGATCTGCTGTCCCTCCCACACTGGGCTCAGAGACAGTCCTGGCCTCCCTCTTAGGACATGAGAGGCCTAGAGGCCTTTTACTTTAAGGAATCACTTTCCCTGTCTATCTCCCCATTCTCCAGGGGACCTCCCTGCCCTCTTATGAATGCCTGCCAGCCCTCCCTGTGTGTTAGTTGTTTAGTTGTGTCCAGCTCTTTGCGACCTCATGGACTGTAGCCTGCTGTGCTCCTCTGTCCATGGGATTCTCCAGGCGAGAATACTGACATGGGTAGCCATTCCCTTCTCCAGGAGATCTTCCTGACCCAGGGATTGAACCTGGGTCTCCTGCATTGCAGGTGGATTCTTTACCATTTAAGCCACCTGGGAAGCCCTGCCAGCCCTCCCTGCGGCCCCTCATTTTTGAGCTGGGGGCTCCAGACTGCCCCCATTGCAGCATCAACATGCCTGTTTTTGCTCTTAGCTGAGATGCCTGTAGGTTAACAGATCCCCTTTCTCAGGAATGAACTGAGGACTTTGAAACCTCTCCTAAGGATTGAATGTCTAATAGTGGAATTCCTGGACCTTGGAAGTTGTTTTATTTTCTTTACCTGACATGTGTACTGGATTTTCAGCCCCTGCTTGGGCTGGAGCTGAAGCATGCTGATGAAAGAGAGACATGGGGCATCTGGGGTTACCTCCATGCCCATGGCAGGCAGTACGGAGCATCTGGGAACTGGGTGTGCCCCTCCTGACCCTGTGGGCTCCCAGGGAGCTGGGCTTTCGGAAATTCCAGGAGGAGAGAGGGTGTGGTGCTAGGACGGCTGTGGGTCCATGGCTGGGCTTCCCGCCCTCACCCATGAGACACAGGCCCCACTGCCAAGAGGCTGGTGCAAGGGTATTTAGAGGGGGAGAAGTGGGTGCCCTCAGATGACCCTGGGCTTTGCCGGCCTCTACATGCTTCTGGGTCCTAGGCTCTGCATGTCTGCAGGCAGTGGCCTCTGTCTGGGCCCTCCCCAGAGTGGAGGACGGGGCCACTGGGTGTTTTTGAAGATTCTGTTTAGAAAGCACAGAGGAGAACCTCTCCTCTTTTCTTTTCCTGCAGAGCTCAGGAAGGCGTGAACCCCTCTCCTGCCAGTCACAAAGAGGCTGGTGGATGTGTCTACTTTGACTGCCATCCTGTAGTTGCTGAGTCCTTCTCCTGGGTCCCTGAGGTTGGTGCTGACCCCTCATCTCCCTAGGGCCCTGATTGGCAGGCCCCAGAAGACCTCATCTAGTCTGGATCTGATTGGGCCCATCCCCACGCCCATCCTGGCTTTAGCCTTAGTTTGACTACTTTCTTGCTGGTGCTTGCTCCCTGCCATGGCTATAGCCCTGTCTGTTGATGGAGTTCACAGCCTTGGGGAGTCCTTGCAGGTGCCGCTCCGCTGGCTCACTCCGGGGCCTGTGGGGAAGCTCTGGTTTTCAAATGCCCCAGAGAAAAAAGCTCAGAGCCCTCCCTGGAGGTAGAGGCCCAGCATTATAGAGCCTTCTGGGGAAGTCTGGAGCAGGTCTCTTACTTCTCCTGGGCTCTATGCATGTGGATAAACCCGGGACTAGCAGTTGACTGCTTCCTCTGAGCCCAGTTTTTCCATCTGCAAAATGGGCATAATTATGTTTTCCTTGTCTACTTAAAAATTAAAAAAAAAATGAGGTGAAATTCACTTGTTGTAAAATTAGCCATTTTGAAGTACAGCTACAGTGGCATTGAGTTTATTCACAATGTTGTGGCACCACCTCCTCAAGTTCCAGAACATTTCATCACCCCAAGGGACATCCCTTCCCCATTAAGTGCTGACTCCCTTCCTCCTGCCTCACTTAAGTTTTATTGAGGTGTGCGTACCAGAACATTCACCCACCCTACAGGTGCAGCTGGCTGAGTGTTGGTGAGCGTCATGGGCATGCAGCCCCCACCCCAGTCAAGTGTGGGAACACTTCCATCACCCAGAAGTTTCCTGGGGCTCCCCTGCAGCCAGTAGTTGCTCCCATGCCTGGTCCCAGGCCACTTATCTCCTGTCACTCAGGTTTTGTTTTTTCTAGATTTTCACGTAAGTGGACTCATCTAGTTAATAGGTATATTTTAAAATTCTGCCTGTTTTATTCAACATGATGTTCTTTTTTTTTTTCAATTTATTTTTGACTGCACTGGGTCCTCTTTGCTGTGTGTGGGCTTTCTCTAGTTGCAGTAAGTGCGGACTTCTCTCTAGCTGTGGTGCACGGGCTTCTCATTGCAGACTTCTCTTATTGTGGAGCACGGCCTCAAGGTTCGAGGGTTTCAGTAGTTGTGACGCTGGAGCCTAGGTGCCCCAAGGCATGTGGGATCTTCCCAGACGGGGATTGAATCCTTATTCCTTGCATTGGCAGGCAGATTCTTTTTTTTTTTTTTTTTAATTAATTTATTTTTTATTGAAGGATGATTGCCTTACAGAATTTTGCTGTTTTCTGTCAAACCTCAACATGAATCAGCCATAGGTATACATATATCCCCTCCCTTTTGAACTTCCCTCCCATCTCCCTCCTCATCCCACCCCTCCAGGTTGATACAGAGCCCCTGTTTGAGTTTCCTGAGCCATACAAGCAAATTCCCTTGGCTATCTATTTTACATATGGTAATATAAGTTTCCTTGTTACTCTTTCCACACATCTCACCCTCTCTTCCCCTCTCCCCATGTCCCTAGGTCTGTTCTCTATGGCAGGCAGATTCTTAATCAGTGGACCGCTAGAGAAGTCTTCAGTGTGATGTTCTTGAGTGTCATGTCACGTGTTCTAGGAGTGTATTCCTTTTTTCGCTGCTGGTTATGTATCCCAGTGTGTGTAGGGCCCATAGCTTGCTTACCGAGTTCCCAGTTGATGGATGTCTACCCTGCTTTTGAAAATGTTTTCGCATCAAAAAAAAATTAAGTAGTTGTCTTTACAAAGGATTCGGGTAGTAGCTTCCTAGAGAGAGGGAATGAAATGTGAAAGCCCTTCCCTTCCTTACTTCCTTTCCTGGCCGGTATCTCTGTCAGCAGTTTGTGGATATCCCTCAGTCATCTTTTCTGTGCCTCTGTATGCATTTGTGTAGTTTTTATTTGGGGGACATAGACAGAATTGCACTTGGTCCATGGCTCTGGGGTCCACGTCTTCACTTAGCGCTTTGTCTTGGGAGTGTTGCCAGCACAGTTATCCAAGTTCTACACCTTCCCAGGGAGCCATCCCTGGGCTGAGGGCCCAGAGGTGAGGGTCCTGGGCCCGGCAAACAGGTGTCTACTCCTCCCCCTCCTCTGGCTCCAAGCTGGGGCTCAATGAGCCTTTGGGGGAGACAGGATGAAGGCTTTGTGGAGGTGGTCAATTTCAGGCAGGTTTCTAGAGGAGGAAGGCATTGGGACAAAAGGGGTCAGCCTGTTATGGGTAGACGTGCACTCCCGCTGGCTTCACCAGCGCCTCCTACGCAGCAGCTGCCAGCAGGGGCTTCCTCTTCCTGTCTCTGTGAAGTGTCGCTGGAAGGGATAGGCTGAAGGAAAGGGAGGTTTGCTGGGTGGACAGAAGATGGACTGAGACCTCCCTTCTTGTTGCAGCAGAGTTGCCCCTTGCTGAGGCTGGCTGCAGGCAGCATGCTTGGATAGGGGCCCTCTCCTGCGCTGCAGGCTGTGCTGGGCCTGTGTGGGTGGAGGAGGGCGGGGATGGCAGCTGCCTCCCCAGGAAGGGGGCTGCCTGTGCTCAGTTTCAAAGTGCTCCTGCCTCTACCCAAATCCCAGCTAGTTGGGTCACTGAGGTGCTGAATCTTTATTGTCATGCATCCTCCCTTGATACTGCCTTTGATGTATACAAGAATCACATTCCCTGCATACTTACTGACATTGGTGGTAGTCATTGTTTTTAAGTTTTTCCCAATTTAATAATTCAAAACAGTGCCTTAATACTGTTCAGAAGATAAGAATCCTGAGTTGTGGTGTCCTAGGGCAGCTACCTCCTCACCCAGGGAGGGCTTAGCTTATGACTTAGGGTTCCCTCTTAGCCTCTTCTGGCTCCAGAGCCCTTGGGGACAGTATAGGGGGAGGGAGATGTGGAGTGGGCCTGGCAAGGACGCCATGAATAGGTGGGTTTGTTCATTTCTCTGTGATTTCTCTAGCTTAGTGCTGTTCAAACCTGGGTAATAGGTCGACTCCCCTTCCCCCGCTCTTAAAAATAGCTTTATGGAGATTTAACTCACATGCTGTACAATTCAGGCATTTAAGGTTTACAATTAGTAGCTTTCAATGTATTCACAGAGTTGTGCGTCTGTCACTGCAGTCTCATTTTACAACATTTTCATCAGCTCAGAAAGATAGCTTGTACCCGTTAGTCATCACTTTCTACCCTACAAGTTTATTTTCTGTCTCTATAGATTCGATTATTCTGGACATTTCATATAAATAAAATCATAAGTATGTGGTTTTTTTGTGGCTTTTTAAAGGAAAAAAAAGCCTCACTTGTTTATTTGAATTTTCTTAGAATATAACTTAAAGGTACAAATATAAAACTAGATGTAAGTGCCTTAGACATGTTTACATGGTTTTTACATAACTATAAAGCGAGCATGAAATAAAACTAGAGTGAAACTAATAAAACCAGAAAGCCAACCCATTTCAAATGAACAATGTTAATTTAATTGGAAGGATGTGAACTGAAACGAAATCGCCATTGTTGGGTTGATGGCAGAGGGCTGGCGCCTTCTGTTTCCCCTGCTTCTGACTCTTGTGCCTGCTGTGTAGAGGGGCCTTAAAAAGGGGGCTGGCTGGCTGGTTTGGGGTAATTCTGATCACAGCTGTCCCTCTGCAGCATCTTTGGCGGTGGGATTGGTTTCAGGACCCCCACGGATTCCAAAGTTGGATTCTGAAGTCAAAGAAGCTGAAGCCCCTTATGTAAAATGGCATAGTATTTGCATATGACCTAGACATATACTCCCCTAGCTTTTAAATCATCTCTAGATTACTTATAATACCTAATATAATGTAAATGTTACGTAAATAGTTGTAAATACAATGTAAATACTATGTAAAAAGTTGCCAGCACACAGCAAATTCAAGTTTTGTTTCTTGTAACTTTCAGGAGTTTTTTTTTTTTCCCCCCCAAATATTTTCCGAGGATGCAGAACCCAAAGATGTGACTGGCTGACTGTACTAACATTTGAGCCTGAACTGCCAATGAGTAATCCCCAACTGTCTGTTTTAATAGAGCATCACTTGTTAACCTGGAATGCTGGCTCGTTTTATCAAAGATAAGGCTGAAATAATGGTGTTATCGAAATCTACACATTGTGGCTCTTCAACCCATTTCTTGTGGGAATTTGGCACAGAGGTGGGCTTTGCTCTGTTCACATGGATGAACATAGTCCTGACTGCTAAGAGACCAGGCTTTTGCACTGGGCATGTCCTGGCTGCTATGGGCTAGAGGTGGCTCAATTCTCCACCCTATCCCCCTTCTCTTATTTGAAGCACAACCTTTGTTTGTGCAGTGATGTCATTTGGCATTCACAAAGTAGGAACTGAATCGTGAACACAGAAGCAGGCTCGAGCCCTAGATTGTACCGTAGCACTTGCTTGGGAGAGATAGTCATTTGGATGCATGGACATGCTCTCAGTACTTTTTTTATGAGGTGAAATTCGTATAACATAAAGTTAACTATTTCATAGTGTGCAGTTCAAGGGTATTTTGTGGATTCACAAAATTGGGCAAATGTCACGTCTACCTAATTCCAAAACATTGAAAAAATTTCTTATTTTATTGTGGTAAGAATACTTAACATGAGAACTACCCTCTTAACAAATTTTTCAGTGTGTAATATCATTTTTGACTATAAAGACAATGTTGTGTAGCAGATCTCTAGAGCTTGTTCTCCTTGCTTAACTGGAACTTTGTGCCTGTTGATTAGTAACTGCCCATTTCTGCCTCTGTCCAGCTCTTGGCAACCACCATTCCACTCTGAGTTTATGAATTTGACTATTTTAAAACAATTTTATTTTATTTATTTATATTTGGCTGGGCTGAGTCTCTGTTGCTGTGTGGGAGCTTTCTCCAGTTGCGGTGAGCAGGGGCTACTCTGCCTTGTGGTGTACAGGCTTCTTGTTGTGGTGGCTTCTCTTGTTGGGGAGCACGGGCTCAGTAGTTGTGGCTCGAGGGCTTAGTTGCCCCACGGCATGTGGAATCTTCCCTGACCAGGGATCGAACCCATGTCCCCTGCATTGACAGGCAGGTTCTTATCCACTGTACCACCCCTGGAAGTCCTGAATTTGACTATTTTAGATACCTCACATAAGAGAAATCATGTAGTATTTGTCTTTCTATGACTAGCTTATTTTACTTAGCATAACAACCTCAAGTTTCATCCTTTGCATACTGCAGAATTTCCTTCTTTTTAAAGATTGAATAATATTCCATTGGGAATATTATTCCACTGGGAAGCACCAATTGGCTTTGGTAAAGTGGTAAAGAACTCGCCTGCCAATGCAGGAGATGTAAGAGACGCAGGTTTGATCCCTGGGTAGGGAAGATCCCTTGGAGCAGGGCATGGCAACACACTCCAGTATTCTAGCCTGGAGAATCCCATCGACAGAGGAGCCTTGAAGGCTACAGTCCATGGGGTCGCAAAAAGTCGGACATGACTGAAGCGACTTAGCACGCACGCACAATATTCTGTTGTGTGTGTGTACCACATTTTCTTTATCCATTCCTCCATCAGTGGACATTTGGGTTGCTTCCACCTCTTGGCTGTTGTGTCTAGTGCTGAAGTGAGCATGGGTGTTGTGCTGATACCTCTTTTGAGATTCTGATTCAGTTCTTTTGGATAAATACCCAGAAGTGGGATTGCTGGATCGTCTGGAAGTTCCATTAATATTTCTAATTTTTAGGAACCTCTGTGCTATTTTCCTTTCCCACTCACAGTGTGCAAGGGTTCCAATTTCTCCACATCCTTGCCAACGTTTTGTTGTCTCTTTTTTTGATAATAGCCATCCTGACAGGTGTGAGGTGATATCTCATTGTGCTTTTGATCTGCATTTCCTGGATGATTAGTAATGTTCAACATCTGAGACATATTCATCACCTCAAAGGAAACTCTATATCTATAAAGCAGTCACTCCTGATTACCCGCTTCCCCCAGCCCCTGGCACCACTAATCTGCATTCTCTCTCTATGGATTTACCTATTTTGGACTTTTCATACAAATAGAAACATACAATATGTGACTCTTTGTCTTTGGATTGTATTGTATGAATATACCATGCTTTGTTTATCAGTTTATTATTTGATGGACATTTGGATTGTTCCTACCTTTCAGCTGTTGTAACTAGAACATTTGTGTACAAGTATTTGGATACCTGTTTTCAGTTCTTTTGGGTATGTGCCTAGGAATGGAATTACTGGGTCATATAATAATTGTATGTTTAACTTTTTGGGTTTGGTATTCCTGAATTGGGCCTTCCTTGCCTGTTCAGATGATAAAGAATCTGCCTGCAGTGCGGGAGACCTGGGTTCAATCCCTGGGTCGGGGAGGGACCCTGGAGAAGGGAATTGCAACCCACTCCAGTATTCTTGCCTGGAGAATCCTGTGGACAGAAGAGCCTGGCAGGTCCATGGGGTCACAAAGAGTCAGACACGACTGAGTGACTAACACTTTCACTGTTCTGGGATTAGGTAGCCATGATGGTTGCACAATAATATGAATGTATTAAATACTGCTGAGTGGTATAATTTATTTATTTGTTTTAATATTTTTATTTATTTGGCTATGCCAGGGCTTCCCTGGTGGCTCAGTGGTAAAGAATCCACCTGCAATACAGGAGACTTGGGTTTGATCCCTGGGTTGGGAAGATCCCCTGGAGGAGGGCATGTCAACACACTCCAGTATTCTTGCCTGGAGAATCCGTATGGATAGAGGAGCCAGGTGGGCTACAGTCCATGGGGTCTCAAAGAATTGGACATGACTGAGCAACTGAGCACATGCCAGGTCTCAGTTGTGGCACATGGGATGTTTGGTCGTCATTGCAGCATGCGGGATCTTTCAGTTGTGTCCTGTGAACTCTTAGCTGTGGTGTGTGGGATCTAGTTCTCTGACCAGGAACCTAACCCCTGCATTGTGAGCACAGAGTCTTAGCTACTAGACTACCGGGGCAGTTCCTGAGTTGTATATTTTATAAGGGTGAATTTTATGGGGCAGAAATTCCAGTGAGGGAGTGGGTGAAGGAGGGAAGAGCTGCTGGGTCCCAAAGCAGATATCCTTGGAATCTGGATTTGAGTCATAGTCTCAACTCTGAGAAACCCGGAGTCCTCATCACCTCTTGGGATCCTGCAGACTTCCTGGTTGGTGGGGACACTGGGTTCAGCCCCCTGGTCCCTGATTGGGGTAGTGGGTGTGAGCTGCCTGCCACCCCGCCTTACCGCATCCTGGCCCTTTCCAGCTTCTAAATGAGAGGTGCTCACTGTGAAACTCAGTTCCCTCAGTTTCCCCACCTATGAAATGGGTCCGTGAGCAGCCAGTCATGGCCATGGCCTGGGCTCTGTGGGCAGCAAGGCCTGTAGTGGGTCATGCATGCTGCCGTGACTTCCCTCTGGCCCTGCTTCCCCTCTCTGGCTTTCATACTGCTTCCCAGAGGGAGCCACACAGGCCTCTGGATCAGCTCTTCTTTCTTTTCAAGGCCCCAGCCCTGTGGTTTCCTTCTGAGATTGAAGTGGAGTAGAGACTGCAGCCCCCCCCACCATCTGCTCAGTCCTCACTGCCTGTGGCTTCCCTTTGTCTCATCTCAGGGAGTGGCAGGCACATCCTCTAGTTGTTCAGGCCAAACCTGAAGTTACCCATGGTTCCTCTGTTTCTCTCATACCTCAGTAAGTCTTCTTGGCTTCACCTTCAGAATGGGTCCAGAGCCACACTGCAGGTCCGAGCCATCAGGATCGCCTGCATGGTTGTGGTGGACTCCTAACAGGCTGTTGGGTTCTGCCCTTCTCTTCTGCCCTGTCTGCCGAAAAGACTCTTCTAACACAGCAGCAGGGTGACCTTGTTGGAATGTCAAAGTCAGACCAGGACAGTTCTCTGCCCCAAGGCCCCCAGTAGTTCCTCGTTTAGCTGTAGTGAAGGCCAGTGTTCTTACTGTGGCTTCCATCTAGTACCCACCTGCTCGCTCCCACCTGGCTCCAGCCGACTGGCTGCCGCCTGGCTCCCTCAACACAATGGGAACCCCAACCGCAGGGCATTTGCATGGCTGACCCTGAGCAGGGATGCTTGTCCTCCTCAGAGTCAGCAAGCTTGCCTTGTCACTTCCTTCTCCTCTTTACTCAAATGTGAAGCCTGCCCTGGATACACTAAAATTTCATACCTCATCCACAGAGCCTTTTTTTTTTTAATTGCTCATCGCCCCCTGATATGCCATATATTTTACTAATTTATAGTTTATTTCTGTGTGTCCAGCTAGCATGTATGAAGCAGAAATTTTATTCTGTATTGTTAACTCCTAGAACAATGCCCTTTATATAGTAGTTGTTGTTCAGTCACTCAGTCCTGTCTGACACTTTGAGACCCCATGGACTGCAGCGCGCCAGGCTTCCCTGTGCTTTACCTTCTTCTGGAGCTTGCTCAAACTCATGTCCATTGAGTTGGTTATACCATTCAATCATCTCATCCTCTGTCATCCCCTTCTCCTCCTGCTTTCAGTCTTTCCCAGCCTCAGGGTCTTTTCCAGTGAGTCAGCTCTTTGCATCAGCTGGCCAAAGTATTGGATCTTCAGCTTCAGCATCAATCCTTCAATGAATATTCAGATTGATTTTCTTTAAGATTGACTGGTTTGGACTCCTTGCAGTCTAAGGGACTCTCAAGAGTCTTCTCCAATATCACAGTTCAGAAGTATCAATTCTTTGGCACTCAGGCTTCTTTATGGTCCAGCTCTCGCATCCATACATGACTACTGGAAAAACCATAGCTTTGACGATAATATGGACCTTTGTTGACAAAGTAATGTCTTTGCTTTTGTAATATACTTTCTAGGTTTGTCATAGCTTTTCTTTCTCGGAGCAAGTGTCTTTTAATTTCATGGCTGTAGTCACCATCTGCAGTGATGTTGGAGCCCAAAAAAATAAAGTCTCTCACTGTTTCCATTGTTTCCCCATTTATTTGCCATGAAGTGATGGGACTGGATGCCATGATCTTCATTTTTTGAATATTGAGTTTTAAGCCAATTTTTTCACTCTCCTCTTTCACTTTCATCAAGAGGCTTTTTAGTTCCTCTTCACTTTCTGCCATAAGGGTGATGTCATCTGCATATCTGAGGTTATTGATATTTCTCCTGGCAATCTTGATTCCAGCTTGTGCTTCATCCAGCCTGGCATTTTGCATGTTGTACTCTGTGTATAAGTTAAGTAAGCAGGGTGACAATATACAGCCTTGACGTACTCCTTTCCCAGTTTTGAACCAGTCCGTTGTTCTGTGTCCATTTCTAACTGTTGCTTCTTGACCTGCATACAGGTTTCTCAGGAGGCAGGTAAGGTGGCCTGGTATTCCTATTTCTTTAAGAATTTTCCATAGTTTGTTGTGATCCACACAATCAAAGGCTTTAGTGTAGTCAATGAAGCAGAAGTACATGTTTTTCTGGAATTTTCTTGCTTTTTCGATGATCCAGCGGATGTTGGCAATTTGATTTCTGGTTCGTCTGCTTTTTCTGAATCCAGCTTGAGCATCTGGAAGTTCTCGGTTCACATACTATTAAAGCCTAGCGTGGAGAATTTTAAGCATTACTTTGCTAGCATGTGAGATGCGTGCAATTGTGTGATAGTTTGAACATTCTTTGGCATCGCTTTTCTTAGGGATTGGAATGAAAACTGACCTTTTCCAGTCCTGTGGCCACTGCTGAGTTTTCCAAATTAGATGGCATATTGAGTGCCATATTTTCACAGCATCTTCTTTTAGGATTTGAAATAGCTCAGCTGGAATTCCATCACCTCCACTAGCTTTGTTTGCAGTGATGCTTCCTAAGGCCCACTTGACTTCACATTTCAGGATGTCTGTCTGGCTCTGGGTGAGTGATCACACCATGGTGGTTATCTGGGTCATGAAGATCTTTTTTGTATAGTTCTTCTGTGTATTCTTGCCACCTTTTCTTAACATCTTCAGCTTGTTAGGTCCATACCATTTCTGTCCTTTATTGTGCCCATCTTTGCATGAGATGTTCCCTCGGTATCTCTAATTTTCTTGAAGAGATCTCTAGTCGTTCCCATTCTATTATTTTTTTCTCTTTCTTTGCAATGATCATTTAGAAAGGCTTTCTTATCTCTCCTTGCTATTGTTTGGAACTCTGCATTCAGATGGGTATATCTTTCCTTTGCCTTTCGCTTCTCTTCTTTCCTCAGCTATTTATAAGACCTCTTCAGAAAACCATTTTGCCTTTCTTTTTCTTGGGGATGGTTTTGACCACCACCTCCTGTACAGTGTTACTAATCTCTGTCCATAGTTCTTCAGGCACTCTGTCTATCCTGTCTGATCCCTTGAATCTATTTGTCACTTCCACTGTATTTGTATTTGTCACTGTATTTGTATTTGTCACTTGTATTTGCATTTGTCACTTCCACTGTAAGGGGTTTGATTTAGGTCATACCTGAACGGTCTGGTGGTTTTCCCTACTTTCTTCAATTTAAGTCTGAATTTGGCAATAAGGATTTCATGATCTGAGCCACAGTCAGCCCCCAGTCTTATTTTTGGTGACTGTATAGAATGTCTCCATGTTTGGCTGCAAAGAATATAATCATTCTGATTTTGGTATTGACTATCTGGTGATGTCCATGTGTAGAGTCATCTCTTGTAGATGCCCCAGAAACGTTGGTAGAATGGCTGCATCAAGAGGGAGTGAGTTGGCCCATTTTATAGATGAGGAAACAGTCTCAGAAAGGTTGACTTGAACCTAGTCTCTTGACTCCCAGCCAGTGCTCTTTTGCTGAGCCATAATTCCACCTCCTTCTCCCTGTAGCCCTGTTTCCAGGGACAGCCATGCTAAGCTTCTGGGGTTTGAGGCTTCCAGGCTCCCCATAGAAGCTCCCTGTGTTAGCCTGGTGACTATGGAGTTGGCATTAATGTAGGTGATGGAACAGCAGGCCCCATCTGTTGAGTGCTCACTCTGTGCTAGGCACTGGGCTCAGCAGGTTGGGTGGGTTTATTTCTCAGGTAAACTTCAGAGCATCCTGGGGAGGAGGATTTGTCATTTACCTTTTTGTGAATTGGGCCTGGAGAGTTTTCCTGTGGAAATAGAGAGCTCTCATGTGGGCGAAAGTGAAGAGGATCTGTAATTTTCTGAACCAGTGAGGCTGTGGGGAAAATGGCCCTCTTAAATGATCCTGGTTGCTGTATGGATTCCTACAACCTTGTGGAAAAGTAATATGGTAGAATCTATCTACTCTAGTTTTTAAAATGCACACACCTTTTCATCGAAGCAGTCCAAATTTCGGTAGCCTATCCTAAAGAAGTAGAACTATCAGGATATAAGACTTTGCTCCAGAGACCACACTGTTTCCTTTCACTTCTGGGTCCTCCTCGTGGCAGAACCCTGGCACGGGCTGCATCCTCTGCCCGGCTTGCTTTTCATGTGGCCCAAACCTCCCTGTTGTTTGGGTGCCAGTATATGCCTTCTGTGACCATCATATCTCAAATATAGACAGTCCCCAACTGACGGTGGCTTGACTTAGGTTTTTTTTGACTTTCTAATGGCGTGAAAGTGATGCATCCATGGAGAACTGTATTTGGAATTTTGAGTTGGATTGTTTCCTGGGCCAGCGATGTGCAGTGTACTCTTCTCGTGATGTTGAGCAGCGGCAGGTCCATCAGCCACGCCCTCAGGAGGATGAATAATCAATACATATGTTACCTGCATGTAACAACCATTCTACATCCACACAACCCTTCTGCTTTTCACGTTCAGTGCCCTATTAAATAAATTACACGAGGGATTTGGGATTTGACATTGTTATAAAATATATAGGCTTTGGGTTAGATGATTTTGCCCAACTGTAGGCTGATGTAAATGTTCTGAGCATATTTAAGGTAGGCTAGGCTAAGCTACAATGTGTAGTGGCTAGGTGTGTTAAGTGCATTTTTGATTTGTGATATTTTCAACTTATGATGGGTTTCAGTTCAGTTCAGTTCAGCCGCTCAGTCGTGTCCGACTCTTTGCGACCCCGTGAATCACAGCACACCAGGCCTCCTTGTCCATCACCAACTCCCGGAGTCTACCCAAACTCATGTCCATCGAGTTGGTGATGCCATCCAGCCATCTTCTGTCGCCCCCTTCTCCTGCCCCCAATCCTTCCCAGCATCAGGGTCTTTTCCAGTGAGTCAACTCTTCGCATGAGGTGGCCAAAGTATTGGAGTTCCAGCTTCAACATCAGTCGCTCCAATGAACACCCAGGTCTGCTCTCCTTTAGGATGGACTGGTTGGATCTCCTTGCAGTCCAAGGGACTCTCAAGAGTCTTCTCCAACACCACAGTTCAACCCAAAAGCATCAATTCTTGGGCGCTCAGCTTTCTTCACCGTCCAACTCTCACATCCATACATGACTACTGGAAAAACCATATCCTTGACTAGATGGACCTTTGTTGGCAAAGTAATGTCTCTGCTTTTTAATATGCTATCTAGGTTGGTCATAACTTTGCTTCCAAGGAGTAAGCGTCTTTTAATTTCATGGCTGCAATCACCATCAGCAGTGATTTTGGAGCCCAGGAAAATAAAGTCAGCTGCTGTTTCCACTGTTTCCCCATCTATTTGCCATGAAGTGATGAAACCGGATGCCATGATCTTAGTTTTCTGAACGTTGAGCTGTAAGCCAACTTTTTCACTCTCCTCTTTCACTTTCATCAAGAGGCTTTTTAGTTCCTCTTCACTTTCTGCCATAAGGGTGGTGTCATCTGCATATCTGAGGTTATTGATATTTCTTCCGGCAATCTTGATTCCAGCTTGTGCTTCCTCCAGCCCAGCGTTTCTCATGATGTACTCTGCATAGAAGTTAAATAAGCAGGGTGACAATATACAGCCTTGACGTACTCCTTTTCCTATTTGGAACCAGTCTGTTGTTCCATTTCCAGTTCTAACTTTTGTTTCCTGACCTGCATACAGGTTTCTCAAGAGGCAGGTCAGGTGGTCTGGTAGTCCCATCTCTTGCAGAATTTTCCACAGTTTATTGTGATCCACCCAGTCAAAGGCTTTGGCATAGTCAATAAAGCAGAAATAGATGTTTTTCTGGAACTCCCTTGCTTTTTCGATGATCCAGCGGACGTTGGCAATTGATCTCTGGTTCCTCTGCCTTTTCTAAAACCAGCTTGAACATCTGGAAGTTCACAATTCACATATTGCTGAAGCCTTGCTTGGAGAATTTTGAGCATTACTTTACTATCTTGTGAGATGAGTGCAACTGTGTGGTAGTTTGAGCATTCTTTGGTATTGCCTTTCTTTGGGACTGGAATGAAAACTGACCTTTTCCAGTCCTGTGGCCACTGCTGAGTTTTCCAGATTTGCTGGCATATTGAGTGCAGCACTTTCACAGCAGCATCTTTGAGGATTTGAAATAGCTCAACCGGAATTCCATCATCTCCACTAGCTTTGCTCATAGTGATTCTTTCCAAGGCCCACTTGACTTCACATTCCAGGATGTCTGGCTGTATGTGAGTGATCACAGCATCATGATTATCTGGGTCATGAAGATCTTTTTTGTACAGTTCTTCTGTGTATTCTTGCCACCTCTTCTTAATATCGTCTGCTTCTGTTAGGTCCATACCATTTCTGTCCTTTATTGAGCCCATTGTTGCATGAAATGTTCCCTTGGTATCTCTAATTTTCTTGAAGAGATTTCTAGTCTTTCCCATTTTGTTGTTTTCCTCTATTTCTTTGTATTGGTTGCTGAGGAAGGCTTTCTCTCTCCTTGCTATTCTTTGGAACTCTGCATTGAGATGGGAATATCTTTCCTTTTCTCCTTTGCTTTTCGCTTCTCTTCTTTTCACAGCTATTTGTAAGGCCTCCTCAGACAGCCATTTTGCTTTTTTGCATTTCTTTTCCATGGGATGGTCGGTTTATTGGGATATAATCCTGTTGTATGTTGAAGCTCTATATGTCTTTTCCTGTCTTATTTTCTAGCTGAGCATCTCAGCCCTTGGAGCCTTCATCATAGTGTATACAGTGTGTCATTATTGTATTTACTTGTTGATTTGCTCCCTCCCATCCTTTTTCTCTTTTGTGGAATGTCTGTTCTCAGATGCCTATCTGGTTGATAGGGTCAATAGTTAGTAGCTGTTGAATGAGTAGTGATACAATGAAATTACACACCACCATTAAACAGATAGAGTTGGAGGTCTGTGTAATTAACTGGGAGGGGTTTTTGTGTTGTGTTGTTAAGGGAAAAAGTCTTGTTATATAAGGATGCTTACGTGCTGGGCCTAGAGGGAGAGGGGAAGTGCATAGACTTTTTCTTTATGTGTTCTTGTTTGACTTGTGGCATTAAGTACAAATTTCATGATGAAAAATTTGGCCGACAACAACAAAATCACAGAAGAAAAAAAATCATATTCAGTCAGAGGGAGCATCAGGACTTGAACCCTGGTCCTTCTGACTCCCAGCCCAAGTTCTTACGCACCACACAACATGTCTATAACCTTTCCACATCCGGCTTCTCAGAGTCACCTTACTGCAGTTCTCAAGACAGAGTATGAGTTACTAGCTGTTTGTATTTTATTTTGTAAATTGAGATATAGTTTTCATTGTATAATTTTTATAATTTTCAGTAAATCAGGGTGTAGTTTGATGAATTGTTCACAGGTATATCACCTGTGCAACCCATATTCAGATCAAGATGTAGAACATTATCTGTGGCCTGGAAGGTCCTGGTGTCCTTTCCCAGCTAGTTACTGGACCCTCCCATCCTCTCAAGTGGCCATGCCTCTGAGTGCCTTTCAAGGATTAGTCTTGTTTGTTCTTGAACTTTATGTGAATGGAATCATACAGTATGAGGTATTTTTATCTGGCTTCTTCTGACTTCTTCCTTTCAACTTGAACCCTGCGATTCATCAGTGATGCTGCAGCTCGTTCCTTTTCACTGCTGTGTAGTATTCCATTGTATGGTTATATAACGATATACATATATTTTTTTCCTGTAGCTGGACTTTTGTCTTGTTTGCAGTTTCGGAGGGATTCTGAGAAAAACTGCTGAACACTCTTGCCATCTCTTGGTGGACACAAACACTCACTTCTCTAGGATGTAGATTCAGGGGTGCTTGCTGGGTGATAGAGTGGAATCCTGATTTTACAAGGAAGGCGATGAAGGAGGTTTCAGAAGATCCAGAAGGGGAAATGACTTGCTCAAGGTCACATGGTGAGTCATGGGGGAAGTTCAGTCTATCCACCCACCCTGCCAAGGCCTCTCACCTGTGGTCTTACCCACTTTCTGCCCTTGGCCTGCATCTTCCCAGCCTTTGTGGGTGTTGGTCAGACCCCAACTCATACAGGAAGGAGCCTGGCTGGGGCTGCCTCCTCTCGCAGCCCTCCCAGGCAGCCTTTTGTCTCTTTGTTTAGCTTCTTTCACTCAGGTCGGTGCTACCAACTTCCTGGCAGGTGGTGCCTTTAGCTTTTCACACACCTGTTCCAGCTCTCGATCTGAGCTCTCCAAGGAATATGAACATTCACAAAAAATGTTCTTAATGGGTCTTAAATTTTTTATTGAGGTAAAATATACAGACCATAAAATGTACACTTCTAACCTTTCAAAGTGTACAATTCACATTGTTCTGTAACCCTCATCACCATCCAGAACTTCTTAGGCTCCAGAACGTCTTAATTTTCCCAAACAGAAACTCTGTGCTTATTAAACACTAGCTCCCCATGCCCTGCAGTTCCTATTTTTTGTCTTAGCGAATTTGACTTCTCTAGGTACCTCATATGAGTGGAATCATTGTAATTGTCCTTTTGTACCTGGCTTTTTACACACTTAGCATATATTCAAGGTTCATCCAGGTTGGAGCATGTGTCAAAATTCATTCCTTTTGAAGGCCTTAATTGTTCTTTTGAACACATTTTAAAGGCACCTCAGATCTTCAGGATTGAGGCAGGGGATCAACTTGACAGTGTGAGTGAGAAATAAATAACATTTATTCACATCTACTAGGCGCCAGCCCTTCCCTTATGTTGTCTCATGTAATCCTCACCACATCCTTATGGAATAGGTACTAATATTATCCTCAATTTACAGATAAGGGTATTAGGCTCAGAGAAGCTCAGTAACTTGGCCAAGGTCACACAGCAGGTCATTGGTTAGCTGGGATTGGAGGCTGAGTCTGCCTGCCTGCACAGCCTGTGATCTGAGTCCCCACCACCACCCAGGGCAGTGCCCAGCCCAGGCTTAGAGTCATTTCCTTGAATCCTTCTCATCAGCTGATGGGAGCTGGGTGCCAGCTGGCGCTGAGGAGGCAGTGGCAGCGGCCCCTCCTCCCTGGCCTGGGTCCCTCTTCCTGGGCCCTGGCTTCTGTTGAAAGTCCTTTTGTGAAGCAGTGTCCTTGGGCCAGACAGGAGCTGCAGGGGTGGGTGTGGGCTGGGCCTCAGTGTCCCCTGCACTTCATCCGGCACAAGCCTGGCCGGGCAGTCACCAGCAGGATGTCTCTCTTGGCAGACCTTGCTCTGGACAGATAGCTACCAGGAGCTCTGGGTTTGAGAGGATAGATAAACAGGAAAAGGGAGAAGCTTAGACATAGTTTTCTTCCCCTTCTGTGCCCTGGTGTTTTCTCCCCGCTCTTTCCTTGGCCACTGGAAATTCACCTGTTAGAAACCAACTGAGGCTGGGGAGCCGAGGCTGGCATGCTTAGGGTCTTAGGGTTTCGGGTTTTGTTTTGCCTGATGGGCTGGGCTGAGCCTGGGTCTGGCCTGGGTTTGAATCTTGGCTCTGCTATGTCTCTGGCATGTGATCTAAGCTAATTCACTCCGCCTCACTGTGGGTCAGAAGGGAGAGACAGCAAACTGAATGTGCACTGAACATGGGCTGTGGGTGCTCAAGTGGCATGTACAAGGATTATCATCTCAGTTAATCCTCACAGTCCTCAAAGGGGGGCAGGGGTTTGTCTTCATGTGACAGCTGTTGAAGCAGAGAGGTCAAGTGTTTCTGTCAAGGTCCCACAGGTGGGGGTGGTGGAGCTCACAGGAACCTAAGTGGCTGTGTACATAGGGCCCTACTATTTTATCAGTTTGGCATCTGGTGCCGACCTGGGCACACTGTACTATAGGTAGTATGAATACCTTTCCCTTCTCTTTTACAGAGAAATCAGGTTGAACTGGGTGTGTAGAGTAAAGCCTGCTGAGTTCTAGGCCCCAGACGTCCCCTTTGCTAAGTTGGCTCCCCTTAGGTTGCCTCCTCCATGCAGCCATCTTGGGTTGACACAGGGCATTGTCATGGCTCTCCCCTATTGCCTTGGCCTGGACAGCACATCTCACCCCACAGCACATGCCACCCCACAGTGGCATGGTCCCCAAGACACTTGGGACTTAAATCAACCTTACCCTATCCTGTATTCCGGCCTCACAAGGCCAGAATAATATTACTTCCTAGGAGGCTCTGCACAGTGCCAAGCATCTCTCTCTCTATGCTGTTCCCTCTGTGCTGAATGACTTTCTAATCTGTCATATGTTGCTCATCATTCAAGGCCCAGCTCAGTGGCCTCCTCTTCCAGGAAGTCTTCCCGGAGTTCCCAACTCTGAATTAGCGTCTCCCTCCTCTGTGCAGTTTAGGGCAATGGGAGAGGTCTCAGAGCCTCTGCTCTGTTGTCGGCCTCTCTGAGCCTCACTTTTCATCTGTAGGTTGGGGATCAAAGGACAGAGGGAGAGGAGAGAGCCTTCATTCTCATGCCCTGGCCTGTGTAAAGGTGGCTGGGGCCAGTGAAGCTTGGCTGCCTCAGGGTTAACTCCCTGCCATGCCAGGGGCGGAAGCGAGGAGGACTGAATGTGAAATGAAGTCACTTCCCCGCCTGGGGGTCTGCCGTGTGCCTGGCCTTCCGCAGTAAATCCTGTTTCCTCCTGGGCTTCTGTGTGCCCACCCACTCCTGGCTCCCATGACCCTGAAGGTCATCAGCAGGTGGGGCTCCCCATGGAATGTTTGGCCTGTCATTCATCCGGCGAGGTCACTTCCTGTCTGGATAAGCCGGCCACTTTTCCTGCCACAGCCTTCCATGTGGGGGTTTCACAGGAATCATGGGTGTGGGGCCCAAGGGAGGCTACCTGAGGTCAAGTTCAATATCCAGCTGATGCCTTTTATTCTGGGGGCACTGAGACCCAGGGAGGGCAGGGCACTTCCTGAGGTCTGGACTGTGGACCACGCTGCAATTGTAAGGCCTCTGTGGGTTTCCCCTGGGGTCGCAGGCCTGCAGGGTAAAGGGAGGAGGTGGCTCAGCCTCCTTGGGCCTCCTTTTCTTCTTCTGTTTAACCTGGGGGAGCCTGTTGTCAGATCTGCCTCGAGAACTGATCTGGTCAGCCCCAGACATCCTTGACCGCGTTTAGCCCTCACTTCGCTGCAGGGACCCTGAGTCTCATGGAGGTTCAGGAACTGACCTGGGTCTCTGTTGGGAATGGTGCTGAGGGTCTAGCCAGGTCTTTCTGACTCTAAAATCCTGGTTTCTTCCATCTTCTAGGGAATGTATTTAGCTTTTCCTCAATGACAACTCAGGAACAACCTCACTCTTCTGACCTTTTCCTGTGGATCATGGTCTTCTTGGGCTGTAGAGTTGACACAGAACCCTGGTTCGTGGCATCAGTGTAGTGTGCGTACTGTGAATGTTCTTTTATCCCCTCTCTTTTTTTTTTCTTCTGTAAATAGTCTATGTTCACATAGGAAAATCAGAGAAATAAAAGATATGCAGGAAGATTAGGAAAATCATCTGTGTTCCCACTTCCCAGTGATAACCACAGTTGACCATTCATGTTTGGAGATTTTGTTCTTCCAGACATTTTTCATTGTGTAGTGTGAGCACGTGTGCTTGTGTACAGGATCCCTCTCGCCTTTTTAATGGGACAAAGCTCTAAATTACTATTTATTGTCTTCCCCCCCCCAAACTAAACATACAGTAGATATTTTCCTATCAGTAAATAAGGGGCTCCTTCTTTCTTTTGAAACTCTTAAGTTGTACAGATGTACAGCTTGATGGTCATATGAATTGAGCACAGCCTTCAGAGCTTTACCAGGTCAAAGAACATAATTCCTCTAGCACCCTGGCCCCGTACCCCATCGCCACCCCCTCCTTCCTGCTCCAGACGAGACTGCCAGCACCATGCACCCGTTTGGCTTGATTTTGAGTTTTAGACAAATGGAGTCATCTAGTGTTTGCTTAGTTTGGCTTCTTTGGCTCCACAGTCTGTTAGCGATGGTCATCTGACGTTCCATCTGTTTGAATGATGATGTGATGACGTCTGTGGTATGTTCAACTTCGACCACTGTTAATGTGAGAGATGTTTCCAGTCTTTGACTAGTGTAAACAAAGCTGTACTGAACACCTTTGTGGCCATATCTTTGAGTATTTCCTGTGACTCGATTGAAAAATTGCTGAAGGGTTGTACATTTTTAAGGTACTTTAGAATTATTGCCAGTTTGTCCTCCAGGGAGCCATGCCAGTTTACACCTTGCCCCGTCCTTAGGAGGGCGCCCATCCCTGGCACCTTTGCAGAGACCAGGTGTTTTCACCCTGCTGAACCTGTGAGGCCATGAAAGGCAACACGTGGCAGCCGCTCCCAGTTTTAAAATTACAGCTTAGGGTGAGTATCTTTTCTCACATTTATCAGTCATTTGTATTTCTTCTTTGTTGTGTCTTTGTGTTTTTTTTTGTATGCTTTACTTTTAAGATATACTTGTTTTCTCATTTTAAAAAATCCCTCTATATAAAATGATAAATAATAAAGATATGTTGAAAATATTTTTATCCAATTTGTCAGTTGTCATATAACTTTGTGGTTTTTCTGTGTTAGATGAAACCTGACCATTTTTTTAAAAAATTATTTTTAATTGGAGGATAATTGCTTTACAGCGTTGTGTGGTTTCTGCTTTACAGCAGTGTAAGTCAGCCATAAGTATACATATATATCCCCTCCCCCTTGGGTCTCCCCCCCCACCCCCAATTCCACCCCTGTAGGTCATTGCAGAGCACCAAACTGAGCTCCCTGTGTTATAGAGCAACCTCCCACTTGTTATCTGGTAATACTTACTTGGTAATGTATCTCTCAGTTCATCCCGCCCTCTCCTTCCTCTGCTGTGTCCACAAGTCCATTCTCTATGTCTCCGTCTCTGTTCCTACCCTGCAGATAGGTTCATCAGTACCATTTTTCTAGATTCCATATATATGCATTAACATATGATATTTATTTTTCCCTTTCTGACTTACTTCACTCTGTATAACAGGTTCTAGGTTTGTCCACCTCAGTTAAGCTGACTCAAATTTGTTAAAAAGCTGACAATTTTATAATGTAGTCTGCTCTATCAATATTTTGCTCTATTTATCCCCTAGCATTTTGCATAGAAAGTTCTTTTCTGCCCCAAGACTATATAAATATTTATTTTTGTTCTCTTTTTTCACTTCTCTGGTTCCCTTTGCAGTGTGTCATCATTCATCCTTCTCTGCTTACCTTGGGAGCGTGATGTTAGGTGAGGGACAGCTTAGTGGTTAAGAGCATGCATGTGCTTGGAGGCTTTTGGCCACGTGTGTACCCTTGAGCAGATTACACAGTCTCTCTGTGCCTCAGTGTCTGTACCTGCAAAAAATGGAATGCTAGGCCACAGTAACCATTGGGTTATGGTGGGAGTGAAACCATGTCTATTTGCAAACTTTTTAGTCTCAATACTGCTTCCTTTATACTCTTTATACCCTTCTTTTATACCCTTTTTATACTCTTAAAAATTGAAGCCTCAAAGAGCTCTTGTTTATGTGGGTCATATATTTAAATTGATATTGACCATGTTAGGAATTAAAACAGTATATTTAAAGACAGAATTATACATTCATTTCAAAATAACAATAACAAACCCATTATATGTTACACATAAATATTTTTTTCTGAAAAATAACTATGTTTTAAATATAGTGGGATAAGTGGCATTGTTTGGCCAATCTGTAAATCTCTTTAATGTCTGGTTGAATAGAAGACAGCTGGATTCTGATCTGTTCCTGCATTTGGTCTGTCATGATATGTTGATCAGTTGAAGTATAGGAAGAAAATCTAGCTTCACACAGGTAAGTCATTGGAAAAGGCAGGAGTATTTTGTTAGCCTGAGGATATTTTCCTTTGATGGTGCATAAAAGTAATAATTTCTTAAAGGGAATATAGAATCTGAAAACACATTGATGAACTTTTCATATTTTGTTACATTAAAATTCATTGGACTCTCTGGTACTGTAACTGGCTCTTTGACCAGGTGTGGTTTGGTAACATGCATCAGTGATTGGGAAAATACTGGTTTATTGAGTTTGGATGTTCCAAATGTGGGACAGTTCATTTCATCATATCCCACAGTTGCATGTGTTAGCATCATCAATCATATAATTGCAAAATCTTTATGTTTTAGGAAGCTTTCAGATTCAAAGTGACTGATTCAGGTTTTCCAGAATTCTAATTTTTCCTTAAGTGTTCAAACTTATCACTGGCAACAAATGCTGTCAGTTATTTTCCTTGAAGGGACAGGCTCACTTTGTTCATTCTGGAGAAAATGTCTACCAGATACCCAGTTCTGAATACATTTTTTTGTCTGTCAGCCATTCTTTTGCATAAAAGGGATGCTCCACGGACAAAGGGGCTGCTTCAGCTGACAGTGCAAACCAGTTCACGAGGGTTTATCTTGCAGACAGCTGTCGTGTGCTGGTAACCAGCCACGTGCTTCTTTCCAGGTCACTACCCGCATTATTGAAAAGACGTGTACTTTACTGCTCTATCAAGGACATCCTTAAGTGACACTGGTGTATTTTGACATTGCAGTTGACGACCAGCCCAGTCTGGGGCCACTGCTGAGCCTCCTGCTGAGCGTCTAGCACTTTCACCCACTGTGGCCTTTGCTCCTAGTGGTGAGAAGGGCAATGATGTCTTAGTACCTGAGAACACTTTGACCCTGTGCTTCATTCGTTGGAGCAAAAGAGCTCTTCCTGGTCAGGGTCTTCCCTGTTCAGAAAAGTGAAGCAGATGTACAGGGAGGTGAGGGAGAATGGTAGGAGGCCCCAGGTCCTGGCTCTTTCTTCCACTGTCTCTGTGACTGGGCAGGTCTCTGGACCTCAGTTTGCTCTTCTGTAAAATGAGAGGGACAGACTGGAGTCTCAGAGGTGGGTGTGACTCTAACTTAAGATACATGTTGGTGCTTAAGGGGAATTTAGACCCTGTCCCGTGTCTGCATGTGTTTGTGTGCTGGATGTTAGGGGATGAGACCCAGGGCCGGGGGTGGGCTGATGTGAGCCCCAGCCCTGGGCCCAGGCTGAAAATCTGAAACCCCCCTCTCTCCCCTCCTCCCCAGCCCTCCCCTGGCCCCATAGTAGGGGAATCCTGGAGCATGGTGACTTCCTCTGTGTTTGTTCTGTGTCTGAGACAGATGTTTCCTGCAGCTGGCCACTCAGCCTCCTGCTCTATTTTTAGCTCCATTGTTACCCGCCCCAGGCATCTGGCTGCTAGGGCTCGGTGAGAGGCTGTGGCCCTGGAAGGGCACTCTTCCCTGGGTCCAGCTTGTTCTCTGCCTTCTGCCAGATCCCTGGGTTAAGCTTCCCAGTGTCGTTTGGGAAAGTGAGGCTGACTTCAGGAGAAATGGGAGAGTAATGGGTGGGCAGTGCAGTGGAAAGGGCCCAGGTTGCAGAACCAGAGGCCTGGCTCTGTTATATCATGTAGTGAACTCTCTGAGCCTCAGTTTTTCCATCTGTTAAATGGTATAAAAGCTTGTGCGTCTGCCTTTCTCATGGGGTTGTTTTGAAGCCGAAATGATAGTAGATGTCCAATTCGTTTAGCACAGTGACATTCGGAACCTACAACTGTTGTCTACCCTGGGCGGGGTGTTGGTGGGGGGGTGGCGCAGAGGAGTATCAGATCCAGAGTCGGGAGACGAGGCTTGTACTTACCAAACACCAGTCCAGTGGGTTCAAAGTCAGGGTCGTTTGGGGTCCAGGCTGTGTGTTGGAAGGTTTGGAGGGGAAGGGGACATTTCTACTGCATGGTAATGGATGGGGTGAAGGGGTGAGGGTAGGGATGGCATTGCTGGTTGTAGGACCAGGAGGGCAGGGGCATGGAGGCAAGGAAGGGCTGGATGCATCTTGGGAGATTCCAGCAGTCAAGGGCCTTGAGCATCTTTGGCCAGCAGCTCTGGTGATGCTCCTCCCTAGGAGGGGCCCCACAGTGGGTCTGGGGACCAGAAGCTTGGCAACCCTCTTCCTGGGCTGGCGGTCAGCACAGCAGCCTGCTTCTAGCTGTTTTATACATTGAACTTCTGTGAAATATTGATTTTGTGCAGAGGATTGAGCTGCTAAGATCTCGTCCTACCAATCTTGACCAGCCTTCCTACTTCCTAGGTGGACATCAAGTGTGACCCAGAGAGGGCTAGGTTGAACTTGAGGATTCTCAGAGAACCTGTGCTGGAGGGGAACATCTCTTGCGGCTTGACCTGCTCCATCCCATGGGGCAGCTGAGACCTTGGCTTTGCCTGGAGTGTCAGGGATGTGGAGGGTAAATAGGGGATGGTGAGGGTGGGAATGGGAGGCTTGAAGGCCAGGCAAGGGAGTCTAGACTGGAGGCCACAGGGCTGGGGCGGATGGGGACAAACTCCAGAAGTGGGTCATCTTTCTTCCCAGCTCCTTAAAATGATGCTTCAGGTCCCTGTGGCATTGCTGGAGGTCAGAAATTGGGTTCAAGTGTAAGGTCCCACTGGCCTGTTGGAGCCCAGTCCCTGGAAGCAGCCAGGAGAGTGTTGGCAGGGTCAGGGCCCTAGGTGTGGTGTCAGGAGAGTGTAGGTTCTGCTGACCTTGAAAAGCCCAAATGGCCAGCTTCTTGGAGCACTGTCACTGGGCCTGTGAAGGTGTCCAGGTACTTCTAACCCTGCTCTCTCTGGGGCCTTCCCACTACTCCTAATCCTAGATGGAGAAGAGCTTCAGCCTCTTTCAGCATAGAAGGAATGTCCTTCCCAGAGCTGACTGACACCTCCCCGGGGATGTCTATACTCCCCTCCTGCTTGACAGAACCTATAGCCAGGGTCCCTCCCAGCCAGATAATACCTTCTTGTTTTCTGCAGAGTTCTCCTCAGAAAGGCCTCAAGAGGGACTCGGAGAGACTCCAGATGGGGAGATTTGTGGTCTCTGTCTTCCTTTTTGGAGGAATGGAGCCCAAGCCTCTATCTATAGGGTGGAACAAACATTTAGCAGCTTGGAACCTTCTCGATTTCTGCAGCTGACTTGGAGAAGGCTTTTGCATCACATGGTCTGTCAGTCAATGGTGGCATGACATTTGTGCATATCCTCAGCTACCCCATGGGCCCTGGTGGCCGTGGACAGCGTCTTCTGTATTCCGTGAGCCACTGTGGCCCCAGCGTGGGCTGCACTCACGGGATCCTGGTGGTGTCGACCTGCCTGAGCACAACCAGGGGAACTTGATGTTCTCCTGAGAAAGGAGGAAGAAGGAAGTCGTGCCTTGCGGCTTGTGGTCGTTGAGGGCCATCCCTAAAAATAACGGAGTGCATTAGTCAGGATTAGATTTGGCTGCAAGTAGTAGGAAAAGCCAAATGACAGTGGTTTACACAAGATGGAAGTTTATTTCTGTGTCCTGTCCGAGCTCAGAGCTCTGCGGTCCAGGACATGATGTGGTGATTCTGCTACACAGATTCCCGGGGTGTGGCTTCATGTGCTCACAGCTCAAGATGGCTGCAAAATGTCAGCCATCATGCCTGTGTTCCAGGCAGCAGGCTGGAGGGAAGGAGTAAAGGGGGCTCATAGGGAAGGATCCGGAATTTGCCAAGGACACTGCCCCTCATGTTTCAATAGCTAGGATTAGTCACCTGGCCCAAGTAGCTGCAGGGGAGATCAGGAGTGTGGCCCTGGCTGTAGGCAGCCACATGCTCAGCTAGCTGCCCTGTCCCTCGTCTGGTTTGTTTAATACAGATGAAGGGAGGGAGAGGGGCTGAAGGCAGTGTGGGCATTCCTTTTCTTTTTTTTAGGCTATGCATCTTGTGGGATCTTAGTTTCCCAACCTGGAATTGAACCCGTGCCCCTTGCAGTGAAAGCACAGAATCTTAACCACGGGACCACCGGGGAAGTCCCAGCTGTGGACATTTACTGGAGGTTGTTCCCAGGCTGAGAAGCTGGGCCAGCAGTTCAAGGGTGGCAGAGTCTCCACCAGGGAGATTTCTTTGGAGGAGGCCAGTCCTGCCTTGGGACCAGAAAGCCACGTGCTCCAGGACAGGAAGGGAAGCAGAGGCTGAACCCAAGAGGGAAGCAGAGGCTGAACCCAAGAGAGAAGGGCTTTCCAGGGGCTGGAGCCAGCCCCATGGAGTGGTCTCCATGAGGGAGGTGGGCCACCCTCTTCTCAGAGGGTTGGTGCGTGCTGAGACAGTGTGGCCCTGTCTGGGCTGCTGGGACTTGGGGGAAGAGGACACGCTTGGGAAAGATGGAAGACCCACAGGTGCCGGGACACAAGTGGACCGGATACGGCGCTTGTGGGGCTGACCCGGGACGAGCGCTCAACCTGGAGCACTGTCCCCACCTGGCCCACAGGCCTGGAGGGTGGCAGGGGCCCCTCCGGGGGCATCCCACAGCACCCTGTTCTTGGGCATAATTGGGTTCTCTGGAGATCTTGGAGTTGTATTTGAAATTCCTTGACTTTCGGGTCCTAGCAACTAATGAGAATGGAAAGAAATAAAACCACCGGGCTCAAGCACTTTGCATGTGTGGACTGAAGACTTTCTCCTTCCAGATGAGATGGTTTCTCTGAGGCTTCAGTGAGGGGAATGTGTGGAAAAGTAGCTTCTTATAAGGTAGCTAAATATTTAAACATTTTTTAATTTTAAAAATACTCTAAATACCGATTTTTAATTTTGAAAAATTTCAAACCTACTGAAAATTTCAAACCTACTGAAAAGTTGAAAGACGAGCACACAAGTCCCTCCTCACCAGTTTCTAGCTTTTGTTCCCTCTGTCCCCTACTCCCTAAACCATATGAAATTCATAGACGTCAGGATCCTGCACCAGTAAACCCTTCAGCTTGTATCTCCTAAGAATGAGGACATTCTCCTCATTTCCACATTTCATTATGACATCTGAGGAAGTCAGCTTATTTATCCAACAAAATATAATCTGTGTTCAGATTTTCTGACTTCTCCTCAAAATGTCCATTGTAGCCTCCTGCCCCCATCTCCAATCCAAGGTCCTACTACATAGGCAGAGCTTCCTCTCAGGACAGCTGATCCACCATGGGGAGCTCCTGAGGTGGGGGGCTCCCTAAACCTGGAGGCAGACAACTAGGAGTGCTGAATAGGGCCCTTTTCCTTCCTGAGGGTCCCAGATTCCATGAGCCTACAGGCCCTACTGGAGCATCTGGTGACACGTGCCAGGGTCTTTGCTGGCCGCAGAGCAGGCAGGAGCCCCCTCTCTCTTCTCCACCTGTCAGGTGAGCTGAGAGGGAGGCTCGTTTGCCCCTCACCGAGAGTGGGGGCCTGCTGTTCCACCTGCAGCTTCTCCCAGCCCAGGGGTCCACCTAAAGGGTGATCCCCTTACTCTGACCTTGGCCCCCACTCACTGCAGCTCCTCAGCTGGCTGCCCAGTCGCTCTGCCCTGTCTGCCTTTGTCCCACCTCCAGTTCCACCTCTCGGGCTCCCCGTTGTTTGCAGGCCAAAGTCTGGAACTCAAGGCCCGCCTCACAGAGGCAGCCCACTGCTGAACACATGGCACTCTTTCCAAACATTCATTCACCTTCTGATTTTAATTTTTAACCTTTTTTTTCAGTTTAGAAAAAATGGAAACATTTCAGAAAGATATCATTCAGCTGGTGAAGGTCTCCTGCGATCTCAGATCCCAGATAGCTTCATTTAATTTTATTAAAATATTTATTTCTTTATTTGGCTGCACTGGGTCTTAGTCGCAGCAGTGGGATCTTTAGTTGGGGCAGGAACTAGTTTCCTGATCAGGGATTGAAACCGGGCCTTTTGCATTGGGAGTGCAGAGTCTTAGTCACTGGATCAGGGAAGCCCCTTTTACTTTTTTTTAAATTGACCTCATCCTAGTTTTAAAGAGGCTAAGTGACAGAGATTGTGTGAAGGGCTGGGTCTGGGTGACCCGCCAAAGACATTAGGTGATGGGCCACACAGCAGAAACCAGATTTCTGCCTCTACCAAGCCATATAGCCTGGGGAAGTTCACATAACTGGCCCTGCTTAGCGGTTTTCTTTCTGCAAAGTGGGAGCCATAAACTCTGTTCACCTCCCTTGAGGGTTGTTGTCAGAAGCAAAGACAGAGAAACAGCAAAGACACAGAAAACCCCACCAGGCTGTAGGAATGGAATGATTATCATGGGAACATGAACGACCACAGGCAGAGGGCACGTGGGTGGCAAAGGCACCGAGCTGAGGGTGCACTGGGGGACTAGGGGTGGGTGAGGTGGGGGCTACATTGTGCGGGGAGCTGTGACCTTTGTCTAGCTTTGAAACTGTTGCAAATAACCGTACTTAAAAACATTCCCAAAGTAATAATGTTTGTTGTAGGAGATTTAGAAGGGTGAATAAGCAAAAAAGAAGATAAATAACCATGTTCAATCCCCCAGCTCAGAAATAAATACTATAATGTTTAGACATCTTTCCACCTTTTGTGCCTGCTTGATGAGTACCATCCTTGGCCCCATCAACAAGGAGCTGGCCAGGGTGAGAGGGTGAACTGATGGAGCTGATTTGTTCCCTCAGCAAGTATATGTCTGGCTTTTCCCTGGAGCCAGGCAGTGGGACCCAGGACATAGGATACCCCCTGCTGGGAACAGCATGCAGTGGAAGAGAATGGAGAGTCCCCTTTTGTGATGCTCACAATGGGCAGTGGGAGCTGAAAGATGGGGGTGGGTGTGTAGTCAGGGAGAGCTTCCTGGAGGAGCTGGCAGGTAGGATGTGGAAGGGTGGGGAGGAGGGCAGTCTAGGTGAGAAAGTAAGGGTGGGAGCATCTTTCCCCACACCCACTTGTGTGGGCTGAGACCTGGTCCTTGATGCCAGGTGCTCTTCTGTGGTCCTGAAAGATGCCCCCAAGTTGTCATGTGTTCATCTCAGAAACGTTTCCTGAGCATCTGCTGGGACCCATGTGTGGTTTGGTGCTGGGGCCAAGCCGTGGACACATTAGGCACCGACCAGCTCTTGGGAAGTTGGGAAGGCTGCTGCTGTAGACATAATCCCATCGGTGAGGCACCTGAAAAGTAAAAGGAGATCGTGAGCAGGAGAAGTGCCGAGGGGGTGGGGTGTGGACAGCCAGTATTGCTAGGACTTCAGAGAGGCTTCTGAGGAGGGACATTTGAGCCAAGACCAGGGCAAGGGGTAGCCACGTGAACAAGCTAGAGAGTGTTCCAGGCAGAGGAGTGGTGGGTGCTCGTGAGGAGGAGAGGGCCTGTGGTGTTGGAAGGAGGAGGTGGACATGGCCTGTGGCTGGAGCATCAGAGCAAGGGGAGGGGGTGGGGGCCTATCCACTGGGTGAGGGCTTTTCATGTCACAGCATGATGGACGGAAATGACATGACCTCTGCCTGAGTGCCCTCTGCCTATGGTCGTCCGTGTTCCTATGGTAATCATTCCATTCCTGCAGCCTATTGGGGCCTTTCTGTGTCTTTGTGGCTTTTCTATCTGTGCTACTGACAACAACCCTTACGGGAGGCGAGACAGGTTTTATGACTCCCACTTTACAGAAGAGGAAGCAGCTAAGTAGGGCGGATGACATGATTTAGGGCTTTAAAGATCCTTCTGGCTGCTGCTCGGAGGATGGGTGGCGGGGGACAGAGAGAAGGAGGAAGCCTTCTTTCCTGGAGGCTGCTATCGTTGGACTAGTCAGGGGCCAGTGACCAGCAGTGGCAGAGCAGTTGGACCGACTAAGGATGTGAACCTGTTCATCTGTGATTGGGTTTTCAGAGCAAACACAGAGGACTTTCCCAAGGCTCCAGAGAAGAGCTAGATTCTCTTGGTTCTTTTCTCTAAAATAATTTTTTTATTTAAAAAAAATTTAAAAACTTATTGGTTGTGCTGGGTCTTTATTGCTGCACATGGGCTTTCTCTAGTTGCACCGAGCAAGGGCTACTCTGTAGTTATGGTATGCAGGCTTCTCATTGCAGTCGCTTCTCGTGTTGCAGAGCACAGGCTCTAGGACATGTGGGCTCAGTAGTTGCAGCTCCCGGGCTCTGGAATAATGGCTCAGTAGGTGTGGTACACAGGCTTAGCTGCCCCACAGCATGTGGAATATTCCTGGACCAGGGATCAAACCCATGTCTTCTGTGTTGGCAGGCAGATTCTTTACCACTAAGCCACCAGAGAATCCCCTCTCTTGGTTTTTGATTAAGACCAAAAGCAGATTGAAACTTTCCTAGGTGGCTTACCAAAACAGAGTGAAACGGGGAGACTTACAATTGTGTGTTTCTACAGCAGGGCAGCTGCTGTGGCCCAGCCCCACTTGGCCCCTGTTGTTTGCCCAGGATGGGAGCCAGGGGACTCTTGAGCCCACTTATTCCTCCAGACTGTGCCCTCGCTGTGTGTTGGGCTGGGCAGGTGTCACCTTAAACAGATTCACTTACTTCATCCCCAGATGATCCAGTTAGGGAGGAAGAGTTGTAGTTGGGGTTGTAGAGTTTATAGTTGGGGAACTGAGTCCCAGAGAAGTTAAGCCATGTGCCACATGACTAGTATGCAGTAGGGATGGGAATTTCAGCCACAGAGTCCACCTTTCAGATTAAGTTGTCTGTCTGTGTCTGTGCTTAGTCGCTCAGTTGTGTCCGACTCTTTGCGACCCCAAGGACCATGGCCTGCAAGGCTCCTCTGTCCACGGAATTCTCCAGGCAAGAATACTGTAGTGGGTTGCCGTGCCCTCCTCCAGGGGATCTTCCCAACCCAGGGATCAAACTCAGGTCTCCCAGCTTGCAAGTGGATTCTTTACCGTCTGAGCCACCACACTGAGTTGAAATCACTGTATCTCCAACTAGGCGTGAGGATATTGGGGAGTTCTCACTTTTCTATCTGTTGAATGGAGATGCTAGCACTGCCTTCCTGGGGTTTCCTCATGCCCCACACAGAAGGTTATAAGTTCATACGTGCCGCAGTCACTGGGCTCAACTCTGAGGAATCTGAGCTGACCGAGGGGAACCCTCAGGGACCATGGAGGACTTGAGACTCAGCAGCACTGCAGGAATATGAGTTTCCCTGCTATCTGAAAGTAGTTTTGGAAGTAGTTATGGAAGTTGTGTTAGCCGAAATGGCATTAAGTGGAGACAGAATTACCTTAGGATACCTCTTGCTAATGGATGCATAAAATGAATGGATATAAAGCACAGATGCTCACCCTGTAGATCAGAGCTCTGGAGCTTGATGCTGAGATGCAGAGAGTGGTTCCGGGAAGGAGTTTGGTGGGGCCACTCTTCCTGCATGAGGTGCACTGCCTCTGTAGTGTCTCCTGCAAGACAAATGCTCAACGCTATTTTTATCTTCCACTTTTTTTTTTTTTGTAAAAGCAAAATCCTCTTTGGATTTCTTTTGGTTAGTGAAAACAGTTATTAATGAAGGTCTTTTGGAAGAGCAAAGTGGCATAAAACGAACTTTCAAAAAGATGCGGGATACCTGTATAAAGTGAGCCACATGTTTTTTCAGTTAATGGTTTACAATGTTGTGATAGTATCACCATATGTGTCATTTTTTCAAATTGATTAAGTTTTTGGCTGTGCCATGCAGCGTATGGGGGTCTTAGTTCCCTGACCAGGGATCAAACCCATGCCCCCTGCAGTGAAAGCACGGAGTTGTAACCACTGGACCAGCAGGGAAATCCCACATGTCATTTTAAATAGCCACATGAAAAAGTAAAACTAAATAGGTGAACTTAATTTTAGTAACATATGTTATTTAACCCCAATAATATCTAAATATTATAATTTTGACATATAATCAACTGAACTAACCATATAATCAACAATACTAAATTGTTAATGAGGTGTTTCACTTTTTTGGTACTAAGTCTTTGAACCCAGTGTTTATTTTACACTTGCAATGCATCCCAGTTGGCAGTTACTGTATTGCACAGCACAGCTCCAGAGTCTGATTGATGAGTGTTAGTCTGACATGCATGCTAATAGCTGATTTTTATGGAGCACTCACTAACTAGGCCCTGTTCTGCAGGCTTGTCTAATTATACAGTGGACTCTTGGACCCCACAGGTTTGAACTGCGTGGGTTCACTGATGTGTGAGTTTTTTTCATAGATTCCTGCGGCACAGTCTGTGGTTGGTTGGATCCATATACTTGGAACTGCCAATACATACCTTAGATTGCACGGAGGGTCAATGTCTCTAACCTTCATGTTGTTCAGGGATCAACTCTATTGTATACCCTTCATGGCAACCCCCCAGCGGAGGTACTACTACTGTCCCCATTTCACAGACATGGCAACTGAGGTCCAGAGAGGTAGCTTGGCTGAGGTTTCACTGTGGGTGAGTTATGGAGCTAAGGAGGAAGGGGTGGTGGGAAGGGGCAAACTCCTCTTGTTTTTAACAGATTTATTTAGGTAAACTTCATGCAGCAGAATTCGCCCATGTTAAGTGTACAGTTCAGCACTGGGTAATGCATGTAGTTGTGTAACCACCACATTCAATATATGGAGCAATTCCATCTCCCAAAGGTGCCCTCAAGCCCCTGTGTATTGGACTCCCCTGTCCCTGACAACTATCCATCTGCTTTCTGCCCCTAGAGTTTTACCTTTGCTTGATGTCATGCGAATGGGACTATATAGTTTGAAGTCTCCAAGGCTTGGTGTGTTTCTCTTAGTATGATGTTTTCAAGGTTCATCCCATGTCATGTGTATATCAGTTACTTTTTCCTTTTTTTAAATTGCTGTGTAGTATTCCATTGTGGGCTTCCCTGGTGGCTCAGTGGTAAAGAATCTGCCTGCCAATGCAGGAGACGTGGGTTCAATCCGTGGGTTGAGAAGATCCCCTGGAGAAGGAAATGGCACCCCACTCCAGTATTCTTGCCTGGGAAATCCTGTGGACAGAGGAGCCTGGTGGGCTACAGTCTATGGGGTTGAAAAAGTGTCGCACACAACTTAGTGACTAAACAACAACAATTTCATTCTATAAAAGTGCACATGTTTTTCATCTGTTCACCAGTTGATGGGCTTGTGGGTTGGTTTTTGTTGGGGCTATAATGAATAACGCTGACATGGTTTCATTTCTCTTGGGTAGTTAGCTGCCTGAGAGTAGAAGTGCTGAGTCACGTGGTAAGTGTCTGTTTAAATTTGTAAGAAACTACAAAGCTGTCTTCCAAAGTGGCTATGCGATGTTGCACTTAAGCACCATGTCTCCAGTTCCTCCACAGCTTTACTAACACTTGATGTTGTCGGTCTTTTCAAGTTTGTCATTCTAGTGCATTTTGCTAATGACGTAACACCTTATATATACTTATTTGGCATCTGTATGTACCTTCAAATCCTTTGCCATTTTAAATTGGATATTTTGTTAACTTAATATTGAGTTGTAAGAGTTGGCACCTCTTTTTTTGTTGCTGTTGTTATTCAGTCGCTAAGTCATGTCCGACTCTTTGCGACTCCATGAACTGCAGCATGTCAGGCTTCCCTGTACTTCACTGTCTCCTGGACTTTGCTCAAACATCCAACCATCTCATCCTCTGTCGTCCCCTTCTTCTGCTTTCAATCTTTCCCAGCATCAGGGTCTTTTCCAATGAGTCGGCTCTTTGTATCGGTTTGGGAATAAATGAGATGTGTTAGATGCTTTGCCGTCAGAGGTCCACCCATTGGTCCTCCTGGCATGCCCCTGGGTCAGTACTCAAGATCACTGACTGTCTCAGGTACCTGTTAAACCCTCCCCTTTCTGTTCACCCCAGGTAGGCTTGGGAATCACATCCTTACCAACAGCCCCTGACTTGGCCAGCAGTATAGTGTCTGCTCAGTGCAATCTCCCTGTGCTCACAACAAAGGCTCCCCTCTGCCTCAGGCTGGAGTCAGCACGCCCAGCCAGGGGACTTGGGATGGGGGCTGGGAGCCTTGGGTCCCCCTTCTGTCCTTATGACCTCTTCCCTTATGACTTGGAGCTCATCACTTTTCCTCTCTGGACCTCAGTTACCTAATCTGTAGAAAGAGAAGGTTGGACTAGCTGACTCCAGGGATATAGCTACTCTGAATCTCTGCTCTTGGTGGATTTGGTGATGACCATTTGTGGAGGTTCCTGTGGTCACAGCATTCCTTAAGGCAGGACTTTGCAAGAGGGTCTGGTGGGCAGGAAAGGCAAAGAAAGGAATGAGGCAGGATGATGGCTGGCTGAGGAGCAGATGTCCAGCTTTCTGCTTCAGTTGCAAGAGCCAGACTCTGCTTTGGAATAGCCACCATTCATCTTTTCCAAGCTCACAGGGTTTGACAAGCTGGAGATCATGGTTTCTGTACGGTGTCCAGGATAAAGGGTAGAGGGGAGGTGGTGGTTTGGATTAGAGATGGAGAAACTGAAACCAGAGTGGTCCCGGGTCTGATCATTATGTGGTTGTATGAAGGGAGTGATGAGCGCAAGCCATGTTTCCAGATACCTGCAGAGCTGCTGTGTGATGTGAAAACATCTCTGAGCTCAGTGGTGACCATGTCCTGGGCTCTGAGACACAACATGGGCAGCCTTCACTCGTGATTGAAGGAAGTGCTTGCTTTTAGTCAGAAGTTAGGAAAATAAGGCATAAATGTTTGCAAACCATCCAGGCTTATAGACCCTCCTATCTTACTGTCTAGTCTCATCCTCGTCTGCCCCCAATTCTCCTTCTAGCAGAGGATTGAGCAGTAGGGACCTCCCCCACGTCTGCCCTTGCTGGCCCCTGGCCCTGACCGTGGACAGCAGTGGTGTCACCGCTAGGACTGCCAATCTTAGGGGCCAGGTCCATGTGGAAGCGGCCTTCAGACTATCTCATCCTTCACTGTCACTTTATGATGGGGACACTGAGGCCCAGAGGGGAGAAGTAAGTTGCTGAAGGCCTCAGAGCATGGGCCCTGCAGGGTGAAGGGCCCTGTACTGGCAAGGCTCACTCTAGCCCGAGTTGAAAGAGATTTTGGAGGAGAGTTGCAGAGTGAGAAACCCGGGAAGCCTGAGGTTTCCCCCTCTTGTAGACATTTTGGAGACAGGTCAACTTTCAGAGGCTGTGGTCCTTCCCCCACTCCTGCAGCCTGCAGCTGTGCACATCTGTACTGTCTCTGGGCTGTCCTTTCAGGGACCGGCTGGGGCCTGTCATCGCCTCTGAAGCCTGTGAGAGACAAGAGCTGGAATGGTGGGGGCAGCGAGGTGGAGGTGTCAGGCCCGGCCTCACCCCGTGGGAGCAGGGCGCGGCTTTGGCCTGGCAGCTGAAGCCAGCTGTTGCCTCCTGCAGGTCTTTCCCATGTCCCGTCCGTCACTCCCTCCTTTGGGACAGCCACCGAGCCCATTCTCGGAGGCAGCTGTTCCCACCCCCTCCCACCCCGCCTTCCCAATGCCTCCTTGGCCGAGGCTGCTGAGAGGGGTCTGGGGAATGTTGAGGAGCCATGGAGAGAAGGTTCTGGCTCTGCTGACAGTCAGCAGGAGATCCACTGTGGAGCCTCTCACCTGCTCTGAGGGTGTGAGTTTCTGTTTGGAAATAGAGGCTTAGTCCTTCCACCTTCTACCAAGAAGAAAAAGAAAAGAGAGAAGAAAAGAGAGATTGGCCCAGGCGTGGAGAGCTGTGACGAGGCTCTTATAAACACAAGGTGTGCGTGTTAGCAGAGCTATCACATGCCTGCTGGGAGTTGTCAAGGATGACAAGGCTGGGCTGGAGAGAGAGGGGGCCCTTTCCAAACTAGGGAAGGAGAGGCGGTGGTTTAGGGTGCTTGGGAGGATAGAATGAGTAATTATTCTGTCTGGGTGACTCTGGGAAGGGGGAGCCTGAGGGCACGGCCCTGGAAGGCTGGGGGAGCACTGCCTTGGGACCAGGAACTCTGACCCAGCATCTGGGGGAGTGAGGGTGTGGTGAGCTCAGCCTTCAGAGTGACCTGCTTCCCAGGCTTCGTGCTGACTGCTGACCCCACCATCCACTTCCTGAGGTGCTGCTGCTGCTTATGAGAAGGCAGGGCTGGGAGTGTGTGGATGGTGGGGAGCAGGTGGTCCCCACTGATGGGGAGCAGCTCATGCCCGGATTAGGGCGGCTTGGGGAGGGGAGCACAGGGGAATCATCGGGTTCTAAGGACTGTATTGTCCCTGTGCTTTCAGAATGGAGGGCTTCCCTAGTGGCTCAGATGGTCAAGAATTTGCCTGTCAATGCAGGAGACCCAGGCTCAATCTCTAGGTTGGGAAGATCCCCTAGAGAAGGGAATGGCTACCCATTCCCGTATTACTGCCTGGAGAATCCCATGGACAGAAGAGCCTGGCGGGGTACAGTCCATGGGATTGCAAAGAGTTGGACCCAACTGAGTGACTGACACTCTCAGGGTACAGTTAGGAGTGGGAACCAGCAGGGCAGGGAACTCCCTCCCCTTTCTGATCCTGGGCCATCAGTGCCATGGGGACCAGCTGCTACTGGGCTCTGAGAAAGTTCCATGAGCCTCTGCCTCCCATATCTGTCACCCTCTTCTTGAGTCTGTGTGGAATTCCCAGCCCCTTCTCTTCCCAGCAGCCTTGGATCTCAGACCCCTGAGCTAGTCTTCCCCACACCCTCTGCCAGCTGTTAGTGGCTCTCCTGGCCTGCTTCTCCAGCCATTCTTTTAAGTAGGTTTTACTACCCAGTGTTAAGAGGAGAAAAGCAGAAAATGCAGATAAGGAAAAAGGAGAAAATAAAGACTGTCTGTAATCTCATCACCAGGTGATGACTTAGGTTAGCGTCTTGGTGTGCACCCTCCCAGACTTTTCTCCTGATTTGTGCTCACGTATTAAAATGGATTATATCTTGTGCTTGCTTTGCAGCCTGTTCCTCTTCCCTTCTGGTTGCCTAGCTATCTTTCCACATCAGTCAATATATTTTTAAGGCTGTTTAACATTCCACCTTAGAGATGCCCCATAATTTGTTCAACAAGTCCCCTGTTGCAGGCAGTTGCCAGTGTTTTGTTACTATAAATAACATTGTGATCAACAAAACACCCTTGTAGCCCACTCTTTGCGCACATCCTTCACTACTTCCCTAGGAGAGAGCCCTGCAGTGGGAATTGTGAGACCACAAGGATGCCCAGTATGCCGGATGTTGGGCAAAAGCTTTGGCTGTTGAGATGTTGTTGGTGATGTAGATGTTGTTGATGTTGAAGTTGTTGATGTAGAGTTCAGGGGCCTTGATCTGCTGAGAACTCACCCAGTCTGGACTTCCCTGGCTTCTTTTGTGACATTCACAGCTATGTTCTGTTCCCATCCAAACCCTTCAAAGCCATCTCCAGACTTCCCTCTGCCTCTGGTTCTCCCTTTGGTGACAGCCTTCCCTTTCTCCCAGTCTGGAAGGCCTGGTCTCTATGTGGCCTGACCCAGGTACTTGGAGCCTTGGGTTCTGACTTGGTGGGGATGGTTAACACTGCTTCCCTGGTGGCTCAGAGGTTAAAGTGTCTGCCTGCAATGTGGGAGACCTGGGTTCGATCCCTGGGTCAGGAAGATCCCCTGGAGAAGGAAATGGCAACCCATTCCAGTATTCTTGCCTGGAGAATCCCATGGATGGAGGAGCCTGGTGGGCTACAGTCCATGGGGTTGCAAAGAGTTGGACACGACTGAGCAACTTCACTTTCACTTTCATTTTTATCTTCACTAGGGAGGGGTAAACTGTAAGGGGTCAGGGCTATGTCTTCTTGTCTGTCCGTGTCAATAACTCTCCCCAAAGTAGTAGCAGAGGGCCAGGCACAATGGTAGGCCTCAGCTAACACGTGCTTTGCTGAGTGACAGCTGGAGGGTGAGTGGGCCCTCTCTGGGCCTCAGACTTTGTTCACAGGGCAGAAATGAGGGGTGGGCTAGGTGCCTTCCTGCTGTGACTTTTCCAACCCCCTCCTTGATTGCACCTCCTCTTACCCCACAGGTCTTGGGTCCTGAGGCTGCCAGCAGACTATGGGTACAACGGCCAGCACAGCCCAGCAGACGGTCTCGGCAAGTGCCCCCTTTGAGGGCCTCCAGGATGGTGGCTCGATGGATGGTCGGCATTCACTTAGCATCCACTCCTTCCAGACCACGGGCTTGCACAACAGTAAGGCCAAGTCCATCATCCCCAACAAGGTGGCCCCCGTCGTGATCACGTGAGTGGCAGGACAAGTATGACCATGTCCCCAGAAGACGTGGCTGCGGGGAGCTGCCTGGAGGGGTGGTGGCATACAGCACTTAACGTCTCCATTCTGCTTCCATTGAGGAAGACATTGAGGCCCAGAGAGGTTAACCAGTTTGTCTGGAGTCACACAGCAAGTGGGTGGCAGAGCTGGTGTCTTTTGGGGTTCTCTTAGACCATATTACTTATCATGTTGTGGTTGCCAAGGAGTGTAGGAGAGGGAGGAGTGGCTGGCCAGGGGGAGGTTGGGACACTCTTCTGAGAGTAATTTTTCGCTGAACTTTTTAAAAGGAGGTTTATGTACTTAGATACATAAAATTTAGATTCCCCCCCTTCCCCACAATCTGTAATTATGGTTCAAAACTGAGGTTGACACCAGGCTGTTATAGGGCCTTGGGCTGAAAAAGCTGGAAGCTGTTGGTCAACTTTCCTAATTAGGCCTTTCAGGGACGTTCCCGGAGGTGACTGAGGGTTTGTTCTGGCCCCATCCTTTGAGAGACCTGGACACGCGGCATGTGTCCTGTGGGCCCAGGGAAGGAGCGGGTGCTGAGAGCCTGAGGCTGGGGAGCCAGAGGGACATTGGATCTGTCTCCTGGTGAGTTGGGAAGCCTTGTCTTTTCTCGCATCCACCCACTGAGCTCCCTGCCTTTGGGACCCCTCCAGGATGGAGGAAGGTAGACATGATTAGCTAAGAACTGGATGTGTTCCATGTAGTGACGTTTGGTGGAGGCCTAGCAGATGGGGCCTTCTGTGTAAGGAAACCTGAAGGAGTGATAAATTCATCCTGCTGGCTTTGGGGCCTGACAGGAAAGCTGTAATCATAATACATTACTTTGCTCAAGATAAGAGGAGGAAAGAGATGTTAAATAAAAGGGACTTGATATGTAGTCTTTTGACTAGCACATGACAGAACTTGGTTTGGGTCTTGAGCACAGTGTTGGAAATCCTGGGCCCAGCTCTGCCTCTCCCCTGCTCTGTGACCTTGGGCAAATCCTTTTCCCTCTCATAAGGGCTTAGTTTCCTTATCAGGATATGTGGGGATGACATTCAAAAATTTAAGCATGGCATGGCTCAGAACATTCTCTGGCCTGCTGTAAAAACCCACTTCAGTGGTATTGTGCATGCCTCCTAGAGCCAACTGTGACCTAGTGATCCTTGCTTGTTGTAGCTTGTCTGTGGTAGAAGGGACTTTAGAAGATCATCCAAAACTGGGGCTGGCAAACTATATCCTTCAGGCCAAATCAGGTCACTGCTTGTTTTGGTAAATAAGTCTTTGTTGGGACACAGCCACACCCACTCATTTGCATATCATCAAAGGATGCTTAAGGCTTAAGGCTGCAATGGTAGAGTTGAGTAGTTGTAGCAGACTGCGGGGCCCACAAAGACTGAAGTGTTTACTATCTGGTCCTTAATAGAAAAGGTTTTCTGACTTCTGATCTAATCAATATCCTTTTTAGATCAGGTGTGAAAACTGATATAGATACAGAAACTGAGTTTTGGGAAGGCAGGATTTGCCTGGCATGGGTCATGGGTGAGAGGGAGACAGAGCTGGCCAGGGAACCCAGGTCTCACGACTGCTGTCTAGTGCTCCCCACCCTACTCATTCCATCACCCTGCCTATCCTTTTGTAAAGAGATGTCAGACTCCAGATCATGAGGCCTGGGAGGCTGTGTCTGATTCATTGTTAAAATCAGCACAGAAGCTTTTTGGGTCTGGAATGCACAGCCCTTCCTCAGATTTAGCATCTTCAGAAATCGGTGTGTTTTGTTTGAAATGGCCCTGGGTGGAGGTAGAACTCTTGCTAGTAATAGTAATTAGATTACTAGATGATTAGAGTCCTTGAGGCACTGTGCTAAATAAGCACTTACTTCATTAGTGCTTTGTCTGCTCACAGCAGCCCTTAGGAGATGGGAATTACTGGAGATGCTACAGACCAAGTAACTTCAAAGCCGTGGGGGTGAAGTCTTACCTAGGCCCCAAGGCCTGTGTCCCGAACCACTGCACTGTGCTGTGGGATTGTCAGTGTGGGGGTTCTTCTCAGAGACAGACTGATGGAGGGACCATCTGGGGCCAAAGTAAGCCTTGTTTAAGGAGGCTTTAAACAAGATGGAAGCTTCTCTCTACACAAAAGTCCAGGAGGTATTCGAGGCTGGAATGACTGCTCCATAATCGGCCAGGTTTCTCTTCTTGTTGCCCTGCCATCATCAGCATCTACCTCCTGCCATCACTTTTGGGTGCTTGCCAGAGAGAAGGAAGGAAGAGTAGAAGGCATTCCTTTAAGGGAATGGGCCAGAAGTTGCATACTTCTCCTCACATCCCATTGGCCAGAACTGAATCACATGATCACACTAGCTGCAAGGGAGGCAGGAACTTGTAGTCTTCAGCTGGATGGACCAGTCACAATTTCAGGGAACTATTGCTGAGGAAGAAGAGGGGAGTGGATATTGGAGGACAGTAGGCAGCATCTGTCATAAATGCGTGCATGGGATAGGGTGGCCCTGCTGTGGGCCTGGTGAGGGTGAAGTGTATCTTGGCCATTGTGCTTGCCTGACACCACCTGCATCCTGCCCCTGGCAGGTACAACTGCAAGGAGGAGTTCCAGATCCACGATGAGCTACTCAAAGCCCATTACACACTGGGCCGGCTCTCAGATGCCACCCCCGAGCACTACCTGGTACAGGTGAGGTCAGGCCTGCCCCTCTCTCTCCCTTCCTGCCTCCCACCTCTCCAGCCCTCCTTCCTCCCAGGCTCCTTCCCTAATCTCCCCCTGCTTTCCCCACGGCCTCCTTCTCTGCCTCACCCCATCCTCTGGGACCCTGATCCCACTTGCTCTCACTCTCTGATACCCTAGGGCCTGTTCTTGCTGCCCTGTGGAGACCCTGCTCTTCTGTCCCCTTGTGTCCCCTGCCTGGCTCCAGCCTGGCCACACCCCTTCCTCTGAGTTCCAAGGAAGACACACATGGGAACCTGAAGGGCCTGGGGCCCCAGACTGCTCTTCTCAGGCTAAGAATCGCCATCCCATTGTCTTTTGAAGTTTTAGGACTTCTTCGGTGCATAGATGAGAAATGTAGACATAGATGTACATCTATCTAGATCTATCTTTTTTTTTTTTTTTTAACCTTAAAATATCCCCTGGAAAGTAAAGTCTCCAAGGGCAGGTGAGTTTTCATGTGTCTTGTTGATTGCTATAGTCCGAGTTCCTAGAATAGTGCTTGGGTAATCATGTAGGTGCTCAAAAACAGTCAGTGAATGAATTAATGGTGGTCATGATGATTAAACTGTATTTGTTGAAAGAGGGTCTGGGTGGGAGGTAGTGTTGGACGGGTAGGTGGGTGAACGGGTAGATGAGATGACTTCATGGTTTCTTTTTGCCTGGGAATGAATCTCCCGGTTCCTCCTGCTCTCATCTGATCCCTCTTTTCTCTGTGGTCTCCGTCCCCAGCTGGGGAAGGGAGAGACCTGCCTATACTCAAGACTGCAGGCCCCTAGGAAGTGGCTCACACTCTTCTCCTAGTTGGTTACTGATGTCCCAGCTGTGATTCCCTACTGGAACCCCTTTTCCATGAGCTTCCTCTCTGGGTGAGGGATGTTTGTTTTCTGCCCTGGGAGCTGTAGACGCACCCTACAGGCAGCTTTGGTCTTCGGTTTCCTGTCCCTGTAGTGCTTCTCCTTACTCTCCTGCCTCAAGTCCTGGCTCAGATGCCGCCTCCTGCATGAAGCCTTCTTTGATTCTCCTTCAGGAAGAGTTGTCTTCTGTCTTCCTACACTATATGACACCCCTTCTGGCATCACAAGTATTTTGTCTACTTTTCCCACGAGTCTGCAGACAACCTGAGGACCATGTCCCCCACCCGGTCTCCCTGCTCCCCATCCTCTGGGGCCTGGGATAGAGCCTTGTCTGTAGAAGATGTCCCTGTGTCATCTGAGTGACCCCTGTGGCTCTCCCTTGCCAGGGTCGCTACTTCCTGGTGCAGGATGTTACTGAGAAGATGGACATGCTGGGCACCCTGCAGAGCTGTGGGGCCCCCAACTTCCGGCAGGTGCGGGGCGGGCTCGCTGTGTTCGGCATGGGACAGCCCAGCCTCTTGGGGTTCAGGCAAGTCCTCCAGAAACTCCAGAAGGATGGATACCGGGTAAGTGTGGCCATTTCCCAGGCAGGAACCAGTCCCCAAGTCGGGGGAAATGGGTTTCCCGGAGGGGCAACTGCGGAGGCTCTGGAGGGGCCTGGCCATATTTTGGGGGAGGTGGTGACTGGTGGCCAGGGCCAGGCCCTGCCAGGCCCTGAAAGTCGATGGTCATTGTGCTCAGGATGACTGGGAAATTCTGGGCAAATATTTATTGCATTGTCCGGTATGGACATGGGAACCCCGAGGTCAGAAGCCCCTCTATATACCCATAGGTTGATGATTACAGCTAAGACTTACATCCTCATGTTAACCCTACATGGGTGGGGCAGCTATTGTCCCATTTTACAGAGGAGAAAACTGAGGCCCAGAGAGGATAGGAAACACAGCCCCTGAGTGGTGTCCCAAGACCCACACTCAGACCTCTGGACTCCACGTGTCTGCTTTACATGACTCCTCTCTCCACCTGCTGTGGAGATGGGATTTTGAGTGTCTCCAGGACAGAGGTGGAGGGTCCACTGTCATTGCAGGCTCGTAGCAGGCAGTCTGATTTAACGTGGATGAAGATGGAGAGGCTTTAGTGAACCAGAGTGAAGAGGGGATGTTAGCTGAGCATGGATCCCATTCCATTGTCCCAGCAAGTTCTCCAGGGTGGAGCCTGCCCACCTAGCTCCCTCTGTCTGTATGGTGCTCAGTGACAGAGTGACTGTGTGGTGGTGGTGGGCATTCATGTCTTCAGCTGATGTTTATCAGCACTTGATTTACTCAGGGCTCTATGCTAGGCTTTGTGGGGACATGAAAATGACCAGGACATGATTACCTGCAAGGACCCTGTAGTCCACAAGGGGAGAAAGATGTAGAGAGGAGGGAGGGTCAGGAGCAGGTGGCATTTCTGGGGTAAGACTCAGGTTGCAGGGGCAGAGGGCGGTGACAGGCCCTCCAGGAGGTCAGGAGAAGGGGCAGTGGAGCGGGTGTCCACCCTAGATAGTGGTGATGGCTCCTTTCTCCTTGGGCGCTGAGCAGGAGTGTGTCATCTTCTGTGTGCGGGAGGAGCCTGTGCTGTTTCTGCGAGCTGCTGAGGACTTCGTGCCCTACACGCCTCGAGACAAGCAGCATCTTCATGAGAACCTCCAGGGCCTTGGACCCGGGGTTCCGGCGGAGCGCTTGGAGCTGGCCATCCGGAAGGAGGTGAGGGCCACCTGTGTGGGTGGCAGGCCGCCCTCCTGGTAGCCTTGGACACCTGAGCTGAGCCCAAGCCCGCTCTGCTCTCACTGGCCTGTGCTTGCCCACTTTGCTGTCCCATCTGGGCCAGTGGCTGCTGCAATGCCAGCTTATGGGGCACCAGGGTAAGGACTTCTCTCCTCAGCTCTGTTTGCCTCTGCTCTTTCCCCACCCTGCTTCTCTCCTCCAAACTCAGCATACTTATTTAGAAAAGGATCTGGTGGAGGGCAGAGAGCACTCAACTGAAAGTCCCAAGACAGGTCCAGCCTTACAGCCTTCCATGAGCTGTGAGGCCTGGGCTGGGCCACTTCTCTCCCTGGGCCTCTGTTTCTGAGGTTCCTCTGACCTCTTTCTTCACAGCATGGGGACTTGTCCAGGTCTCTGGGGCTGTTCACACACCACAGAGCTGTGTAAATAGTGTGTAGGGGTCATGGTGTCCCCCCTCCTCTGAGACATCCCCAGGCAGGAGCAGAGGTCGCACTGGCTGTGGTTGTCTCCCCATCTCCTTCTCAGGCCTCGTCCCCTCCAGCTCCCAGCTGACCAGCTTCCTCCTGTCCTTCAGTCTGGTGATTTGGCCAATTCCTGCTGCCCACTGGGCAGAGCCCTTCCAGCCTGACCCTGGTGTGGGACACATCACCTGAGGCATAGGTGGCTGCCCTCGGGCCAGTGGTCATCCCGGTCCCTCCATACTCCCAGGGCACAGAAAGCACCTCTGGCCGTAGTTCTCCCTGGAGGGCAAGCGGCCTATCCATGGCCTCTGTGTGGCTTAGGTGCCTCCAGAGCTGAGCCAGAAAGGTCCATCATGGCCCTCTGGCCCCTGGCCTCCATCTAGATCCATGACTTTGCCCAGCTGAGTGAGAACAAGTACTATGTATACCACAACACCGAGGACCTGCGGGGGGAGCCCCACGCCGTGGCCATCCGGGGCGAGGACGATGTGCACGTGACTGAGGAGGTGTATAAGAGGCCCCTCTTCCTGCAGCCCTCCTACAGGTACTGGGGGCCAGGCCTGCATGGGGACCCCGTGTGCTGGGCGTGGGTGCTTGCTGGGCCTTCTCTCCTGGTGTGGCCTCAGTCTTACCATCTGCAGGTTGGGCTGAGTCCCCCAGGCCTGTGTCTCCCCCGGGAATGGTGGACATCCGGGGTGTGGGGTGTGTGGCTTACCTGATGGGCTGTTCCCTGTCACCTGGCAGGTACCACCGTCTGCCCCTGCCAGAGCAAGGGGCTCCCCTGGAAGCCCAGTTTGATGCCTTTGTTGGTGTCCTGCGGGTAAGTGGGGACTGGAGGAGTGGTGGGAGCATGGGGTGCGCAGGTGCTTGGAGAGTGGGTCTGTGTCAAGGCCCTGTCTCCTTGGAGATGCTTGGGTGGTGTGTCTCCTGGAGGAAGGCCGAGGGGGTTGCGTGTGTCTGTGTGGATGTGTAACTGTATACTGTCTAATGGCAGAGCCCAGCACTGAGCATCTGGAGGGCTGGGCTCTGGGTATGGCTCGGCTCCTCACTTTGTTGTGTGATCCTGGATGAATCTCCTAAATTTTCTAGGTCTCAGGTTCCTCATTTCTTTATTAGAACTAAAATTTCTTACCCTCGGGTCTCCAGCTGATATTTCCTGAGTACCCGTGTTTTGATCTGTACTCCCCTTGGAGGTGGCCTTATTGAATTTGCAGTGTAAACTGCATAGCAGTGTGGCTGTGGCCCTGTGTCACCTCTGAGTAGTTTTCACCTCCAGGGCCTTGCTGAGCCCCCTGGAGCCTGGGAAGGGGGCAGGGCCTGTGCTCCTGGGGCAGGTGGAGCAGACCGAGCTGTGGGATTGCTCCAGAGGCTGCTGGTCTGTCCCCGTCTTGCCACAGACCAGGGGGAGGCATCAATGTCATGATGCCCCTCCACCTGCATCCCAACTTGGTCCTCAGCTGAGGGCTTTCTGCTCACACCATTCCCTGCTCTTCATGGTCCTTCCCCAGGAGACCCCCAGCCTGCTGCTGCTCCAAGATGCCCACAGGCCTCCCCCTGCTCTCCTCTTCAGCTGCCAGACGGGCGTGGGCAGGGCCAGCCTGGGCATGGTTCTGGGCACACTCCTCCTGTTTCACCATGATGGGACCGCCTTGAGGCCGGAGTGAGTGGCATGGGAGCTAGTGCCCCAAGGGGCTGCGGGGATGGGGGAAGCAGGGGCGGGCCGCCCCAGGATGCTGAGGACACATCAGAAACCCAGAGCTACAGCTGGATATTGGGCATTGGCAGTTCCTTTCCTGGTTTGCACAGACTTCCCTGGGTGATCTGGAGAAAGTCACTTGACCTTTCTGGGCCTCGGTTTCCCCAGTGGGGCAAAGACCTCTTGTTTCTCCTACCTGATTTGGAAGGGAAACTTGAGAGTGTAGCCCAGTGCAGTCCAGGTGAATGGGAGGGTGTTGACGGTGGCCTCCAGGAGTGCTGATTGTGCTGTTGTCCCTGCCTGTCAGGGCTGCCCCTGTGAAGACCAAGCCACTGTCCATGGAACAGCTTGAGGTGGTCCAGAACTTTCTCCACACGGTGCCTGAGGGGAGGAGGATGGTGGAGGAGGTGAGCGAGGGAACTGGGCGAAGAGCTGGGGGTGGGGTGGTGGGGGAGCACTCGGTGTCCTTGCTGGGGAGCTCTCCTCCCCTGCTCTCCCTTCCTGACCAGTCATTCTCTTTGCCCCTCTCTTCTGCCTCCTGCCATCTTTCCTTGGCCCTGCTCCTTCCTTGCCTGTGTCCCCTCTCCCCTGCCCTGGTCCCTGGCACCAGGTGGACAGAGCCATCGCCGCCTGTGCAGAGTTGCACGACCTGAAGGAAGTAGTCCTGGGAAACCAGCGGGAGCTGGAAGGCAGCCGGGCCCAGGTGAGGCGCGGAGAGCTGCTGCTTTCACTGGAGCTCGGCAGCCTCGTTGGGTGAGGCCTGTTGACTGGCCCCTTTCAGCCTGGCTTTTCCTGATTGCTGCTGCTGCTTCCACGAGTAGAGAGCAGTTTTCAGAGGAAGGGGAGATGGGGAGCTGGGCCTGTAGGAAGAGAGGAAGTTTACTTTCCCTGATTGGGACCCCTTGCTGCAGAATAAACAGGATGGAAGAAGGGGCTGCTGGCGAGGAGCTGGAGGCCTCTGACTGCAGATGCTTTCCAGGCTGCTCCGGGCCCCCCCTGCAGATGAAACACTTGCTGTTTCGTTGGGAAGGCTGGGGTTAGGTCCAGCCCATCTTCTAGAAGAGCAATGCGCTCTGGGCTGTCTCAGCAGGCCCGTCCCCGTGCTCTGGAGAGAGGAGGCTGGCTTGACAGCATTTGCACACAGCTCATGGAAAGAATCTAAAGCCCACAGAGCCTTTTTCTTCTTTAATGCTTAAAGAAATATCTTTTAAAAGCAATATTATGGAAAATTGAGAAATTAGAGAAGAAGTAAAACTGCCCATCATCCAAGCACAGCTACTATGAACATTTTGGGCTGGCTTCCTTCAGTTTCCATATTTCTGATGTTCTTCTGTAGCTTGTCCAGGGCACGTTTGCCTCCTGTTTGTTTCATGTAACCCTGTCTTTTCCGTGTCATACCTGCTTGTCGTCGTTGAGATTTATTGCTGTGGAACCAAAGCCATTGTGAGGCTTAGCCTTCCTTGGCCTGTAGGTTAGGAGCAGGGCTCTGGCCTGATTACCAGGCTTCCGCTTCTGGCTCGGCCACCTACAGGCATGTGGGCCTGGCCAACCTCCTTCTCTGCTCCGTGCCTCAGTTTCCCCACATATAAAATGGGGCCACTAACAGTAACTACTCCATAGGGTTGTTGTGAGTTAGGTGAGCTCACGCCATAAAGTCTCAGAAGGGAGCCCGACAGAGCAGCTGTTCCTGGGCATAGGCATCCCCTGATGTGATGTACAGGCCCCTTCCTGTTGCACAGTGGGGTCACCAGTGTACCTACTTTGCATTGAACTGCTTCATGCAAACGAGGCTTTTTTGTATTTAGGATTTTTCCCCTTATAAGGTCTGGATTAGGACTTGATAGACTACGGTCCACAGGCCAAATCCAGCCCACCACCTGTTTTGGTAAATAAGTTTTGTTGACATGAGGTCTCGCCCATCCATTTACGTACAGTCTACGGTGGTTGTGTGCTGCCTTGGCAGCTTCGAGCTGTCACAACACGGATCTGGTAGCCTGCAAGCCTAGAATATTTACTGTCTGGACTTTTATAGAAATAAAAGTTTGCTGACCTCAGGCCTAGATTCCCAGAGGTGGGATTAAACTTCATCCAAGGGCATGGCCTCTTTTTTCCGGCCTATACGAATCTCACTTGCCCTCCAGAAGGTGGTGCTGACCCAGCAGGAGAAGCCTGAGATCCACAGGTGAAGAGAAGGACCTTGGAATTCTCTGTGACAGCTGCCCTGCCCAGTGGATGCTGGGGCGGAGAGGGTCACAGCTCTTAGGCGGGGCTTTTGGCTCAGGGAAGGGTGTTTATACACTTGATGCTTCAGCACGGATTGCGTGGGTGGCACTGGGACCCAGCCTGTCTCTGGGCACAGCCCCACCGAGAACTGGAATGCTTGGTCCAGCTCTGGTCACCAGCTGCCCTCCCTGAACACGGATAAACCACAGTAAATGGGATAGAGTTAGATGCTTGCAGGAACTTCCAACCTGGCAAAACAGTGTTATGAAGAGCAGGATGGATTGCCCTCTGGGAATTTCTGAGGCTTAACTTCCAGGGATGCGGTTGGGTGGCCTGAGCTGCCCCATGTTTACCGCTGGCCCTTCCGGGTCCCTCCCTCTCAGGGAAGCAGCAGCCAGCACGGTGTCCAGCAGAGGGCGCTTCAGAGCCTGGAGCGGTACTTGTACCTGATCCTGTTTAACTACTATCTCCACGAGCAGGTGGGGCTGGGAGCTGAGCGGACACACGCCCCCTTATCCTGGGGCCCCTCCAGTCTCCCCACTCGGTGACTGGTATGGGGTCGGCGGGGACCTCTGTGGAGCTTGGGAGGGGAGTGGGGACGTTTGTTGCTTTCAGAGGAAGGTGGGAATGGGGGAAGTAAGGAGAGACCCAGATAGACAGTCCCTGAGCAGGTCAGCCAAGGAGAGGCCCCATCTCTCTTTCCTCTGGATCCATCTCTCTATCCTTAGCCAGGGCATCTGGGCCTGGAGGGATCTCTCTCTGGACATCCTGTTCCTCTCTCCCCACCCTCTTGTCCCTGCTCTGGACTGTGATGGGTGTCTCCTGGGTCCCCCACCACGAGGTAGGCAGGAAGAGTTTGGGATGGCCCCGTGCCCCTGAACTCCCGTCTCTCTCTGCCTCGGGCTGCAGTACCCGCTGGCTTTTGCCCTCAGTTTCAGCCGCTGGCTGTGTGTCCATCCTGAACTATACCGCCTGCCTGTGACACTAAGCTCAGTGGGGCCTGTGGCCCCCAGGGACCTCATCGCCATGGACTCCCTGGTGAGTGTACCTGACGGACTGGGGAAGTGGGAGTGGTTGTGGGCTGGCCCTGGGGTTGGTTACACCCCTGATTCCGGTGGGGTTGGGCTAACCATTGCCCTCAGTGATGATGGGTGATGGGATCTGCCTGTGAACAAAATGGGACCATTCTCAGGCCCTAAGAAGTGCTTGCAGCTCTGGTTACTGTTCTGGTTACTGCTGTTCGTTCTCAAACCCAAGTGCTCTGGGCAGGGAGTGAGGAAAACTTTCTGGTAGCTTTGCCGCCAGTGTCTCATCTTTGAGTCTCAGCGTCCTTACTCGGAGAGTGGGCACCGTTGTTCTTGTCTATGCCGGGGTGGTTATAAGGCTCCAAGCGTGCAAAAGTGCTTTGTAAACTGTCAAGTGCTGGTCTTATCCCCCATCCTCCATGCCCACCTGGGGCCAGGCTCTGAACCTCAGTGGCTGCTGTGGGTCCCAGGCTTGCTGCTTCCCGACAGGGGGCAGATGACCTCGTCTCCCCAGACGCACTCAGCACCATCAGAGAGATGGACGTGGCCAACTTCCGTCGGGTGCCCCGTTTGCCCATCTACGGCATGGCCCAGCCCAGTGCCAAGGTGACCACCCTGGGGGGCACACTTGTGGGGAAGGGGAAAGGTGACTGAGCCCTTTCACTGATGGCCTTCCTGTCCTCCAGGCCCTGGGCAGTATCCTGGCCTACCTGACTGACTCCAAGAGGAAACTGCAGAAGGTCGTGTGGGTCAACCTGAGGGAGGAGGCTGTGCTGGAGTGTGATGGGCGAACCCACAGTCTGCGGCGGCCCGGGCCCCCCATGGCCCCCGACCAGCTGGAGGTGAGGCCCTCCTGCCTTGTACGCACCCCTACGTTGGAGGCCTTCTGGGAAGCTGGCCTGAAAAGGTCTTCAGAAGCTTGTACGCTCCTGTTGTACAGTTGCAGAAAACAGGCCCCGAGAGGAGTGTCTCAGGGAGTGACTGATTCAAGACTGTCATGCTAGCCCCATGTCTGGTTGTAAACCTGGAGGCTCGAGAAGCGGCAGTGATAGGCCCAAAAGCCAGGACTGTCCTGGCCGTAGCCGGCTCTGGTCTTTCAGGGCTGGCCTGGGGGTTGCCTTGTGGCCTGAGTCCTCTCTGCCACCCTCCCATAGAACCTGGAGACCCAGCTGAAGGCCCACCTGACCAGGCCTCCCCCAGATGCAGAGGGCCCTCGGACCCACAGGTTCCAGATGTGCCTCACCATGCAGGAGGTCTTCAGTCGGCACCGCGGGGCCTGCCCCGGCCTCACCTACCACCGCATCCCCGTGCCAGACTTCTGCGCCCCTCGCGAGGAGGTGAGAGGACCAAGCAGCTGAGGCCTCTGGAGAGGGGAGGGAGACCCTATCTCCCTCTGGCCTGGGTCTTGGCTGTGGGCACAGCTCCCCAGAGGGACTAAGAGCTTGTTCTGCACGGTTTCAGAGTGGCCTCCGTGGTTTATTCACATGCCTTCCAGGCTTTGCATTCATGTGTATGCGTGCACACGTGTATGTGTGTGTTTCATGTGATATAAGTGCGGGGTGGGTGAGTATGTCTGTGCTGTTGGTGGAGTCTGTGTGGCTGTGGAGTGTGTGTGTATGTGTATGTGGTGAGTCTGTGTCTACCGCGGCTGTGAGGTACTGCTTGTCTTTACTAGGGGCCGTGGAGAGAGCATGTTTTGGGGAGTGCTGTGAGGTGGTGAGTGTATGGAGTCTGTGGAGGGGGCTGCTGCAGAATTCTTTGTGTGATGGAGAGCATTTGTGTCTGCGTGTGTTATCTATAGGTTTGTGCATGTGTATGTCTTGTGTAGTCTGTGTCTCTAAGGTTTGTGTGGAGTGTGTGCCTGGCATGTATTGTGTGGGGGTTACTGTGTGCCTGTGTGATGTGTCGGTTGTTTGGGTGGCGAGTCTGTGTCTGCACACTGCCTGTTGTATGCCTGGTGGGATGAGTGGCGATGGGCTTGTGTGTTGCCCTCTCACTTGCTCTGTGGTCTGGTTGCCTGTAGTTTGTTGCCCCCTAGTGGTCTTGTGCTGCAGTGCTTGGCTGAGGTCCAAATTGCCCTGTAGCTGGGACCTGGGTTGGGTCCACCTCAGGTGGGCAGTAGGGCTGGGGGTCCACATGTAGCCTGGGGGCACAGCACATGGGAATATGTATGTTCTCCCTGGCGGGTGGTAGCACCTGGAGCCTCAGGTGTGTGCTTGTGTGTGCTGACATGTCCAATGCCAGGTTATCTGGGGGTATGGCTTGTGTGTACAAGGTCTTGTGTGTACCTCAGTGAGCTGTGTGTGTGTATACCAGGTTATGAGCCTGGCACAACCAGGCACTGGATAGGCACTCCCAGGGCAGCTGGCGGGGTTGCCATTGGGAGGGACAGGCCGCCTTGGGAATCTGTGCAGCCGGAGCGCCTACTGACTCCGACCTCGGTTTCCCTATGCAGGATTTTGACCGGCTGCTGGGGGCCCTGCAGGCTGCCCTTGCCAAGGACCCGGGTACTGGCTTCGTGTTCAGCTGCCTCAGCGGCCAGGGCCGAACCACGACCGCCATGGTGGTGGCTGTGCTTGCCTTCTGGCACATCAGAGTATGTGAGGTCAGGGGTCTGCCCAGGCAGGCAGCCAGTTGGTCCCTGGGGACCCCAGCGAAGGCAGGAGGGTCTGTGGGGCTGAGCTGGTGCCTGGTGTGATCCCAGAGGCCCCTCCCATTAGCCCTGGGCAGACGACATGTGGGCTGGCAGACCCCCAGCATGGGCCCTGGGCACGGGGTTGGGGGAGGGTGCAGTCTGGTCGCTGGGCTCCCAGTCCCAGCGGCTGTGCTCCCTCAGGGCTTCCCCGAGGTCGGCGAGGAAGAGCTCGTGAGTGTGCCTGATGCCAAGTTCACCAAGGGCGAGTTTGAGGTGAGTATGCCCCCTAGCGTCCCCAGGGGACACCTTGGGGAGGAGAGAGGGTGAGTCTCCCTGGCAGGTCTGGAGGGATGTTCAAAACTCCTCCCAAGGCCATCACCTTCTTCCACCTCCTTGTATCTGTACTTCCCTGTCTCCGTTTCACAGATGAGCAAACCAGGGCACAGGGTAGCTTGGCTCTGGGCCCTGGCAGATGGCTGTGAGAAGTGGGGGCTGGACCCCTCCCCATTCTTCCTGGCCCTGCTGCTGGGTGGCTGTGTGCCCTGGGGAGACCCCTGGCCACTATCTTGTCTGGGTAACATTCACGACCACCTCACAGGCACCGGGGACGCAGCTGTGGCTGGTGACCTTGTGCAGGGCCATGCTCCACCCCACGCCCATTTCAGTTCAGGGTTCTGGATGGACCGCACTCACCTTGCACACTGAGCCACCCGTGTACTGTGCCCCGCCATGTGCCATCTTCCCTGACACCCTGCTGGTAGGTGGCAATGTCCCCCCCCGTCTTACAGACGGGGCACGTGGAACTCAAGAGTTGGCTTGGGGCTGCCCGGTGTCAGCGCTGTGCTCAGCTCCTGCCTGCCTGGCCAGCCTCGCCGGTGCCCCTCTCCTGCCCTGCCCCTCCCTGCTGTCCTGACACCCGGGCCTCCGCGCAGCTCCTCAAGCTCACCAAGCGCCTTCAGCCTCTGGCCTTTGCATATGCTTTTCCCTTGCCCTCGACCACTTCTCTCTTCTTTCTCCTGGCTGATTCACAGATTCTTTTCCTTTTATTTTTTTATTGTGGTAAAATATACATAACATAGAATCTGTCTTCTTAACCATTTTTCAGTGTTTGGTTCTCTGGCGTTAAGTACGTTCACGTTATTGTATGGCCTTCACCACCATCTCCAGAACTTTTTCCTCAGGCCAAATTCACCATACCCCCTAACTCCCCATCATCCCTCCTCTAGCCCCTGGGAGCCACCATTCTACTTTCTCTCTCCATGAATTTGACTATTTTATGTACTTTCTATAAGGAGAATCATGCAGCTTTTGTCCTTTTGTGACTCGCTTACTTCACTCGACATAATATCTTCAAAGTTCATTCATATTGTAGCATGTGTCACGATTTCCTTTTTTTAAAAGGCTGCATAACGTTCCATTATAAGTACTGACCATGTTTCATTTATCCATTTTATCTGTCTGTGGAGACCTAGGTTGTCCTCTCCTTTTGGTTATTGTGAGTAACACTGCTGTGAGCGTGGGTGTACACATATCTGTTTGAGTCTCTGCTTTCAATTCCAGAAGAGGAATTGCTGAATCAATTGGTAACTCACTGCTCAAGTTTTGAGGAACTGCCATATTATTTTCCATAGCAACTGCACCATATACAGTCCCACCAGCAAAGTACAAGGGTTCCAGTTCCTCCACATTCTTTCCAACACTTGTTGTTTTCTGTGTGTTTTTTTTTAATAGCCTTCCCAGTAGGTGTGAAGTGATACTTCACTGTAGTGTTGATTTGTATTTCTCCAATGACTAGTGATGTCGAACATTGTTTCATTTGTTTTAAGGCCGTTTGTTTATCTTCTTCAGAGAAATGTCTATTCAAGGGTTAGGTGCCCTGACTCCTCCCAGTTGATGCAGGCAGCCAAGCTCATCACCCTAGAACCACATCAGAGATGGGGTGGGACCAGAGCACAGCCAGGAAGTCAGCCTCTGAATCTGTGTTCTAAAGTTACATCCTGTGACCCAAGGATACTCTATACCACATCCTCACCCATCTCTAGCATCCTCATGTCTAGACCAGCTTCCTCTGTGATTAATTCAGGTCTGTCAAGCCCACAGTCCAGTGGGGAGCATTTAATAGAGTATGAAGAGGGCTGAAATAGACATTAGTGCTGAGGGCTGAGGGTATAGCTTGGGGGAGTCCAGGAGGGCTTCATGGAGAAGGTGACATTTGAGTGCATTTTTAGAAGGACAAATGAGTCTGCCTGGGGCTGTGGGGAGGAAAGGTAGTATGCAGAGAGGATCAAGTGTGCAGAGGAGGGAGTCTGGAAAGGGCAGGAGCTGTGGGAGGCTGCAGTTGGCCAGAATGGAAGGGTTTGAGGTGGGGGTCACTGATTGTGAGGACCTTGGAGGGCCGTACTGTGTGTTTGATCTTAACCTTGAGGCCAGCCAGGAAGTAGGGGAGGTCAGGATCAGAGTCTTATGCTGGAGTGCCAGTATGTGGAGGAAGGCATGCATGGAGAGGGAAAGCTGGAGCCTAAGTGAGGATGGGCCTGCCCAGTGAACAGGAGCCCAGTCCCCATTGGTCAGTCTTGGGGACCATTAGTGGTGGGGCAGAGAGGGAAGACAACAGGATGACCTTGGGTTTCCTGCTGGAGCTGGTGACAGCCAAGGAGAGGAAGGGGAGGAGAGGCTGAGTTTGATGCCTTGCATTTGAAAAAGCTGCAGCCTTCTGCTGGGGAGCTGCCCCTGGGTCACGCTGGGGGCCTGCCTGTGGTCCATACTCCTCTCCAGTGAGGTGTCCCAGCCAGAGCTCGGAATCCAGGCGTGGATTAGCCCAGGGTCCTCCCAGGTGATGAGTCCTCTCCTCCCACTGGGCTGTAGCTCCACCCTTGCCGGTGTGCTAGCTCAGGGCCAGTTCCTCTGAGAAACACAAGGGTGAGGGAGACCTACCTCCCCACCCCAACCACCACCGTGATCCTGCTAGGACGCAGCTGTGGAAATGGGTCAGATTGAGAGAAGAGCTGAAGAGCTGACTTAGTCAGGGTTTTGGTCTTTTGTTCATTTAGCATCATCCCACGGAATGCCTCTTAGAGAGAAAATCTATTGCTCTTGGGGGTCAGGGAGCTTCTCATCTGGTGGGGAGTGGATGTGAACAAGTTAAGCACGTGGGTGCATGTGATGAGTAGGTGGCGGTCGACTTCGGGGCTCTGAAAGGACTATGTGGGCTTTTGGGATGGGTAGACTGAGAGGGCTCCAGGAAGGCATTGGACCCCTAGGAGGAGTAGGCGGAGTTCTGAGTGAGGCTGGGAAGCAGGTGGGGTCAGACACTGGGTGACCTTGTAGACATGGGGAAACTTTCGGGTTTTATGTTGAGTGTAAAGGAGCCAGGAAGAGATTGAAGTTACCCAAATAGGAAGCGCTCACATTTATAATTTTGTAAGGCCTCTCTGGCTACCAGTGAGGGGGAGGAGGCGGGGCTGCTGCAGTGGGTTGGGGGTGCTGGAGGCGTGGATCGCTGCTGGCACAGGGTGTGGGGGTGCAGGGTAGACTGAGTCAGAGCCAAATCCACAGCAAGTGACTGGGAGGGTAGCTGGGAGGAGCCGTGCACTGCAGAGTGACCTTAACTGGCCTCAGTGTCCTCAGGTAAAGGGAACGCTGTCCACACTGGGGTTCCCAGAGCCGGGTGTCCCCGAAGTGCCTGCAGGGTGGAAGGAGAGCCAGCGGAGCCCACGTGAGGCTTATCATACACCCACTGCTCACCCCGCCAGCTCCAGTTACATGACAACTATCCGTTTTATGTATTAGAGTCCTAGATAAGGCTCCATTTGAAGCAAGGTTCCTACTGCTTGAAAAAATAAGCCCCTCGGGAGCCCTGGCCTCTGAGATATCCAGAAATGCCCTTATGTCCCGTCCCTGTCCGAGAACTAAGGGGCTGTTAGGGCCAGCGTGGCCCTTAGTGTGGGCGAGCCTGTTGCTAGCGCTGGAGGCCCCCCCCCCCCGGTTTTCTTTCGGCTCATCCTTTGCCTCTGGCCCCAGGTGGTGATGAAGGTGGTGCAGCTGCTGCCTGACGGGCACCGGGTGAAGAGGGAGGTGGATGCAGCTCTGGACACAGTCAGTGAGACCATGACGCCTATGCACTACCATCTGCGGGAGATCATCATTTGCACCTACCGCCAGGTGAGCCCCGGCCCACGTGCCGTCCCCGCGTGCACAGCCCAGGAGGGGGCTGACCTGGGTGTGAGATGGCTAGGGCGTCCCACAGAACCCTCATGGGCTCTCAGTCCCTTCTCCACCTCCTGGAAGTCAAGGTAATCCCTGACATAAAAGCACGCCCAGCCCTGACTTGCCCTGGCTGGGTTCTGCAGTGCTTGGTGGGGTGTGTGCAGGGATGAGGTTCAGAGGATTTGGCAGCTGCTGTGGCCCTGGAACGCGCCAAGGATGTGACTGGTCAGAAGGAACACTCTGTCCGCGATCCCTGTGGTGCCAGGCATTCACCCTCCAGTTTCTGGGCCACGGGAGGCCCTGGGGGTCCTGGGCAGGAGGCAGGTGGGTGGATGGGTCCTGGGGAGTGGCTGTTTAATATCCGGCAGGAAAGCCATCCAGTGTTTTCACAGCTGATGCTGCCTGAGGGACTGAGCATTCAGTTATACACATCAGAAGTTTTCTATAAAAGTCCAGATTTCATATAAAAATTCAGAGTTTTAGCTGATCTAGAAAAAACAAGCCCTCCAGTCAGCCGTGGTCCCAGGCACTCTGTCGCACGTGGCCCGGCTGGTGCAGTTACATAACCCACGGGGGCTACCCTGGCCGTCAGACTCGGGGGCCTCTGGTCTCTCTGTGGAGCATACTGACGTGTCTAATTCTGTTCCTCTCTGACCCAGTGAACTTGATTGTCTGCTGGGCAGAGGAGGGTGCTGGCGTGGGAGGGGACAGTTGTGAAGGAAGCAGAAGCTTTGAGAAGACTGTGCCCCAAGTGAGTGAGCCACCCCCCTGGGTACCGACTTGCGGTGGGCCAGCAGTCCCCAAGAAGGGGTGGCTCTGAGCCAGCCCTGTGCTTAGCCTGCACTGGGCATGCGTTGTGAATGGCTGATCCAGGCCAACCTTTGCTCAGGGTCACAGGTCAGACCACGGTTGGGGGAAAGGGTGTTTGGGTGGAGGCAGGCCATCTGGGGTCAGGTTATGCCCAGGGTCAGCGGTCAGTTGGAAGGGATACCAAATTTGGGGTGGGGAAAGTGGTTAAGGAGTTTCAGACTTTGCTGAGCTCTGAAAGATGGCCTAGTTTTCCCCACGGCCGGCAGCTCCCTGTGGGTCTTCCTCATGGCGGTCTCTTGTACTGCCACCAGGTGGCAGCAGTGAACCGAGAGCCCGAGCTCCTCCTGCTCAGGAGACGTTGAAAGAGCAGAGAACCAAGCTTCTACTTCTCTCTGTAGCTAGAGGCCTGAGTAGTAGGAAAGGAATGCCTAGCTCTGCTTCAAAGTACCGTAGGTCCCCTCCCGACGCTGACCACACTCAGTCAAAGTACCCCTCTTCACAGCCTCTTCCTTCTGGCCCTGGAGCTCTTGGCTGCCTTCAGGCAATCCAGGGGTCCCCCCACCCCACCAAAGCTGATAGACCCTCCCCTCCTCTGAGCTCTGCAGTCATGGATGTGCACTGTGGGGCACACAGTGGGTGCAGCAGGGGTCATCGGGAAGGAGGTGGGCATGAGCCTTGGAGAGAGAGGAGAGGTCCCACAGAGCAGGCCTTGAACCGTGCTGATGTAATGAGAGCAGGGGAGGTTGCTTCAGATGGGAGGTACTGCATGGTCAAAGGCCAGGAGCTGGAAAAGTGCAGAGAGAGTTCAGAGATGGTGAAGGTGCTTCGGTGCCCACAAACACAGTTGTGTTGGAAATTGTCAGAGATGAAATTGGATGGGTAAGCTGGGTCTGCTCTGTTGGCAGTGGGAGGGAAGGGCAGTGTGGCTGGAACTAAGTGCAGTAGATGCTCTGGCTGCCTTTGGAGTTTGGGGTGTTTTAATGGAAACAGAACCAGCAGAGGACTCTCGTTCCCTCCCCATAATATCTGGCCACTTACCCCTATTCCAAAGGCCAGGATGGTGCCAACCTCTGCTGTGGGAAGAGGGGAACCCCTGAACCCCATCCCTGGTGTTGGTGACTGGGGGATAAGGGTCTGGGACAGAAGCAGGGTACAGAGTCATTCCCCAATGTGGCCACCAGGTGGCCCTAGTGAGCTGCGCGTGGGCTAAACTCTAAAAAGAGCTGAAGAGCTGAGGGGCCTGAGACACCCTCCAATTCAATTCTTCTCACCCTGGCTGTACAACAGATTCACCTGGGAGCTTTAAAACAGGCCATGCCTGAGCTCAATCCCCAGAGAGTCTGACTCAGTTGGTCTACTAGGGATGGGGATGGCCAGGGCATGGATCTTTTCCTAAAATAACTTAGGTAATTGCAAAGAGCAGTTAAGGTTGAGCACTACATACTCTAAGCCAGGGCCCCCAACTTTAGGAGGTTCCGGAGTACCTGGAGGATGTTAGATGCACGTTGCTGGGCCCAGCTTGACCTTTTGCTTCTGTAGGTCCGGGTGTCTAGCAAGCTTCTAGATGCTGCTGCTACTCCTGGGCGGGGGCCACACAGAGGGTCTAACATGTCATGTCTTGCCCTCTTGCTCTCTCCTTTGCTTTTTTTTTAATATATATATTTTATTGAAGTATATTTAACTTAAAATGTTTCAGGTGCATAGCAAGGTGATTCAGTTATACATGTACATATATATTATTTTTCAGATTATTTTCCATTACAGGTTATTATAAAATATTGGCTGTAGTTTCCTTGCTCTCTCCTTTTCATAACAGTTTTTTTTGAGGTGTAACTCATACACCACACAGATCACTTATTTAAAGTGCGCAAGTCAATGGTGTTTAGTGTATTCACAGGGTTGTATAATCATCATCACCACAATCAAGTTTAGAGTATTTTCATCGCCCTAAAAAGAAACTTCCCATACCCATTAGTTATCATTCCCCCATCCCCTCCATTCCCCCAGCCCTAAGCAACCATCAGTCTGCTTTCTATCTCTGGGGATTTGCCTATTCTGGACATTTCATATACTTGGGGTTATACAATATTTAGTCCTTTGTGACTGGCTTCTTTCACTGAGTATAGTATTTCTGAGGTTTATTCAAACTGTAGCATGTATCAGTATTTCACTCCTTTTTATGACTAAACCCTCTTCTTGTTGTATGGATAGATCCCATTTTGTCTATCTCTTTATTAGTTGATGGACATTGACCGTTTCTGCTTTCTGGCTATTATGAATATAAAGCTGCTATGACATGTATTTGTGGGGACGTCTTTTGTAGGAGTGGAATTGCTGAGTCATATTATAACTTTAGGTTTAATCTTTTGGGGAAACTGCCAGACTGTTTTCCAAAGTGGCTGCGCCATTTTATATTCCCATTTGCAGTATGTGAAGGTTCCAGTTTACTGCATCCTCACTATTGGAGGATGGCCTTTTTTTTAAATTAAAAAAAATTATTTATTTATTTGGCCGTACTGCATGGCTTGTGGATTCTTGGTCCCCGATCAGGGACTGAACCCACACATTCTGCAGTAAAAACATGAAGTCCTAACCACTGGACTACCAGGAAATTCCCTGGAAATTGTCCTTTTTGAGTCTAGCCACCCATGATAGCTGTGGTCCAGATGATTAGGTGGCTTCTTACCTGGTCACTGAGGACTTTTGTGGGTGAAATGGGACCTGAAGTCCTTGCCTCCTATATGGGAGACGGTGTGTCTCTCTGCCCCTCTAGGAGGCATTGACTGGGTGCTCTGGCAGAGTGTGGAGTGATGGGTTTCCCTAACGTTCCTGAGTGGGGGTCAAGCAGATCCAAGAGGAAGGGGAGGTGGGGTGCTCTTGCTGACAGAGTCAGCTGGGAAGAGGCAGGGAATCAGTTTGGGGAGTATTGCCATCTTAACAATAGTCACTCTTCTAACCCATGAAAATGAGGTATTTTCCATTTACTTAGGTGTTCTTTAATTTCTTATATGATGTCTTATAGCTTCCAGAGTGTAAGTTTTGTACTTATTTTGCTAATTTTATTCCTAGGTGTGTTGTTATTTTTATGCTATTATAAATGGAATTGGTTTCTTAATTTCATTTTTTAGTTTGTTCATTGCTACTGTATAGAAATATAACTGGTATTTATATATGGATCTTCTATTTTGCAATCTTGTAGAACTCATTTATTAGTTTTAATGCTTTTTATTAGTGAATTTCTTTGAATTTTATGTATACAAGATCATGTCATCAGCAAACAGAGATATATACTTTTGTCTTTCCAATCTACATGCCTTTTATTTAATTTTCCCTGGCAAGGTCTTCGTGTACAGTGTTGACTAGAAGTGGCAAGAACAGACATCTTTGTCTTCTTCCTGATCTTAAGAGGAAAGTTTTCTGTCTTTCACTATTAAGTATGATGTCAGCTATGGGTTTTTCACAGATGTCCTTTGTCAGACTGAAGAAGTTCCTCTGCATTCTTAGTTTATTGAGTGTATTTTTTAATGAAGAGGTGTTAAATTTTATCAAATGCCTTTTCTCTTTCCATTGAGATGATTCTTTGGCTTTTGCCTTTATTCTGTTGGTGGAGTGTATTATTGGAATTGATTTTTGATTGTTAAACCAAGCTTGCATCTGTGGTATAAATCCTTCTTGGTCATGGTGTATGATCTTCTTTCTGTATCGCTGCATTTGGTTTGTTGAGGATTTTTGCATCAAATTCATAAAAGCTACTGATCTGTAGTTTTCTTTTTCTATGATGTGTTTGTGTGGTTTGGCATCAGGGTGACCCTGGCCTCATACAATGTTGTGTGTGTGTGTGTTAGTTGCTTAGTCATGTCCGACTCTTTGCGACTCCATGGACTGTAGCCTACCCGTCTCCTCAGTCTGTGGAATTCTCCAGACAAGAAAACTGGAGTGGGTTGCCATTTCTTTCTCCAGGGGATCTTCCTGACCCAGTGACGGAACCCACATTTCCCGCATTGCAGGCAGATTCTTTACCATCTGAGCCACGAGGGAAGCTACCCATACAATGTTACCCTCTTACTTTTACAGATGGGGATACAGAAGCCTAGAGAGGGAGAGAGGGTATCCCAAGTGCGTTAGTCAGCTTGGGCTGGCATACCAGAATCCCACAGACTGCATGGCGTAACCAAAAGAAATTTCCTGTCTCACGGTTCTGGCGGCTGGCAAGTTCAAGACCAAGATTCTGGCTGATTGAGTTTCTAGTGAGGGCTCTCATCCTGGTTTCCATACAGCTGCCTTCTCACTGTGTCCTCACATGGCCTGCGTGCGTGCGTGCGTGTGTGTGTTTGTGTGTATGTACAGAGATGGGGGAAGGCAGGAGGCTCTCTGGTCTCCTTTCTTATAAGGACGCTAATCTCAGAGGCCATCTAATCATAGACTCCCAGAAGTGCTGTTATAGAACAAAGACAGGACCTGAAGACCTTATTCCTTATTTCACACATCAGTTTAAACAAAGGGAAGGACCTTTCAAGGGTTGCCGGTATGTGCTATTGTTAAATGTGTTCATTTTAAAGGAAGAAAGGAAGGAAAGGAGCAAAAATGAAAAAACCCAAGTACTATCTAACATGGTTGGTGTTTTATAAAAGAAAGGTTATTTTAATACCAGAAAAGTAGAGTGAGTGTTCTCAGAATAGAGGACAGGCCTTGAAGAGATTTGTATGTCTAAATGCCTGTGGACTTGGGAAACTGGTCATGAACCTAGATTTGGGACTTGCAGCTTTTGGCAATGAGGCCGCTGTTTACTTGGAAAGGCAGCATGCCTCCTCCAGGATCACCCTGAAACTGCCCTGGCCTGACTGGACCCAGAGTCCCTGTCCTGCCTGGGAGCAGGGTGACCTCAGCTGTCCCAGTGGCTTCCAGACTTGAAGGAGCATCTGGCCTCCTGCGTGTGTGTGTGTGTGTGTGTGTGTGTGTGCGCGCGTGCGTGCATGCACCCTGGAATGGACTTAATTATGATCGTCAATCCCTGTGTGGATGGGAAGGAAGCAAGTTAGATTGTCCTGGGTGGACTGGTGAAAGGAATGAGGATGTGGGAGCTGGAGGGAGCTGGATTCTGACAGGGCCACCTTCATCTTCTCTAGCCACCTGTGTCCCTCACCTGCCATACTGGACTGTTGCTGCTTCCTGGTAGGGCGTGTGTGGGAATGGCAAGGGGACTGGAAGCACAGGGCTTGGCTGGTACAAAGTAAATGCTCCAGAAAGGGAGCCCCAAGGATCTTTGTGGGGCAGCATATCCTGTGATGTTCTTCCTAGTTTTAAACCTCCTGAACAGACTCTCAAATTTTAGTGCCAAGGGGACTTAGAGAGCATCTGATCCCCCTGTTTACAGATGAATAGCAGAGTGGGATGCCCAGGGTCCCACATGAATTATCATAAGCAGAGCAGAGGTGAGAGGCAAAGACCCTCACTCCCAACCCTGAGCCCCTCCCCTGATGCCCTTGACCCCAGGTCTTGGTCCTTGTTGCCTGGTGGGCTTTGGGGGGGCTTGCTGAGGCTCCAGAAGGCAGCTGCTCCCTCTCCCCTTTCTGGCAGCTGTGTCTCACTCCTGGTACGTGGCTGTGTATTTAGACCCCTGCCCTCCGGTTTCAATCCGGAAACCCCGAGGTGCTCTGCCATGGAGACTGCGGTTGTCTGCTCAGAGCAGGCTAGAATGCTGCGTGTATACACTTGTTTGCCCAGTTAGAGCTCCAGAACCTCTGCCTGGCAAAGGGTGTACCACCTACATCAGCTCTCCACTTGCCTGGGAACATTCCAGGTCCAGTCCACACTCTGCTCACCTCAAGGTTTCCTCCCAGGAGCCCACCGCCTTGGGATTCTGAAACCCTCTGCAGCACATGGCTCCTTGGCTTCCTGCCCTGCACCCCAGAACCCCCAAACGGTGCATTTCCCTTCCTTGCCAGGTCCAACAGTCAGCTTACACCCTAATCACAAGCAAGTAAGAAAACAACTCGTGGAACTTGGTGAGGGCACTTCTGCCAGCAGTAAAACCATTTCAGGGCCCTCGGTGGAGACAAGCGGGAGGATGTGGAGGTCGCTGCTCTGTTGAGGGTCAGGAGGGAGGGCTCAGAGTGTGTGTGTCTCTTGTCTGCACAGTGAGGTCACACAACAGTGATGAGGATTGTTTGTTGCTTTTTTTGTGGTTATGGGAACAATATCAGACCATTACCCAGTCTCCCAGGAATGGTTTCAGTTTGCCTTCTCTTTCTAGTCTTTGTGCCTGTGCACATATTTCCTCTAACAGGAGGATCATGATATGTGCCCAGGCTGTCCTGTGTGTTCACCTGGATGATGTTCTTGGATTGAAACATGTCCTCAGTTAGCACATTGCTTACTGAGTGCCTGTCCTGTGTCTGGGGATGGAATAGTGAGTGAAGCTTCACTGAGATTATCTTATAGTAGAATGAGGAGAGGCTCATTAATAAATAGTTGGGGCTCGTGGACTTTTTAGCCTGTCTGTTGAATAGCCTTTATATCCCCATATGTAATGTCGGCATGATACCGTGGTGGAGTGGACATGTCCCAGCATCCCCTGCTCTTCCTGTGGATGTGGCTCATGAGATCGCTTCCTGTTGTTCTCTGAGCAGATGATGGTGCTGTGGATCTCCCAGCGTGTGCTGCTCTTTCACCCACATGGCTTGTTTCTGTAGGCAGATTCTTAGAAGAAGGATTATTGACTGAATTGAAAAGTAGGAACTTATTTTTTGCAATTATTTTGAAAAATTTCAAAGTAGGGAGAATAATTCCTTGAACCCTTGTGTTCCCAGCTTCAGGAATCAAGACCAGTCTTATCTCATCTGAAGCCCTGCCAGTGCCGCCCACCACCCTTTCTGGATTATTTTGAAGCAAGTCCTAGACTGAATATTACTTTCTCTGAAATATTTCAGCATATACATTAGAGAAAGGATCTTTTAAAAAAGACCATCATAATGCCATTATCACACCTAAAACAATAGTGATTTCTTATCCTGCAATACCTAGTCGATGTTAGATTTTCTTACTGGTCTCCCAAGGTCTTTCTGCAGTTGTAGCAGGACCCAAAAGATCCACAGGTGGCATTTATCTGATGAGACCTTAAGTCTCAATGAATATAGAACATTTCCCCGCCTTTCCTCCCCTGAAGTGAATGTGATGAGGTAACCGGTTATCTTCCCGGGCGTCCCATAGTCTAGATCTTGTTGATTGCACCACAGGGTTTGGTTGAGCCTGTGTTGCAGTCCCTGTGCTTTCTTTGTAAACCTAGAGCACTGGCTCGATCAGGTTTGGCTTGGTGTTTGGCCGGCACAGTCGTGGGTGATGCTGTGTGCTGCCGCGGGTCTCTCTTGTGAGCTGGCAGCCTCTGGCGCTCGTCTTCTGGATTCCTTATTTTATTGAGGGTTTGCGAAACGGTGATATCTTGGCACTCTCATTCCCTCTGCATTAATTGATTGCAGTGCTTCCAGAAAGGGACTCCCCCCACATGCTGTGAGGACAGGAAGGCAGGGCCAGTGCTTGCTTTTCCCTAGATTTGCCATCCGCTGGGGAGCTTTGGGAGATGCTTCTCTGAAGCTGAAGGGAGGGACTTGGTGAGCCCTAATGTTCCTGCAGACTTGGATGGCACTGGAGTCTGTGTTGAGAGTCTGGGGCTGACTAGGTGGGGGTGGTCTGAGAGAGGGGAGATGGATGGGAGGCTGGGAGTTGCTGGATGTGGGAGGACCCAGGTCCCTTGTGTCCTTGGCCAACTGGGATGTATCCTTGCCAAGCTGACGGTACATTTTCACATCCGTGGTCTGGCTCAGTCTTCACTGTGTGCCTGTGCCTGACCAAGGCAGCCTGTAACATGACCTCCATTTGAGGAGGGGAGGCACTGGGCTTACCCAAGAACACACAGCTGGTAGATGATGGCGGGAGGAGGGCGAGACCCCAGCCCCTGACTCTCAGGTCAGGCCCTGTCCACTGTGCCCCACTGCTGCCCAAGGAGGAGAAGGCACCATTTCCCCTCCCTTGCCCACCTCCAGCCCCACTGGGAGAATAGTACGACCTGGAAACCATGGCCCTGGCCCTTGTATTCCCAGCCTGAGTAGGGGAAGGAGGCCAGAAGACAAGAACCCATCTCAGACTCAGGTCATGACTGTAGACGGGCACGGGGCCAAACCTGCACATACATTTTCCATAGAGACAGACCTTCCCTGCTACAGCAGCCCGGGCATCTCTCTCCACTGAGGCCTGCTTCAGGCTGCCGAGCCTCCGGGCTGCAGCTCATGATGCCTCCTCCATTCCAGAGCGTCAGTGAGATTGGGTCAGGGCCCGATCACCCCACGTATGTGAAAGGGCCAGAATGCTCAGGGTGTTTACAAAAAAAATACCTTAAACGGAAAAATGAGAGAGAAAATCCTTTGAACTAAGCCACTCCATGAAGTTGGGGTAGAGGTGAGAAGGCTGGGCCCCTGACTGAGGAGAATCCAAGATGGCCACCAGCCCACAGTGGTGACACCATCTGGTGAATGAGTTGTTTCCTGCTGGGCCTGAAAAGGGAAAATATTTGTGACAGAAACCAAGGTCAGGGCTCCTGCAGGAAGTCCTGTTAGAATCATTAATGCCAGGGGTACTTTTCCTTAGCCTTGGCTAGTGATGTTAATTCTGTATCAGTTCTGTGTTTAAAGCAGCATGGTGTATCTCTCTTCTGTCCCTTCAGAAAGAGGTTGAGGAAAATCTGAGGTGAAGGTAGCCACAGAGGGAGATGTGAAACATCCCTTGGTCTTAAATTGAGGTTTATTTTATAGACTGTGATGCTTTAACTTTGAGCTGTTCTTTTTGAGTTTTCTGAGAACTTCCCTCTCTTTCCTTGGGTCCACAGAACAACTGGTGAGGAGGTGAGGGTGGGTTTTATTAGACCCATTGTCCTGAGGAAGACACGGAGGCCTAATGAAGTTTTGTGACCAGCTGCAGGCAGGATCAGAACCTGTCTCCCAGCTCCTCGGCCCACATTCCTTTCCTTCACTGACACAACCCAGGAAACGGTTCTCTTGAATAAAAGGGTTGGCAAGGAAGCCACCAGCCCTTCCTGGATGCACCACCCTGGATTGCTAAGAGGTCAGAGAGGTCCAGCTCAGCACCCCAAGGACTAAGATTATTTCTTAAGATAAATGTAGAGAGAGACAGCTCTGGCCTTGACCCCCACATGGGGTCTCTCTCAGTCTCTCCAAGACTCTGGCTTGGCCAAAGTTGTTCCTTGGAGACCTCACTCCAGTAGGTAAAGTGTCTCAGGTCGTGCAGTTAGAGCAGTCCTGGAGTGCTGTGAGCTGTCATGTAAAACGTGACAGAAGAATCCTTCCCAAGGCTCTTTAACATTGGCCCAAAATAGAGCCAGTGGATTGGTGAGCGGCTTTCAGATGGGGTGTGTGTTTGTAGGTCTGTGTGTAAGTGTGAATGTGTGAATGAGTGTCAGTAGACTCATGTTCTCGGTCTGAGACCTCCTTTGCTTTTCCTTGTTTCCCATCATATGGCTGAGCTGGAACTGCTTCCACCCTCCGCGTACTTTCCTGGTTTCAACAGCGTCCATCCAATGAGCACTGATATTGTGCCAGGCATGGTTTTCAAGCATGCACCAACAGACTTGGGGTTTTCAGTTGTTTAGAAGGGGTTCACATCTCAACCCCAGCATATTCCCCCCTCTCCTGATACCCAGCCTGTGTGCTTACAGCTGTTGTTGTCAAGTTTGTGGTGGTCACTGGAGTTGACTCTTTCTGCTGATCGTCTCTGTTCCATGCATAAGGGCTCATCTCTGAAACCCTGACTCAGACCCTGCCTGTCTCGAGCAGGATTCCATGAATGTCTGCCTGTGAGTGGATGGAAGGGGGAAGAGGGAATAGTCACTGTGTGATTAAATAGGAAACTGGCCCCCACCATATCGGTACCTTTTGATTCTTTGTCCACATTGTTGGTCTCCAGGAGAGGGCGCTCTTCTCCAGTGACTGAAAGAGCCCTAGTTGGGGTTGGTAACCTGGGTGTTAGCCCAGGCTCTGCTGGTAACTTACGGTGCAGCCTTGGGCCCATCACTTTGACCTGCCTGGATCTCTGTTTTTCCATCTGTCACTTGGGTTCAACTACTGCTGCCCGGCCTGCTTTGAGGGGTGGTGGTGAGCACCAGCCAGGGTACGGGTGATGTGGGAGTGGGCTGTAGGGTAGCTGGGACACCAGGCAGACTCCCTGGGTTGTGTGCAGGGACAGTGGGCTCCTGAGGGTGGCACCGTATCTGGTCGGCCCTGAATCCCAGAGCTTAGCCTACGGGTGACAGTGTTTGTTGAATGAACAGCACACAGAGAAGCCCATGGTGCCAAGTTTAGCTCCTTCAATGCTTTGAAAGTGCTGATCAGAATATGACATCTTCGGAAAGCCAGTTACCCACGTCTGGGCTGACGGCCTAATCCCTCTTGGGGATTAGGTGTGGAAAGCTTCCTTGGGCTTGAGGCCCCTCTTCCCCACAGGCCTGAGGATGGAGTCTGTAGGGACTCATGTGGAGCCCCCAAGGAGAGGGTAGCATTGAATTTTGAGAAGAAGGGTGGGGTCTGAACTCAGGAACCCTGCTCCTTAGGAACTGCCTTTTTTTTTTTTTTTAATATTTTGGCCACGTATTTCGACATGTGGGATATTAGTTCCCTGACCAGGGGTTGAACCCATGCCCCCTGCATTGGAAGCTTGGAATCTTAACCACTGGCCCACCAGGGAGGTCTGGAAACTGACCATCTTTGAGGGCTGTTAGTCACCTGACCAACCTGGACCCTGCTTCAACTGGAGAGCAGTGGTTACCAAAGGAGGGCTTGTTGGGGAGCAGGCAGGGAGAGGGCAGCAGGGGGCTCCAGTAATGACTCCATGTTCTTGCAGGCTCACTCTGGTGCTGTGGGGAGAAGAGATGGCAGGGACGGGAGTGAGGGCAGTGGCAGGGAGGCCAGCAGGAGCTGTCCCTGAGATGTGGTGGCTTTACTGGAGCATGAGAGGTGGGCAACTTCTGGGGGTGTGTTGATGTAGAGTCAGTGGGATTCTCTGATTGGTTGGGTGTGGGGCTGAGACCTGCCGACTCATTGGAAAAGACCCCGATGCTGGAAAAGATTGAGGGCAGAAGGAGAAGAGGGCGACAGAGTATGAGGTGGTTGGATGGCATCACTGACTCAATGGACTTGAACTTGGGCAAACTCTGGGAAATGGTGAGGAACCAGGAAGCCTCGTGTGCTGTAGTCCATGGGGTCTTGAAGAGTTGGAGATGACTTGGCGACTGAACTGAACAAAACCTGGGCTGAGAAAGGGAGAGGTCGAGGAGGAATGTCAAATTTGGGCCTGAGCAGCAGGAAGGATGTAGTTTCCTTTAAGAAGGCAAGTTATGGGCGGGTCAGGTTTGGGGAGGGCTTCCAAGGTCTGTTTGGGGTGTGTGTGGAATTTGTGGAGTCTGAACTGGATCCATGTGGAGCTCATGAGCAGTGGTTGCACGTCTGAGTCCTGATGCAGGAGTGTGTATGGGAGTCCCCAGGGTCCTGCCTGCACTCGCTGTCCTAGGTGACACTGAAAGGGTGACATGACCTAGGAAGTGAGTGTCTGTTGACTAGTCAGGCACCCTCTGCACACTTGAGTCCTGGTCAGACACTTGGGGCTGTGGTGGGGAGGCAGAGTTGGAAACCTGGTTATAATCTGATGTCTGCCCTGGCTTATTGTTGTCTTGAGGAGACGAGTCATGCCTTGGAGAAGCAGTCAGAAACCCTCATGATGGGACTTCGCTGGGGGCCCAGTGGTTAAGACTCTGAGCTCCCAACGAAGGGCATGGGTTCGATCGACCCCTGGTCTGAGAACTAAGATCCCACATGTCGTATGACATGGCCTAAGAAGAAAAAAAGAGAAACCCTCATGGTGGAATGTATTGTAATAGTTAATGAATTGGTGCAGAGAACCGGAGCCAAGAAGGGCAGGTTGTGGGACTGGATGGTTCAGAGCCTTGGGAGAACAGGGGCTTGTCCAGGGCCTGGAGGGACAAGATGAACATCACCTGGCCAGGCGAAGGGAGAGCATTCCAGACAGGAGGAAGAAAGAGGGTAAAAGTACAGCTGCAAGAGTGAGGCAGGGAGTGGTTGAACTTGACTGTGGTGAAGGGGGCTAGGGTGCTGGTAGGAAAGCTGAAGTTTTGGAATTCATGTCCCAGCTTAGAACTCTGCGGCCTTGCTGAGCCCCATCTGCAACACGAGATGTCCTTCTTCCCTCATGGGGTCACTGAAGGGCATATCAGAATCTCATCATCAGATCTGCATGAACGTGCTCAACCTGTTACCTGCACTCAGGAGCCCTGTACACACCTGGGGAGGCTTTCCAGCCCTGCCTCTGTAGGGCTTTCCCAGGTGTTCCAGTGAGCAGCAGAGCTTCAGGGGAGCCACTGCAGGCGCCGCTGGGCCCGTGCTGATGCTGGGTAGAACGGAGGCGTGAGAAACCTGACCTACCCAGCGCCTGGGCCACCTTTCCTGGGCCCTGTCTATTTTAGTGCTCAGTCCCCAATGGACGAGGAAACCTTGTCTGCTCTGCCACAGCTAATGACAGCCTGGCCTGCCAAACCACTTAAAAACAGCCACTATTTTTATCTACTGGAGGCGGCTGGCCTGTCTTCCTCCCCAGACGGTGCCGACATGGGGTGATTTTGAGGAAACCAGGGCTTTGCTAGGAAGGTGGGTTATTGTCTCAAATCATAGACTGCGGTCTGGCAGGATTGCACCTAAGGAACCTTCTGGCGGGTATCAGGCGTCACCTTGACCCAGTGGTCTGAATTTAGAGATAATTCTACCCTACCTTGCCAATAGGACTCGGAAGGAATCACTTGACTTCTCCACCCCAGATGGTCCTCAGAATCCTTGCTGGAGTTTCAGGGCACAGCAGGATTGTGTCCCCCCAGCTGCAGGGGGTGCCAAGAGGTTAAGGGCTGGTATGGCTGTGCCCCTGGGCTGAGCCCAGAGCTGGGGCCTCTTCACACCCCAGGACTTTACTTCTGAGCTCTAGAAAGTAGTTTGCAGTGGCTCTCACTTGGTGGGACAGTGGGTGAATTCCTTTCCTTCTTTCTAAGAAACTCTGTTGAACTAGGCTCCTGGCCTTTGGATGGAGATTGGGGAGCAGGGTAAGGGATAGGGTGGTGGATGCCCAGTGCTTCTTGGGCATCCTTAGAGATAGGCAGAATTGTGCTGTGTTGGCCACAGTTTGTATTTAGGTAAATTTTTTTTTTTTTTTTTAATTTTTGGTTCACTGCTTAATTTCTAAACAAATTAGTGTGGTTTTTTTTGAACACTTGGTTGCCTGATTCCTAAAACAAGCATCCTGCCCCCACCCTTCCCAGTCATCTTCCCAAGGCAGCAGCCCTGGGGCCAGTCCCACCCTCACATCCACTGAAAACCTTCACTGGCTCCTCTGTAGGGTCTGGGGTTCCCCTGGCTCTAGGTCCCCTGCTGCTACAAACCCCTCCCCCCTCCCTCAGTTGAACCCACCTCACTCTTTGACCCTTTCCTCCCCTCTCAAGACACCTTCCTGCCCCCTTCTTCCTAATGCACCTCAAATCCTCCTTCTCTCAGAGCCTCTTCCTCTTCCAGCCACCCGTCTTGCCTCGATTCTGCCATCCGGCTGCTCTGGGTGTTTGCCGGTTGTCCTCTGCCTCCCCCAGACCACAGGCATCTCTGTGGGCAGGGCCTGTGTGTGCCCCACCTTTGTGCCAGGCCCCCCACCCCCGTTCCATGAATGGTTGGACCCATGTGGCTCCCCAGGGCTTATAGGGTTTCCTCGTACCATGCTTTACTGAGCTATCTGACCCCTGGTGACGTGGGACTGAGAGTTTAAATGGCAGAACTGGGACCGGAACCCAGTCCCGTCTCCCAGGAAGTCAAGGCATTGGCCGTGGTCCCCTCGCTCCAGTGGGGCCCCATTCACTGTCTGCCTTCCACCCCTGCTTGGTTCCCAAGGCTCCAGAGCTGCTTCTGGAAGGTAATGGGAGGGGCCAGCTGTGCAAGTGACCATCCACTCCCGACCCTGGGAGAATGAGGACCGAGGCCCCAAAGTCTGAATCACCCGAAGCAGAGGTGGGAGGGGCCACAGGCCCTGTGAGCAGGTCTGCTCCAGCTCACTGTTCAGGGTGCTGTGGGTTGTGTCACGTCTGGGGTAAGGGCCCACCTGGGAGCCTTCCCGAAGGAGATGCATGAGACTGACATTGTGTGCCTGTGTGGGAAGGCTTCCAATTGTGGCCCAGCTGTTAGGAGACTGCCCTTCCTGGTTCCTGGGGGCTGGGAGTCATCTGTGCCCTCCCCGCGGTGCTCCTGGTGTCTAAAGGTACAGCCGCTATACTGCACCCTCTTCCTGGAGCAGAGAGGGCTGCTGTGGGCCCTGGATGGTGGCCAGGGCATCCTGGAATGGTGGCGTGGTGGTGAGAAGAGGGAGGGTGCGAGGTGAGGTGTGGCGTTCAGTCCTAGGGGCTCCCCCTTGGTGGCAATCCATCTGGTGGGCTGAAGGGGCACACTCAGGTGGTTGGGGTGGACACCCTACGGAGGGGAGCTGGCCCTGTATGTCCTGGGCCTGTGCCCCTGGCTGCCTGCCGACCCCCATGCTGAGAACCTGGAGAGGCCCCCAAGTAAGCTTCCTTCCTCCTAAGCATCAGTCTCCCGTGAGTCCTCCATTAACAGGTCACCCCTACTCTCAGACCTTCAGTGGCTCCCCAGTGCTGAAGCCACAGAGCTCAACCTTGGCTCCGTAGAACCGCCCAGGGAACTTTTCACAATCCAAAGCCCAGGCCCAGCCTGCAGAGATGCTAGTCTGGTCTGGGGTGGGGCCCAGGCAACTGCATGCAGGGTAGCTGATTAGAGGGTGGCCTTCTCAGCCCAGGGTGGCTCCCAGTGGGTGCCAACCCATCCCTTCTCACCCTCCTTCCAGCCAAGCTGGCCCCTTCTTGATGCCCACCTGCCTCGCATTACCCTCACCTCTGTCTTCCCCTTCTGGTGCTTACTGTCCATCAAGTCCATGGAAGCCCTCACAGTCCAGTTGCATCCACGCTCTCTGGGAAACTATCTTTAATCCCTTGGCTGTCTCTTTTCCCCTTAGCAGGGGCCTCATGCTCTTCTCCTAGAATGTGCTTGGGGGTCACTGTTTAAAAGGGTCTGTGTCCCATCCCAGCCTCTTCCTTCCCTGAAGCACTGCACCTCTTGCTAATTCTGTTTCTGTGGTCTTTCTATGACCTGGTCCCAGCCTTGGAGAGAGTGTGTGTGTGCAGTGTGTGTGTGAGAGAGAGACTGTGTGTGTGTGTATGTGTGCAGTGTGTGTGAGACTCTGGTTGTGTGTGGTGTGTGAGTGAGGGTGTGTGGTATGTGAGTGAGGTATTTGTGAGTGTATATATATATGTGTATGAGTGTGTGTGTGGTGTGTACAATTGTGAGAGTGTGTGTGTGGGATGTGTGTGTGTGTTGAGTGTGTGGGGTGTGTGATTATGAGAGTCTGTGTGTGGAGTATGTGAATGGCATGTTTGTATATCTGTAGAGTGTGTATAGTGTATATATAGAGTGTATATATGATTGTGAGAGTCTGTGAGTGTCTGTGGTATGTGTGACTGGGTGCATGTGGTGTGTAGGGGTGTGTGTAGGTATGAGTATATGTGTGCTATGTGTGATTGTGAGGATCTGTGTGTGGTGTGTATATGAGAATGTGGTGTGTGAGTGGGGTGTGTGCATGACTGTATATGTGATGTGTGTGATTATGAGAGTCTGTGTGTGTGGAGTGTGTGAGTGGTGTGTTTGTATATGTGTAGACTGTGTGTGGAGTATATGGTGTATATGATGTGAGAGTCTGTGAGTGTGTGTGTGGGGTGTGTGTATGTGGGGTGTGTGTGATTGTGAGGCTCTGTGAGTGTGTGGTGTGTGTGTGAGATTAGGATGTGTGTACATGTGTATACCAGGAGCTGACTGTGGATCAGATCATGAACTCCTTATTGCCAAATTCAGACTGAAATTGAAGAAAGTGGAGAAAACCACTAGACCATTCAGGTATGACCTAAATCAAATCCCTTATGACTATACAGTAGAAGTGAGAAATAGATTTAAAGGACTAGATCTGATAGACAGAATGCCTGATGAACTATAGATAGAGGTTCATGACATTGTACAGGAGACAGGAATCAAGACCATCCCCAAGAAAAAGAAATGCAAAAAAGCAAAATGGCTGTCTGAGGAGGCCTTACAAATAGCTGTGAAAAGACGGGAAGCGAAAAGCAAAGGAGAAAAGGAAAGATATTACCCATTTGAATGCAGAGTTCCAAAGAATAGCAAGGAAAGATAAGAAAGCCTTCCTCAGTGATCAATGCAAAGAAATAGAGGAAAACAATAGAATAGGAAAGACTAGAGATCTTTTTCAAGAAAATTAGAGATACCAAGGGAACATTTCATGCAAAGATGGGCTCAATAAAGGACAGAAATGGTAGGGACCTAACAGAAGCAGACGATATTAAGAAGAGGTGGCAAGAATACACAGAATTGTACAAAAAAGTTCTGTACAACCCAGACAATCACGATGGTGTGATCACTCACCTAGAGCCAGACATCCTGGAATGTGAAGTCAAGTGGGCCTTAGGAAGCATCACTATGAACAAAGCTAGTGGAGGTGATGGAATTCCAGTTGAGCTATTTCAGATCCTCAAAGATGATGCTGTGAAAGTGCTGCACTCAATATGCCAGCAAATCTGGAAAACTCAGCAGTGGCCACAGGACTGGAAAAGGTCAGTTTTCATTCCAATCTCAAAGAAAGGCAATGCCAAAGAATGCTCAAACTACTGCACAATTGCACTCATCTCACATGCTAGTAAAGTAATGCTTAAAATTCTCCAAGCCACGCTTCAGCAATACTTGAACCGTGAACTTCCAGATGTTCAAGCTGGTTTTAGAAAAGGCAGAGGAACCAAAGATCAAATTGCCAACATCTGATGGATCATTGAAAAAGCAGGAGAGTACCAGAAAAACATCTGTTTCTGCTCTATTGACTATGCCAAAGCCTTTGACTGGGTGGATCACAATAAACTGTGGAAAATCCTGAAAGAGATGGGCATACCAGACCACCTGACCTGCCTGTTGAGAAACCTGTATGCAGGTCAGGAAGCAACAGTTAGAACTGGACATGGGACAACAGACTGGTTCCAAATAGGAAAAGGAGTGCGTCAAGGCTGTATATTGTCACCCTGCTTATTTAACTTCTATGCAGAGTACATCATGAGAAACGCTGGGCTGGATGAAGCACAAGCTGGAATCAAGATTGCTGGGAGAAATATCGATAACCTCAGATATGCATATGACACCACCCTTATGGCAGAAAGTGAAGAAGAACTAAAGAGCCTCTTGATGAAAGTAAAAGAGGAGAGTGAAAAAGTTGGCTTAAAGCTCAACATTCAGAAAACTAAGATCATGGCATCCGATCCCATCACTTCATGGCAAATAGATGGGGAAACAGTGGAAACAGCGGCTGACTTTATTTTTCTGGGCTCCAAAATCACTGCAGATGGTGATTGCAGCCATGAAATTAAGAGACGCTTACTCCTTGGAAGGAAAGTTATGACCAACCTAGACAGCATATTAAAAAGCGGAGACATTACTTTGCCAACAAAGGTCCATCTAGTCAAGGCTATGGTTTTTCCATTGGTCATGTTTGGATGTGAGAGTTGGACTATAAAGAAAGCTGAGCGCCGAAGAATTGATGCTTTTGAACTGAGGAGTTGGAGAAGACTCTTGAGAGTCCCTTGGACTGCAAGGAGATCCAACCAGTCCATCCTAAAGGAGATCAGTCCTGGGTGTTCATTGGAAGGACTGATGTTGAATCTGAAAGTCCAATACTTTGGCCACCTGATGCGAAGAACTGACTCATTGGAAAAGACCCTGATGCTGGGAAAGATTGAGGGCAGGAGGAGAAGGGGACGACAGAAGATGAGATGGCTGGATGGCATCACCGACTCGATGGACATGGGTTTGGATGGACTCAGGGAGTTGGTGATGGACAGGGAGGCCTGGCGTGCTGCGGTTCATGAGGTCACAAAGAGTCGGACACAACTGAGCAACTGAACTGAACTGAACTGACATGTGTAGAGTGTGTGTGGTATGTGTATATGTCGTGTGTGTGATTGTGAGGCTATGTGAGTGTGTGTGGGGAGTGTGAGTACCTCTGGTGTATGAGTGGGGTATGTGTGAGTGTGTGGTGTGTGTGATTGTGTGTGGTGTGTGTGAGGATGAGGTGTGTGTACATGTAGTAGAGTGTGTGTGTGAGTGTGGGGCATGTGTACATGTGTAGAGCATGCGTGGTGTGTGTGGTGTGTGTGTGAGTGTGGGGCGTGTGTACCTGTGTAGAGCATGTGTGGTGTATGTGGTGTGAGGATGTGGCGTGTGTACCTGTGTAGAGCATGTGGGGTGTGTGTGTGAGTGTGGGGCGTGTGTACATGTGTAGAGCGTGTGTGGGGTGTGTGCACCTGTGTAGAGCATGTGTGGTGTGTGTGTAAGTGTGGGGCATGTGTATATGTGTAGAGCGTGTGTGGTGTGTGTGTGAGTGTGGGGTGTGTGTACCTGTGTAGAGCGTGTGTGGTATGTGTGTATGTGAGTGTGGGGTGTGTGTACCTGTGTAGAGCATGTGTGGTGTGTGTGTGAGTGTGGGGCGTGTGTACCTGTGTAGAGCGTGTGTGGGGTGTGTGTGTGTGTGAGTGTGGGGTGTGTGTACCTGTGTAGAGCGTGTGGGGTGTGTGAGTGTGGGGCGTGTGTACCTGTGTAGAGCGTGTGTGGTGTGTGTGGTGTGTGTGGTGTGTGTGTGAGTGTGGGGCGTGTGCACCTGTGTAGAGCGTGTGTGGTGTATGTGGTGTGAGTATGGGGCATGTGTATCTGTGTAGAGCATATGTGGTGTGTGTGTGAGTGTGGGGCGTGTGTACCTGTGTAGAGCGTGTGGGGTGTGTGTGGTGTATGTGGTGTGAGGATGTGGCATGTGTACCTGTGTAGAGCGTGTGTGGTGTGTGTGTGAGTGTGGGGCGTGTGCACCTGTGTAGAGTGTGTGTGGTGTATGTGGTGTGAGGATGTGGCATGTGTACCTGTGTAGAGCGTGTGTGGTGTGTGTGTGAGTGTGGGGCATGTGCACCCGTGTAGAGTGTGTGGGGTGTGCGGTGTGCTCGGGTGGGGATGAGCCCCCACTCTGACCCCCGTCCCGTGCCGTCTGTCCTCCAGGCGAAGGCGGCCAAGTCAGAGCAGGAGGCCCGGAGGCTGAGGCTGCGGAGCCTGCAGTACCTGGAGCGCTACGTCTACCTGGTGCTCTTCAGCGCGTACCTGCATCTGGAGAAGGCCGGCTCCTGGCAGAGGCCCTTCAGCGCCTGGATGCGGGAGGTGAGGGCGGGGAGCCGGAGACCGGCTCCCTGGCGAGCGGGCACGGCTCTCATGTCTCTCCTCCCTGCGGCCGAGGTTGTGTCTCGTTCAGCTCTGGCTCCCAGCACAGCGTCTGCGCTCGGCGGGCCGTGAGCGAGGGATGAGGAGGAGGAGACTGCAGGGTAGGGGCTGGGCTGGGCCCCTGCTCCCCGCGTCCCCGAGGCAGTGTCACCTGGGTGCTTCACACCCACTGCTGTGTTCATCCTTCACCTGTGCCCCCTGGCTTCCCTCTCCCCTGCCGCCTTCCAGCCATGACCGTGGACAAGGCATTTAGCCCCTCTGAGCTGCTGTCCTCAGTGTTACCACGGAAGTACTGTTGGCACAGTGGGCACCACCTCAGGAGGCCGTGGCGGGGATTCTGTGAGATATGTGCACTGCCGTCTGCCACGGCTCGTGTCAGCAGGCCTGCCTCACGTGGCCACTGTACGCTCCTGCTCTACAGAGGGGGAGACTGGGTGCAGAGGGGTTCAGTGCCGTGTTCATAGTCAGCGCTAGGGCAGTTGGTTGGCTCCAGAGCCCACCATGTCCGGCCTCGGACAGACTTGTCTCGGGCACCTCCTCCCTCCCTTCGGCTTGGCTCTTCCCGGCTTGGTTAGTTTTAGAGGCAGAGCTGCCTCCTTGTCACCTCTAGGGTAGGAGAAAGGTCTCCCTTCTGCTTGGCAGAGCGGCCTGTAATTACCCCTCCGCTGGGACGCTGGCCCCTGCTGACCTCACTGGCCTGTCCTGGTGGTTGACATCTGGACTCCAGGCTGGAATTAGCTCCCGTGGGCAGGGTGAATGGGAAGGCAGGAGTGACAGGTGTAGGAAGGGTGTGGGGCTTTGGGACGTGTACAGGTGGGGTCGGAGCTGCGAGGGGACAGAGGCCGGGAGGCCCCTGCAGGGCTGGTGCCAGGAGGGGTGGCTGCTGAGTGTTTGTGCCGAAGACAGGCCTTCAGGGTGGTCCTGATGTGCGGGTGAGTCACACCAAGGTCACAGTGGGGCTGCCTCTTGAGCAGGCCAGGGCTCAGCTTCCTCTTGGCGGTGGTGAGGAACCTAGGACACTTCTGCTTGGAGAGCTGAAATAGGGGGGTGGGGCGGGGGCTGGGAGGGAGCTTGATCCCCTCCCCAGCTGAAGGAGGGTGTTGGGTCTTAGGAGATGTTGAAGTTCTAGCCTCGGGGGATGAGCGGAGGGGCAGCGGGTGAGGGTTGCCTGGGGATGTTAGTTTGGAGTGGAGTCTGCATCCTCCCCATCCCCAGGATGGTAGGAAGAGAAGAAGGCTGGTTGTTGAGTGGTTTGAGTCTAGGGCCGGGGCCTGGGCCCTAGGGCTGTGTGGAGAGTGTCCAGGGAGGCCTCAGTCAACCTGCCTGAGCTGAGGTCCTTGGTGGGCCTGCTGGGTCCACAGTCAGAACTCATAGCCAAAGGGCTCTTGCTGGCTGCTTCTTCCTCGCTGGCTTCCCCAGCGCTCCCTGCAGCCCCAGCTGTAACACCACGAGCAGCTGGGCCTGTGCTCCTGAGTGTCCCCATGGGAGCATCAGGGCTGAAAGCATGGTGCATGCTTGGCCTCCCCCTCCACTTCCTACCTGCTCTTACTGCCTGCCGAGCGCTTTCTGTGCAGCGTAGCCCTCCACGCTGTGCTCTGCCATCACAAGGAAACAGAAGCTCAGAGTAGTTAATAGGAATCAAGATGCAAACTTGGTCGCTGAGCTGGTGGGAGGCAGCGCTGGGCCCCAGACTCACATGTGTCAGCAGAGCCCAGTGAGGGGTGTGACAGAGGAGGGCACAGGACCCAAATGACACCCTCCCTCCCCTCGAGCACTGCCCCAAACTCTCCTGTCCTCCCCAGGTGGCAGCAAAGGCCGGCGTCTACGAGATCCTCAACCAGCTGGGCTTCCCCGAGCTCGAGAGCGTGGAGGACCAGCCCTTCTCGAGGTTGCGCTGCCGGTGGCAGGAGCAGAACCGTGGCCCCGAGCTGTCCACCGCAGGGGACTTCCTGTAGGAAGGGGGCTTCCTGTGGGATGCACTCCCCCTGCCCCTGCTATTACCGCCTCCTGCAGGGCCACCTCCCTCCCCACGTGGTCTGGGGGTACCCGATGCTCCCGCAGGGCCACCTCCCTCCCCACGTGGTCTGGGGGTACCTGATGCTCTTCGGTGGCAGTGGCCCTGAGAAACAACTCTTCGGCTTCCCAGAGACCAGGTTGGGTGGGGATCCCCTTTTGAAAGAATTGTTACAGGATAGTTGGCGCACAGTGATGCCTTGTGAATGGCTGCTCCGGGAGGGCCTGCAGGAAGGCCTGGTGTGGCATCAGTTCTCCAAGGCGCTCACTGCCCAAGTTGCCAAGCCAAACCTCTCGCCACTTCCGTCTTCCCCTCTGTCCCGAGCAGTTCTGACGGCCCCTGGCCTAGAGCAGCACCGGCCAGTGTTGGTTTCCTTCTCTCGCAGCTCTCCCACGTGGCTTCTCCCCTTTTGCTGCCTGAGCATTGCTCTGGTGGCCCTGGGCTCCCTGGGAGATGGACTTCGCTCTGGCTAGATTTGTTACCTTAAAGGCAGTTTTCCCTAGTGTTCTTGCCTCTCATTCATGTCTCAACCTCGAGACATGAAGAAGGACAGCCACATTCCCTGTGGGTTCAGTGGAGGCCTCTGCCCCTCCTGCCTTTGCCCTCTCCCCTCCCCTGGGCTGGCAGGACTGTAGAGGTTTCCGTGGAGCTGAAAACAAAAGGGAATCCCTCTTGGAGTTGGAGGGGGCAAGAAAGAGCTCCCAGAAGGTGCATGCCGCCCTGTGGGAGAGGCCTGCTCCATTTCCCTGGGAGCATGGGGGGAGGTCTGGAGAAGCACCTCCTCCCTGCTCTGCCTGGCCCCCCTACAGTGGTCTGAACCCCCACCTGCTGTGGCAGGAGCCGTGGGGACTCCTGGGTGACCCTGTGTGTGAGTGGGCCAGGGATGACACGAGGGGGCACTTGGATTGCAGGCCATCCTCGCTGCCTTGTGATGGGAGCAGAAGAGGCCAAGGCCTGCAGAGTTGGCAGCTGCTGGGACCAACTCTGTGTGGATGGTGGGAAGGTTGCAAGGAGAGGCAGGCGGGTGTTGAGCTGACCCTGCGGCTCTCCCTCCGGGGACTGGTCTCCCCCCAAATTGCAAGGTCTGAACGGTGTGGACGCTGTCACTCTGGCCTGGCTCACTGGGGCCAGGCAGGCCTCTCTTGGTTGGACACCAGCACTTGGGCAGAAAAACAGATGATGTATCACTGGTCGTGGTATTTTGAAAAGGCGGATGAGGCCAAAGTTGTTCACGTCTACCTAGTATTGGAAAATTTATGACCATTTGGCTGAATTCTTTTGCAAATCTACTGTATGTCTTTTCACTACCTTTTTAGATTTATTGTTTTTGGTTTTATTTTTGCATGTAGTAAAAAGTGTTAATTTCTCTGCAGACAAGGTCTAGATGAGGGGTCAGAGATCAGGGCTGAACTGGGAGGGATCCTTTGCGTTCTCATGGTTGACCCTGACTTCAGCTGTGCTGGGACTACTAGCCAGTCACTTCACCTCTCTGCCTCAGTTTCCCCATCTGTAAAATGGGAGAATAATACTTGCCTACCTACCTCACAGGGGTGTTGTGAGGATTTATTCGTGATTTTTTTTTTTGTACAGATCTTTTGAGCATTAAAAATGGCTAAATGTGAAGTGCGCCTGGCTGCCAATGTCTTTAGTGTGGGGGCAGGTATTACAGAACTGATGCAAGCTGGGGTCCCTGCTCCCTCAGAGTAAGGGTGGGAGGGCCAGGGTAAGCCAAGAGCACCTGCCCTTTGTGCACCTGATTCTCAGAGAAGGTGGGTTTTTCTGGACATTATTCTCTTTCCTTCACATCCCCAATCATGTATGACCATCTCATTCTGGATGCCCAGGGCTGACGTCCCTCCTTGAAGAAAGTAATGTAGCAAGCTAATTCACACTAAAGTGTGAAAGACTGTTTTATTTAGGGAGATGGAGCAAAATTGAATTTCATGGGCTATGAAACAGAGTGAAAGCAGTACTCAGCCTCTACTTCCTTTTCTCATCCCTGCAGGCTCTTCTTGGTCCCTTTAGGCCCCCAAAGGCTCTAACACATTTGTGTTGAGAAATGGATGTGTAAAGAGGCAGGAGGGAGAGTCAGGCAGGCAGAATGCAGACCCAGGCTTCTCCCCAGGCTCTTCTAGGATTAGGGGGAATCAGACCCTCTGGGCTGTGGTTCCAAGGTCAGCTGAAATGGAAGTGCCAAGGTCAGAATGGAATCCAGAGCCCCTACTGCACTAGGGTTGGTTTTCTCCCCAGCCTGGGTGAAGGGAGGCCTCCTGGGGTTACTTCCCAGCGCCCTGAGTCCAAGGATGCTCTATGTAGCTTCTGAATGTGAGTGCAGTGGTGTGTACGCCCACATGTGTGTGTGTAAGTGTGAGGGGTGGTTCTGCCTGGGATGAAGGGATTATAAAAATATGACCAGTACAAAGATCTGGGATCCTTGATAGAGATGCGGCAGGGTCTTGGGACGACCTGGACTGGGACCTGGAAAACTGCCCAGGGAGTCCCAGAAGCCCTCTGCAGCATCCACGGGGTACACTGCTCTGGTCCCCCCTCGGGAGGAGCAGCTGCAAGAGCAGTCGACACAACCTCTAGCCACTACAGCTTCGATCCAGCACATGCCAAGGCTGCGCTCCCTGTACAGCACTCTCCCCACTCGGTCTCTGTGAGCCTGGCAGGACTCTGAGCCACTAGCTACACTGTTTCTGCCTGTGGCAGCCTTGCCTGGAGCCTCCCCACTGGTCTGGCTGAGTGTTCCTCACACCCACCCTGCTATGTGAGGCTCTTCCTTGCCTCTCTCTTTTCATGGGTGTCAGACCTGCATCGTGATTCTGTAGGCTGTTCCTGCCTTCTGCTTCCTCCTTCATCCTTCACAGGGGTTTCCGCAAATAAAACTCTTGAAAGTCTAATCCCACCCTAGTGTCTGCTACTCTAGGACCTGAGTAACATACCCTCACCGTCATCTTTGTCTCTCTGGGCAGCTGCTTTGTCCTTCTTTCTGGTGAAGGCAGCCTTCTCCGGCACTGCTTAGGGAAGCCACCAGCCTGGTTTCCAACTTCATATGTTATAGTTCCAACCAGAATCAGTTGTCTTTCTCTCTCTTTGCACCACCCTGCCCTTCCATCTCGAGTATGGGGCCACTGGGCCTGTGAACTGTGGCCGGAAGGGCAGGAAATGATTGCTCATCTTCCCTATAGATGAGGGTGGGGTGGGGAAGGCAGGACTGAGGCGCTCAGTGTGATCTGGGTGGATACCTCTAAATCTGCATGTGGCAGTGCCAACCTCTGATTATCTTCTAAATAAAGGGAATGCCCATTATAAAGGTTTTTCAAGATGCACCTCATTTGTCCTCCAGAAACGTCCTATTTGATGGTCTCAAATAGCAGTTAATGAGCTTAGTGTTTCTCCAGCCTGGCCAGCACTGCTATTACATTTTTTTTTAACTTTATTTTATTTTGGAGTATAGCCAGTTAACAATGTTGTGATAGTTTCAGGTGGACAACAAAGGGGCTCAGCCATACATGAATATGCATGTATTCATTCTCCCCCAAGCTCCCCTCCTATCCAGGTCTATTACATTTTTTTTAAAAGTTCTTGATAGTTTTGTGGCTCAAAATAGAATTTCATATGTGTTTAATTTTATATTTTGTTTATTTACTTATTTTTAAAATTGAAGTATAGTTGCTGTACAGTATTATACATTTAAGACATATAGTGATTCATAATTTTTAAAATTAATTTTTACTGAAGTATGGTTGCTTTACAATGTTATACTAGTTTTCATAATTTTTAAAGCTTATACTTCATTTAGAGTTCTTGTGAAATATTGGCTATATTCTCTGTGTTGTACAATATATGTTTGTAGCTTTTTCTATACCTGATAGTTTGTCCCTCTTACTCTCCTACCCTTGTATTACCCCTGTTCACTTCCCTCTCCCCACTGGTAACCACTTGTTTGTTCTCTATGTCCACGAGTCAGCTTTTGTTTTTTTGTTATATTCACTAGTTTGTTGTAATTTTTTAGAGTCTATATATAAATGGTATCATACTCTATTTGTCTTTCTTTATCTGATTTATTTCACAAAGCATAATATTCTCTAGGTCCATCTGTGTTTCTGCAGATGACAGAATTTCATTCTTTTTATGGTTGAGTAATACTCCATTGTGTGTACACACACACACACACAGACACAGACACACACACACACAGACACACACACACACAGACACACACACACAGACACAGACACACACACACACACACACACACACACACACTGCATCTTCTCTATCCAGTTGTCTGTTGATGAGCACTTGGATTGCCTCCATGTGTTGGCTGTTGTAAATAGTGCTGCAATGAACATTGGGATACATTTGTTTGAATTAGTGTTTTTGTTCTTTTTCTGGATATATATTCAGGGGTGAAATTGCTGGATAATACGGTAGTACTATTTTTAGTTTTTTGAGGACCCTCCATACTGTTATCGAAGAGACTGTCTTTTCTCCATTGGATAGTTTTGCCTCCTTTAAAGTGAAAGAAAAGAAAGTGAAGTTGCTCAGTTGTGTCCAACTCTTTGCAATCCCATGGACTGTAGTCTACCAGGCTTCTCTGTCCATGGGATTTTCCAGGCAAGAATACTGGAGAAGGTTGCCATTTCCTTCTCTAGGGGATCTTCCTGACCTGGGGATCAAACCCAGGTCTCCCACATTGCAGGCAGACGCTTTACCCTCTGAGCCACCAGGGAAGCCCAACAAAGCCTCCTTTGTTGAAGACTAATTGATCATAAGGGCATGAGTTTATTTCTAGGTTCTCTGTTCTGTTCCACTCATCTGTGTGGTCAGAGAGTATCTGACTCCAAGCCTGCGCTCATTTTAGAGATGGATATTGGTGCCAGCTCTGGGTACTGGAATCCTGTCTGACATTTTCACTGATAGGAGAGAAATGTCAGTCCTTCTGGAAGCGTGCCTTTGCTGGGGTGGGTTAGGAGGGGGGTGAAGGGAAAGAATGATTACTTTGAAAACCCTCCCATGAGGTCTTGTGGTTCTCAGACTCGATGCTTTTCAAACCCTTGTGTCCTTTCAAGAGGTTCCCCTCAACACCCACAAGAAGGGCTTGTTTCCTATGAGTCACTCTGATAAATTATCTGTTACAGGGGCTTTTGAGTTTCATTTTGTGCCTCCCCTTAGCATATTTTTTTTCCCTACCATCTGCCCACCTCACCCCTTGACATGCCATACATGACAGAGTGGCCATGCTATCCAAAAGTAATTTTCGTTCTTTCTTTGAACTAAATGAGACCATCTTCTGGGCTGAATTAGACACCAATAATTTATGAAAACACCCATTTCTCCATTCCCACCCTAACATTTGAGGTCACTAGTCTTTTTAATTTTTGCCCATCTGATAAGGGAGAAAACTTTTATTTTTATCTTAATATGATTTTCCCAATTACGAATGAGATGGAACATCTTTTTATTCTTTTGTTAGCCATTTGGATTTGCTCTCTTATATGTTTGCTTATTTTTCTACTGGTTTTTTTTTTAAATTAATAGGCTTAAGATATTAACATAAACTGTTTCATTCGTAGGTAGATAGATCTACAGCCAGTTCTTTCTCTTAGTTTATCTGGTCTTGTAATTCTTTTGGAGTGTATTCTGTCAGATTTTTGTATTTTGTGTCTTGTGTCAGCAGACCTTCTCTACCCAGGATTATTGATCTAATTTCTGGTTTCCTTTGATCACTTGTACAGTATTGTCCTTCATGTTTCATTCTTCAGTTGGCCTGGAATAAATGTTTGTGAGTGACATGAGGTACAGAATTTATTTTTTTTCAAAATGGGTATCCAGTTGGCCCATGTTAATTTATTGAGTAGCCAAGATTCTTTACTCCTTGAACTGCAGTCCTCGTCATTTGATGGGTCCATATGATAGACATGTGGTTGCCATTGCCTGTAGCATTCATTCATCATCCAGCCACCATTTCTGACTTTCCATCCTAATTTTAAAAAATCTTGACTGGATTTTTAATTTTTTAAATCTTTATTACTCTTTTCTGGCCTTTTACTTTTTCTTGGGTCAATTTTGGTAAAATACCAACATTTTCCCAGAATAACATATAGACATCTGTCAAGAATTTCAAATTTATTAATGTAAAATCATATGTAATATTCTCTTAAGTATTTAAAAGCCTCCTCTGCATCTGTGGGGCTTCTCCAGTGGCTCAGATGGTAAAGAGTCTGACTGCAATGCTGGAGACCTGGGTTCAGTCCCTGAATTGGGAAGATACCCTGGAAAAGGAAATGGCAACCCACTCCAGCATTCTTGCCTGGAGAATTCCATGCATGGATGAGCCTGGCGAGATGCAGTCCATGGAGTCTCAAAGAGTATCATCTGTGACTATCTTCTTTCTAAGTTTTAATATTTATGAATATCTTACATGTTTTTCTTGGTTACATTTGTATGTTTTTCTATTCAATTGTTGCTTTCAAATAAGCTATTTTCATTCTTATAAATGTGAACACTGAGAATTTGTGATCACATAAAGTAATAGAGGTGAATTTTTGCTATAGTAATGCTGCTTGATTCTGTGAACCTCTTCTAAGTAATATGCCAAAAATCACATCATGATATCTCTTTAAAACATCAAAATTTTTTTTCATTAGCTGTCAATCAAGGGAGTACACCTATAATTTTTTTTAAATCATTTTATTCATTTATTTTTGGCTATGCTGGATCTTCATTGTTGCATGGGCTTTTCTCTAGTTGCGGCGAGCGGGGATTACTCTAGTTGCACTGTGCAGGCTTCTCATTGCAGTGGCTTCTCTTGTTGCAAAGCAGAGGCCATAGAGCTCTTGGCTTCAGTAGTTGAGGCACATGGGCTCAGAAGTTGCAGCTCCTGGGCTCTAGAGCATGGGCTCAATAGTTGTGGTGCACAGGCTTTGTTGTGCCATGGCAGGTGGGATCTTCCTGGATCAGGAATCGAACCCCTGCCTCCTGCATTGACAGGTGGCTCCTTTACCACTGAGCCACCAGGGAAGCCTTCCTGTAATTTTTTTTTTATAAGCAGAGAATTGGAAAACACCTGAATTGCAAAAGGATCTATTATCTGGGTATCAGAGTCATTAACTCTCTCATTTTCTGGAAAATATGCTTTGAAAAGTTTATTAAGATTTGTCAAGTGACTACTAATTATATCTCTCACTCTGACGTACCCTACCCCCTATATAAATTAACATACACAAAATAGATGAGAAGAATATTGTTCATTTTAAAACTCTTACAAATACTCCAATCTTTCTTTTTTCACATTTCCATAAAGTTTTTAAAAACAACTTTATGGAGGTATAATTGACATACACTAAACCACTAAGTATACAATTTTTTAAGTGTTGACAAATATACACACCTGTGAAATGATCCTCAAGTTAATGAAGTCAAGTTAATGAACAATATCCGTCATCTCCAAAAGTTTGCTGAGGTCCATTTGTTATTCCTCCTTTCCCCCTTCCCCATCCCTCTCACCAGGCACACTTTGATCTGCTTTTTGAAATCATAGATTTGTTTGCCTTTTCCAGGGTTTTACATAAATGGAATCATCAATTTGTACTCTTTTATTATCTGGCTTCTTTCACTCGGTGTGATTATTTTGAAATCATCCATGTTTAATATATGTCAGTTGGTCATTCTTTTTACTGCTGCATAGTATTCCATCATATGGCTGTACCTTCAGTTGGTTAATCCAAATTGTTGCTGGGTATTTGGGTCATTTCCAAGTTTTAGCTAGTACAAGTAAAGCTATTATGAACATGTGGAGGTCTTTGTATGGACGTATGTTTTCATTTCTCTTGGATAAATACTTAGGGAGAGAATGAATGATGTGGCATATGTATGTTTAACTTTTTAAGAAACTGCCAAACTATTTTCCAGGTGGTTTCATCCCCACCAGCAGCACATGGAGTTCCAGTGCCTCCACACCCTTACCAACCTTGGAATTGTCAATCTTTTTAACTTTAGTCATTCTAATAGGTGTGTAATGGGTATGTTTCCTACCACCTTGTGGCTCAGCAGGTAAAGAATCTGCCTACAGTGCTGGAAACCTGGCTTTGATCCCTGGGTTGGGAAGATCCCCTGGAGAAGGGAAAGGCTACCCACTCCAGTATTCTGGCCTAGAGAATTCCATGGACTCTATAGTCCATGGGGTCGCAAAGAGTGGACACGACTGAACGACTTTCACTTCACTTCACTTTACTTCCTACCACCACCCTCCCAGGTCACATTTTTAATTTTTAAGATTTTCAATTCATTTCTTAGGGGAAGCCTAAAAGCATTATAAGCCTCATCTCTTTGAAGACATTAGCATGGTGTGGTGTGGATGCTCAGTTGTGTCCGACTCTTTGTGACCCCATGGACTATAGCCCATTATGCTCCTCTGACCATGGAATTTTTTTTTTCCGGGCAAGAATACGAGAGTGGGTTGCCACTTTTTACTCCAGAGGATCTTCCCAACACAAGGATTGAACCCACATCTCCTGCATTGGCAGGCAGATTCTTTATCACTGCACCACCTGGGAATCCCCTTGAAGACATTAGTTATTCATATTTGAAGGCTTATTCCATTAGCTCTGTTTTATTGGATGTTGGTTCTCTTTGTTGAGTTTGGTGTTTGTTTTCCATGTTGCTGGTGTTCCTTAGTGGTTGCTGAGTTTGGTTGTGTGCTCATCTTTGTCTTGAGATTTGAGGTTATCCTGTTTGTGAGACCTGTGACTCTTTAGCATATCCCAGACGACTGACTGCTGGGCAGGGATGAGTTGTGCTGGTGACAGTGTGTGCTGGTGGCTGTCCTTCTGGACAAGGGTGTATATCAGCCCTGGGCTGCTGCCCCAAGTGCCCTACTGACTGCTACTACCTGCTGACCTGACCTGGGCTCCTCAGGGGGCACAAGAAGAGCCAAATTCTCCAGCCACCTCTGCTGGAATGCTCCAACCTATGTCCTGATGGGTGTTCAGGCTTCCTCCTGCCTCCTGGCTTGGCATCTCTGAGCTGAGATCTTCCTCAAAGCTGGTTCCTCCTCTCTCAGAAGCTTTCACCTGCATGACTTGTGGGCTGTCATCTCCCCTGCCTATCCAGTTCTGTCAACCTCTGTCTTTCAGGGATTCCTCACCATTTCTGACCCCTTCTTACTCGAGTACTGGCATAGAATTTAACAAATACATAGTTTAAATGATATTTTGAGGACTGTGGGTTGGGAAGGGGAAATGAAAACATATGCTCAATCATAATTTATGTATAAAAATAACTCACACTATGTAGCTATTGCCCTGTAACAATTAGGATTCTGGCAACAAACTTCAGATCTGACTGTGAAGAGAGTTTAATGAGAGGACCATTTGCAGAGGTGTGGGCAGGGTTAAGGGAACCAGTGGTGAGGTGCTCAGGAACTAGTTACAGGGGGAAGCTGTAACTGTCCCTAGACCTAAGAGGGCAAAGGGACAGCACTGTATTACCTGCCCGTGCCACAGGCATCTTCAGGGGACTCGGGACCATCCAACAGAAACAGAGTTGAGGAGGGAGTAACCATGGCCAGAGCAGCATCACTGAACATGGAACTGATGGAAGAGGGGCAAATGCTTTGCCTTGCTCTCCTCTGCTGTCCTCTGATCTCCCATCAGGACCTTCCTTTGATTGCAGGGGGCACCAGTGACATGGTCCACAGGGTGGGTCAGCCTCTGAAGAAAGGGAGTGGAGAGGGACAAGCGGGAGAATCAGTGCAGCCTCTTCCAAGTGCTTCAGGTATGTCATCACCTCCAGTAGTTCTACGACAGCCCAAGGAGGTAGGCGTGTTCCTTATTTTGCAAAAGAGGAAGCTCAGGCACCTTGATCCAGTGACACCTCCAGGTTTTCCCTCTGCTTTTCCCTTTGCTTTTCCTCCTTTCTCTAGCCCACTGCTCCTTACGGTTCACGTTCAGTTTGATTCAAGTCTGCTCACCCCTGCCATCTCAGTGCCCTTAAGATACCTAGAGAAAGGATTCTAGGTATCTCAAGATGTTGTGCCCACATTACGTCCAGCGTTTCATTACAAAAATTTCAAAAGTACAGGCAGGTTGGAAGTATTATATGGAGAACAGTCTGTACCTCTGGGCCCATTTCTCAAAAACACTTGCACACTCTTGTCCATCAACTTGTCTAAACCTCCTCTAACTTGTCAATTCCTTAAAGCTGCGATCCCCAACCTTTTGGACACCAAGGACTGGTTTCGCAGAAGACAGGTTTTTCATGGACTAGGTGTGGGGGGAATGGTTTCAGGATGATTCAAGCACATTACACTTACTGTGCACTTTATTTCTATTATTATTACATCAGCTCTACCACAGGTCATCAGGCATTAGATCCTGGAGGTTGGGGACTTTTTGTATCTCAGGGTCTGTGATGGCCTGGTACACGGAATGTAGTCAGTAAATATTTGATAAGTTGATAATTCACAAGGCATTTGGTGTTTCTCAGGAAAAGGGAAGGAAAGTTTTATTTATTGAATGCCTATGGGTGGTTTTCATACATCATGTTGGGGCACTGAATTCATTATTTCACCAGAGCCTCCCAAATCAGACGAGGCTGGGATTACGATCTCTGTTTTATGAGACCAAGAGAAGTTCTGTAATTTACTCAAGGCTCACGTCATATCCCTAAGGGATTTGGGATTCGGGACACCAAGATTCCCTCAAACCCATGCTGGTGACTCAGTGCCTTCTCTGTAGCCTAGAGGCTACATGGGGCTGGGGACTGTGTTTATGCATTTCTGAATGTTTTTGGAAAGAATGAATGAATGAACCTTTGCTGAGTATTTTCATACTACTGGAATATGTCATTCGCTGCTGGAAATTCACTCACCATGGAAATATGACACCTAAAGGGAGCTCGTGCACCTCTTCACTTAGCAAAGGAGGGATCTGAGGCTGGAGAGGCAGTGACAGCCAAAGTCATGCAGGGACCAGTGTGCTGACTCCCTGCAGTGCTCTTTCTTTTCCCTTCCTCTCCAGATCTATCTCAGCATCTGGATTGGTACCACTCACTAACCCAGGGCCTGGAGACCCACAGAAGCCACCTTTCCTAAGGCTGTGTGGGTGTCTTCCCAGGCCCTAGCTCATAGTGCCTGTCTTTCTTCCTCTTCACTGAAGATCCCCATGGGCTTCAGATGCTTGAAGTTGTGTGTGAAATTGTGTTTATGTACTTAGCTCAGGAGAGGATCCAGTGTTTGTGTCTTTCAAAATAAATACAGGCTTTCAAAATAAATACAAAAACTGTGACTCCCCAAAAGTGGGTGGGGGCTCCTGTATGTGTTTCTCCAGTGGTTCCCCAACTTCTTGATTACAGAGACAAATAGAATTTTTCAAAGAATATTAGGTTGTAAATTTTTGCCAAGTTGCCCCACTAAAAAGGAATGAACCCCTCTTACAACACTATCATATCATAAAAGGGTATTTTTAACCCCTCCAAACAAATTCTCTGGGGGATAAAAATGATGGGCCTTCCAATTAGATGCAATAGCTGTAACACCCTACATGGTCCTTATTTTGCTCATGCTGCTCTTGACTGAAGAAGTCAGTGTGGGCCAGCCTTTGGGAATCTCGCCCTCCACTGAGAGGCAGCTGCTTAGAGCTTGTGTACTGGTGGCTGTGTAGAATTCTCCTGAAAGGCACCCTCTACAGGTGGCTGGGCGTGGGTTCTGTTGGATCCCTGAGTGGCATTTCCACCAGTTTGACTGCCAGTTGGCATGAACTCTGGTCACATGGGGAGGTTATATCATTGTCTATTGGCTTAAGTTTTCTCACAAGAGTTTTGGGTGAGATTCTGAAGAATACATGCTCTAAGTGACCAAAGCAATCTCCTGTCCCCAATTCCCTGGGAAAGGAAGCCCTGGGTGGGGGCGGGAGGCTGTGGCCATGTGAGATGACCCCGCTCCCTTAGGGTTGCCTGGGTCCCTGTGTCCACCTTCTGCTGATGCAGGAGCCAGGCCTTTGTCCCTCCTGCCTCAGATTCCCCTATCAGGGCATTGAGTGACGTTCTCTCTGGCGAGGTGCACTTTCTCCTTGGCCGGACAGGCAAGCTTGCGGCTTCATGAAGAGGTTTTCCAGGAAAGGTACACTGAGGAGGGACTCAGCCGCAAGCAGGAGTGTCTCGGGGCGGAGGTGAGAGCAGCAGATCAGCACAGGCCACTGCAGTTGGTGGTGTCTTTGTGGTTCCTGTGGTACCATACACGGTAGTGTCTCTGTGAGTGTTTCTTGAGTGACAGGTGCTATTGAGCATCTCATATGTACCTGACAAATTGTTGCAGCCCCAGTTTCTGCGTCTCTAAAAGGAGCTGACAGTGCTCTCCTGCTCCACACCCTGACTTGCTGCGCCAGCAGGATTCCCTAGCTGCCTGTGGGATCTGGGGCAGGACAGGCATCCACCTGTAAGTCGGGCCCCTTCCCGATGCTGCTGCTGCACCCGACGTGTTTGTAAGGTGCTTCTACATCCGGTCCTCTCCCCCACAGGAGCCCACGTGTGATCTTAGACCCTGCCTGAGCTGTCAGTGTGTCCAGGCAACGTGAGGAACAGCAGACCCAGAGGGGAACCTGCTTGTTCAAGGTCACGTAGCAAGCAAGGGCGTAGTCTGCCACACACATCTGGTCTGGGAGGGCTGTGAAAATGCTGTTCACTCCAGGTGGTACCAATAAAGGTCCTTCTGCCCAGTTTGTTGATGCAAGAAAACAGTAAACAAATGCTTTTTGGAAGCAGTTGGGGGGACAAAATTAGGGAATGATGGACCAGAACGTCTAAATCACTGAACTTTTTCAAGGAAAGCCCTAGTGTTATTTTCAAATATACTACAGATGAGAACCAAGAATAAACTACTGTCTGGACCCAGCCAGGGCCCTGCAGCACCTGCTTAAACACCAGATAAGAATCATGCGGGATTACTCGTGGTTTGTAAGCTGATTTGTACGGTTTGCTTAATAAGCACGCTTACATGGTTTTAAATGGTTTCCAAAGGACTTGAAAGCAGTTTGCGTTCTTAACAAGGTTAAAGAATCCCCCGCCATGTCATTCGCCCTGCAAATTGATTCAGCAAACTGTATTTTTGTTTTGTTTTTGAAATCATAAACAGATGCTTATGTTTAGACTGCTGGCTCCAGCTTAAACACAGGCTTTCTGTTTCTTCTCTGCTCAGCTTGCTTTTAAGAGGCAGGGAGGGGGGTTCTAGCTGGGTTGGAGTCCTGTCCCTGAGCCCCTCCTGTAAGCTGCCTTCAGCAACTGGCTGTTCCCTTAGCAGTTGGCCTCCTGGGAGAGGAGAGGGTCATGGAAACTGAAGGGAGTGGCTGATGAGGAGTGAGGCCTTCTGGGTCAGTGTACATGGCCTGGAGCAAGTCCCGCTCCTGCCCTGCCTGTGGGGTCTTTGACTGGCAGCCGAGGGGGTTAGAGTGACGGAGAAGCACAGTGCCTGACACAGGAATGCCCAGGAAATTCGTGCCCCCTGCTTTCCCTCCAGGCTCCCTGGAATCCCCAGCTAGCCTTCCCCACCCTCTTCTGGTCCAGAGAGTGGGCATGGGAGCTGGGGGTCTGGTTCATTGAATGCCCCAGGGAGGGGAACCAAGTGCACCCCTCATTCTAGCCCCTGGAGAAGCGATGTACAAACCTGCAGGTGTCATTTCCAAATGCCAAAGAAGACAGTGGAGGACACCAGGGTGGGCTAGGAGCCTCCAGTGTTATATGGACCAAAGTGGAGGAGCGAGGAGCCAGAGGGAAGGGGTCCTGGTGAGAGCCCTATGCCCTGGCCAGGACAGGAGGAGTGACTGAGGGCACCTGGGCACTGCTGCAGGCCTGCAGTAGCGAGGGGTGGATGCCTGGGGAGGACAGGTGGGGAAATGGGAGTAGAAGCAGGACATACCCAGCACCATCAGCAGCAGAACCCCTGGTTCGAATCTCTCCATTCCCAGAATAAGCAACTGGGAGACTTCAGAAAAGTTCTCAAACCTTGGTTAGCCTCAGTTTCCTCACTTATAAAGTAGGGCTCTTAGAAAAAATAAATGAAATCATGCATATTTACACAGTATGCGTCTCACAGTAGGCACTTTGAGAAGTGGTCGATAAAGGTAAAGCCAAACTAGAAACCTTGAAGTCTCATCCTCACCTTGGTATTTGTCATGAGCTTGTGCATGAGAGTGGGGTTGGCTCTGGTTGGAAGTCCCTTCCTCCCAAATATTGGCTCCCCACACTGGGGGTCTCAAATAGTTTCAAGGTTAAAGGAGGAAGAGTAGAGGTGGAGTTGGCCTTTTGGGGGGGGGGCGGAGCCATGGGGGACAGTGAGAAGGGAGGAGCAGAAGCTTTCTCTCCAGCCCACCCTCGACTCTTCTTTTCCAGGAGCAAGGCTCCAGTGCTCACTCTCCCACCCTCCCCAGTCTCTTTGTCTCCCCTCACCGCACAAGCTCACAGTTACAGGAAGCAGAGGGTAATATATGCCAACATTCATTCATTCAGCAGTATCTATTGAGTGCTTGCTAAGTGCCAGGTCCTATTAGGGACATGGAGGCAGTGATGATCAAGACTGCTGCTGCTGCTGCTGCTAAGTTGCTTTAGTCGTGTCTGACTCAGTGCGACCTCATGGACTGCAGCCCACCAGGCTCTTCCGTCCATGGGATTTTCCAGGCAAGAGTACTGGAGTGGGTTGCCATTGCCTTCTCTGGATGATCAAGACAGTACCATGCAAAAGACAGGCCTAGTGACAGCCCCACCCATTTGGCTTTCTTCACTGCCTCCCACCCCCACCCCGGAGTGGAGCATTGCTCTAACAGGGAGTTCTGGGAGGGGTGGCGGAGCAGTGAGTGGGGCTAGGTCCTTGGTGCTTGGAAGGCTTGGAGTCTCATGACCCTACCATGAGGGTGAGGTTGGTCTCCCTAAAGGTGGAGAGCTGAGTTGGATCTTGTTTTAGGTCCTGACCTGACAGGTGGGAAGATAGACCCAGGAAGGTCAAGGCAGAGGCCAGCTGAGAAGCCAGTGGCGGCTGCTGCTGCTGCTAAGTCGCTTCAGTCGTGTCCAACTCTGTGCGACCCCATAGACGGCAGCCTACCAGGTACCGCCATCCCTGGGATTCTCCAGGCAAGAATCCTGGAATGGGTTGCCATTTCCTTCTCCAGTGCATGAAAGGGAAAAGTGAAAGTGAAGTCGCTCAGTCGTGTCCGACTCTTAGCGACCCCATGGACGGTAGTCTACCAGGCTCCTCCATCCATGGGATTTTCCAGGCAAGAGTACTGGAGTGGGGTGCCATTGCCTTCTCTGAAGCCAGTGGCAGGCTGCAGGAAACAGATTGGTGGTTTCTCAAGAGGTTAAACATAGAACTACCATATGACCCAGCAATTCCACTCCTTGTTGTTTATCTAAAAGAAGTGCAAGCAGGGACTCAAACAGAAACTTGTACCCCAGTGTTCATCATAGCATTAGTCACAATAGCCAAAAGGTAGAAACAATCCAAATGTCCATCCATGGAAGAATGGATAAACAAAGTGAAATATCCATACAGTGGAATATTATTCAGCCATAAAAGAATAAAGGCCTGACACAGCTGACAATATGAATGGACCTTGAAAACATTATGTGGAATGAAAGAAGCCAGAAATGATAGACAAATACTGTATGATTCTGATCATATGCAACCCCATGGGCTGCAGCCTACCAGGCTTCTCCATCCATGGGGTTTCCCAGGCAAGAGGACTGGAGTGGGGTGCCATTGCCTTCTCCAATATGAGGTACCTAGAGTAGGCAAACTCATAGAGACAGAAAATAGAATAGAGGTTACTAGAGACTGAGGGAGGGGGAGTTATTGTTAATGGGAACAGAGATTTTGTTGGAGATAATAAGCAAGTCACAGGTATAGATGGGCTTCCCTGGTGACTCAGAGGGTAAAGCGTCTGCCTGCAATGCGGAAGACCCGGGTTCGATCCCTGGGTTGGGAAGATCCCCTGGAGAAGGAAATGGCAAACCACTCCAGTATTCTTGCCTGGAGAGTCCCATGGACAGAGGAACTTGGTAGGCTACAGTCCACAGGGTCACAAAGAGTTGGACATGACTGAGCGACTTCATTTTCACTTTTCTGTCTTTCAGGTATAGATAGACTCATTGGGAAGGACCCTGATGCTGGGAAAGATTGAAGGCAAAAGGAGAAGAGGGCAGCAGAGGATGAGATGGTGAGATAATATCACTGACTCAATGGACATGAATTTGAGCAAGCTCTGGGAGATAGTGAAGGACAGGGAAACCTGGCATGCTGTAGTCCATGGGGTTGCAGAGTCGGACATACCTTAGCAACTGAACAACAAAAAATAGAGGTGATGCTTACATGATGTTGTGAATGTAATTAATGCTACTGAACTGTATGCTTCCAAATGGTTAAAATGATAAATATTATGCTCTGTATGTGCGTGCTTAGTTGCTCAGTCTTGTCCGACTTTTTAGGACCCCCTGGACTATAGCCCACCAGGCTTCTCTGTCCATGGGATTCTCCAGGCAAGAATACTGCAGTGGGTTGCCACTTCCTTCTCCAGGGCATCTTCCCAACCCAGGGATAGAATCCAGGTCTCCTATATTGCAGGCTGCTTCTTTACCATCTGAGCTACCAGGGAAGCCCTACTATGCTCTGTATGTTGTCTTATCTTATCAACTTAAAAAAAAAAGTGAGTGGCTGGTGGCATCAGGGAATTACTCTTCCTGAGAGCATCCACCTAAAGTGAGTCTTCTTCACATGAAGTCTTTGTGTGGTGATGGTTGGGAAGACTATGAGGACAAGACATTAGGGGAGATGGTGCAGAATATGCTCTGGACATCTCAGGAATCATACAGTGGGACGGCCAGAGACACGTGCTCCTCAGCTTTCTGGGAGACCTCATTTCTAAAACAGGGATGAATACATCCATTTCATAGGGCTGCTGGGAAGATTAAATGCGCTAATGTACGTACAGCCATCAAAATTCTACCATAAGCACTCAAGAAATGTTATTAGTATTTTACTTGTAGTGTTACTAAGAGAAAAATAAGGGTAGTGTAGAGGCAAGGAGAGGCAGTAGGGGGTCTCTCAATTACTGCAACTTGGAAAAATGCCTCACAAAATGAAGTCTCATGAAGCCCTACATTCCTGTGGGAGAAGGATTGGCAGAGGTGGGAGTGACATCCTTGGTGACTGCCTCCGTGGAGGCGGGACCTTGGGGGAAGGTCCCCCGTCCACCAGGCTATGATTCCTGTGAGTAGAGAGGAGAAGGAGACAAAGATGTTTTCCTGGGGGCCAGCCTTCTTTCATGGTGGTGGATCTCATGGGGAGTTTGGGTCTCCCAAGGGAAAAGTCAGTGTCCTGCCAGTAAGCTGACGTCATGGGCCTCTTAAGAAGAAACAGGGAACCGGCTGTTGTGGAGATTAACTGCGGGCTCCAGATGTGCAGTCAAGCCCTGCAGTAAACAGATTGCCATTATAGTCTGCAAAACAATAGCAGCTGTTCTGGTTTGGCTGGCCAGGGTTGCAAATCTGGCTTTGTGAAGAGAAGCGCCTGTGGAGCAGGACTTCTGAGAATCGGGAGGGCAGTGATTGTGGGGTTTGCCCACCCAGCAGATTTAGGGTAACAGGGCTGTCGGGTTCTTCAGCCACACCCACTGAGTGTCAGGGACCAGCCAACTTGAGGAATCAGGGTCCAGTCCCTCCTAGCTGGAAAACCACACAGAAATCATTGTTCTAGCTCCTTGTTCTACAACTGGGATGTGGGAACCTGGAAGGAGTTTTATGTGATTGTGGTGTACAAAAGAGAACTGGTTGGGGTTGGGGCTCAGTGTTGGATCAAAGTCAAGGTTCATATGGTTGAGTCTCTATGGCCAGTCTGGGGTGAACCTGTGGCTGGAATCATTTCATCTGTGGCCTGGGTTGGCTGTCAGTCCTTGGCTGCTCTTGAGGATCCTGTCTGTGATGAGATTGGTCCCTTTCTGTGCAACACTAATCCTCATCACCCCGTGAGAATCTCACTTGTGACCCTGGTCTCATCTGTACTACACCCATCTGCCACCCTATCACCCCCTCCCTAACAGTGAGAAGCCAGGCAGATTCCCAGTCTGCCCCTGTCTGTGCATGCGGCTGCCTGGGCTGTGGAAGTGTTGGCTGGAAAGGACCTCTTTAGGCAGGAGCGGATGGGGGAAGGAGAACTCCGTGAGCAGGTTAAGGTGGTGGGCCTGGCCCTTCTGGGGTCACAACTTGCCTAGACCAAGTGGGTACCAGCTGTGCCCAGAGAAAGTGCTGCCCCAACTGGGACTTTCTAATTGGTGACTGAGCCCATTGAGAAATAAAAGGTCTGGGTAGATAATAATCGAGAGCCATCCCTCACCTTAGACGAAAGGTTCTTGCTTTCACTGTTGGTATCAGAGAGGAGGATGACTGACCCAGTCCCCTCTCCACCTTGACCTGGACAGTGTGTGGCCCTTCTGTGGCTGCTTCACACAAAGAGGGGTGAGGGACAGCCATTGCCTGGACTGGAGTCAGCTTAGTGGTCCTTTGGCCCAACCAAGTGAGAGATGGGACTGTATATTTAGACACCGCATCCCTAATCCAGGACCATGGCTGGACGTTATAAAGGGGCAGGTTTCTGTGTCACATGATAGTTCATGGTTAGAACTTTCCATATGTAGAACAGCTTCTTCTGGAGGTAATGAGTTCTATCTCTGGGAGACTTCAAGTGAGGCTAGAAGATTCTTTGGTAGAATTCATTCATTCATCTGATCATCCAATGTTTTTCAAGCATCAAACTGATGTCAGGTGCTGAACTAGTTGATTCAGCTGTGCTGTGATGGGGAGATAATGAGGTCTATGGGAGCAGGGTATGGGGGGCCATGACCCAGACTTGCAAGCCAGACTTCCTGCAAGAAGGCTTCCTGGAGGAAGCCACCTTTGAAAGTTGAAGCCCGAGGCTGAGGAGGACTTAATCTGGGTGTAGGATAAAAATTCCAGAAAGAAGAGGCAGCACATGTGAAGGGCTGGAGACAGTGTAGCCATCAGAAGAATCAACTTGATCAGTGAGGAAGGGCTTGGTGGGGGACGGGGTGGGGGCAGAGTTGATCCGGGCTGAATGTGGGTCACATGAGGGGCTTTGAACTGTATCCCAAGAGCCACAAGGAACCAATGAAGAGTTTTAAGTGAGGCAGTGGTGTGGTCTGCTTAGCTGGGTTTCCTCAGAGACAAACTTTGAGACAGGGATTTGCCAATGAGTTGTTTGTGTAGGGGGTGATCCCAGAAAATACACCACAGGGAAGCAGAGAATTGAACCTGGGAAGGGAGACAGCCAAGAGAGCCTGCGTGGTCAAGCAGGTCACCATTGTGGATACTGGAGCTTAACCCTGTTGGAAAACTCTGGGAGTCACTGAATTTGAGTATGTCCCTTGGAGTTATCCCCACCTCCACTCCAGCCCTGAGATGGAGGCAGCTGGGGTATTTATATACTACCTCCCATCAGGCATTGGTTGAGGGCTGTTCTGGGCTGAGTGGGGCATGGCATGGTTCCCCAGCACTTCTGGCCTCCCCCTGGGGCCCTCAGGCAGAGAGGCAGGGCCAACCTGCAGTGGGGCCCAGGGGATCTGGCAGGGTGCGGGCACCACTGTGGCTGTGGGGTGGAGGGACAATGAGGGGTGGACAGGAGCCTGGAGATCAGTGAGAAGGCCACAGGAGGACTAGTCCAAGCAAGAGATGTGGGTGGCCTGGGCTGGAGAGGCTGATTGTGAGCAGAAGGGGGCGCATGTCAGGAGGCTGGGTTGGCTGACTCTGGTGACCGATGTGGGGGAATGATCATTGTAGAGAGGATTCACAGCCTCTCAAAGCTGCAAGGGGCCCCTGTGCCTCCCCTCAGGCTCTCTCCACCCCCACATGGCTGCTCTCCAGCAGATCCTCCCCTGCTCACACATGTCAGAGACACTGACACGGCCTCCACACCAGCTGGGGCCACATGTCAGAGACCATGAAGTGTGTCTGCAGGAACATGAAGGTGCTGTGGTAACTGCTTAGAAAACAAAAACTCGGCTGTTGTCAACCTGAGCCCTGAGTCGTGAAAGAGATCACTTGGGCCTGGGTGGCGGGGGCGGGGGGTAAGGAATCCAATGCCACCAGCAGAGTGCCACCCTGCTCCATGAATCTCTTCCGCACTCACATCATCTCCTCATCAGACACAGGCCACTAGAAGACAGATGCTCTGCGTGGCTTGTTCACTGGCCCCAGGACCCGGTTAACAGAAAGTGCTCAGCAACATGGGTGAATGCTGGAATCTGTGAATAGTCCCTGTTCTTCTGTACTCCATGCCCTGGGGAGGGGAGTGCTGGGAGCAACTAAGTGTGGCTCTAAGGACAAGGGCCTTCCAGGGTGGAGTGGGAGGAGGGTTGGGAAAGGGGGTGGGGTGTTGAAGCAGCAAGGGAGAAGATGGAATGGTGTCATCACCAGGGTTTTTAGTTGCCAGAAATAGAAGCCAAGTCTGGATGAAATAAGCAGGAAAATAATTCAGCCCTAACCAATGATGGGTGGTAGGTGATGTATGGAAGCCCAGCTCCCTCCCTCCCAGCTGGCATAACTCTTCATTGGCTCTGGTTGCCCACATGGTAACTTGCTGATCATGCCTCTTTTATGGGCACCCTCCCTCCCCTGGCCTACTACCCCTTTCCTCTACTGGGCTATCTGGGGTCACCTCCCACATAATTGCCTGGTCTCAGCATCAGCTTCTGTAGGAATCCCATACCGGAGCCAGTTGCATCCAACTGGTAAACCAGTCACATGTCTTCTCCTAGTTGCAGGGGAGGTTGGAGAAGCAAGAATAGGGCATTTTCAGCTTCCAGGGCAAAGTGGCTCCTGGTGGTATGTCATCAGCACCCCTATAAGAAGCTGTCCTAGTCTGTTCTGGCTGCTATAACAAAATACCACAAGCAGGTAGCTTACAAACAACAGAAATTTATTTTTCACAGTTCTAGAAGTCCAAGATCAAGGTGCTAGCAGATTCAGTGGGCTTGCTTTCTGGTTCATAGAAGGTATTTTCTCACTGTGTCCTCACATAGGGGAAGGGCCCAGGGATCTTTCTGGGGCCTCTTTTATAAGGGCACTAACCTACATTAAGAGGGCCCCACCCTCATGATTAATTAACTCCAAAGGCCCCACCTTCTAATACCATCACCCTGAGGATTGCTATTTCAATACATGATTTGTGGGGAGACATAAACATTTAGACCACAGTCTGAGCATATTCAAATTAGAATTTGAGGAGGGTTTATAAAGGGGGCTTCCCAGGTATCCCTAGTGGTAAAGAACCTGCCTGCTAATGCAGGAGCAGGTGAGACAAGGGTTTGATCCCTGGGTTGGAAAGATCCCCTGGAGGAGGGCATGTCAACCCACTCCAGTATTCTTGCCTGGAGAATCCTGTGGACAGAGGAGCCTGGTGGGCTACTGTCCATAGGGTCACAAAGAATCGGACATGACTGAAGTGACTAAGCATGTGCATGTGTATTTATAAAGGGCCTCTTGACAAAGATGTAGGGGGCTTTCGAGAGGCAGAAGGGACAGTGTAATAACTCAGGATTGGTAGTGGTGGAGCAGTCACCATCCCTAGGTCTGAAGGGATGAGGGGAGGGAGCAGTGTCTGGAACACAGAAAGAGACATGCAGAGACATTCCGGAGAGGAGTGGTGACACAGGGACAGTTAGCCCAAGGCCACCTCATTTGTCTCTGAGACCTCCCTTCCTCCCTCCCTCCCACCTCCTGCCCAGTGACAGGCTCAGATATGCCAGCCTCTGGGCCAGAGCAGGATGGAGCAGGATGAGGATGAGATGTGGAGGGCGGATGGAAGACATCAGGCACAGCAAGGAATTTCCTGAACAAGCGAGGGGCCTCAAGTGTGACAAAGTGTCAGTGGAATGTCAATGAAAGTGTTGCACTGGAGCTGAGGGCTCCGTGGCTGCCCCTCAACAGCATCAGCCATTCCATTTCCTTGGTAACACCACCTCTTTCCCTGTGGGCCCTTTCCCCGCTGGTCTCTCCAGAGCTGTGCTCGGAGTAGAGTGCCCATGACTCACAGAGACCTGGCTCAGCCAATGACCTCTGCAGCCCCGGCCCAGTCACTTCTTCTGAGCCTCTGTTTCCTTAAATGCAAAACCAGGAGGGTTAATCAGATGACCTCCCAGGATCGCTTCTATAGCATTGACCTTCTGGGAACGCTCACCATCCCCTTCCAAATAGTCCTGGGAAGGGAATAAAACGGATCGTCTTTTCGGGGAAATCAAGGCTCAGGGGGACTTTCTGGAGGTCACTGACCACATGGGGACTGGACCAAGACTGCCAATCTGGTCAGAGCTGTTTCTGGAGCCAGGCCTGCCCTGGCCCCACTCTCCTCAAGGGTACGGCCCATAGCCATGTTTATTTTCAACAACTAAGTAGCCAGAGTGAAGCTGCATGCTTTGTCTTGTGCTCGTATGTGTGTGTGTGTGGTTGTGAAGGGAAAGGTGTAAGAACAGCAGTTTCAACCAGGCTTCTAGAGCTTGCCAATCCCCCTGCCCCACTTGGGGATTCAGGGTCAGTGTAATGTCACTGCTGGGCTTTTGAGCCTATGGGCCTACAGACCTCAAAGGGCTTAATTTGTAGGGAGTTTCAAAGAGTTGCAGGAGGCCTGTGCCAGCAACTCTGAGCCCCGCTGACAGTGGCCCTGCACAGCTAAATCCTACCAGGTCTAGGAGGCCACCCACCCCATGGGCCTGTGTTCCAGGCACATGAAACTAAGACCAGATCATGTTACATCACAGCCTGAGGCTCTGAAGGGCCCTTCATGCCAAGGCCAGGAGCCCTTGAAACCACTGCCTTCCCTAGAATTGTAGGACGCAGAGAGCTGTTAAATCAGTCAGGTTCTGAAATTAGAATTTTCAAATGATTGCTCTGGAACAATCATGACCTGAGTACTTGTCCTCTGGCTTGTACTGCGCTTGCCCATGTTGGTTTATTTTTACAAAGTGAAGTGAATTGCCAAGTTAGAAGTCAAGCTGGGATTTCTGGTTACTTTAAGGAATTGGAAAACCTGGCAGCACCAGGCTCACATTCCTGCCTGGGAACCTTTGGTTGTTGCAGAGATGCCCCTCCTCTCCCCCGACCCTGGATAAGACATGCCCTTCAACTCATCCCAGTCATCACCATTCCCTCTTATCTCCCCGCTCAGAGCTGAACATCCACTCGTGTTTATTACTGTTTCTGCTGCTCTTTCTCGAATCAGAGAGTTATGAGGAGACTGAGATATTTTGGGTCCTCCCCATTTCCAGCAAAATTGGGAAAACAGTTTATTTACATTACTTGGCTGCCCCTGGGGTCAACCACCTGTTCTGTTGGGTAGGGCTGCTAAGGTCGAAGTTTATCTCCAGGGCTGTGTCCGGTCTCTGTCCTCTCCTCTGCTACCACCACCACCATCATGGTCACCATCACATCACATTTATTGGTTAGACTGTGTACACAACGAGACAAGTCAAGATAGTCCTGGATTTTGGTCGAGAGGCAAAGCTTGGTGAGCCAAGAAAAGAGAGTAAATGAAGCAGCTGGGGCCAAAGAGGTTAGGTCTAAATGTGATGAAGAATTCACCACGCTAGAAGAGGGGCTGCAAGGGAATGGTGTAAATGACACCAGCCTCCTGGCTTTCCGCCCTGTTCCTGACCTGTAGGGCAGTGTAGCAGTGGCTGTAGGGCCTAAAGCAGCTCCACCTCCTTTCCTGGGCTCGAGAATATTGAAGAGCTAAGGCAATTTGGATAGGGCTGAGGGCTGGCCTGTAAATTCAGCCACCTCATTGGAAAAAAAAGAGAGTCTCAGTTTTCCATCTGTCTAATGAAGATATGGAGATATAGGCCCTCTGGGTTCCTGCATGGGACCTTTCCAGTTTGGCACACTTGTCCTCTCAGGACCCGCTTCTCTCACCACACTGGCCCACTCCGGTTTCCTGGAGGGTCCCCCAGAAGCCCTTGGGGGGCATACTGCAGGCACCTCTCCCCTGTCAGGTGAGGCAAGCATTCGACCCGGTAGGAGAATTTCAGGTGACCGTGGTTCATGGAGCACGACACCTCATGTGAGCCAGACTTTGGGGTGCGGTCACAAGTGCCGAGAAGGTCATCGTCCCAGCCTAAGTCTGCGTCCCAGACCTGCACCCTCAGGGGGCCCCCGGTGGCCAGGAGCACATCCCCGAAGTCCAGCCGCGTCATCCACCTGGGGTTGTTATCGTTCCATACTGTGGCGGTCCTCTGCTCCTGGCCGGCAAAGAAGACCTTCAGATAGGCGTCTGTGGCAGTGATCCAGTCTCCCCACAGACCTGATGCCTTGAAGTTCATGACCTCCAGGTGGGCCAGGCCCCTCTTCCGGGGACAGCAGTCCTGGGTGGTGGCTGCTGAACCAGGGCACATGCACTGGCATGGGTTCTTCGGGTTCTTGTGCTGCCCCGGGGGGCACGAGCGGCTGCAGTCCCTCCAGCGTGCCCTGTCAGTCACGTACTTGCTCACAGCTTGCCTGAGGGCCTCCCGCCGTGGGTCCTGGCTCTCCACAAGCATGTGCAGAGGCTCCAGCGTGTAGTCCACCAGGCCGGGGCTGTCCTGCAGCGAGGCCACCCAGGCTGAGAACTGCTCGGGCCCAGCCTGGTTCCCGAAGAGCAGGTCATGCATGGTGGAGTGGTGGCCACCATCAACGCTGGAATGGCGTTCCCGGTAGGCCTGGTGGAAGGAGGTCCCCATCTTATGCTGCTTCTTCTTCTCCTCACATGCCTTGAATGATGGCGAGGCACGGGCTTTGTCGCTTATGCTGACCTCAGCCTCGACAGTCAGGCAGTCCTCGACCTCATTGGCCGTGAGCCCCTCCAGGGCCAGCTCACAGGTGCGCAGGGCAGTGAGGGCTGAGATGCGGCCGCCCAGCTCCATGGACCGGATGAAGTGGGTACCGTAGCTGGAGATCAGCCTCCAGTAGTTGGGCTCAGTGGAGGTGTTGAAATGGGGGGGCAGCATCTTGAGGGCCCTCTTGAACTCAGGGTGTACTGGGGGATTGTGCACCAGGTGAAAACTGAGGGGTGAGAAAAACAGCAGGTGATCCCAGTGGTGGGCCCCTTTCAGTAACCCCCTTGAGATTGCCCAAAGTGTCAGAGCTAGGACTTGAACCCAGATGGCCTGGCTCCAAAGCCCAAGCTCTGAATCACCAAGCCAGCAGGGAAACCCACTCTGCCCATTGCCCCTTGGTAACCTAGGTAGTTTGTATAGGTATTTCTGTTTCTCTTACTCAAAAACGTTTGTTTTTTTCTCTTTATTTTCTAATTTTAAAAGCAATGATACCTTACCGTTGGTAACTTTCTGGCTTTGGAACCTAGTCCTGTGGACTTTGTCTGTCTGTCTGTCTCTTGGACGGGGTCCTATGTGCCTAGGCTCCTGACAGCTCTGGCTGTGCAGTCAGGAGGTGCCCTGTCTCACTGTGTGGGAAACATGGCCTTCCATGAGAGAAATCAGGGTCGGTGACTCTAGGTCCCATGGAGACATGCATTTCTCAGGGTGACGAGGTCCCTGAGGACTTGGGGCGTGTCTACTTTTGTTCAACCTGTAGTCATAATTCCCAGCACAGAGCCTGAGAAGGCAGAAATGAAGAGTGCTTGAGTGGATGAAACAGGCCCAGGGAAAAGAGGGACTGAGCCGGGTCTCCTGCCCACTGGAAGCTGGCAATACCCAAGAAAGAGGGGGTTGGGCATCTCCTCCTGGTGGAAGCAGCCTCCGGTCCCCCCCTTACCTGGTTCCAGGACTCCCAGATCACCCCGAGTTTCCCATGCCTTTTCTCAAGTCCCCTCCACCCCCAGTGCTCACCTGTAAAAGCGACACTCCACTAAGTCCAGGCTGAAGCGGTACTTGTCCTGGTGAACCTTCTGGGCGGCGAAGTTGGCAGCCTGGGAGTGGGAGCCCGCCACAGTCACATGCACATTAGCGTCTGGCTTGGGAGACACGTCCAGCCCCAGCTGCCAGTTGTTGCGGATAACGTTGGCCGCCTCCCCAGCCACATCCTCGGTGGAGCGGCCCTCATGCTTGACCACCTTGCGCTTGCAGCCCGCTCCCTGGGCACGCCAGTCGGTGATCGCCAGGGGCAGGCGCTGGAGGGCATCCTTCTGCAGGGCATTGCGGCAGAGTGTGCAAGTGCCATCGGGCCGCAGGAAGCGCTGCGTGTCCACTGGGAACGAGCCTGAGCGCTGGAGGCTGGTCACGTCCACACCCTCCCCTGCCAGCCAGGAGCCCGGCACAAACTTGAGGGCACGCTGGCACTCAGAGCGCGCGGCTGTGTAGCAAGGGGCAGGGGTGGGCGTGGGCAGAAGCAGGAGGATGCCGAGGAGGAGCACTCGGGCGGCCATGGAGCTGTGGAGACAGGGGGCATTTGGTCTCCCAGAAGCTGTGGGCAGGGGCATAGAGGGTGGTCAACCCTTCCTCCAACTGTAGGTTATCAGGACATATGTGGTAGAGAGGGATGGAGATACATCTCTTAAGTCACTGTATGTCAGAGCTGGTATGGCCTTTACAAATCTGGTCCACCCCCTGCATTGTACAGCTGGACCCAGGAGGGGAAGGGACTTGCCCAAGGTCACACAGAAGAGAAACCACACAGAGACGACCAATAACAGCCAGGCGGAGACCCTTAGTAGGATTTCAAATAGGAGTCCAGATGGATGGTTTTGTCCCCAGGACCACAACTACTGTTGGTGGAGAGGGGTTCTGCATGCAGAGGAGGGGGCAGAGAGTAGTTGGAGCAGATTTGAGGAGGAATCTGGGGACTCTAGGGAAGCCTGGATTCTGGAGAGGGATCATTTTGGATTCAAGAACAAGGCATGCTTTCTTTACCCACCCCACCTCTCTCACCCACCCCCACCCTGCCCACCCATTATTAAGCCCTTAGCAGTATTGGGAAAGAAATGAGGTCACGCATCACTATCTTCCTCCCCATTGCGCCTTGGGGGCCTCCCTCTGAGCTCGTGGAAGAACATCAGCCTGAATTCTAGGATAAAAGCTGCCTGAGCACCTGTGTCCCTAGATCCAGAGTGGGGAGGAGCCGTTCGGTTTGCTCTCCTCCTGATGCTCGTCTCCTCTTTGGCCTTCCCTGCCCCGCTCTGCGGAATTCTGCTCATATCTGTGAGCTGCCTGTCACTAAATGCTTAGCTAAAAGGTTCTTCCTCAATTGGAGGTGGCTCAGGAGCCTCACTGGGGCTGCTTATGAACTGGAATCTCCAGTCTATCCCTGTCCAAACTGAGCTCCTCAGAGGCCGCTCCCCTCTCGCACCTACCAGGGACAGCAGCTTCTCGGAGGCCCAGGGGATTATGACGGGCAGGAACCTGCTCTGCATTCTAGCTTGGAGCCTCCCATGCCTTCCCCAAAGGAGTGGCGAAATTCCAGGGAACACAGCAGGCCCCAGGGAGGTAAACAGGAGAAGGGGAGTCTTTGGAATACCCTCAGATCATCTCACTTAGGGAGCCAGCATGGTTCATAACTTTAAAAAACTGAGTCTCAGGACCTTTCCGAGGGTTCGGCAGGTAAGGCTCTGTGCTTCCACTACAGGGGGTGTGAGTTCCATCCCTGGTCGTGGAGCTAAATCACATATGCTGCATGACATGACCAAAAAATATTATTACTCATTTCCACCCTGACCCTCATCATATTATCTTCCAGGGAGCCTGTTTCTGGGCTTTTTTAGTTTTGACTGTCAGCATTTGAAGGGGCCTTAAAGACGACATACTCTAACTTCTTCATTTTGTATAACAGAAAACTGAAGCCCTAGGAGGGCATGAGGCTGCCCAGCGAGTCAGTGGTAGAGCGCAGTCTAGACGCAGGCCTCTTGTCTTGTGGGTCACAGCACTTCCTGCTCCATCAGGCTCTTCCCCAGACAGGCTCCTGTGCCCCTCTGTCCCCACCCAGGGGCTCCCAGCCTCCCTGGGCCCCTGCTTCCTCCCTACCTGGAGTCCTGTGCTGAGATGCTCCTCTGCAGACACTCTCTCGCCCCACGGACAGCTCCTGAAATGGTGATGCAGCCCCCCAGGCAGGCTCACCACACTGCTCATCATCCAGGCCACAGCTCACATCACTTCTGCTTCCTGCCCCGCCCCCACCAGCTCTAGTCACAGGTCCCTTATTCTCCCCCCCCCGCCCACCAGCACCCACCCTGTCCTCACCTCCTCATCCGGGCTGCTGACAGCCCTCAGGAAACAAGCGGTGAGGGCCAGAGGCTCATCTGCCAAGCAGTGCTGCCTGGGCAAGGGAACCTGGGGCAAAGAGGTGAGGTTTCGCAGGTGGAGCAAGAACACAGGGGTGTGAGAGCTTTGAGATTCAACTCTGGAGTTGATGACAGGCCAGCAGGAACAGTTTCCCTGCTTCTCCCTGCAGCATCGCATGTGTGAGCTGTAAGAGGCAGTATAAAGTAGGAGCTTGGGAACCAGGCCGCCTGCACTTAGGCCAGCTCGGTTGCCCAGTAGCTGTGTGGCCTGGTCAGCATCTTTAGCCTCTCTGTGCCTCAGTTTCCTCATCTCAAAATGCGGGTACTCTTAGTGTAGACCCCATGGGTTATGAAGATGAAGGTGTGAAGTGCTCAGACCAGCGCCTGGCCTTCCGTGAGTATTAAAGCATGTGACCATTCCTTCCTCCCGGGGCAGTGGGGAGAAAATAAATTCTGTTCAGACCTCTTTGCTCACTTCCTGCCCACACCTGCAGCCCAGCCCCAGGGCCAGGTTCTGGACCCCAAACACATGTTCCAGGACAGCGTCTCCTGCTCCCTAGTCTGTGAGGAGAACCAGTGGCCTCACTGGTCTCCAGCCTCCGCACTAGCCGTGGTCTGGAATAGTACCCATGGCATGGATGGGTGGACAGCTGTGTGACCCTGCTGGGGAGAAAGATGTGGGTGGGACCAGGGGCCCGGGGTCTTCTCCAACTTCTGTCTTTACCTGAGGTTTCCATGGGTTAAGTGACTCACAGAGCAACTTCTTGGTGGGGGGCAAGATCATAGTGGTCTGAGGTGGAAGCATCTCGGTAAGTGGGGGACTGTTCTTGTGAGTTCACCCTCCAACCGCATCAGTAACAGGAAAAAATAGCCACAAGCCCCAGACCACGTGTGACACCATGGGATGGCTCATGCCTCTGAGCTTATGCCCCCTGCTGCGTCCCCTGCTCTTACGGGAACTGGGACTTAAGCCGTCTTCTCGAAACCCAGCCCTATCTCCTCCCCACAATGTCCCCCTTTCTCTCCTAGAATTTGCAGGCTCCTGACCCCCTTCTAGCTCCTGCCTGTGGCCAAAGTCAGATATCCAGGCTGTGGAGTTTAGTTTTGCCTGTGTTCAGAAGACCAGCTTAAAGAGCGTGGAACCCTGAGGAAAATCTGTAGGAAGACAAAGGGGAGATAGGGGAGACTGGTTCCAATCCCAACTTCAGTGTAGGCTTGCTGTGTGACTCTTGGCAGTAGAGTTTTCACACCGTTCTAGGTTAGTTTCCTCATCTATAAAATCAAAGGGAGGACTTTGAAATTTCTAGGGATCCTTAGGCTCCTAATGATGAAATGTGCATTTAGCAGTTTTCATCTGGTGTATAAAGTAGCTAATGTCCAAGAGATGCTGGTGAGGGGCAGTCTGTGAAAGAGCAGTGATGACACTGACGTTTGCAACTTCTGATGACAGCTGTCCTCTCCAACTGAAACTTCACACTTGAAATGTGTTTTAATCACAGTTTTTCCTGAGAGACGTAAGTTGCAGTTTTCAGAAATCATCTGTATGGTTTATTGTTAAAAATTTTGTTGAAATATAATTCACATACCATATAATGCACCCATTTAAAGTATATAATTCAGTGGGTTTTAGTGTATTCACAGAGTTGTGCAGCCATCACCACCATCAATTTTAGAACATTTTCATCACTCCCTCAGAAAAACCATGTACCCATTAGCAGTTACTGCTCATTTCCCCGGATACCAATCTACTTTCTGGCTCTGTGGATTTTCCTTTTAACTGAATCATACAAGGTATGACTTTTTGTTTCTGTAGTATTATTCCACATAATATTTCCAAGGTTCATCCAAGTTGTAGTATGTATCAAAACTGCCTGCCTTCTATGGCTGAATAATATTCCATTGTATGGACATACCACATTTGTTTATCCATTTATCATTTGATGGATGTTTTGGTTGTTTTCGCTTTCTGGCTATTGTGAATAATGCTGCTATGAACATTTGCATACAAATTTTTTTGTGTGAGCATATGTTTTCATATGTCTTGGATCTACATGTAAGAGTGGAATTGATGGGTCTATAGTAACTCTTTTTCATAGAACCGTTTTCCTATGTGCACCGTTTTACATTCCCACTAGCAGCGTACGAGGTTCCAATTTCTCCGCATCGTTGTTATTATCTGACTTTCTGACTACAGCCATTCTTGGGTGTATGAAGTGTGGTCTCACTGTGGTTTCAGTTTGGATTTCCCCAATGGCTAATGATGTTGAGCATCTTTTCATTTATTTGTTGGTCACTTCTGTGTCTTCTTTGGAGAAATGTCTATTGGAGTCCTTTGCCCATTTTTGAGTTGGGTTACTTGTCTTTTTATGATTGATTTATAATAGTTCTTTATCTACTTCAGAGTCTAGACCCTTTTCAGAAATGTGATTTGCAAATATATTCTCCTATTCTATGAGTTGTTTTTTCACTCACTTGATGGTATGTTTCGAAGCATGAATGTTTTTAATTTTGATGAAGTCCGACTTACCTATTTTTTCTTTTGTTGTTTATACTTTTAATGCTGTATCTAAAAATCTTTGCCTAACCAAGGTCATGAAGATTTAATCATATGTTTTCTTCTAAGAGTCTTATAGCTAGCTCTGACATTTAGGCCCATGATCTACTTGGAGTATTGTACAACTTCATTCTTTTGCACATGGATATGGATTTATATGGGCTTCTCTCGTAGCTCAGTTGGTAAAGAATCTGCCTGCAATGCAAGAGACCCACGTTTGATTCCTGGGTTGGGAAGATCCCCTTGAGAAGGAAATGGCAACCTACTCCAGTATTCTTGCCTGGAGAATCCCATGGACAGAAGAGCCTGGCAGGCTACAGTCCATGGGGTTGCAAGAGTCGGACACGACTTGGTGACTATCATCTCATCTCTCTCATAGAGTTATATATTTATTTATATATATTTATATTTATCTATATTATATATATATATATATATATATATATATATTAAGGTTACAAAATGTTGACTCTTGACAGAAAAACTTCATGGGTACTGTAGTAGAATGCATGAGAAAGATATTGATCCTGATGGTATCTACCTGCATAAACTATACCTACAGTAGACATGAACCATAATCAAAGATGGAGATCCTTTAACAAATCCAGTGTTTAGACTGTACTTACTGTGCTTATTTTAGAGATCCAAAATATAGTCCCAGACATTGTTCCCTAAATCCTGTCATCATTCTTTGTTCCCTTTTCTTTATAGATTTGTGAAACTTTGGGATTCTTCCTCAAACGAGTTATCCATAGTTATGCTCGAGTTACCACCTTTAGTTTCATGAAATAAATTGGAGTTTTTCCCACTTTCTCCATGCTGTGGCAGAGTTTGTGGAAGGCTCAGTCTTTGTAGTTGGGTAGATTTGTAGATTTGTAACTGTAGGGTCCATGTCTTCAATAGCTCTATCTGGGTTTTTTTTTCTGGTATTGGTTTTGGCAAGTTACATTTTTTTTTAGGAAACCTTGTCTGTAAAATTTCACACTTGTAGACATGAAGTTGTTTACAATTGTCTCTTAACACTTTTTTTTGAATCAGTAGCGATACCCCTTTAAAAGATTATAATTTTTATTATGGTTTTTCTCTTTTTTCTAGATCAGTTTTGTTAAAGATTTTCACTACTTTTCTCAAAGAATCTGCTCTTGGCTTTATTCATCTTCTTTATCATTATTTTTCATTTTGTTCATTTTATTCTTATCTTTTTATTTGCTTCCTTCTTCCTGTATTCTTTGGACTTTTGTTCTTTTTCTAACTTCTTGAGTTGAATCCTTAGTTCATTAATTTTCAGTCTTTTTTTAAACTGATGTGTAATTGACATGTAAACATTAGTTTCAGATGTATAACATAATAATTTGATATGTATATATTGTGAAATCATTACTACATTAAGTCTAGTTAACATCCGTCACCCTGCTTAGTTACAAAATCTTTTTTTACTTGTGATGAGAACTTTAAAGATCTATTTTTTTAACTTTCAAATACACAGGATAGTACAATTAACTATAGCCACCATGCTGTAGATTATATCCCCATGACTTACTTATTTTATAACTGGAAGTTTGTACCTTTTGACCTCCTTCACTCATCTCACTGACCCTCCAATCCCTACCAATTTATTTTCTGAATATATGAATTTGGCTTTTTTAATAAAGGAGTCCATATATAAATAAGATCATATGGTATTTGTCTTTCTCTGACTTATTTCACTTATCATAATGTCCTTAAGATCCATCCATGCTGTTGCAAATGGCAAAATTTCTGTCTTCTTTATGGCTAAATAATAATTATATGTGTATATAAAATTATATATATATATATATATATATATATATGATTTTCTTTATCCACTCTTCCATTAGTGGACATTTATGTTGTTTCTATATCTTGGCTATTGTAAAGAATGCTGCAGTGAACATGGGCATGCAGATGACTTCTCAAGTTGGTATTTTTGTTTTCTTTGAACAAATACCCAGAAGTGGAATTACTGGATTAGACTTGCTTCTTTTTTAATGTAAGCATTTAAGCTTCTATGAATCTTTCTAACTGCTTCTCTAAAGTTTTGGTGTGAAATGTTTTCATTACTGCCTAGTTTTTTCATATTTTCTAAATTTCCTTATGATTTTTCTTTGACCTATGAGGTTTTTTTTTAAGTGTGCTTTTTGCGTTTTCAGGAAAATGGAGTTTTAAATGCTTTCTTTTGGTTATTGGTTTCTAACATAGTTGCATTGTAGTCGGAAACATGTTGTCTGTATGACAACCGTTCTTTGATGGTTGTTGAAATCTTCTCTGTGGTCTACTAAATGTGCAGTTTTTGTAAATGTTCCTGTACTTGAGAAAAATATCTATTTGCTAAGTTTTGGAGGTAGGGTTCTATATTCAAATCTTTGGTTTTGTTGATACACTAATTACTGAGAGAATCATGTTAAAATCTCCTACTGAGAAGACAGTGTTCAAAATCTGTAGCTTTCTCCCTGCATCTAGAGTTCTGTCAACTTTAGCTTTATGTTTTGAGGCTGTTTTATGAAACAAGTGTAGTGTTGTTTCATCTTCTCAGTGAATTGAATTCTTTGTTTAATGGCCCTTTTAATCCCAAATAATATTTTTGCCACAGTATCCATTTTGTCTCATGTTAATAAAACTATCCTAACTTTTAAAAAATTATATTGCTGTTTTAAACTGTGCTAGATTACATGTAACATAAAATTTACCCTCTTAATCATTTTTAACTGTATCAACTTTCTTTTGATTAGTACTCACTGTGGAGATTGGGTTTCCCTGGTGGCTCAGTGATAAAGAATGCACCTGCAGTGCAGGAGATATAGAAGATGTGGGCTCGATCCCTGGGTTGGGAAGATCTCCTGGAGGAGGGAATGTCAACCCACTCCAGTATTCTTGCCTGGTGAATCCTGTGGACAGAGAAACCTGGCGGGCTACAGTTCACGGGGTCACAAAGAGTGGGACACAGTTGAAACAACCACGAACTCACACACTGAGATCCTCTGCCTTAACTGTCAAACTCCCTGTGTTCTTATGTTTTAAGTGGGTCTCTGCTAAACATAATTAGATTTTGTTTTGTCATCCAATTTGAGTAACTACATAATTGCATTAAGTCCATTTACATTTATTGTGATTATTGTTCTGTTAAGAGTTGATTTCTACCATCATGGGTTATATTTTTTTCCTTGTACTGCTTTTTCTGTGATTCTATTTTCCCACTCCTTTCCTGCCAATCAATTCTTTTAGATTGACTAAACTTTAAAAGAAAAAGTACATTCTTTTTTTTCTCTAATGGTTTAGCTCTTAAAATCTTTCTGATTTTTTGTGGTTACCCATAAAAATGCTAATAACATCCATTCTTTGCCAGATCTAACATTCTTTACCATTATTCTTCTTTCTAGGGATACTTAGTATGCTATTACCTAAAATCACCCTTACTCATTCTGAGGATTATTTTTTTTCCAGTATTTTAGTTCTAGCTTACTTATTCTCTACTAAATTAATCACTATTAATACACTCAAAGTCTGTTTCTATTTCCCTACACATTTACCAATTTCTTTGCTCATTATTCTCTGGGCTTCCTTTGAGGATAATTCTGCTTTTTCTTAAAGTGTGCCCGTTAGAAGGGTTTTCAATGGGTGTCTCTGGTGGTACACACTCTCAGTTTCTGTTTACCCGAAATGTCTTTGTTTCATCCTTGTTTTTGCATCATGATTTCAGCTGTCTGATGCTTTGAAGTTATTGCTGGTTGGCATCTCTCAGCTCTTTGAAGTTTTTTTTTTTCACTGTTTCTGGCTTCCATTGTTGGTGTAGTTTAATTGTCATTCCTTTTATAGAGAATTTGTCTTTTTTTGTGTGCAGGGGAGAGACCGTTTTTAATAGCTTTTCATTTTTGATTTTCTGAAATTGTACAGCAAAGTATATATCCAGATATGAATTGCTTTTAATTGATCTTGTTTGGGATTTATTCTTCCTGCACCCGAGGATTCACATCTTTCATCGTTCTAAAAATCATCTTGGCTGTTATCCCACATATCCCATCTCCCTCATTCTCTCTATGTTTGACTTTTGGAATGCCAATTAGCAACAGAATAGGCCTTTTCATTCTCTCTTCCTGGTCTGTTATATTCTTTCTTATTGTCTACTTTTTGTCTCTCTGTATTATGTTCTCATTATTTTTTTCCAGTTCTTGTTTCAGTTCACTGATTCTTACTTTAGCTTTGCTATTTAATTCATCCATCGAGTTTTTGTTTTGAGGTATGGCTAAATTTATTTATTTTTATTGGGTTTTTCTCTTTTCATTTTTCAGAAGGCAATTTGGACAAGTTTCATATTTTTTTAAAAGACCACAGGTATACTGAACTGATAAAATGTATGGGTTTTAGAGTTGATTTGGAGCTTAGATCCCAGCTCTGTGATTCAGCTTTAGCAAGTGAATTAATTTCTTCAAGCTTTTTATTTTCCTCATTTTTAAAAAAGATAAAATTGATGTATTAATGATATTTCATCATTAAATACCAACGTCTTAGGGTATAATCTATAGTTTTGAGTAAAAGGACTACCCTACTGGGTTATGAAATGTATTTAAGAATTAGAAGCCTGTTATAGTCACATCAGCAAAATTGCTAGAGACTGTGGCAGGTGAGGAACAATTCTAGTTTGGAGAGCTGTGGAGATCTGGAAAAAAAAGAAAAGGAAAAAACCTACACGAGCAAAAGTTAGATATGAATATACATTTTTTCTTCAGTAAACATTTTACTTTTTCCTATTATTATGACTTGCTTAAATTAACATTTTAAAAGTGAAATTTATTTCTTATTTCAAAAATTAAAAAAAATATTATTGGAGTAAAGTCAATTTTAGTTTCCTCATCTTAAAAATGGGGTAACAGTAGCACATAGCTCACAGAGTTATTTTAGGGACCAAATAACACGTGAAAAACACGTAACATAATACCAGGTATAAAATGCAAAATATCAGCTACTATCTAAAAATCCCTGAAAAGTCTCCACTGCCTGTGTGGAAATCTAGAACTGAGATTTTAGCTTAGGTATACATTCACCATGATGCAAAAATCAAAACAATAAAAAGATATACAGTGAATAAGCTTCCTGATCCTTGCCCCACCTGCCTAACCCTCTAATTTATGTTCACAGGTGCCACTTTTTTCTTTTCTGAGTTTTTTTGGTACCTTCTCTGATTTTTTTTCCACACTAATATAAGCAAATACTTGTAAAATTTTTTATTTTCTCTCCTTCTCACACAAAAGAAAACATGTTATACATCTTGCTTTGCAGTTTGATTTTGTTATTAAATAATATTCTTGGAAGATATTTACATATCAGCATATAGAGAGTTTCCTCATTCTTTTATTTTTCAAACACTTGCATAGTATTTTATTATGTAGATGAACCATAATTTGGCCAGCCTCCTGTTGATGGACATTTGAGTTGTTTATAGTCTTTTGCTCTTACAAACAATGCTGCAGTGAATAATCTTGTACATATCTCATTTTGGATATTTGTAGGTATATCTGTGTATAAATTTCAAGAGGTTGAATTGTTAGATCAGAAGCTTATTTATGTTCAATTTATGTTTACATGCACAGATGCATATACATATACATACATATATTATGCATATACATATACATATAGAGTATACACACACACACACACACACACACACACACGGCTGTAGTCCATGGGCTCTCAAAGACTGAATGACTGAACAACAACAATATATACACATACATATGTATATATATTTATATATACCCTCCATAGGTTTGACATCAATTTTTGTTCTTACAGCAATGCATATGTAGGCCTCTTTTCCTTAGTCTTATCTAAAGAATATGTGGTCAAACTTCCCGATTTTTGTTCAGTTCATTTTTACTTTCTTTTTTGGCCATGTCACATGGCATGTGGGATCTTAGTTCCACGACCAGGGATTGAACCTGTTTCCCTGCAGGAGAAGTGTGGAGTCTTAACAACTGGACTTCCAGGTCCCTCATTTATTACTTTCAATGATTTATTTTTTACTTATAAACTCTGTTTCATTTTGTTCCAGCTTTTGTGATAATGTTTTCCATTCCTTTAAAAAATTTGAAAAACATTCACACACACACACACAAAGAAAAACATTCACACATACTTATTTAAAATTTTATGTCAAGTCATGCCAATACCCGTCACCCTTGGTGCATCAACATCTTTATGTCGTTATGTCAGCTGAATCTCCCCTCTTAGTGGCTTGTATCTCTGAGCGTTTTGTTTGTAAGTTGAGATTGTGGGCTCATGCTTGACTGTCTTCACCTGGGTTGAAAAATTCCTCCAAAGTAGGTTTGCATTTGGTTTTGTGAGGCACTTCCCAGTTTGACCAACCCAACTATTTGTATTTATTTTTTGGCTTGGCATATTCTGATCCATACATGTGGCACAAATGTGAACCTCAAATGAAGGGAGAGTAGATCTGTGGTTATGATGTTTTAGGAGAGATTGTGTTTTTCCACTCAGATTTGAGAGTGAAACAAACAAGTGCCTTTCTTGGCTCCCTTTCCCAGTAAATAAATTTCTTTTTCTAGTCTACCCTTTCATTTACATTATTAGCCCTTTGAGCATTTATTTAGGTTTTATGTGAGATGATTTCAGCTTCTCTACCACCATATCCCTCCCCAAGACATGGTTGCCTTTTACAGCTCTGGTCATTGTAACTTAAGCTCTGGTTTTCCTGGATAGACACATGCCCTCAGGGCATCCACTGCAGGTCTGCCAGCTTTTCTCCGTAATTATTACTTCTTTGGTTTTTGGCACCTTGGGATTTCTCTTACTTATTTTCAATTTCATCTGTGTTTTCTGATACATGTTACTATATTTACTCTGGCCTTTCTGGTGTTTTGCAGAAGGGGAAATTTTAAGGATAATTATTCTATAATATTTGATCTCACAAATATTCATTTAATAAGTATTTGTTCAAATGTTCATATTATTCAAATAAAATAGCACCTACTATGTGCTAGGCTATTATATTTTTTCTATTTTATTCCAGAAGATTCAAAAGATTATGTTTATTAGTATAGCAACCACCAGCTAATTCACACACTATTAAATTAATGGGAAATGCTTTCCTATTTTAACAAAGAGATCTAAGCATGGTGGATGCTGACATTTTCATGTGAAGTCAACCCAACTTGGATAGCCCTAAGAGGGCATTTGTAACACTCTTGTTTGAGGTTCACCCCACCACACTAATCTCTACTGATAAATCTCTATTAATAAAACAACATTAATAAAACATTCTAGGAATCTAGAATGCTAATGTGTATATCACACAAATGAGTAGCAAAAGTAGAATCTCCTTTAAAAATTCCTTTCTAATTTGTTTTTTTATTTTTTGGCTCTACCATGTGGCATGTGGGATCTTAGTTCCTTAACCAGAGATTGAACCCCCACCCCCTGCATTGGGAGTGCAGTCTTAATCACTGGACTGCTAGGGAAGTCCCTTAAAAAAAAAATCACTGGAGATAATGAAGGTTGCTCTAAAGATATGTTACTGTGGCAATCTCTCAGAATGTTGAAACTACGAAGACGTCAGGCTGTTCCTCTCTCCTGTCCTTTCTGTATTTCTCTTTCAGACTATGAACCTCTTTATCTCCTCTTGTTTCTCTGCTCCACTCTTCAGTTTCATTAGGTGCCTTTTTGGCTCCGTCAGCTACTTCAGTGGTTCCATCATGGCTGTTTAAACATGGCAGCCCTGGGAAGCCTGGTGGGTCAGCCGGCAAACATGGCAGCCCAGCCTTCCCAGTTGGCTCCCAGGGCTCACCCTTTTGATCCTATAGCATGGATTTTACGTTTATAAAGACTGTCACACACATTATTGAATCTATACCTAACAGTGTTGTGACCTAAGCAGAATCTTGTTCTTCCTAATTATTTTATTAAATGAAAAACTGAAACCCAACAAGTAGTACTTGCCCACCATTACACAGCCAACAATTGGCAGAGCAGGGACCAAACCCAGGTTTTCTGGCTCAAGACCGAGTCTTTCTCAGGAGCCCAGCTCACATACAGATGCCTGGTAAGTCCAATCCAAATGAAATTCCAATGTCTGGAAAAATTGAATTTCTAACTCATCAGTGAGCTCCCAATTTTCTGAGATTTCTATTAAAGAACAGAAGGTCTGGGATTTCTTTGTGAGAATGGTGGCCTCAGAGTTTAGAAAACCAGTGTGGGTTTCGTGAATGTCTTGAGGGCTCTGCTTGGCCATATTGGGAGTTTTGTAGTGGATTACTAGTGGCCAAGGGCTTGTGAAAATATACACGTCTCACTGAGCTTAAACCTGAATGGAAAAAGAAAAAGAATTTCTGAGTAAGAGTCTGACTAATGGCTCTATGGAAGAAATTGAGCAGTGTCTGAGACTTTTCCATGTGCCTTTCAGCTAGAAAAATTTCATCTTAAAACTCTGTACTGTGCACAGTCATCTATTGTAACTCAATGATGAAGTCTTTACTGAACACCTACTATAAACTAGGTGCTGGCAGTAATAGAACCATACAAGGTAAGACTCTATCTTTAATGGAGACTAGAGTCCAGAGAAGTTTTGGCACCCTAGCTGAGTTTATAGTCTTGTGAACTAGACTGCCTGCTCAAAACCACTGCTTGATCCCAATTGACCATCAGCCTTGGATAAGTAATCTCTTTCAGCCTCAGCGTCCTCATATGTAAAATAGGGACAATGATTGTACCTACTCAGCTGTGCCTATAACTCAGAGTATTGCTGTGGAGATTAAAAGGTAACGTATGTAAAGGGCTTGGCACAGAGTAACAGATCTAAACAAAAGGTAAGTTGTTGGCATAAAATCTTAAAGAGGGTTTTGGATGTATGGCTTAGAAATGAGGAGCTAGAATAGTCCAGAGTGGTGGCTTTAGATTCAGTTATCCCACTGATGTCACCAGACTAAGATGCTCTTGAAGGATTGGCAGGTGGCAGACACTGTGCAGAGGTTTTCAGGGAGTGGAATAGCAGGAGCAATGGCAGAAAAGAGACTCACATCAAGGAAACAGCTTGTGTTTATGAGTAGGCCTAGTATGTAGGGGAAAGATAGGTAGGTATTAGTGACTCTAAATATTATAAATATCACACATTTAATACTCACTATCTGCCAGGAACCTTGAGAATTGCCTTAAAATTATGATGTAAATTAATCTTCCCAATACCACATGAAATATCCCCATGAAATGCTGAAACTTGTCAGCCAAATACCTCTTTTAGGACAAAGCCCTACACTGAAGAGAAATGGTTAGGAGTAGAATCTGAACCAAATGAGACAGTGAAGAGTCAAGTACGTTGGCCACCTGATGCGAAGAGCCAACACTGGAAAAGACCCTGATGCTGGGAAAGATTGAAGGCAGAAGGAGAAGTGGGTGACAGAGGATGAGATGGTTGGTGACATCACTGACTCAATGGACATGAATTTGAGCAAACTCCAGTAGATAGTGAAGGACAGGAAAGCCTGGTGTGCTGCAGTCCATGGGGTGGCAAAGACTCGGACACGACTGAGTGACTGAACTGCTGCTGCTGCTGCTAAGTCTCTTCAGTCGTGTCCGACTCTGTGCGGCCCCATAGATGGCAGCCCACCAGGCTCCGCCGTCCCTGGGATTCTCCAGGCAAGAATACTGGAGTGGGTTGCCATTTCCTTCTCCAGTGCATGAAAGGGAAAAGTGAAAGTGAAGTCACTCAGTCGTGTCCGACTCTTAGTGACCCCATGGACTGTAGCCTACCATGCTGCTCCGTCCATGGGATTTTCCAGGCAAGAGTACTGGAGTGGGGTGCCATTGCCTTCTCCAAAGTGACTGAACAATAGGAAGCAATTCTCAAATTCCTGTCATGTTTTAAAGACATTTTACAGTACAACAGAAGGGGGAGACCTAGAGTCATGAATCTTGGCCAAGAAATCTGCCCATTCTTCCCATTCAGAAATACAGGGAAATCTACCCCCCTTAAACATGGGCAACAGCAAAGAGCTGAAGGGAGAAACTCAGGGTCCTTATAAGAAAAGCAACTGATGAGCATAATAACAGGCCAGCAGACAATTAAGTTCTCTAGAAAAGCATGCCTATAAAACAAATGAAAAATTTAATATTTCAAAATAAGTTAAAAAAAATTTTAAATGACTAAAGGTATGAAATGAAAGCATAACACAGGATAATAAAAATTCATAAATGAGATGATGGGACAAAGAAAGACTTAAAAAGAGTTCATGTAGAATTCAGTAAGGAAAAACTGTTTTTCTCCTCTAAAAAGAAAAACCATCTCAGAAATGAAAGCATGTGAACACAAGAGGGAGTAAATAACACAAATAATATCATAAGAGAAATAGAAGATAAAAAGGAGGAAAATTAAAAAGAAATAAAAATAAACTGGAGAATGGGGAAAAAAAGGATATGAGAGAAAATGGTAGATATGGAAGAGAAGATCCAACCTGTGTATAAAAGATTACCTGAGGAAAATTCAAGCAAAGAAACAGAAAAAGGAACAGAGTAAATACACAATCTCAATGACAGATTTTAATTTACTTCTCTCTGTAACTGATTAAACAGACAACAATAAAATCAGTAAAGATATAAAAGACTTGAAAAGCACAATTGGTAAGCTGATGCAATTAATATGCATAGAACACTGCACTCATGTACCGAAGAAATACATCTTCTTTAAGTGTACACTGAACATTGCTCTAAATCATCTATCTGTTGGGCCGTAAAGTAAGTCTCAGAAATAGAATCAGATTCAATGGATTGAAAATTTACAGGGATTATTGTTATGTAATGGTTTTAGCTAGAAATCAATAACAAGAACAAAAAAAAGAAAATCCCAAGATGTTTGGAAATCAGCAAATAGACCCTAAGACAAAGAATAAATTAGACAATGCTTTAAACTGAATGATAATAAAAATATAACATGCTAAAATATGTGGAATATGATAAAGTCATGCTTAGAGGGAAATTTTCAGTCATAAATGCATGTATCAGATAAAAAGAAAGATTTATGATCAATAAAAGCAGAGACATTACTTTGCCAACAAAGGTCCATCTAGTCAAGGCTATGGTTTTTCCAGTGGTCATGTATGGATGTGAGAGTTGGACTATAAAGAAAGCTGAGCACCGAAGAATTGATGCTTTTGAACTGTGGTGTTGGAAAAGATTCTTGAGAGTCCCTTGGACTGTAAAGAGATCCAACCAGTCCATCCTAAAGGAGATCAGTCCTGGTCGTTTATTGGAAGGACTGATGTTGAAGCTGAAACTCCAATACATTGGCCGCCTGATGCAAAGAGCTGACTCATTGGAAAGGACCTTGATGCTGGGAAAGATTGAGGGCAGGAGGAGAAGGGGACGACAGAGGATGAGATGGCTGGATGGCATCACCGACTCGATGGACATGAGTTTGAGTGGACTCAGGGAGTTGGTGATGGACAGGGAGGCCTGGCGTGCTGCAGTTCATGGGGTTGCAAAACTGAGCGACTGAACTGAACTGAAGGTATCTATTTCAAGATGTATAAAAGGGTAGCAGATTAAATCCAGTGTAGAAAAGAAATGATAAAGAGAGGAAATTAATGAACTAGAAAGCAAATATACTATAAAGAAAAATCAATAACACTAGCTGTTTTTTTTTAAATGACAAATAAAAATCATTAACCTTTAGCAAGATATATAGAAAAAGAGAGAAAGAGAAGGTGCAAATTGACAAGATCAGGAATGAAAAAGGTGATATCATTACAGGGCCTATGAACATAAAAAAGATCATAAGATGATATTAGGAACAATTTCATGCCCATAAATTTGACAATTTGGATAAAAATCAATACTTTTCCTAAAACCGTAGCTTACTAAAGCTAACATGGAGAGAAATTAAAAACTGGAATAAGCTCATACCTAGAAAATAAATGTTTTTCCTTTTTATAATTAAGATTTGTGTTCCACAAAAGTCACCCTTTTAAAGTATAAAATTTAGTGGCATTAAGTACACGCGCAGTGTGGTGCAACCGTTACCTGATCAGTTCCAGAACACTTTCATTACTCTTGAAAAGAAACCCGTATCCATTAGCAGTCACTCTCCAATTTCTCCTCCCCTCCCAGTGCCAGTCCCTGGCAACTACTAATCTACCTTCTCTCTGTGGATTTGCCTATTCTAGAAATTCCTTATAAATGTAATCATATGATGTATATATGTGGTCTTGTGTGTCTGGATTCTTTCACTTAGCATGAGCCTTCAAAATTTATCCATGTTGTAGCATTTACCAGTGTTCTATATTTTTCATGTCTGAATAATATTCCATTGTATAGTTATAGGTACCACATTTTGATTATCTAATTTTCACGTGATAGATTGTTTCCACTTTTTGACTATTACGAACAATGGGGCTATGAGCATTCATGTACAAGTTTTTTTTTTTGTGGACATACTTTTTCATTTCTTTGGGACATATACCTAGGAGGGAACTGCTGGGTCATATTGTAACTCTAGGTTTAGCTTTTTGAGAAATTACCAAACTATTTTTCCAAAGCAGCTGCACCATTTTACATCCCCACCAACAGTGTATGAGGGTTCCAGTTTCTCTACAACCTACTCAACACTTGTTGTTATCTGTTGTTTTGATTATAGCCATCTTAGTACATGTGAAGTGGCACTGAGTTATTTATCTTACCATTTAGTTGTAAATTTCTTTGATATATTCTGGATACTAGACTCTTCAGATGTATGATTTGCAAAACTTCACTCCCACTCTGTGGGTTGTCCTTTTCACTTTCTTGATAGTATTCTTTGAAGCACAAACGTTCTTAACTTTGATGAAGTTCAATTTATTTTTTCTTTTGTTGCTTATGTTTTTGATGTCAAGTTTAAGAAACAGTTGCCCAATACAAGGCAGGATTACCTAATCCATGAGGATTTACAGTTGTATCTTAGTCTATAAATTTTGTGATATCAGATTTTGCCTTTAGGTCTTTAATCCACTTTTTTTCAGGTGATAAATTAGTCTTGCTAAATATCCCAAGAAAATCTCCACTATTAGAAAAACATGATTACTATCAATGATAAATATTACCATGAAAAAGACAGTATGGATATGAAAAATCTAATCCTAAAGCATACAGTCTGAATGGTGTAATGGTGGAATAAAGAGAATTCCTGCTTACTATTATTTTTCCCTTTCAATTTTATTGAGATACTGTGTAAGTTTAAGGTGTATGTACAGCCTAATGACTTGACTTGCCTATGCTGTGAAATGATTACCACATTTCAAACAAATGATTAAGTTAACATCCTTTGATCCATTTTGAGTTAACTTTATAAATGATGTGAGGTAAAGGTTCACCTTCATTTTCCCCCCATATGTATAGCTAGTTGAGGCTTCCTTGTTGGCTCAGCGGTAAAGAATCCACCTGCAAGGCAGGAGCTGCAGGAGACATGGATTCGATCCCTGGGTGGGGAAGATCCCCTGGAGGACGAATGGCAACCTAATTCCAGTATTCTCACCCAGAGAGTTCCCATGGACAGAGGAGCCTGGTAGGCAACAATCCATAGGGTCGTAAAGAGTCAGACATGACTTAACACAAACACACATACACAGCTAGTTGTTCCAGACCATTTGTTGAAAAGACTAATTTTTCCCCATTGATTGTTCTTGGCACACTTGTTGAAAATCAGTTGACTATAAAAGCATATATTTGGAGATTTCCCTGGTGGTCTAGTGGTTAGGACTCTGCACTTTCACTGCCAAGGGTGCATGTTTGATCCCTGTTTGGGGAACTAAGATCCCACAAGTTGCACAGCGTGGCCAAAAAAAAAAAGCATGCGTTTATTTTGGGGTCCTCAATTTTATTTCATTGATATATGTCTACCCTTGTGCTACACCTAAGAACCTTATGAAGGGCATTCTCAAAGAGCCAGACCTCCAGTTACTAGGAGTGTTTTAATTCCATCATCAAGCTTCTCTTCTGACTGTGTGCACTGGCACTGGAGTCAGCTTACCCTCTCCTGTGGCTTCTGTTGCCATCAGAGGCTGATGAGCCTCACATTTCTCCGCAGCTCAGGGAGCTGGGATGGGTTCCCTTGACTGAGTTCCAGAAACCTCAAACCTTTGTCTCAACCAACTTTTCCCTTTCGCTTCTGAACTTCTCTTCCTCATTTCAGGGGATGACTCCCACCAGCTTCCAATCACCAAGGCAAGAACCAATGGGATCATCTTTATTTGATCCTCCTTTCGCGCCTCCCTCCAATCCATCAACAACAATGTATAGTTACTCATCTTCTCAGGTTTGCGTCCCCTTTCCTAGACCTAAAGACAATAGGATCAGGCCTCCAAATCTTGCCCGTGGCTTATTGCACAGCCCCTCATGTGCTCAGATCCACTCCTAGTGAACAGATTGCTCCCCTATCCAACCACCTTCCATGCTCCCTACCACCTAAGGGATAAACATCCAACTTGGGAGGGGCTCCAAATATCTGGAGACAAATCAGATAGAATCATGGAGGCAGAGGAGCTGGCAGTGGGGGAGGGTGCGTACTGTGGATGGTGGAGGATTAAAGATCGAGTTTAAAAATATTGTTTTGAGCATCTTCTGGGACAGACACTGTGTTAAGCCCTTAATGTGCATTATCTCATTTGATTTTTACATAAGGTCACATAGGAAGCAGCAGAGCTGGGTCTGAACCCAGACTGAGTGGGCTCAGTCCCGAACTCCTGCCCTTGACCACCAGATGGCTTCTGTGCGGGGCTGTGGGCAGCCAGTTCTGCACCACAGCAGTTGGGGTGAAATACCAGGGAGGACAGTAATCCTTGCTCATCCTCTTACCCCTCATTTTCTTGTCCTGCTTTTCATTTTGCAGATGAGGAAAATAAGACTCAGAGGTCCCTCAGCCAGCAGAAAGCAGAGCTGGATGACACAGAACATCGACCTCAGAGCTTCCTGGGAGGGGCATCTGATGTGATGAAGGTAGCCCTGATTGAGGAACGGGGAGGCCCAGCTTCCAGGCTGGTGCACTCACGTGTGCATAACCTGGAGGTGATGGGAAAGTATCACCTCTTCATCTGTTCTCAAGCCAGCCCTGTCTACTGCCAGGGCTATTGTGAGGCCCAAGGAGCTAAAGCCGGTCTAGTGCTCCAGGGAGCAGAAGCACACTATGCATGAACACAGGCCGGTGAGCAAACATCAGAGGTCCTTACCGCTGTCCAGTGATGCTGAGGGAAGGGGGTGTCTGGGTGCCTGGAGAAAAGATTAGACCATTAGGGAGGAGGGCATTCTTGAGCTTAAGGTGAGAAACGACCGTCTTAACAAGTCAGAATCATCCTGTTTTGAAATGAGCATCCTTCAGAGGTACTGAGCTCCCACCCCTGGGGAGAGGCAAGCAGCTGATGGAGAATGTGCCCTAGGGGAGACAAGACATGAGTCATCTCAGTTCCAAGACCAGTTCATATTGAGATTCTAGCTTTCTGAGAGGCTGTGCTTCTCAATGCAAAGAGAGTTCTGGGGGTAGACCCTGCTATGTTTGAAAGCTTATTGACAAGAAGTGAGGAAAATGCTATTTTAGGTTTACCAGCAGATTTTTTTTAACCAAGGAATAGTTGATTTACAATGTTTCAGGTACACAGCAAAGTGATTTAGTTATACATACTTACGTGTATATATATTTCAGATTCCTTTACATTATGAGATATTGAACTTAGTTCCCTGTGCAATAGAGGAAGTCCTTGTGATTTATCTATTTTATAAATAGTAGTGTGTATATGTTAATCCCCAAATCCTAATTTATCTCCCCACTGCCCCTCTCCCCTTTGGTAACCATAAGTTTGTTTTCTGTGTCTGTGAGTTCTTTTCTGTTTTGTAAATAAGTTCACTTGTATCATTTTTTTTTCTAGATTCCACATATAAGTGGTATCATATTTTTCTTTCTCTTAGCTGGATCATCCCTAGGTCCATCCATGTTGCTGGAAATGGCATTATTAGATTCTTTTTTATGGGTGAGTAATATTCCATTGTATATATTAATATTTACCACATTTCTTTATCCACTCCTCTATTGATGGACATTTAGGTTGCTTCCATATCTTGGCTGTTATAAAATAGTGCTGCAATGAATCCTGGAGTGCTTGTATCTTTTCGAATTAGAGTTTCCATATTTTCCAGATATATGCCCAGGAGTGGGATTGCAGGATCATATGCTAACACTAGTTTTAGTTTTTAAGGGAACCTCCATGCTGTTTTCATAGTGACAGCGCCAATTTACATTCCCATCAACAGCGTAAGGGGGTTCCATTTTCTCCACATCCTCTCCAGTACTTATTATTTGTAGACTTTTTGATGATAGCCATTCTGAGTGGCAGATCTTTTATTGTTTTTGTTCTTCATTTCGTTTGGGAAAGAACTAAAAGATAAAGTTTATCTTTGGGTTAAAGATGGAGCTTTGGTTAAAAAGGGAATCCACTTTAAAATGGGCCTTTGGAGAAGAGGAAGAGAATGGATCAGATTCTGAGGGGCCTTGGGATCAGGCCTATGGGTCTGAGGTGGGCAGTGAGGGACGGAGTCGTTTTCCCTCTGACTGAGACCCACAGGAGGCTTCAGAGCCTGGTCTCTGGGGGTGGGGTGGGAAGTGTGATTGTCTCCAGTCCCACCCAAGGTGGGCAACACACAACATGGCAGCAAGCAGAGGACATCTGAGGGACAGGAAGTCAGGAGCCTCCTTAGAGGTGGCCAGCAGAATCCACTGGCTTCAGACCCAGGGTCGGTTTGAAAGTGGTCTTTGCTGCAGCATAAGGCCCTCTGGAGAATTATAAAATGGTTTTGTTGAGCGTTAGCAGCCCAGTGACTGATACATCTCTTTCTTCTCGAAAAGAATTTCCATCAAAAGAAATACACTCATGATAGGCATGTTTGTTGTTCCTTGGAATCTCAGAGCAGCTTCTACTGATTTCAGAGGTATCCGAAACTTTTCCATGAATTGACCACCTGGAGCAGGTGATTAGGACTGAGTGGGGTGAGGAGGAGGCTAGGACAGCCCTGTTTGGCTCCCATTCCAGGATGAGGAGGATGGAAACAAGGCCCCTAAGTGGTCTGAGGAGATTTGGGACTAGAGCAAAGTCAAGTTCATTGTAGCCCCTTCACTCCCTGTGCAGCAAGGGGCCCTGAGCAGGGCAGGTAGGGCCCGAGAGCCACCCAGAGCCCACATTACAGGGTCCATGTACTTAACAGCAGGCTGTCCTCATTCTCAGAGCCCAGCAGCATGGATCTCAGCACCCGGTAGAGCATTGGAGGGGCCAGCTAAGGGCTGTATAATGATTCATGAATTCATTGCACAGCCAGGGCACCTTCACAGAGCACCTGGTAGAATAAAAAGCAAGGGAAGTCATACCCCCATCCCACCCCCTCCCAGTAGCTCTTGATCTGCCCCATCAGCCACCTCCTAGCCCTCTGTTTCCTGGACAAAGGACCTCAGTGGAGCTTCCTGGGAACCCAGGCATCCCTGGTTGCTCTTGGGGAAGGCAGCAGGCCCAGCCTTTGGGTTGCATGGGATGAGCCCTCCCCATAAACCCCACCACAGTTCCTGGGAGCTCCCCCCAGACTTCCTGAGGGCTGGAGTGCAGGCATCTACTACTCTCGGGTGTGGGGCACCAGGAGCCTCAGGTAGGAACTCAAGAGACCCTTCACTGAGGGAACAGGAGTCTTTGACCTCTGACTTCTGGGCAGTAAGCTTGGGGTCACAAGAGCCAAGGCAGTCATTGTCCCAGCCAGAGTCCTGCACCCTCAAGTTCCCTCCACCCTGTGGCCAGGAGCACGTCCCCAAAGTCCAGCCGTGTTGTCCACCTGGGATTGTTATCATTCCACACTGTGGTGGTTCTCTGCTCCTGGCCTCCAAAGAAGACCTTCAGATGGGCATCCGTGGCACTGAACCAGTCTCCCTGCAGACCTGTTGTCAGGAAGTTCATGACCTCCAACCAGTCCAGGCCCCTCTGCTGGGGACAGCAGTCCTGGTTGGTGGCCACCAAGCCACAGCACACACACTGGCAGAGGTCACTGGGGTTCTTCCACTGTGCCTCCAGGAGCCAGAAAAAACTTTGTGCAAGAGGCACTGGGTATGGATGAGCTCATAGCTTTGATTTTGTTTAATGTTTCCCTCTGATTATAAAAGCAATACTTACTCATGTTAAAAGTTTAAAAAGTATAGAAAAATTATTCAAACAACATAGTAAATGCTCTCTCGGCAGAATTCTCCGTCTCCATCTCCAGCCATATCACTGACTCCCCTCTTGGTAAGCTAGCACTGCAGGGTCAACCCTATCCCAGGAAGGCTTCTTTGAGACCTCCCAAGCGGCCTCTGCTCATCCCCCTCTCTGTCTCTATGCTTCTCATTGCAAACGGAACATGGCTACTCCTTCCTTCCCAGCATTACACTCTCCTTGCCCTTTCCCCCACCCAGCAGGCCTCACCTCTGCAAGAAGCGGCACTCCACCAAGTGCGTGCAGAAGCTGTATTGGTCCTGGAACATCGGCCAAGCCCCGGGTCACTTTCTCAGGAGAGTGGGAGAGCTGGTTTTGGCCCTGGCCAGGTAATGCTGGGAGCTGGAGCCCTGGGTGGGCCAGTGGGTGAGGGTCTAACGCAGGTGTTGCAGGGTAGCCTGCTACAAGGCATTAGACCAGGGGGTGTAAGTACCACTGGGCCACAAGAAGTGCTGTGTGTCCTCCAGGAAGGAGCCCAAGTGTCAGAGGCTGGTCACATCCATGTGTTCCCCCACCAGCTGCAAGCTGGGCCCAAGGGTCACAGCAGGAGGTGGGTGCCTGAAAGAGCTGTGGAGTCAGGGGCACTGGCTCACGGGGAGCTGAGCCCGAGAAGGAAGTATAAGAGCAGGTCTCTGCAGCTTCTCACCTCCCTCCCTCCTCAGCCTCTCCACGCACCACTGACTCAGCCACACCTGCCCTCTTTCTAGCACCTCCACCTCCAGCACGGGTAGGTCTCCTTGGCAACAACAGAGTGAGTGTGGGGTGCAAAGCAGGAGCTGAGTGTGGCTCTGCTGAGTGTTCTCAGGGGCCCTCTGGAAGGGAATAGGCCCCATTCTGAAGCCAGTGGGCCTTGGTCACTGGTGCTGAACTGAACTTGGGTCTGCTCGTCCGACAAGCAGTAAAGCCAATCAGCTGACACCGGGTTGTGGTGAAGGAAAATACAGCATGAGTTGCAGGGTGCCAAGCAAGGAGAAGGGGCAGCTCACGCACAAAACAGCCAAACTGCCTGATGGCTTTCAGGCTAGGGTTTCCACAGGCACACTAGGGGTGAGGGTCGTGGGGTATGTTGATCAGCTCGTGGACGTTCTTCTGATTGGTTGGTGGAGAGGTGTTATTTCGGGAAGCTCAGTTGTCACTTTCCTAGTTCCAACCAGTCTTGGGTCTGCGTTCTGGTGGTCATCATGCAGTTAACTTCCTCTACCTGGTGAGGGGGTGAGGGTGAGTCTTAGTTTCTGCAAAACAACTCAAGGATATGTGTTAGGATGTTATCTATAGCCCTTGAGGAGGAACTAAGTGTCCTTGACCTCGTTTTATGGCTAAGCTATTATTATTTTGTTTTATTTGACTGCTTTCCTTTGTGCTCCTCTAGTTATTAACTCATTACATTTGTTCTCTTGAACTTGGGGAATGCCTTTCTATAAGTAAGATGCAGGGGACAAAGGAGGTTTGTCCTGGGAAGGCACCACCAGTCCTGCTCGATTTCATGACCAACCATCCCAGTTTGCCCAACAGGGACTTTGATTCTGTGACTGGAAAAGTCCTGGGCAAACCAGGAGGAGTTGCTCACCCTTGTCACCCACTCAGCCAACATTTGATCTGTGAGAAATAGGGCGGAGATCCTCTAGACCCACGCGGCTCTGGCCCCACTGTGGTCACTACATCTTTGAGACCTTGGATGCTGTGCTGAATGGGTTCCAGTTCTGGCTCGGTGACTGTGGGCCAGAGCCTCTGTTTTCATGTCTGTAAACAGGAGCACTGATAAACACTTGCCCAGCAAATCACACTGGATCATTGTGGATGTGGAAGGACCTAGTGGGGACCTCTGACGAGTGGCTGCTGGCATTCTGGTTATCTTCACCTCTATTCTCATTTCAGTGGGGAGAGCTTAGAAAACTCAGCCCAGCCTGTGGTCACCATGTCCGTACCCTGCTGCAACTCTGTTTACTTGCTCTGCTTCCAGTCCTTTGTGATGGAAGCACGTTTGTGGGCCATTAAATCATTGCCTCTCTCACCTGTACAGCTTAGTACAATATAAAGGGGCTTTCACATCCACGCTCAATTTTATTTGGTAATTTTTCAATTTTTCATTTACAGAGCACAGACTATACCAAAGCCCCCAGACCCACATATCTGAGTATTTTGTCATCCTCATTTAGAGCAAGAATACTAAATGCAGTCAGAATAACAGTGGACATTTATCAAGTCCTTATGATGTGCCAGGCACTCTGCTAAGTACTTTGCATACAGTGACGGTCCAACAAACCAGCTCTGTGATTTTCCCACTTTACAGATGAGAAAACTGAGACATGGTAGGGTGGTTGTTCAAGAAATATTCCCCAAGTCACAGAGCTGGTAAGTGGTGAGCCAGCATTGCTTATTTTCATTAAGTCCTTCTGGATCCTACATCTGACAGGGACAAACCAGTAATAGTCCATAGAATACCCCTGCCACAGTATCTACTCCCTGAGTTGGGAGTAGCAGGCTGCTGAGGTTGGAGAGAAGATGGAAAGAAGGAGGTGGAGGTGGTTGATAAGGTACCTCCAGTTAGTGCCGTGCCCTGGGCAGGATGTGGGAGGAACTCAGGTTGAAATATTAGACTTATGTTCTCCTGAGGTATGGCTTTGGTCAGTTCACCTCCACTTTCTGCCTTCAGTTTGCCCACCAAAGAAATTGTTGGCATACTAGTAGTCATCATTTGGAGCACTCCTACTTTGTGACAGCTTAGCATTTCCTGTGGGTTATCAGATTAATCTTTACAAGATCCCTCATGAGTAAGTACCTTTTTACTTTTCATTTTACAAATAGGGGAAGTGAGACACTTCAGAGGTGAAGTAACCTGTACGAGGTCACTTGGGTGGTTGGTTAGTGGTGTACAGGGCTTAAACCTGGGCCTGTTTGGTTCCAGAGCCCAAAGCTTTAACCTCTGGGCTAAATGTGTGGAGGCCTCAGGTTCCTACCAGCTGGATGAGATCTGGGTTCCTTTGGGGCTTTCTCTCTTGCTAGGGTCAGGGAAGTAATGTGAATCAAGTAGGAAAGAAGTCCCAGTGTAGGAGTCCTCTGTTGGCAATCGTATCTAAGTCAGGGGCTGCACTCCAGGGGGGCTCCATTATCAGCTTGATGTGGTCCAAGAAGTGCCCACTCCGTCCTTAGGCTCCTTCCATCTCCTAGACTGCAGTCACCTGGCTCTACCACCGGCTGTCACCTGGAGTGTCTTGGATTCTGCTTCCAAATGCTCTCGTCCAAGGTAGAGCTCAGCCAAGGGAAGAAAAGGATGTGGCTCATGGCTTGCCTTTGTACTTACGAAGCAGGTAGACTCTCTCACTTAGCTTATCGTCTGATATAGCCCCCACAGTATCTTTAGGGAGATGTCTGTGGGTCTCTGTATGTGTGTGTGTGTGTGTGAAGTCTCTTCGGTTGTGTCCGACGCTTTGTGACCCCATGGACTGTAGCCCGCCAGGCTCCTCTGTCTTTGGGATTCTCCAGACGAGGATACTGGAGTGGGTTCCATGTCCTCTTCCAGGGGATCTTCCTGACCCAGGGATCAAACCTGTGTCTCTCAAGTTTCCTACATTGGCGGGTGGATTCTTGACCACTCGCACCACCTGGGAAGCCCAGAGTGTCTGTATATGACTGTATTTTTGAGGATTTTTGTATAACAAGACAAAGATCTTATCTCTCCCCAGGGCAGAGGGCATATTTGTCCGCTGTGCCCCCAGAGCAATGATGAGGCAGATTTGCTAGTTGCCCCGTATTGTGAGATTGGAATTTCCTAAGCTCGGGGTTCCTCATTTGTGAACAACCCTCTGTGAGCACAGTATCCACCTAGGCCTGCCTCCAACCTGCTGGGGCTTTGGGACGAGGGGACGTGAAGCTCATGTTGCTTAAAATGCCATGAGCAACCAGGTTCTTGGTCTTCAACCCAGGAGTTTAGGGGCTTCCCAGGTGGTGCTAGTGGTAAAGAACCCATCTGCCAATGCAGGAGACATAAGAGATGTGGGTTCGATCCCTTGGTCTGGAAGATCCCCTGGAGGAGGACATGGAACCCACTCCAGTATTCTTGCCTGGAGAATCCATGGACAGAGGAGCCTGGTGGGCTATGGTCCATGGGGTCACAAAGAGTTGGACACGACTGAAGTGACTTAGCATGCCAAGAAACTGGGGACTAGCCTCCAAGAAGGGTGACATCTCAGACCCTTCATAGCTCTTCACAGGTTTGATGATGAGGATGAGTAAAGATGGAGACATGTCTTTCTCAAAGAGGAAACGCTAAGCGCCTGATGGAGGCAGATCCCCATGGATGTGGTAGCAGAGGCTCTCCAAGTGTTGGCAACTGGTTGGGGAGTGAAGGTCCTTCACTGTCCTCCCTGTTAATGAGGCTGTAGGGTTCGAGGAAGGAGGGAAGTATGCTCTCTGCCTGTCACTTTGGCTGCTGTTCACACTCCTGCAGCCAGGAGGAAGGGGGGCCAGGAGTCCCGGAGGCTGGCAGACAGCACTAGCTGGATCCTATCTGAGCCCAGGCTGCTGCAGCGCTGCTGCAAACCCAGAGTGTGGGATGGACCGCAGCTGTGGGCATCTCTTCCGGTGATGGCTCATTCCACCTGCTTCCTGAGCCATTTGCCCTATGACCGCAGTGCACCTTCCAAAAGCCGCTCCCTTGGGACAGAGGGAGGGCCCTCCCCTCTGTGAGGCACTTAGGGTGTGGCTGCCTCCAGAGAGGGCTCATTTCTCAGCTGCTCTCCGGACCACAGGGCTTCAGGGATGTGTGGACATATTCTGACCACTTGGTGGAGGTCAGTCACTTCCGAGTGGGAGAAGCCTCCTTTGGGCCAGCTGGAGTGGACTCAGGGAAGCGCATGACTTGGGAGCCCTGGTTTTGCAATTTGGACTGTACAATCTGGGGTCCACTTTTAGCCTATTCTGGGTCTGGGTTTTCCCTCCGTACCTCAGTTCTCCCTGCGCTTTGCTCTCTTCATGACCTTGTCTCTATGTCTCTACCCCTCCGCCCCAGGCACAGCTCCACTGACCCTAAGTAACCATGTGGTGACTGAGTCAGGGGCCCTGGGAGGGATTTCTGACCCAATTCCCACCCCTACAAGCCTCCCAGTTTCCCAGGCTGACTTGGCTAATTGATCTGCAGGCCTTGCCAAAAAACATATCCTGGAGGCTTGCGGAGTGTAAATGTGCGCGGCTGGCTGTGGGGCTCACTGGCCTCAGCTGCTTGGAGTTATAAAAAGAACAGAAGTGCCAGTGGCGTTGGGGTGACTAATGGTGACCACTGGGGGTGTGGCCGTCAGCTGTGAGATGATGTGTATTCAGCCTCACTCAGTTCCCAAGGCCTGAGTGTCCCTGGAGGCTGATAGCCTTTCTCAACTTCTAGATGGGGTTGCTTAAGCCAGTGAGAGCTTAATCAACACACAGAACTCAACCAGGCGTGGAACTGAATCAGTGACCTGCAGAGCCACAGCCACTGAGAGCTGGCCGTGGGTCCAGCACTGTTCTAGGCACCGTAGGAAGCCATGCGCAAGGAGGAACCATTGTGACCCTAATGATTTGGTGAGAAATGGTGTGCTTGCAAACCCCCCAGGAGCTTGGAGAGGGTAGATTTTGGAGTCTGAAGAGCTGACTCCAGGTCCCAACACTGTTGCTTACTTGGGCTGGTTATTAACTTCTCTGGACCTCAACTTAAGTCTCATCTGTAAGTGGAACAGTCCCTACCCAATGGGGATTACATGAATCAGGATAGTAAAATAAAATTGAACCCAACATTGGGTCCTATGGGAAGGAGATGTTGTCCCTGGCTGGGTCACACTTAGAATATGCAGCCACCACCTCACCCCTACCCCCAATATCCCCCTGCCTGAAGGCCGAGCTGACCTAGCCCTGCCCTTAACAGCAGCCTGTGGTACCCACAGTTTGGGCCACCAACATATCATTATCATTATTATCTAGTAACAGGAGATAGGAGAGGCTCTCTCACTGGGGACTTTTTACTTAAGCCCACGTCCATAAACCATGGTGGTCATGGTCCTCTTGGGCAGGCTGTAGAAGCTGGTGTGTTTTCCTCTGCAGTTATCCACCTTGCCAATGGGAGCTTGGCCTGCAGCTCCCCACACTGGTGCCAGTGTAGATATTTTCTATCCTAATCTAATACGAATCCACATGCCCTCCATGGCAATGAGTTCATTCTCTTAGAGAAATCACTGAGCCCCATGGAGAGTGCAGCTCACCCAGTGTGGAGGGCCGAGGGGAGGGGACCTTGATGCTGGTCCATGAAACATACATCCATTGAGCATCTACTGGGGGCCCAGCCCTGGTGAGGCAAAACCTGAGCCAAGAATGGCCCCATCCTTAAGAAGCTGATAAGAAATGATTCAATAAGAAATATGCGTCTTTTTCCAGACCACGATAAGAATCTAACACCACAGCAGACTTTAGAAAGCACTAATGACTAATTGATGCATTCATTCGTTGATTCGTCAAACATTTACAAAGCATTTACCATGTTTCAGACTATGTGCTAGGTAGTAAGTAAAGGTGGGATGAGCCCTTTAGTTCATAGTTATTAAACTGATTAAGTGCTTTCAGCATAGGGACTTTCCAAGATAAAGATGTGGAGCAGAAGAGGGAGTGATTGGATGTTTTGCTAGCTGGGAGAGTGGGAGTAGTATTGTGTCTGGGAGCATTTCATGGAGGAGGTGACCACTGATACAGGATTTGAAGGAAGAGTCTTGGCCTGCGGGATGGAAACATGAGGCAAAGGTCCTGCCCCCCGCTGAGGAAACAGCCTTTGCAAAGGCCTAGGGGCTGAATCATGGACAGTTGGGGCTCAGAGGCACCACAAAGAGGACCTCATCCCCCCACTCCTGGTGCAGAGGGTTCAGGGACTGCTCAGAGCCACCCAGCCAATCAGCAGCTGTGTTCTGAACCTGGCCTCCTAACTTTCCTGCCAAGTGTTTCCTCTTGCTGAGCCAACACTAGGTTTTGTACAAAACATCGTCTTCCCGACTTGAATCATGAGCGGGTACACGTTCAGGTCATCTGAATTTAGTTCAGAGTTTGTAGAGCAGAACTGGAGGGGCTGATGTCTACTGGGATCTGTGCAGTGCTTTCCATGGTACCTTGTACAAAGGTGTTTTTCAGTCACTCAGTCATGTCTGACTTTTTGCAACCCCATGAACTGCAGCACACCAGGCTTCCCTGTCCACCATCTCCCGGAGTTTGTTCAAACTCACGTTCATTGCGTCGATGATGCTATCCAACCTTCTCATCCTCTGTTGCCCCCTTCTCCTCCTGCCCTCAATTGTTCAGTGCAGAGTTGGTGCTCAGTGTCTGTGGGCTTCTCCATGGCTAGATGGTGGGTGACAGCCTCTCCCTCTTTTGGAGGGCGCACGATGACAGCTTTCAACTCATGATGGCTTGAAGCTAGGGCTTGGGAAAGCTCTGTGCACTCGAAGGCAAGAATTTCACAGGCCAAGCGTGAGCACCTGAGTTGCCCTCAGTTTGAAAGGGGGCAGGTCATCCTGGAAATGAACGAACATAGATCACCTCCTGCTGCTCTGCCCTTTGAGTGGTGCAGGGAGTGAGGCCTTCTCAGTCACTCAGGGCTTTCAGTTTTAGGACCTAAGAAGGAAGCAGAAGTGCCAATAATATTATGCTTTTGCTGTTCTGATTCTTAAAGAGCTTTCAGACATGACTGGTATGGTGTGTGTCCATTCTTATGGGAGATAGATATTTGTAGTCTCATTGTCCAGGTTTAGAAAACTGAAACTCAAAGGTGCTACAGCCCAGGGTAACCTTCGGAGCAAAGCTGGACTTGGGTAAAGAGAGGGAAATCACCACTGCCTAAATTGTGTTTCAGAGACTCAATTTTACCATCAGACTGCTATTCCACTGTTTTGATAACATATAGAAACTGAGTAGTATTCTCTTTCTGAAGTGTATCAAATATATGAACCAAAGTGTATATCTTGATGTTATAGTCTATATTGATATATAATTATATAACACATAGTTATTAAATTATATTATACATTAAACATAAGCTATGCATTTAATATCATAGCTTATGATATAATATCATACATTTATATTTATATAAGATATATAATATTTATTGTTGTTTTTCAGTTGCTCAGTTGTGTCTGATTCTTTATGATCCCATGGACTGCAGCACACTAGGCTTCCCTGTCCTTCACTATCTCCCATTTTATAGTATATATTATATAAATTATATATTAAAATATAAACTATAACATAAAGATCTACGCCTTAATATATGTATATCTGCTATATTTCAGAAAGAGGATGCTGTGATAAGCACCCTCTTCCACTATATCTTAACATTTTCATCCCTTTGGGCTCTAAACCCTCAAGTACTCAGTGCCACAATGTGAACAAGGAATTTGAGAGCAGTTTTTAAGTCTCACTGGCTTTCTAAATCCTAACGCTGCCCCTGTCCACTCATAGAAGCTTTCTAGTGGCTGCTGAGAGCCCTCTGGATGGACCAGATCCCTGGACACGAACTTTCAGGCTCCTCGAGGTCAGATCCACTCACCTCTCTCCACCAGCCACAGGGCACTTCCTCCAGGAAACATCTTCCAAAGGCTCACCTGTGGGTTTGGAGTCCCTGCTGTGTGCCCTCAAGCATCTGTGTCCACACCCCTCCAAGCAGGTCATCCCCCCACCTGGACTGCCCAGGTCACCTTGGGGTCACCCCTTGTCTGTCTGACCCTCACTCGATGGTGAGCACGGAACACCCAGACTGGTTTGCCAAGGTCACTTCTGGACCCCTGGTACCCAGCACAGAGATGGGATGTGGGCATGCCAGGGGGAGGTTAGATGTTGGCTACGAGTTCGAAGCTGGAGCAGCGAGAATCCATGTCCTGGGAGTGAGGGAGGTTGCCCTGAGCCACAGAGGGAGATGGGACCAGCTGTGGCACTTTGCTCAGCAGGCCCATTTTGGAAGGTTGGAATCATCCTGAGTTCCCCCCTTAGTAACCTTTCACTCCCCTCCCTCCTTCTCATAGAAACCTGATTTGTCCATCTTCCTCGGAGCAGCTGTGTCTTCCAAGGAGGGCCTTGGCCCTTGTTGAGGACTGGCTGAGGAACAGGCTTAGGGAAATTCTGGACCCTGAGGGCCAAGGGAGCCTCTGGAAGCCACTACCTTGTTCTTCAAAGGGGACACAAGAAAATGCAGAATTCTGCAGGACAAATGTGCTGGTTTCCTCAGTTGAAAAAATGGAGAGGGAAAAAGGAGGAGGAAATTGTTTAGATAAGGGATCTGCAAAACTTCTCTGGAAAGACCAAGGAATAAATATTTCAGTCTTTGTGGGCCGTACTGGCTCTAGAGAAACTAGTCCCCTCTACTTTTGTAGCTTGAAATGATCCCAAGAACATGTAAACAAGAGGAGGTGGCTGGGAGTATTTACAAAACAGGCGGTGGTGGGGGATTTGGCCACAGGTGTAGTTTGCCTGCCCCTGGTTTAGATTAAAAGACTCTTCTGTGACGCATCAGCCAAATGCCTTGTGTGGACTTTGTCTGGACCCTGGTTTGAACAAAGCAAGTCTTAAAAGTAAAATTAACAGAACAAAAAATTCTGTGACAGTTGGGGAAATTTGAACAATGATTCGATATAGGATGGTTTTAAGGAATTGTGGTTAATTTTGTTAGGTGTGACAGAGACATGATGGTTTTTGTTGTTGATGTTGTTTTGTTTTTAAAGAAGAGAGTTGTTGTTCAGTCACTAAGTCGTGTCCAACTCTTTGGGACCCCATGAACTGCAGCACGCCAGGCTTCCCTGTCCTTCACTATCTCCTGGGGCTTGCTCAAACTTATGTCCATTGAGTCAGTGATGCCATCCAACCATCTCATCCTCTGTCCCCCCTTTCTCCCCTTGCCCTCAACCTTTCCCAGCACCAGGGTCTTTTCCAATGAGTCAGTGGCTCTTTGTATGAGGTGGCCAAAGAATTGGAGCTTTAGCAGCAGTCCTTCCAATGAATATTGAGGACTGATTTCCTTTAGAATTGACTGGTTTGATCTCCTTGCTGTCCAAGGGACTCCCAAGAGTCTTCTCCAGAGCCACGATTTGAAAGCATCGATTCTTCGGCACTCAGCCTTATTTATGGTCCAACTCTCACATCCATACATGACTTCTGGGAAAATCATAGCTTTGACTATACGGACCTTTGTTGGCAAAGTGATGTCTCTGCTTTTTAATATGTTGTCTAGGTTTGTCATGGCTTTTCTTCCAAGATGGGGAAAAAGTGGAAACAGTAATAGATTTTATTCTCTTGAGCTCCAAAATCACTGCGGATGGTGACTGCAGCCATGAAATTAAAAGATGCTTTCTCCTTGGAAGAAAAGAAGAGAGAGTCTTTATCATATTAACTACTGATACTAAATGGGAGATTATGCCTGAGATCCAACCACCTTCTAGGGTATGGAAGGTAGGGAGTAAAGAAAACAAGACCATTTATGTGCTGGTAATGATTGAAGCTGGGTTATAGGTAATAGGGTGGGGATCTTCATACTATTTTATCTTCTTCAGTATATGTTTGAAAATTTGTGCAGTAAAATTTTTTAAAAGTTGGGACAAGAAAGAACTCCCTCTTCCATTGCCTCTGGTGATCATCGCATCTGGTGAACATATGTTACTGGCGCTAATGCAGCTATCTTGTGACTAAGAGGGGATAAGCTGGAGGGTGAGATTAACCACCAAGCCTGGCAAAGTGAAAAAAGGAAGGAACTGGGTGCTGGATGGTTATGTTGGGTTGCCAGATTAACCAGCCCAGAATGTGCCTGCTTCAGTATTCCATATTATGCGGGGTAATAAATTAAGCTAATATTTAATTTTTTTGTTGTTACATGTAACTCCACTGATCTAGAAAGGGGAACAGAATGGAGGCCTGGCTCCTCTCTGCTGCAGGGTGCCACCATGGCATCTAAGGGGACACCAGCGTTGTAAGAAAGGTTTGTGAGAAGTGGGTCCTTGCCAAAACTCTGAGTTTTTCTAGCAGATCCAAGTGGCTCCAGGAAATGGAAGCAGTCCCTGCTTGTGGCCTACCTCTCTTGAACCCCAAGGGGCCGGTGTCAGGCTGCACTGGGCTTTGGCTAGAAGGATGGGATGCTAATATTTCAATCATAGACTGCTAGTTTTTGGAGAGGAAATGGCAGAAGCAGAGTTACCGAAGGACAGCTGGCCTTTCTGGCATCCTTCACTACAAGGACAGAGAGAGCTCTTCTCCCTGAACCCTCAACACACAGTAACCACAACCACACAACGTCCACACACAGGGCACAAACAGCATTGTTTCTAACTGATCTCATGGTTCAGCTGGTCTCAGGGGTATCAGCTGCTCTGTAATATATGACAAATCACTGTGGTTAACTTAACCCATCCGGGTCTCCTAGATACGGTCATTAGACATTTGCCAAAAAATGTGCAGAGGGAATTCTGGGGGATAAAAGGAGAAGGTGATGTGGGGAAGGGCCACAAGGCACGATGTCTGGTTCCTCTGGATGCCCCGGAGCTCTGCCCAGGACTCAGAGGTCACATAAACTCAAGCCCAGGCTTTGGAGATGAGATGGGAGGTGAGGGGGGCAGCCTTCTATAAGGAATAGGTCCCAAATCCTCAGTGAGTCTGTTTTCAGTCCCAATTTGGCCCTGATTTTCAAGGCTTTGCTTACGACAGTGACTATAGGCTTCCTTGATAGCTCAGTTGGTGAAGAATCTGCCTGCAATACAGGAGACACTGGTTTGATCCCTGGGTCGGGAAGATCCCCTGGAGAAGGGATAGGTTACTCACTCCAGTATTCTTGCTTGGAGAATCCCCATGGACAGAGGAACCTGGCGGGCTACAGTCTATGGGGTTGCAAAGAGTCAGACATGACTGAATGACTAAGCACACGTGTGTGCACACACACACACACACACATCTTGTTGTTCAGTCACTCAGTTGTGTCTAACTCTTTGTGATCCCATGGACTGTAGCAACCCTTTTAGATACCATGGACTGCAGCACACCAGGTTTCCCTATCCCTCACCATCTCCCCGAGTTTGTCCAAGTTCATGTCTATTGAATCAGTGATACCATCCAACCATCTCATCCTCTGTCACCCTCTTCTCCTGCCTTCAATCTTTACCAGCATCAGGGTCTTTTCCAATGAGATGGCTGTTTCCATCGGGTGGCTAAAGTATTGGAGCTTCAGCTTCAGCATCAGTCCTTCCAATGAATATTCAGGACTGATCTCCTTTTGGATTGACTGGTTGCATCTCCTTGCTGACTAGGGGACTCTCAAGGGTCTTCTCATGTACATATATATATATATGTATATATATATATACACACACACACATATATATGTAAAATATGTATATATATTTATGTATTGGGCAGTGCCATGTCTTGGTTGCAGCACACAAGATCTTTTAGCTGTAGCATTTGAAGTCTTAGTTGTGGCACGTGGGATCTAGTTCCCTGACCTGGGGTTGATCCAGGGTTCCCTGCTTTGGGAGTGTGGCATCTTAGCTACTGAAGCATCAGGGAATGCCCTCAAGTGGTTCTTAACTGGGATCATCAGAATCCCCTGAAGGACTCATTAAAACACAGATTATCTGGCTGCACCGTCTGAGCTTCTGATTGAGCAGGTCCAGGGCCTGAGAATCTGCATTGATGATGGACTTTGAAGTGATGCCTTTTCTGTTGCTCTGGGGAACCCTGATTTGAGAACCACTGGCCTAGAACTTCTTGGCAGGACAATGGGTCTCAGGTATCAGGAAGAAGACAGTCAAACTTTTGTTTGTCGTCACTTTGGGCTGAGGTGGGAGCCAATGATAGATGGCCAGAGAAGGCTCATCCAGGGTGGGAGGAGCCTAGAGTGGTGATGCTCTAAAGTCGTCTGACCAGGAACCAGGAATCTTGGGGTGTTATTTTGCTTCTGAGTCATCTTGCTGTATGACTTGAAAAGATCGTGTTTGCTCCCTGGGCCTCAGTTTAGTGCTTTATAAAATGAGAAGATGGCACTTTTCTGTATGTGTTATAGTTTTCAAGGGGGTTGAGGATAGAGACTCCAAGGCGGTTGTGAGAATGGAGGCAAGTATGCAAAGTGCCTGGTCAGTAAGTGGCAGCTGTGATGACTACTTCGTTATTTTTAATATGTTTTCAAGGCTTGGGGGAGACACAAAGGCAACTCTTCTCCCCCATCTCTTCCTGGAGCCTAGTGACCTTCATGTTGATGGTAGAATCAGAACTTGCAAGTATATGTCTCAGGTTTCCCCCTGGAATGATTATTCTGGGAAATACTAAACTCTCCAAATTTTCTTTCTTTCTTTCTTTTTTAAAACAGCTTTATTGAGATATAATTCACATACCATAAAATTCATTCTTCCAAAGTGTACAATTCAGTGTTTTTATTATATTCAGGGAATTGTGCAACCATCATTTCTATCTGAATTTAGATGGAAGTCCCAAATAGCCATTAGCAGTCACTCCCTATTCTTTTCCTCCCCAACCCCTGGCAGCAGATAACCTACTTAGTATCTCTATACAGATTTATCTGTTCTAGCCAGCTTTTATACATATCTCCCCAAATTTTCTATGAACTGTTCCTTCTCCAGCCCCCCTTTTGATTATTTAATATTTATTGAGGGTCCATTAGGTGCCAAACACAGGACAGGCACTGAGGATGCAAGATGGAAAAAAAAATTCAGACAATCTCCCTGCTCCCTGTGGAACCCATGATCTAGGGGGGAAGCATATGTTATCTGTGAATCACACTGAATAGGTAAAACTTAACAGCGAGAAGTGCTGTGAAGGTCACATCACAAGGGGATGTGACCTAGTTGGGAGGGCAGGACAGGCTTCAGACAGTGACGACAGGGATTGTCTGGGCAGAGGCAGGATAGAGCATCCAGGACAGAGGAGACAGCCTGTGCAAAGGCCCTGAGGCAAGACGAGCATGGTGCATACCTGGAGCTAGGCTGGAGGGCTGTGAATGTATATGTCTCGGGTTTCCCCCTGGAATGATTATTCTGAGAAATACTAAACTCTCCAAATTGTCTTTCTTTTTTAAAGCAGATTTATTGAGATATAATTCACATGCCATAAAATTAATTCTTCCAAAGTGTACAGTTCAGCGTTTTTATTATATTCACGGAATTGTGCAACCATCGTTTCTATCTGAATTTAGGGGGGACATAGAGGCAGCAAGGTCAGCAGGACCATCCTGTGCAGAGCCTCAGAGACTGTGTTAGGGTGTCTAGTCTTCATCCCCAGAGTAAGAGAACCTCTGGAGGTTTATAGCAGAGGCAGTTACATGACCTATGGTGTGTTTTAAATATGTCCTCAGATGCAGTTGGAGTAGAGGTTTCAGGGGGCAGAGCTGGGGGGAGAAGGATCTGTTAGGACAAACTTACAGCAGTGGCCAGTGAAGGGATGCTGGTGACCTACTGGGGTTGGGGGGCACGTTTGAGATGGAAGTAGCTGTATTTGGGGGCCCTTTGGAGTAGATTCCACAGGGCTTGGAGTTGAGTTGGTGACTAGGGTGGCCTGGCTGTCAGGCTTCCTAACTGGGTGGATGGTGGCGGCTCTCACTGAGCTAGGGCAGGATTCCCTCTCTCCTTGCCCGAGTGTGTCAGAGCCCAGCAGGTCACTGGTCACAGCAGGAGTTATAAGCAAGGGATGCTCTGTGTGTGTTTCAGGGTAACATCTAAAACACAGCAGCTGGCACTCAATGATCGACAGCCACCTGCTGTGCCCCCGAACCGTGACAACACTGCACCACCACTGTGTCTTGCTCTTGTCCCCCCTGCCCCCTCCCAGGGGCTGCCTGGCTTCTTGCTGTGGAGACCTGTCTCAGGCTGAGACTCTTACTTTTTTAGGGGGCATCTGTGGCTCCCCCTATGAGGGGAGATTTTTTTTTGTCTCAACTGGAGACCACTTCCTCTTCCTTTTGGAAGGTGGAGCAGGGGAGGGAAAGAAATGGTGCCTGGAGGAGACAGGCTGTGCTCCTGCTAGTGAGCTAGCAGGTGCCCGGGTTCTGAAGCCAGGGGTCCATTCTCGCTCTAGCTGGGTGAGTAGAGGCAGGTCCCCTCCCTCTCTAGAGGGCACCTGTGAAATGGAGGGTGGGGCACTGGCTTGGAGACTGTCTCAGGGCATCTCCAGCTCCAGTCTCTGGGGTTTTGTCTGTGCTCGGAGAACAGGCTGCCTTCCTCCCCAGGGGGTGCTCACAGGTGACCCCGCTCCTTCATCCACAGGCTGCTTCACCATCCCCCTCTCCCCTGGTTGTCAGGCTTTCTCACACACCTGTCACGTCTTCCAGGGGGTTGCTGACTGTGCAGTGCAAGCTGTTTGCATCTCCTCATTCCCTACCAGGGCCTTGGATGGGAGGAGTGTTGGGCAAGTGTCGGAGGGCTGTGAGCATGAGAAACATCCAAGCCATTTCCCCACCCATGTAGGATCTCAGGTGAGAGACTGGGGACTCAGAACTTGCCTTCCTTGGGGAGTGCCAGCAGATGCCTGTAGATTGCTTTGCTCTGGCTCTGATCTTCTCCAGAAACAGGGCCGGCCACCCAGCCATTTCCCCCACCTTCTGGCCCAGACTCTGCACTCTGCTCTCATGTCCCCTCTTCCCAACAAAGGCTTCCTCAGTAGAAAAGAGCTTGGACATACATTGTTTGCCAACACAAGCAACCATCGTAGCCCCAGGGAAGGGGGTTGGAGTAGAGAACCAGGGTGAGGCTTTGCTCTCTACTTGCCAAGACTGGCTCCAGGGAAGGCTCCAGCCCACAGTTCATGAGTCAGGCTGCTGGGGTCCCAGCTGTAGTCTCTCCCTCTTGACTTAATCAAGTCTAAGGCAGGAAGTAGGGGGTGGAGTCCAGGGAGGGCCTTCTGTTACCACAGGGCCCCCCACTCTGCAGCTGGGGAAACTGAGCCCCTGAGAAGGGAGGCAGGCCATTTTATCCTGAGCTCCCCTGCTGAGTTCGTGGAGGGCCAGAATGGAGACAGTTCACTGCCTCTCCTGCAAGTTCCATTAACATATGGGTCCCCCTCACACTCTTGCTTCATCAGCCCTCACACACAAAATCACACTCTAGCCCTTGACTTCACAGATCTTAAAGAACCAGAAAGGGGAGAAAGAGAACTCTATTCTTGCCAGACTTAATATAGATCAGTTTGGTAATGCCATTTCAAATAACTGGATGCTCTGATGTTGCATGGAATAGAACACACATTGCATTTCCACAGGACTTCGGAGTTTATGTCTGTGGCTCCCGGTATCTTCACTCTTTGACCTCACCTTTGACAGAGGAGGAGTGCAATACAGAGAAAAATGACTTGCCCTTGGTCACTTTGTGTTGGGCAGAGTCTAGCCCAGAACAGTCTTCTGACCCCAATCCTTGTCTCTCTCTCCCACTCAGCACTAGATTCTGGGTTCTAATGCCAGCTCAGCTGCAAATGAGCTGTGTGACCTGAGACATGTCATTTCAGCTCTCTGAATCTGCTTCGTAAATGTACTGGCCCTCCAAAATCCTGATGTCATTTCATTCATTCCATGAATGCTGCCTCTCAGGAGGCCCTGAGTCAGGTCCTGGAGCTGTGAGAATGAGTTTTCTAGCTCTCTGCCCACAAAGCGGGAACATATTCAGAGCCCAGGGAGGGTATAGACTAGGAAACCTCATGTGGGGAGAAAACAGCAGGAACCCAAGTCCTCTTTCAGGGGACCCAGAAATTCCTAAGAGAAGTCAGGTCAGAGAATTTCCATCCACACGTTGGCTATGACAAAATGTCTGAACTCAGAAGCAGAAAGATTAGGGGTCTTCATACACTTTACAGAAAGATTCTTTTATTTGGCGATTCTTAAAAGCAAAACTGCTTTCTCCAATTCCCATCTCTGGATTTACAGTGCATTTACAATTGTTAGGAGCACATTTATAGAGTAAAGCAGGAAAGAAAGCAGGAGTTGGGCTTTTTGCCTGACTACTGAACGGGTCTCAGCAACATTGCAAAACCAGCACCCATTCTTATCTCTTAGACTCATTTTTTCCCACCGAAGGCTGTTTGGCCGATACGTGGGTGGTAAGTTTGGAAGCACAGGATGGTTATCATTTACTGAAACCTAACTATGTGCTATAATTAACACCCATTTCACAGATGAGGAAGCTGAGATGCAGAGCTAGGATTTCAATCAGGGCTCTTTGACTGTAAAGGCAGGGCTCTCTGCCCACCTTGCTCAGCCCCGCTCTGGACTAGGACACAGATCAGTCACTGCACTTGGGGGCAGGTGACTAGATTCCAAAATGGATAGATTCAAAGGGTGGAAGAATACTGAGGGCATCAAGACCGTTATGAGAGAAAGGAGACCCTCTCAGGGCGGAGGGTGGGGGTGGGGGTGGGGTGTTCACTATCTCCCATCCAAAGGCAGTGGGACATCCCATCGGCCCAGTGGCTCTGGAAACAAGTAAAGTAAGGGGGGCCGTCAAGTAAAGCGGAGCGGAGGAGCCTAGGAAAGTAAGGGCCGTCACTCCGGGGGAGCCAAAGAGGCCGAGGGGACACTCGCCCAGGGCGCCCGGAGCCCCAGCTCTGGCTCCGCGTGGCACTTCCGATCCGCGCCCTGTGCCCCGCCCACGGGCGCTCTGCGCCCCCTGCTCCGACCCGCGCCCGGCCCCGCCCCGCCAGTGTGCCCACCCCCGGCCCGCCCCGTAGTCCCCTCGCCTGGCTCCCGGAGCGTCCAGGAGCGTCGAGGCGCTGGCGGACCGACCCGCCGGCAGTTGGCACTGGGGACGCTGGCGCGTCGGTCGCTCCGCTCTCCCGCCGGCAGCCACGGGCGCCCGGAGCCAGCGGTCCAGGCGGCGGCGCCGCGCAGGGGGCCGGGATCGGGCGGCAGGAGGCTGCGAGGCGGGAGGCGGCGGCGGCGGAGGAGGAGGCGGAGGCCGGCCGGAGCCCCGATCGCGCCCCAGCGTCGCTTGCAGCCCAGAGCTTGGGGCTCGGCGCCCGCTCGGCCCACAGCCACATGGCTCCTTTCTGCGCACGGCTGTCCTGCCTGTTGCTCTTGCACTGTGCGCTCTGCGCCGCCGCGGGTAGCAGGACTCCAGGTGCGTGCGGGTTGGGTGCGTGGGGGCGCACCGGTTCGGTATGCACGAGGGTCGGGGTGGCCCGAGGTGCCCAGCAGCGTTGAAGTGGGTGGGAGGCTGTGCGCACACTCTGGCTGTGCTCTCTTTTCTTCCCCCAGTGCCGCCGAAGCTGTCGGGGATTTCTCTCCGTTTCTGGTGCGAGACTCCGAAGAGACCCCAGGAGAGGATTGGGGGAGAGAAGCCTTTTCTGAGGGGCTGTGTATCTGTCTCTTTGTCTCAGTGTTTCTTTCTCACTCTCCTCTCTCTCCTCTTTCACTGCCTTCTCTGTCTCCAGCTTGTATGCATGTGTGTACAGATAAGTGCCTGTAGGTGTGTGTCAAGTGGTTGCCCCGCACCCCAGTGAACACCAGGCACTCACACTCTTGCACAAACACACACATATCTCTCTCCCCCAGTATTGTCACCCTGAGCCTTGCACACACCCTCTCGCAGACACCAGACACACTCCACCGTCACCCGTGCAGAATGGGATGCCCTTCTGGTGTCTCTGAGCATGGGGAGGGCGCTCTGGTCTTTCCCCGGCAGAGTGCCTGCTTGTTTGAGCTCTGTTCATGTACGAAAGAGGATCCCTTTGGCTGAAATTTTGAGGGTCTCCTGCTGAGCTGGATAGAACCAGAGGAGAGTTCGTTGTCCCCCACCCCTCATAACTGCCTTGGGCACGAGGGATTTTCAGGACACATCATTTTCTAGGTTTTTATCAGTGCAGTGAAGGGGGCTGGGAGGCAAGAGATAGAGCCGTGTGGAAATGAAAATTCCTCCCAAGCTCCTATCCATGAATCACTCGGCCTGGAAGCCAGGGAGCTGTCATTCCTGCCCAGCCTGGCTGGGCTTAGCGAGAGCTGTGTAAGAACGGGCCGCTGGCACGTAGCCTGGAGCATGGGGCCATGACCTCACACTTAATTCAGTCCGAGTGGGCAGGTCACCCGTGCGTCTCCTTTTATTTTTGAAGATCTATATTTACCCAGCTTGGGGCTGGGCCATGTAGAAATTTCGGCAGCCCTGTGCTGCTTAAAAAAGTTTCCTTTCTAAACTTGGAAAAACGTAGAACCTGTATTCCTTCCCTTCCCTCTCCAGCTCCTCTTTTCTCCCTGATGCATGCCCAGGATGCCCTGAGTTTCTAGGTGTGTTTGTTTTGCCAGCTGTGTTCCAGGAGCTCAGCGAGGAGGGCCCTACCCTAGGCTGGGCTGGTGACTTCAGTTCCCTGGGGAGTTTGGGCACCCCTCTCTTTGCCCAGGGGCTTTCGGGGAATTTCGTTTGTAGTGCCCAAGTTGGAAGGTTTGTTGCTAGAGTGACAGGATTCTGTTTGGCATCATTTACTTTCCTCTGCTAAGTGTAACAAAGACCTGGGGATTATTGCGAGCAATTTGTGTCTAGCAATTTATGAACTTGAACACCCATCATCTGAGTGCAGAGATCCAAGAGCTGAGGAAGCACTGGGTGAGAAAGGGATGAATTTGGGCTAAGAGGGTCCCTCCAAAGTGACCGTCAAGGTTGCAGATCCTTTCCTGTCCCCATGGGGTTTCCAGCTTTGCAACCCGATGAACTGTGCCTGCCAGGCTCCTCTGTCCATGGGATTTTTCAGGCAAGAAAACTGGGGTAGGTAGCCATTCCCTTCTCCAAGGGATCTTCCTGACCGAGGGACTGAACCTGCATCTCTCGTGTCATCTGCATTGCAGGCTGATTCTTTACCTGCCAAGGCATCCGGTAACTCTTTCTTTATTTCCAACAGAGCTGCGCTTCTCAAGAAAACTCAGTGACTATGGTGTGACAGTGCCCTGCAGCACAGATTCTCAGGGACGCTTCCTCTCCCACGTGGTGTCCGGACCAGCGGCAGCCTCCGCAGGGAGTATAAAGGGGGACAGGCCGCCCTCACCACTGTCACACTCCAGTCACCTGCGGGTGGCTCGAAGCCCACTGTGCCCTGAAGGAGTGACCCTGCAGCCTGGCAGGACGGGGCGCTCCTCCCTCTACTTCAATGTCACTGTGTTTGGGGAGGAACTGCACTTATACCTGCGGCCCAACCGGCGGCTGGTTGTGCCCGGAGCCTCGGTGGAGTGGCAGGAGGACTTTCAGGAGCTGTTCCGGCAGCCCTTGCAGAGAGAGTGTGTCTACACCGGGGGTGTCACGGGCATGCCAGGGGCAGCTGTCGCCATCAGCAACTGCGATGGATTGGTAAGGGACAAGCCTCTCATCAAGTTGCACTCCCCCATCCTCTCCCTCACTTCCCACCATCCCCCCCTCCGCCCATGAGCCAGACCAGTGTGGTTTTCTCCTTGGCTCCCATGTGTTTGGGGTTCCTGTGGGCATGGCCTGAAGTTTGGGCCAAGTTGGGGGCTGCGTTGCCTTCCAGAGAGAACCCCACATGCCCCACTGGCCACCAGGTTCACACTCTGTTGGCTTTAAAGTGGCCAAGATAGGATGGTACCTTATCCTGTTGATCCTCCACCATCTACTGACACACCGGGACCACTGTTCACCTGTTAGGGATCTGGGTACAGATGCACGCAGGTGTGAGGCAGGTGTGCTTTGCTGGGGTTGGGTCCTGGCTGCGCCACTCATGAGCCACCATGCTTTGGATATGTTACTTGCCCTCTGGTGGTCCTTTCCCTTACATGTGGAGCGGTGTTTAATCTGCACATATTTACTGTGCGTGCTCCTGTGTCCAGGCTGGCGGATATGGCACTGCCTAAGATAGACATGGCCCCTGCCCTCCTGGACCTGATGTGCTGGTGATGACAATATGACCAACCTCACCAGGCAGCATGGCCAGTGGTTGGCACCTGCTTGGCATATGGTCAAGGCTGTCAGTGTCATCTGCTGTTACTATCTTTACTACTATGTCCTTTCTCATGCCCCACTGTCTCTGGCCGCGAAGCCAGCCTGCTCTTCTGTGGCTCTCTGCTCTGAGTTCCCTTTCTTAGGACTCTGTTTTCCAAGGCACAGGGAACCTCCTGCTAGTTGGTTCCATGTTGCAAACCAGAAAGCCATGGGTGGCTTCTGTCCTTCTCACACTCAACTCCTGCTGGATCCCATTTCCCTCGCTGCTCTATCTGCTGTGTGTCAGGCCCCTGTGAGCCTCCGTGGCAGCTCCAGGGCCTGGATGGGTGCTGTTTTCACGGTCTCTGCTTTACCAGGCACAGGCTGATGTGTCCAGGAAAGGACCTGCTCGCCCCTCTGCCTTTCAGCTTTAAAAGAGGGATGAATCATTTGGTGCAATTGTAAGGGGGGTTCTTTCCTCACTGGCAGGGCTGGGAACACTTCTTACCATTTTCCCATTCTTAAGAAGTGTCTTCCTGCTCAATGTCATGGCTCTTTTGTCTAGATCAGTGTTTCTCAATCTTTTTTTTCATTATCGTCCCCCGGAGGAGCCTTTTAGATACGTTTCCTCTAATTGCTCCCTGATGAAACCCTAATACCATAACTATATTGAATATGTCTTTAAACTCTCTGTGTATCTATGCTTTATGTACAAAATGCATGAATTTTTTTGCTTCCCGAAGAATCAATTTTTGCCCATTGGAGACACCAGAGCCCCCACTGAAAGGCATGGTCTAGGCAGTGGTTGTTTCTTAGAGTGGAGTGTATACCAGAATCACCTGGAATGTGAGGGTTCTGTGGAGCAGACTTGGAGGAACCCAGACGGGAAGGCCAGCTGGAGGAGGCTGAGACCTTGTCCTGCTGCCAGGGTGAGCCTTGGCTGCCAGCCCACCCTGGCTCAACAGTCCAGCGACTCTCCTCAGCAGGAGCCCTCAGTTGGCCTTGGCTAGCACTGTGCAATGGCCACCAGTTTGGGTTGAAAATCTAGAGTGACATGGGAAGTCATCCAGAGACGCAGTGTCTTTATGACAGAAAGCACCAGTGCAGGTCGGTGGCTTGGGCTGAATGACAAGGTCACCTGAAGTCATCAGTCACATGGGCTGTAAGCTGTTCGGTGACAGAGATGGTCTCCTTGACCACCTCCATTAATGTCTATGGGGATCTAAACAAAGGCTTGAGTGGTGATCATTGCCAGTAATAGATAGCTACCCACCCTCTTTGCACTCTGGAAACCTTGTCATTGAACCAGCTCAGCAGGTGTTGACAAGTGGTCACTGGACGCTGATATTGATGACTTGTGGTGGCCTCTGAGTAAACGTTCTCATTGGCTGTGTGACCTGGGCAGGCCACTTCCCCTCTCTGGGCTTATTCTTTCCATTTGTCCAAAGAGGGGCTGCCCTTGCTGCTTGCTGGCAGATGGAAATCGATTCTGCGTGACATTTGCAGAAGTTGGGTCCAGTGTCAGAGGCTGTCCACAGATAGGCTTCTGGAAGCCTGTTCCACAGTAGAACTGAGGCTCTGGGAGTGCCTTGCCTGGTCCCTTCGCCTTTGGTAGGAGGAAGAAGTGGATGTCGTGGGCTGGGCCCCTGCTTGTGCCCTCAGCTGTCTCCAGAGACCAGTCCCTAAGTCCAGCTCTCGGGAATCTCCCCAACCAGTTCCCTGACAGGGATCACGGTCCAGCACAGAGGCCCCCTGCCCAGGCAGGAATTTTCTCACTTCCAGTCCCCTCCAGAAAACTGCCCTATGTCCCATGAGATCAGATGCTCTTCTCTCTCACCCAGCTGAGCCACCTTGGGGTTCAGAGTCCACAGTGCAACCCTTCTGATGATCAGATTTAACTCTGCATCTTTATGTGCCCTCTGGATTTAAACCCCATCTTCCTGCATATCTTAAATACTAAAATACAGTCATTCATTCCAGAAAAATATGTAATGAGAGCTGGCCACAGGCTGGATCCACAGGGAGATGGAAGAAAGTGCAAGTGACACAAATAAGAACAGTGACAGTCACAAGCCATAGCCATAGCCTAGGCGCAGCACACACTGTCATATGCATTCGTTAAGCTCATCCGTTATGTAGGTGGGGAAACTGAGTCATGGGGAGGAGATACGGAGATAACACAGATAGCTTCTATTGGCACAGGACTTCATAGTTTGTAAAACTTTCAGTTGTACAAACTATGCACAACTATGAGTTGTGTATGCATATAGAGTTGTTGCCCTGCCTTGCAGTTAGGTCCCTGCCCTTAGGGAACTTGGGGTACCCCACACATAGCTTCAACATTAACTTTTTGGTTTTCCATAACATAGTGGGGATGGGTACTTGGCAAGTAGGAGTGATTATTATTGTTGTCTTAGCAAAGATGATATTTGAACTGAGCCTTGCAGGATGAATAGAAGTTTGTTAGTGCCAGAGAGGGAGGAGGGCGTTCTGGGCAGAGGAAAGAGCTTGCCAGTGAGGGAGCAGCATGCTGGTGGGGCCAGGGAGGGGATCCTAGAAGACACACTGGGCAGGTGGGCCTTGCTCTGACCATGAAGGAAGCACAGGATGGGAGAGGGGGCCCAGGACAGTGATGTGGCAGTCTGTCATCTGAGAAGTCTGGGCCATGTGTTGGGAGACAGGACTGTGTGATCCCAGGCAAGCTACTATCCTGGGCCTCTCTTGCCTCCTGGGTGTCTCCTGGAGCCTGGACTGGATAAGCTCAGAGCCCTTCCACCTCTGGCATTGGTACTTTGTGACACAGGGCAGGCCTTGATGGAGGAGCTTGAAGCCAGGCTGCTGTAAGTCTATGGTTGACTGCCGCTTCCTGGTGGGGCCTGGGGCCTGTTCTTACCAGGTCTGGGCAGGGCAGCAGGTGCAGAGATGAAGGACATTAGTCCAGAGCTTGGCCTTCATGGCCTGGCAGACTTTCCAGCTGTAAATGGTCTGAACAAACCCACCTTTGTGTGGACAGCCTTGCAGCCTTTTGGACTTGAGCTGTTCTGGTGAGAAGTGCTGTGTCTAAATAGGTGACTTGATCCTCATTTCCAGCTGGAATCTGCAGTGGGAGGCAATGACCATGACCTCTTCCACTTCTGTCATCCCAGAGTCGCTCACCATGGGCACCAGGACAGATACAGGCGGATTCTGTGCACTGTGGTTAAATTCATACCTGAAACTGAGGAGCAGACACGTTATCTTACTTCCTATTGACTCTGCTGGAAGACCTGGTGTGTCAGAGTCAGAAGGGGGTCAGAGGAGGGACCCAAGAATGAAGAAGCTAGGATCCCTGCCCTGGATGAATCTGGAGGGTAATGAGACTCAGACATAAAAGCAGACAGATTGCAACCTTTTGTGAGGCAGCAGGGGGAAGACCCATTTGTTTTGATTAGGTCATCAAGGAAGACTCCTAGAGGAGGTAGAATTGGCTCAAGACTGTTCAGACATTACAAACACAAAAGTGTCAGGCCCTTGGTCAGCAAGAGAGAACTGCTGATCCACGGCAGCCTTGAGGATGTGTAGGGGTGGGGGATAAGGGATGTGGGGAGGCCCAGTCATACCTGTAGGGGGTTTCCTATGGGGTTGGGGGCAGCTGTCAGACATTGGGGTCCCAGATTGGGAGTGGGCCCGGGCAGTGGCAGCAACCTGCTGGACTACTCTGCAGGGCTTCCCTTGGGGAGCCTGAGCAATCAAAGCGGCAGTCCCCTCAATGCTCCTGTGACCCTAAACCTCAGGGTCTGTGGGCAGGGAGGGCCTGGGTCATCTCAGGACCCCTGGTGGGAGGCAGGTGCAGAATAGACTGTCTGCTAATAACTGTGGCTCTGAAGTCCTGGGAAGCACGTGAAAGCCTAGGATGGGGGCCACTTTGTGAGTCCTGGAGGGATTGTGGGTTGCAGGAATGGGGTCAGCAGAATGGGGCCCCTGTGAACCATGTGGAACCCAGGCAGCCAGCCTCCTGAAGGCCACTTACCCCACTGCTGTCTCTGTCTCCTGGGGTTGAGCCTTGCCACCTCTGCACTGGGGTGATGGGGGCCAGACTGCCTCATGTCCTCCCTTTGCCCTCAGTGCCCCTGTGAGTCACAGGCCTGGCGCAGAAGCAGCCGCACGTGTAAGATTTGTCACCATCTGGTTCTGTTTTCCACCCTCTGTAGAACGTGCATTTTTAATGGGTTACAGAGGAGACAGACCCCTGGCAGGCAATGTGGGGAGAGGGCAGGGGAGGCTGATGCCGGCTCTGCTTCCTGCCCCTGCCTAAAGTGCAAGTCCCAGCAGCATTCTGAACCTCAGTCCTTTTGTCTTTAAAATGGAATCACAGTGCCTGGTGGAGGGAGTGTGTATTGGGGATTGACAGTTTAAATGGTCCAGGGTTTCTTAATGAGGTGATGAGATGTCCTAAACTTGATTGCGGCGATGGTTGCACAACTTTATGCAGATACTAAAAACTATCACATTCTGTACTTTAAATGGGTGAATTGTATGGTACATGAATTATGGTTCAATAAAGCTGTTACCAATAGTACTTGGCCTATAGAAAGCCCTGTAACAGGCATTTTTAGTCATTAGGAGGAAAAAGTGATTTTTAATCATTAGGGTGGCAGAAACTGTGGGGTCGCTCTACTCTAGTGCAGATTAGCTGTGTGACCTTAAATAAATTTCTAAATCTCTCTGTGCTTTGGATTCCTCATCTGTAAGGAGGCAAGGAGAACAGTCATCTATAGGTGTTCAGAGGATTAAATAAGTAAAAAAGCGAAGGGTCTGATATATGTTCAGCCTTAAAATATGGGGATTATTAATAGTAACATTTGTTGTTTTTAAAGTAATTACTACAATAATTACAGTTATCATTAATGGTGAGAAATAACTGTAAATATTGTTAAAGTCCCTTGTACTGCAATGGTATGTAGAGTATCAGTGCTCTCTGATGTGAGCCCTAGGCTACCTCTGGTTCCCAGGTTGGCCAAGCCCTGCCTTCCCTCTGCTACGGCAACTTTCTCTGCAGAATGAGTCAAATGATGCTTGTTCAGTGCATGGGAATATATAATGACTGGTCTATAATACCAGTCGTATCCGGACAGATCCGACTTTTAGTCGGATCTGAAAGTATCTGGACAGATACTTTCCAGGGCAGGCAGATACTGAGAGGTGCCAGGTGGAGCATTCTGTTAACAATCTATGGGCCCCTTCCCCCAGCCAGGTCCTTGACCAGGCTCTGGTGATGCAGGGTTGAAACTCACACCTCTCTCCCTGTACTCCAGAACCTACAATTTAAAGAGAAGACAAATATGCACACTAGACAGCATGAGACAAGTTCTGCATAAGGTACTTGGTAGGAGGCCTGCAGGTGAGTAGTAAGGAGAGATACTCAGGGAAGGCTTCTTCACCAACTGAGCTGAGACCTGAGTTCGATCCTGGGGTCGGGAAGATCCCCTGGAGAAGGAAATGGCAAACCACTCCAGTATTCTTGCCAGGGAAATCCCATGGATAGAGGAGCCTCATGAGCTGCAGTCCATAGGGTCGCAAAGAGTCAGGCACGACTGAGTGACTAACTCAACTCAGGGAAGGCGTCACAGTGGAGAGTACTTTTGGACTGAGTATAAAAGCATAAAAGCATCAATAAGAGCTTTTAAAGCCAAGAGGTAGGAATTGTAGGCATTCATAGGGAAGGAAATCTTGTGTCTTCATAGGATTCAGGAAATGGCAAGTCTTCACAGCTCTCTATGGAAGAGGAGAGTGATGAAAACGTAGTTTAGAGAAGCTGTGCCTCCCTGTGGAGCTCAGCCTTGCCCCTGGGCCATAGGGAGCCATGGGAGGTTTGTAAGCAGGAGTCACATCTGTATTTTGGGAAGATGCTAATCTTTCCAGCTGCATCCCAGCACGGTGCCATTGTAGCAGATTTGCCTGGGACTCATCGGTGTCTTTGTGCCAATATCCATCCTTGCCCTGGGTTTGCTCCTTGCTGGTTAGGGAGTAAGTGAGCTTTCCTGACAGCTCCTTGGGAAGCTCCTGGCCCTGCCTTGCTGTCTGTGCCTGTCCTGGGATGTGGAGTATGAGACTTGGAGTTTCAGAGATGCCCTCATCCAACCGTCCAGCATGCCTGTCCCTATACATCTTGACCTGTGGGCTGCCTATCTCTACACGTCTGTGCCAACAGCCATGGAAGGGGCAGAGGATATCTGGCCCCGCACTGATGCAGAGATTGTCTCCTTGCTCCACGTGCTTCTCCAGCCTTGGTGGTGGCACTTGCTCTTCAGACCCTCAACCCTTCCTAGCCGGGCTGGTGTGTTGTCACCTCACTTTGCAGACCCTGCCTTTGCTCATTCTGTTCACATCTCCCACAGTGCCTTCCCCTTCCCTCTGCTTGAGGCATCTGCCATCTTGGCCACCCTGTTCCCAGAAGTCAGGAACTGTCTGATTTCTCTGCATGCTGAGCACGGGGCTGGGCTCATGATACAAGGGAGGTCATGACTTCAGGAGCAGGGCATAACACAAGAAAGAGAAGAGGGCTAAGTGCTAGGGGAGAGGTGGGACTGTGGCAAACTCCTGTTTGAAGGGAGTGCCAGTCTGGTATCACCTTTGAGTATTTTAAGGCAAAATCAGAAATAGGGATCTATAAGCAAAGTATTCTATTTTTTAAGACAGGGCATGGGCCCAATATAGCAATTTTTTTTTTTTTTTTTTTTTGGCCAGTGAGCAGTACGTGCAGGGGATGAGAGCATGACCCCTGCAACCAGACTGCCTTGGTTGAAATCCCAGCCTTACCTTTTTCATGCTTTGTGGCCTTGGGCAATTGCTGAGCCTCTCTATGCCTCTGTTTCCTCATCTGTAAAGTGAGGATAATATTAGTCACTCTATAAGAGTTGTCATGTGTGCAGAGAGCTCTTTTAACCTAGTACCTGATAGGCTTCAGCCCTTGCTATTGAATGATGTGGATTTATTGGTTGAGTCTGCCAATCTGAGGGATTAGGTGTGGGAAAGAAGAGGAGAGGAAGTCAAGAGCACCCCAGTTTTCTGTGTGACACCCCTAGAGGGGTCTCTGGGCCTTCATCTGGGAGGGCAGAGCCTGTTGCTCCCAGCCTCATCCAGGCCTGTTCATTTTTTCCTCAGGCTGCAGCTTGCTCCTTGCCCCAGTTTGCATTCTTCCCCTGGAACATTCCCATTAGTCTCCTGAAGGCCAGGGTCTGAGCCTAGTGACCTGTGTGTCTCTACAACCCCAGCACTTGCCTCAGGATAGACCTTCAGTGGATGCTGTGTGTCGACGGATGGGGAGAGGGAACATAGACGTCTTGCTTTCAGAAGTAGCTCATGCTGGCATCTTCTCACCCCCACCAGAGAGGGAGGAACAGCGTGCCTGAGCTCAGGGACAGGAGGAATTGTGTAGCCATCTTTGCAGTCGTTCTCCCATACAGACCCTAGGCAAGTGGGTTGATCTCTCTGAGCCTCAGTTTCTGTATCTGTAAAGTGGCTATCCCTACCTTGTAGTTTTGTTGATTAGGAATCAGGCACTTAAAAGTGGTGCCACAGTGCCCAGAACAGTAAGTGGTAGTGTTTGCTACTATTATTGTGGGTCTCTTGGGATAAATACAGAAACTGTGGCAGGTTCCATAGTGGGTTTGTTTCCAGACCCCTGGCTGCTCATTCTACTGCTCTTGTTTCTCAGAAGACCAGTGGGGCCTCTGTCTGAGTGGCCCAGGGTCTGGGTCCTGGGTGGTTTTCCACTCCTCAAGGCATCTGATCTTGTAGTCGTACCTTTCTAGTCTCCCCATGGCTGTGCCTTGCTGTCTGCCCTGGGTTAATAATGTATGTAGGATATGGAGTAGAAGCCAGACATCAGCTCACTGCCACTCCTTCCGAGCAGAGCCGGCCTCCCATTCCAGGGAGGGTTGGTCTGGGGGCTGGTTTTATTTTTCTTCCCTGGCATCTTCAGGTTGGCTGGAGGCAGGGTAGCCTCTGGGCTGCTCTGTGGGCTGGTGAATGTGGTAGGGGCTGCGCTTGCTTTCCATCTGCCTTCCAGCCTCAGTGCGGTCCAGGCCCAGGGGTGGGCTTTTGGTGAGGACTCAGGGAATTTCTGCATTTCCTGGACCCTGCAATGGAAAGTTCCCAAACCATCTGCCAGGCCTGGGCTTCTATCTTCAGCATGCAGGCCTTCCCCTGCCTTTAAAGCCTTAGAAACAACAAGAACAACAACAACAGGAAGAACAACAGTAATATTTGTAGACTGCCTCATTTCTGGCAGCTCCAAGGAGCTCCCTATCAGCGTAAATAACCCACGTGTTATGAACACCTCCAGTTCAGCTTCATTGCCAGAGTTCACCCTAACTTTGGCCTGAGTGTGGGCAGCTATGACTGGAAGAGACTTTGGGGGCCTCTCGGTCCCCTCCTCACTTTCCAGACAAGGAAACTGAGGCTCAGGGAAGGGAGACTCCCCCAGGGTCACACAGTGGGTGACCATCAGGGCCAATGGGGTTCAGGCTCTTGAGTCCCAGTCCAGCGCTCCTCCCCCGCCATTATCTCGTGTAGCCTCTGCCGAGGTAGTAAACAGGAATTGCTCCTCAAGGTCATAAACCCTGAAAGGCCAGGACTTGGTGGCCATGACAACGACTTCAGAACATAGGTGCTTAAGGGACTGGTCCATCAATTGCCCCATGGGGGGCGTCCTGGGAGTCCTTGTGCCTGGGTCCTGAGTGGGCGTGTTTGTAAGGCTCCCACTGTAAATGTGAGTGGCTCAACTTCTTCAAGTCATTGTCGTGAAGACTGGGAAGCCCCTTAAAAAAAAAAAATGCCAGCCTCCCTGTTAGCAGTATTTTAAGCTCAAATGAAACTTCCTGGTGCTTGTCAGCTCCAAGTGGCCATTGCCACTGTTTTATCCGTTTTCATAATTTTGGAGGCCAGTGGGCTGCTGTTCTGCACACACTGCTTGTCATGGACTGTGAAAACCCTGTGGTCTCCTTTTCTTCTGCTTTCCATAACATGGCAGAGAGGTCAGTAGAACAGGCCCTTTTAGAGAAACGTCTGAAGGTAGGAGTGTTTGCTAGGGCACAGTCATTCTGAATGTAAACCTTATTCCCAACGGGTTACTTAAAGCCCTTTGTCAGTTTTTGCTTTTAAGCCAGCCAAATATTTGTACCTTTGATCTGTCCAGAAGACACTTATACCCCCAGGGTGCCCCGCCCCGCAGCAGAAGTTCATTTCCGTCCCTTGAGGTTGGCAGGAGCCCACACTCTGAATTAGCTCCTCCAGCGCAGAGAAACCTTGTTGAGCCCTTGATGTTTCATCACCTCATAATTCACAGTCCCGAGGCTGTCCCCTGAGCCACAGCCGCATTTTGTGGGAGAGGTCTCTCTTATTAAGGGCCCAAGAGGGTTCATTTTGGAGACTTGGATTCGAGGATGTCTGCTGAAGGTGATTTTGTTCTGAAGTTGGTCCTGTGTTGTGGATCATTATTTGTCCCCCTGTGGAGAAGCTCACATCTAGAAGAGGGATAGACAGACCTATCTGGGAGGGATAGAGGATCTGCCAGGAATCACTGGAGGGGGCAGTGATGGGAACATTTGAGCTGAGCCAGAAGGGATCCACAGAGCTCTCTGCAGGGCACAGGCATGAGACCAGCGTGGACAAGCATGGCTCCCAGTACAAAACAGGCTCTGTTTGGCTTTCGAGGGGTGATTTTTGTCGCTAATAATCCCCAAAGGGAAACAAACAGCTTGACAAGAATAACAAGTGGTGGGGTGGTCCAAGGGTGATGGCAGTGCCCTCCCTAACGGCCCTCCCCACTTCCATCAATGCCCCTGGCCATCTCTTTACCATCAGCAGCCAGAGCAGTCTTGTTGGAGCCAAGTCCTCCCCATGATACTCCTCCAGGAGAAGCCAAGCAGCCTCCCTCCTTCCAGGCTGCCTGTGACACCCCTGCCATCCCTCCATGGCCCCCTTCACTCTTCTCCCTCCCCAGATGCTGCATGCACCCACCCCTCATCTCACCCCTTGCTTGTCCTCCAGGGTCCCCTCTTAGCAATATCTTCCCTGACTCCCTTATTTAAAATTTCAACCTCCAGTTCTCTCCTCTGCTTCCTGTTTCTCTACTGGTGTGCTATGTTCTTATGGCTGCCTGTCTCACCTCTGGTGAAGGTCGGCCCCAAGTGAGGAGGGATTTTTGGCTGTGTCCCCTGCACACCTGGAATGGGGTCTGCTCAGCAATCATCTGAGGAATGAATGAGTAGTATTACAGACAGAGGTTTAGGAGAAGTAAACTGCAGAGATGTAAGTGAACATGTAGAGTGAGTGGGGAACCTGGTGAGTGGCCTGAGTGACTGCTGCTGCTGCTCCTAAGTCGCTTCAGTCGTGTCTGACTCTGTGCGACCCCATGGACAGCAGCCCACCAGGCTCCGCCATCCCTGGGATTCTCCAGGCAAGAACACTGGAGTGAGTTGCCATTTCCTTGTCCAATGCATGAAAGTGAAAAGTGAAAGTGAAATCGCTCAGTCGTGTCCGACTCATAGTGACTGCATGGACTGCAGCCTACCAGGCTCCTCCATCCATGGGATTTTCCAGGCAAGAGTACTGGAGTGGGGTGCCATTGCCTTCTCTGCCTGAGTGACTGGGACGTGGGCATTTGAACTGCTAGTAATAGGGGTTAACACAAACAAGCTCTGGGGAAGTGTCAGAGTTCTAAAAAACTTGGAAAACATACAAACAGTGCCGGGCCCTGGGCAGGGTTAAAGATAACAATGGGCCTCATTTGATGGTGCTTTCTAGCTAATGTGGTTTTGTCCACTTCTCCCCTCTGTAGAGGAAGGCAGTGATGCCTAAATGTTGTCAGGAGACTGTCAGGAGTTCAGGCATCTAGGTCCACTCATCTTTCCATTCTCCTGTGCTCACGTGCCTTCTGTAGTGCCCTCTGGAGTAGGCTGATGTCAGGGTGGATCAGAGGGGAGCCCTGGCTGGGACAAGTGACCTGCTGGGGCCCAGCCCTCAGCTGCAGCCGCACCTTTTCCTGGCACCACCCCACCATCCTCTGGCTTGCCTCTGATCTGTAGGATTCAGGCCTTGATGGGGGGAACCATTCCCCAGCTCAGGGCCTGGCAGCCACACTGCCTCCTGGCATTTGAGGGCTAGTTCCTGTCTCCTCGTCTTGAAGCCCCGACTGCTGCCAGGACTTTGAGCCAATCAGGGGGCCAGGCAGAGCTCCCAGCCCAAGCTTGGTGGGCCATCCATGGTGGTGACAGAGGGATAAGCCTCAGAGCCACGTGGCTCCTAGGCACGGGGAATGGAAACTGGTGGCGGCTGCCAGCCTGGCAAGGTCTGCCCTGGACTCTGCCTGGGCTCCAGGGTGGGGGTTTGCCGCACAAGGGGACTCTCTGAGCACCTGCAGGTGAGGCCCTGCCCTGCTGCTAGGCCAGGACCCATGCTGCTGGGAGGCAGGGCATCATAAGAAGTGAGTGCCCTCCCTTTAAGCACATTTGCCAGGCTGGAAGAAGTTGCAAGAAGATCTAAGCAACTCTGTTCTCCAAGGGGCCAGAGGACAGAATCACTCACTGCTTTCAGCAGCAGCAGCAGCATAGAAAAGATATTGTTACTAATTGTCCTTAATCTCTGCACTGTGGGCTCCTAGCTGGGGGGTTGTGACATCATTGACTGGCCACTGGCCACACCAGTAGGTCACAGATTCCCTCCTTGCTTCCCAGACACACTCAGCTCAGGGCAGTTTTAGCAACTCACTCCTCACTCACAGTGGAGTGACACCTCAAGGGGAGAGGGTGGCAAGGTTCTGAGACAGCACCTAAGGCATAAATCACATTTGGTCCAGGTGATCCTTGGCCATGCTCAGCCCAGGAAGATGCTCACACTGTAACAGGTGTGCAGTCACCCGGCCTGTCCTGGCTCCCCTTCCCCGAATCCCATTCGGTCAGGGAGTGTACTCATTGTCCTTTGTCCCCTCTCTTTCTTGTGCATTTCCTGTATAATGGCAAACTAATTCTGGTCGAACACAGCCTGCTGCTACTGCTCTTTTTGTGAAACATGGATGATCACTTAAACATCCATTTCGTACCATTGCACCATTTGGAAGCTTCCAGAATTGAGGCCAGGGGTTCCGAGCCCTGGCTGCACATTAGAATCACCTGTGCAGGTTTGAGACACTACTGATGCTTGCTCCCCTGACCCCACCACAGATATAATTCATTTGTCTGGGCTGTGGCCTGGGCATTAGGCGTTCTGCAGATTCCACAGGTGATACTAATGGGCATCAAGGGGTAAGACCCACTGTAGTAGCATTCTGGGAAAGTCTGCTTTGTGTTTGATGGAAAAGCTGGGGAATCGGGAGAGCCAGGCTGAAGAAGGAAGGAAAGACTACCCTGCCTGGTGTTAGGTTGGGCTTCAGGAGGGGACATTTTCCTCTCATTATGTCATTCCCTTTAGTTTCAGGAGTGGAGACTGAGGCTTGGAAAGCATCACCCAGCAGCTTGAGTTGGAGCAAATTCCGGGAGATAGTTAAGGACAGGGAAGCCTGGTGTGCTGCAGTCCATGGGGTCGCAGAGAGTCAGACACGACTTAGTGACTGAACAACAACAACCCAGCTGGCAAAGGTGCTGCCTGGGTCCCAGCCACAGGTGTTTCACTCCCAGGTGTAGCTGCTACATCCTTTACAAGGAGGTTGGGTGATAGAAGACAGGGGTTCCATTGGGTTTATTTCCTTTTAAACTTTGTTTTAAAATCATTGTTATGCAATTTTTAGTTGCTTATTGTAGCAGGCAAACGTTCTGTGCAGAATCAGCTTTCCTATTTAGATAGGGGAATCAGAAAAGTTAGAAGACACCTAAACGTTTATAGAGAAGGAAATTGCCTACAACTTCACACTTAGGTGGTACATTTTCACTAACCTTTTGTCTGCCTGTGTTCCTTTTAAAAATGTTTTGTTGGAGTATAGTTGCTTTACAATGTTGTGTTAGTTTCTGCTGTACAGCAGAGTGAATCCGTTATACTATACATATATCCACTCTTTTTTAGATTTCCTCCCCATTTAGGTCACCACAGAGCATTGAGGAGAGTCCCCTGTGCTGTAAGTAGGTCCTCATTAATTATTTTATACATAGTAGTGTATGTACACTAGCCAATCCCAATCTCCCAGTCCATCCCACCCTCTACTCCCCACCTTGGTAACCATAAGTTTGTTCTGTACATCTATGACTCTCTTTGTCTGCCCATGTTCTTTCTCACATTTACAATTCCTGAGAACCAGCCTCTTCTTAGTAAGGACTTTTTCCGTAAGGATGCTTAACCATTGGTATTTTTTCTCAGGGATTTCTTCCTATGTACAGACAGGGGATCTGAGCAGGTCAAAGCCAGGTTGCAGTGGAGCCAGGACTTAGGGGTGAACCATCCATAGTTCCAGAATGTTGCTCCCTTCATGAGCCACTGGTACTCCCAGGCCCACTTTGAATCATAGTCATGCTAATCATGGCAGCACAGCAAACTCTAACACTTAGACAGCCTTGCTGCTGGCTCGGACTGTTCTAGATTCTCCATGTGTGTTTCTCCAAGCAACTCATAAGATCAGTACCCTTATAGTCCTGAAGCACAGGGATGTTTAGTAACTTGTCCAAGACTCCATGGTTTGAGCCATGGCAGGCCCCAGGGATCCTGGCTCTAGGGTCTCTGCACTGACCCAGCACACCCACCACATTGCTTCTCCTTGAGAAGGGTCTTTGCTGCCAATGGACTGCTAGCTTCCCTAGCCTTTCACCCAGCAGCTCCCAGGGTGTGGGGCCTGCAGAGGTCATGACCCTGGAAGTGGGCCGAGCCCGCACGCGTTCATCCCAGAAAATTGCCTCCAGCTGGTGGAGGCCGTCTGCTTCCTGGGTCTCTTCCGAGCCTCCGGCGGTTCTGGGAGCCCTGATGCCGCCCGTGTGGGGTGTGTGTTGCTCTTTGGGGCCAAGCCTGGCGGCTCCCGGCTCCATCCTCTGAGGGTACCTTCCTCCAGCCTGTCCCCAGGGCTGCAGCTCGGCGTGAATCAGCTTTCAGACTCTCCTTGGCTTGGGCCCAGGCCTTGGCAGCCCAGCGTCCAGCAGAGCTCCTGTGGCTTGGGGCTTCACATCAGGTTTGAATTATGTGGAATCTCAGTGTCCGCAGGCTTTCATCCTGGCTGTGCTGAGTCACGCTTCCGTGGTAGCAGGCAGCCTGTATGCCTCCTGCATGTGAGTTGGCTGAGGGCATGTGTGGTGTTCGCCTGCTCGTGTGTTGTGTCTCTGTGTGTATTGTCCCTTTCTGTGCTCTGGGTGCTGCATGTCCCTTGTTTCCACGCGTATATGTCATTTCTCTGCCTGTCTCATATCTCTGTGTATACCAGCCTTATTAACGGCTTTATTGAGATACAATCTACATACCATGCAAGTCACCCATTTAATGTGTACAGTTCAGTGGATTTTTATTAAATGCACAGAGCCATGTAATTATCGTGTCTGTGTACTCAGTCTTGTCTGCCTCTTTGCGACCCCATGGACTGTAGCCCACCAGGCTCCTCTATCCATGGGGTTTTCCAGGCAAAAATACTGGGGTGGGTTGCCATTTCCTCCTCCAGGGGATCTTTCTGATCCAGGGATCAAACCTGTGTCTCTTGAGTCTCCTGCTCTGGCAAGCAGATTCTTTACCACTGCCCCACCTGGGAAGCCCATGTAATTATTACCATGTTTAATTTTAGAACATTTTCACTATCTCAAAAAGAAGCTCTGTGTCTTTTGTCAGCACCTGCCACCCCAAATTCATTACCTCAGCCCCTGGCAGCCACTAATCTATTTTTTGTCTCTATAGATTTCCCTGTTTTAGATTTTTACATGAATGGAATTGTATAATATGTGACTTTTTGTGATTGACTTCTTTCGCTTAGCATAATGTTTTCAAAATTCATCCATGTAGAATTTTTCAGCATTTCTTTCTTTTTTATGGCTGAATAACATTCCATTGTACAGATACACTACATTTTGCTTATCCATTCATCTGCTGATGGGCATTTGGGTTGTTTCCACATCTTGGCTGCAGTGGACGCTTGTGTAAAGGTTTTTGTAGACTTATGTTTTCATTTCTCTTGAGTTTATACTGAGTAGAATTGCTGGCTCATGTGGAAACTCTGTTTAATATTTTGTGAACTGCCAGACTGTTTTCCAAAGCGGCTGCATCATTTTACATTCTCACCAACAATTTATGGGGGTTACAGTTTCTCCACATCCCTGTCAACACTTATTAGTGTCTGACTTTTTGATTCTAGCCATCCTTGTGGGTGTGTAGTATCTCACGGTGGTTATGATGTGCATTTCCATAATGACTAATGATGCTGTGCATCTTTTCATGTGCTTAATGGCCATTTGTATATTTTCCTTAGAGAAATGCTCAGATTCTTTCCCCATTTTTATTTCATTTCTTTTGCTTTATTTTTTTGAATTTACTTATTTGTTAATTTATTTATTTGGCTACCGGGTCTTAGTTGCAGCAAGCAGGATCTCAGTTGTGGCATGTAGGATTGAACCTGGGCCCCCTGCATTGGGAGCATGGCGTCTTAGCCACTGGACCACCAGGAAAGTCCCTCTATCCCCATTTTAAAATTGGGTTGTCTTTTTATTACTGAGCAGTAAGTGTTCTTTATATATGTTAGGTATGTCACTCACAAGGAGAGCTGAGGCTGGTTTCTTATGTTTATGTACCCCCACCGTCAAGCCCAGCATGCAGTAGATGCTTCATGAAAACATGAGGACCTATTGAGGGAGGAAAGGGTGGCCTCAGGGTATAGGGGTTTGTGGGTAGGGCTGCCCCCACAACACTTGTCAGGAATCAGACAATGGCCCAGGATGATCTCTCAGAGGGGCTGGTCCCTGCAGGCTATGTCGGATGCATCTTTCATCCAACTGAGTTAACAAAACTGTGAGGGAAGTTGGAAGACCTGCAAAAGCCTAATCCCTGGGTCCACCCGTTCCCTTGATTTTTGACTTGAGCAACTAGGGAAAAGAGTTTCATTTGCTGAGATGGGGAAGGCAAGGGGAGGAATAGGTCTGTTTTAAAGGTTGAGGTGCCCAACAGAAGCCCAGGGTCTGTGTCAAGGAGGCTGTTGGACATTCCTCCATGGAGTTCTGGGAGGGGTCAGGGCTGAGAATGTAATTTGGGCTGCTGCTGCTGCTAAGTCGCTTCAGTCGTGTCCGACTCTGTGCAACCCCATAGACGGTAGCCCACCAGGCTCCTCGTCCATGGGATTTTCCAGGCAAGAGTACTGGAGTGGGTTGCCATTGCCTTCTCCTGTAATTTGGGAGGTATCTGCAAATACATGGTATGTAAAGCCATGGGATCAGGCGAAGTCCCCAGGGAGCATGTGTGTGGCTGAAGGAGCTGAGAGAGACCAGGACAAAGAAATGATGTCTGGCTCTGAATACATGAGGTCTCAGGTGACTATGACGAGGGCAATTTCTAGGAAGTAGTGGTTCTAGAAGTCCCTGTGGGGTGGATAGAGAAGAGGTACAAGGCACAGAAGTGGAGGCAGTGAGAAGTGTGGACAGCTGTGCTGTGGAGGGAGAAAGAGACCCTGGCAATAGCTGGGCAGGGCTGGGAGGGAATTGCACAGAGATCAAGTGCATTCATGTGTCAGCGAAATGATCCAGGAGAGAGGGAGGGCCTGGTGATGCGGTAAAGAGGGATGCTAATTGCAGGAGTTAAGTCTTGAGGAGGTGAGATGGGGATGGTCCTAAGCTCAGGGTATGGTGGGAGGAGGGGGGGGCACAGCTATGGGAGTTCATGCTGTGATGGGAGGGCGTGCTTGATGGTGTCTGTTTTCTCCTTGAAAACAGGAGAGAGTGGGGGTGGGGACGGTGTTAGACGTCCAAGCCCAAGGGAAAGTGAGAACACCGGTGTAACTGGTAGTGCTGCAGATTCCCCAGTCAGCATTATGTTCACCTGAGAGCTCTGGCCACTGATTTCAGGTGAGACTTGTGAGGACCATGTGCATTTCCTCTGTCAGTGTGCAGACACGGAGTGGGTGGAGACTTGGGTTAAACCGGGACAGAGGCTTCTCTGGGAGAGCAGGATGGAGGGAAGTGTGGGAGAGAGTTATGAGTGTTTGCAGAACTATTATGTATTGTGATGGAGAAGTCCAAGGTGATGAGAAGGGAAGTAAGAACTTGGAGGGGAGATTGACAGTGGTGGAATGGTGGGTTCATGTGTTGGAAGTCTTAATGAAGTTTAGTGGTAGCTGGAGCCAGCATGTTGGAGTTATTGAGGGAGACAAGGAGATACCCACAGTCAAAGTTTCTGAGGTTGTAGCAGGTGATATGGTCTTGGGGGGAGCCTGGCTGGCAGTGGCTGGGGATAGAAGCAGGTGGCTATATTGGGGGAGAACCTGGCGGAAGCCACTTCTGATTCTCATGCCAATCCTAGTTGTGTGCATCGTCCCAGCCTCCACTTGCTGGGTTATCTTTTGTCTCTTCCAGTGGCATAGTTTCAGGTTAAATTTGCTGGAAGCCTAGAACCTAAGACAGCACAGCTGGCAGTAAAAGCCTCGTGATGGAATTCCCAGAACAAGTTCAAGCCTGAGAACACACTCTCCTTGGGAGGTGGCAGGATGCTTGGGTTGGGGGTGGCCTGCACTGCTTGATTCCCTACTGGGGAGGCCCCACAGAGACTGGCTTTGGAACGAGAAGGAAGGGGAGACTGGCCCACTACTCCATCTTGAAATGGGCCCTCCTTCTGGGCATTTGACACAAGTTAGCCAATCTGAGAGTGCAGCAAGAGACCTCAGGATTCCCTTTTCCCAGAGGACCTGCAGCTGTCCTCTCAGAGTCAAGCCACTGGCTCTGCCTGGACCCAAGTCTGCCCCTTGCTCACTGTCTCTGCATCTGACTCAGCACAGATGGACCCTTGCCCTAGTCCTAGGCATCCCTTGGGGATTTCTTTCTGTGGCCTCCCTGGAGATCTGACTGTTGGTTCATTGTACCCTCACCTCCCAGTTTACATGCAAGTATGTGCAACTTTACAGTAAACATGTTATTCTAACATGTATGTACTAATTTCAAAATAATGTGACTTCAATTATCTGCTAAAATATTTGAGTCCTCACCCTGATGACAGATAGCTGCTGGTAACCAAGTGAACTCATTTATGACCCACAGTAGTCACCTATCCAGTCATCACCTGGCTCCTTCAGGTGACCTGGAATTACGCTTTGGACTTGGGTTTTTTCCTGAGGGGAAACTGGACTGGAAAACCACAGTTAGCATGACCTGAAGGCCTCTGGATGAAGATTGCAGCAGCAGGTGTCACCTTTGCAACCAAAAACAACGTCACAGCCATACTAGAAAATTCAAACCGGCCCCTCCATCAGCCACGCACCTTCCAGGAAAGGACCCTCAGAAGCAGCCTTGTTAAAGGGTTCAGACCAGGGCAGAGGGGGCCGGGCCTGCCCACTGGTGGGTTTCTATTTGGAGAAATTGCCTGAGGGCCTGTACGATGTGTGGTCCAATTGGATAGAATCAGCTATTTGTTGTTGTTTTTATTGCATGAAGATCCTTTCCAGTATATATTTCCTGCTTACTGTTTCCAGAAGAATAAGTTATGGGTGAAAACAGATATGGCTGACATTTATTTTCCATTCTACCAGGATTTATTTTCTCCCCCTTTCTTGATTTCTTATACAGAAATTCGATTTGATTTTAGTGTCTTAAAATTAGCTACCACTTTTCAGAAATATAAACATCTCATAAATTGAGAGACAGGAGTAATTAAGAGAGGAGGGGGAGAGACAGAAAGTTCCTGTTGCCAGTCTGTCTGCCCTGAGTGTTGCCTGGTTTCCTGGCCAGGGCAGTGCTGAAGGAGAGCATGGGCCAAACCTCTCCTGATGCAGATGGGGAAACCAAGGGCCTTGGGGAGGGACCAGCCCAGGCTGCCTCCTGATCTGGTGGCTGGGCCTGCCTTCCCATCCCTTCTCCAGGAGGAGGGTCTTAGACACTAAGAGTGAGCCCAGACCTGGATTGGAATTGCTTGTCAAGACCTGGGGGTGATGCCCAAAATACATGAAGATGATCATTAGGGAGGTCCTGCCTTCAGTGCCAGGGAGGGCTGGTGAGATCCTCAGTTACAGAGAGGTTTGAAGCTTATTTTCCAGGTTGCATGTCAGAGCCTTGGGTCTTCTCCCTAAACAGTTCACTGGGGTGGGAAAATAGGGGTTCTTCTAGCTGTTCCCTGGGGAGAGGCCTGAGGATGTGTTGGGGGGCTAGACTAGTCCCAGGAATCCCGGGCTTCCTTGTCTGCTGGAGCCGAGCTGGTGTGTGAGGTGGGAGTCCTTTCAGGGGAGCAGTCACCTGGGCAGTGAGCGGAGTTGGCTCCCTTTAGGGCTGAATGCTGATGCTTCTGCTCATCCTCACGGCAGTGGTAGAAGGTGGACTGGTTTCCATCGAGTGTTTTTGCCCAGAGGTGGGAAGTGAACAACCTGCTTGCTCTGCAAGGTCAGTCCCAGAGGCCCAGGGACTTGCAGATGGGACTGTGAGAGGAACGTCTCCTTGCTCCAAATGGGCCCCCAGGTCAGAAGCGGGCCCCGGGATGGCCTGAGGTAATAGAGCCTAGTGATGAAGAGCCACACGGAGCTGAGCTCTGCTCTGGTGCTGTCCCTGACTTGATGAGTGACTCCGGGCAAGTTATTTAACCATTCCGTACCTCTGTTTCCTCATCCATGAGATGGGTCTAATATAAATGCCTACCTCATAGGGTTGTTGTAAAGATGAATTAAGATGTGTAAATGTGAGTGGCAGATACTGTTAGTGTTGCTATTCAGTCGATAAGTGGTGTCCAACTCTTCGCGACCCCATGGACTGTAGCACACCAGGCTCCTCCGTTCTTCACTGTCTCCCGGGGTTTGCTCAAATTCGTGTCCATTGAGTCAGTGATGCTATCTCACTCATTACTAGCAATGATAATAAGACTTCACCAAGGACAGAATGCAGGGAAGTGTGTCGAGCTCAGTATGACAGTAAAAGTGTCCCCGCAGAGACCAGGTTACATCTTGAGAGGGGGAGCTCTCTGTCACTAGAGGCATCCAAGCAAATATCAGAGGCCCCCTGACTAGCGTATTGAAGCTGGAGACTGGGGCAGACGTGGTGATCTTGAAAGGGGGACATGAGCCGGAAGGGAGTGCCTTGTAGCCCAGCCCATTCTGTGAGCATTTTTCTGAACTCTGCAACCCTCATGGGAGGCCCTGAGGTCTGGTGGCCATGGTGACTCTGGGTGGTGAGGCACAGGGAATGCCAGATTCTGGAGAATCCTCTGGGGCAGTGGGTTAACCAAGTTCCAGAATAGGGGAGGCTACGGTGAAGTGACCCAGTGTGTATGTGTAGGGGGGTCACTGAATGGAGTCTTCTGCCCCCTGGTCTAGAGAACTCTCTCTCCTCTGCTAGAGTTTGGCCTGGATGAAGCACAGGTCATCTGACTTCTGCTGTAAGGGTCTCTTGCTTTGCTTGGTCCAGGGGGGCTTCAGTGGGGTGGGAGCACTGACCTTGGGGATTAGACAGAGGTACAGAAGGTGGGATGGGATGGATGGGCGGGGACCTTGGTGGAGAGTCTCTCTTGGCAGCTGAGCTGCAGTAGCTTTGGGTGGAAAGCCCTGGGCCCTGCCGCCCTGTGTACCCTGGAAGACTGGCTTCCTTCAGGGGCTGTGCATATCCTCAGTGGCAGAGGCTCTTCGACTTGGCCATGACTTATGCAGGGCTTCCCTGGTGGCTCAGACGACAAAGAGTCTACCTGCAATGCAGGAGACCCGGGTTTGATCCCTGGGTTGGGAAGATCCCTTGGAGAAGGAATGGCTACCCAGTCCAGTATTCTTGCTTGGAGAATTCCATGGACAGAGGAGCTGGGCAGGCTACTGTCCATGGGATTGCATAGAGTCAGACGTGTCTGATTGACTAACACACTTTCTGTGCAGGTTTGGCATAGCCTCTGCCCATGAGCCTGAATGCCTCCCCAACCCCACATGGCCCTTCCTGCTCCTACATCTGCATTCAGGTCCCTTACTTGCTGTGTCCTTTCCAGCTCATGTGGGTTTCTTTTGCCACCCTATCAGTTTCTCCCTTCTTTCACCATAGAAATTACTTTCCCTCTGGCCATGGGGATCGAGCGAGAACTACCAATCCCAGGGTGACCATGAGAGTCAGGCCAGACTGACCACAGGTCCCCTGGGCTGTACCAGATGGGACTATGCAAGGAAAGCCTTCTTGTCTCTGGTGTCAGAGCAGAGATGTACCTGTGAGAACATACCTTGTCTGGGAGAGTGAAGCTGATGCAGAGGGTTTGTGAGGAGGGTGCGGAGAGAGCCAAGGCATTGCTGCTGCTGCTGCTGCTGTCGCTTCAGTCGTGTCTGAATCTGTGCGACCCCATAGATGGCAGCTCACCAGGCTCTGCCGTCCCTGGGATTCTCCAGGCAAGAATACTGGAGTGGATTGCCATTTCCTTCTCCAGTGCATGAAAGGGAAAAGTGAAAGTGAAAAGTTGCTCAGTCATGTCTGACTCTTAGCAACCCCATAGACTGTAGCCTACCAGGCTCCTCTGTTCATGGAATTTTCCAGGCAAGAGTACTGGAGTGGGGTGCCATTGCCTTCTCCGGAGCCAACACATTGGGCCCCTCATTTCCAGTGCCTGCACCTGCCATGGTTTGTCCAGGGACCTACACGCTCCCCTCTGGTCCAAGAGGGTGCAAGCTGAATTTCTGCCCCTTGCAACCATGAGCCTGATGGATCCCTGTCCATCAGGTACACCTGCCAGAGCACCAAGCCCAACAGTTTGGCCATCTTCTGCTTCTCTGTGGCCTCCTCTATCCAGATGATGAACAACTCACAGCCAAAGGCCGGGCCTCATTATCTGTTTTTCACTGCCCTGGGCACGTGGCAGGTGCAAAAGTTAAAAAGAGAAAGCACTTTAAAAGAAAGGATGCCTGCTTAATATAGAGTTTGACGTTGACATTTTAATAAGCAGACTGGAGCTTTTGCAGACAGTTGAGTGTCCTCTGATAAAATGGTTACCTTGAGGAGCTCCAGACTTACTCTGGTAATGCTGCTAATTTCCCTAGAACATTTTTTGGCCTCCTGATTGGTGCAGAAGGCAGCTATCTTGGTTCTGATCCAAAATGACGTTGGCAGTTTGATGAAGACACATAGCTGGGAAGGACAGGAGGAAGATGGGTTGTTCTGGGAGGTTCAATGTCGTGTGTGCAGGAAGCCTTGAAGGGAGTTCCCTAAGAAACAAGCTCAAAACAGACTGAGGTGGGAAAACTGGTGGAATTTAGTTGCGTAAAGTAATGACTGCTTTAAAAAGAGGCAGCTCCTATTCAAACAGGAAGGCCCAATAGATTTATAAAAATGGTTTCCTTCATTCCCTGTTTTGTGTTCACAGCTGCATTCCCAGTGTCTGGCACAAGGCTGGTATGTAGTAGGCACTCCATAGGTGTTTGTTGAATGAGTGAAGGAATTCAACAAGTAAGTATTTATTAAGGATTGCCTCCTATCGTCCAGGCACCGTGGCAGGTGTCCCTCACTGCTTTAAAGAGCTGACGTGTGCATGGGGGCGGGAGACTGTATAGCTACACTCGTATTCACACACACTTCGTTATATATTTCATTTACCCCTGTGAATATTGCCTTCATCTGGGACCTAATGACATGTTGGTTGGGCTTGGCCAAGGTTATATTTTTATGTTTTTTATTTCCAAAGCCAGCACTTGATATTTTTAAGGGACTATTGATGCAGGTGAAAAATCAGATTAAAACATCGAGCACACACTCCTGGGGCACTGTCCTTGCTCGTTTATTGTCAGCAAACGCAAGCTGCACACACACGCTTTAAATCTGAAATAACAGCACTCTTTGCTGGAATTGGGGTCCAGTGCCCACCTTAGGGGGGCTTCCCAGGTGGCATTGATGGTAAAGAACCCGCCTACCAATGCAGGAGACATAAGAGATGCAGGTTCAATCCCTGGGTCGGGAAGATCCCCTGGAAGAGGGCATGGCAACCCACTCCAGTATTCTTGCCTGGAGAATCCCATGGGCAGAGGAGCCTGGCAGGCTACAGTCCATGGGGTTGCAAAGAGTTGGACATGACTGAAGCGACTTAGCATGCATGCACCTTTGTTTAGAGGAAATGTTACATGGAACCCCATGAGTGCACAGCACAGAAAAAGTGGATCTGTTATGGACACGATGGGAGGGAGTGAGGGAAGGAGAGAGTGGGACGAATGGAGAGAGTAGCGTGGAAACATCTACACTACCATATGTAAAATAGATAGCCAGTGGAAATTTGCTGTATGACTCAGGGAACTCAAGCCAGGGCTCTGTGACAACCTAGAGGGGTGAGATGGGGAGGGAGGTGGGAGGGAGGTTCAAGAGGGAGGGAACATATGTATACCTATGGCTGATTCATGTTGATGTATGGCAGGAACCAGCACAATGTTGTAAGGCAATTATCCTTCAATTAGAAATAAATCAAAGAAAAAGAAAAGTGGCTCTGCTCTGCTTGCGATGGGCATGGGGGCCCTGCTCGACCACCTAACACCCTCTTCCCACTTCCCTGCTGGCATCCGAGGGTCCCCAAGCCCCTAGAGGAAGAGCCTGCTCTCGTGTGGTCACACTCATTTGCACACACATGCACACCTGTTCTGCTGTGTATTCACGTCTCTGCTCTCTCCCCCTTCCCCCCTGCTTGCCACATCCCTGGTTCAGGCTGGCCTCATCCGTACGGACAGCACTGACTACTTCATCGAGCCCTTCCAGCGTGGGCAGCAGGAGATGGAGGCCAGCGGGAGGAAGCACGTGGTGTACCGGCGGGAAGTCGTCAGGCAGCCATGGACAGAGCCCCTCGGGGACCTTCACAATGAAGGTAGGCTGTGGTTGGGGGTGCCACGTCTACCTCCCTCCACATCACAGGGATGTTTTTTTCAGGTAACTTCTGGCCTGGGCTTTTCAACTCCTGGCCTCAGTCTTCTCGTTGGTGTAATGGGTCTGGGCCACATAGATCTACTGCACCAGCAGGGAAATTGCCCTCCATTTTAGGGGCTACCATAGCAGGCTGGAGTGGGGGCCAGAGGAGTGACTTGAGCCCCCTGAGTCTTGAGCCCCTCCTTGAGTCTCAGAGGGGCTCAGCGTTGCTTTGCAAAGCTGTTCCTCTGCCAGGACAGAAGGTGGAATGACTGCAGTTAGCTTCTCCCCCTGGAAATCATCTCCACCCCTGGGAACCACAGGAAGGAGTTTCTTTGGGCACTCCTAGGGAGACTGCCTGGGGTCAGGCTACCAGTCAGCTCTGTGTTCAAAAGACCGTTTAAAAATCCTACCTCCAGGGACTTCCCTGTGGTCCAGTGGTTGAGAATCTGCCTGCCAATGCAGGGGTCACGGATTCAACTGTTGGTCCGGGAAGATTCCACACGCCAGGGAGCAACTAAGCCCATGTGCCCCAACTACTACAGCCTGCACACCCTAGAGGCTGTGCTCCGCAACAAGAGAAGCCACTGCAATGAGAAGCCCGTGCACCACAACTAGAGAGTAGCCCCCACTTGCTGCAACTGGAGAAAAGACCATGAGCAGCAACAAGGACCCAGTGCAGCCAAAAATAAATGAATAAATAATTTTTTTAAAAAACAGCTTAAATGTGAAAAAAAAAAAGATATCCTACCTCCAATGTCGTTTACTGTGTGACCTTAAGCAAGTTACTTAACATCTCTGAACCTGTTTTTCTAATCTGTAAAGTGGGATGATCATTGCTAACTCTGAGGTTTTATGTGTTCTGTTATAAATGTTGTAATGTGTATAGAACTCCCAGCATGGAGCTTGGCATGTGGTAGGTGTTTAATGAACGGTTGCTGTTGTTAAGGCTTTGTTACTAGGGTAACTGCTGCCAGGTTGGGGTGAGAGTCTCTGAGAGGGGCCCCTATGCAGCCGGTGAGCAGTACTGGAGCCTGCCCACCAGTAGTACGCAGGACCCATGGTTGAGCCGGTGAAGTGGTGAACGCGTTGTGTGCTGGTCCTAGGCCTGTGCCAACTTCATAGTCCAACTGAGCTTTGTCTCAAAGCCCCTTTGGCCATGAGGACATGCGTGGATTTCACCTTCCTTCCTGGGTGGAATCTGGCCATGAGTGACATACCCTCCTGCCTGGACCCTGGCGGAGTCGGGCCCAGCGTGAAGGAATGCCTGGAAACCAGTTGTCCCCACGTACAATGCATCCTTTAAAGCCTCAGCTGCTCTCCCCATGTTGCTCTTAAGTGATGCCACACTTATGTTATGATGGTGGAGGGCTCTGCAGTTATGTTATGATGTGGGAGGGGATGGGGGGAGCCTCGGGTGGCTGGGCAAGGTTTCAGGAGCTTGGTGGTGACCCGCACTGTTACCTCCACCACTGTTGGAAGGAATGACAAGTCTCCCTTGGGCTCTGTTTCATCTGAGGCCAGCTCTGAATCAAAAGACCGCAAATCCTCCCTTTTGAGAGAGACCTTGGGGAAGTCCTACGCCAGGGCTGTGAGCCTGGAACCAGCTTCACAGTCGGCCACCATGATCAGCGACTGGGAGGCTGAGACCACTGAGCTCCGGGTGGGGTTCAGGCCTCGAATGCTGTCCTGTCTTCCCCTTGTCAGGTTGCCTGGCTGTACCTCCTGTGGGCGGTGTTGTGCCCTGGGCCCATCTGGGTTCTTCCTTAGAAAGACAAGGGTGATAGGGGACTTTCTTGAAAACCTGTGACTCACTCTGTTATTTAAAGGCGAGCAGTGGGTCTGAGCCTGGTATGTGAAGTTCTTTTGGGTGTGCCTGTCTCCACTTAACATTCTTGGTTAAGATGAAAGGTTTGACCTCGAAGGCTGTGCCCTGGACGTTTCCATGCTCCTAATGTTGTCCTGTCCTCCCTCAGCCCAAAGTCCTGCTCTGTAGCCCTCTTCCCACCATCTAGGTCAATGGAACGTGGATGCTTGTGTGCCCGTAGCCAGAATTCTGGCTTCTTGGCTGGGGTTCGGGGCTACCAAACACCAGGGCAGTTCATTCCCTCAAGGGCAGCCAGCCAGCCTGGGGCTTAAGGCTGCTGTTGCTGCCATTTTTTAATTGAGAGAAAATCCATTTTAATGTATACAATTCAGTTTTTTTAAACTATATTCACAATTTTGTGGGATCACCATTATTGGGATCACCATCACATTACATCCCACATTAATGGGATCACCATCACCATTATCTAATCCTAGAACATTTCCATCACTCCCATAAAAATACCACATACCCATGAATCAGCTGTCACCCCCATTTTCCCCTTCTCAGCTCCCTGGCAACCACTAATCGACCTTCTCTCTCTAGAGCTTTGTCTCTTTTGGACATCCCCTATAGATGGAATCATACAGTCTTTGGCCTTTTGTGACTGGCTTTCTGTCACTTAGTGTGTAAGATCAATCTCTGCTGGTGCGTGTCTTAGTACTTCACTCCTTTTCATGGCAGAGTAATATTCTACCACACGGAGAGACTACATTTTGTCTATCTGTTCATCTGTTGGTGGAAATTTGGGTCGTTTCCATTTGGTGACTGTTATAATGCTGCTGTGAACATTCATGTACAAGTTTTCATGTGAACATATGTTTTCCATTGTTTTCAGTATATACGTAAGATGCTGTAAAGATGTAGGTCCTATGGTAATACTCTGTTTAACTTTTGGGGGAACTGTCAAACTGTTTTCCAAAGCAGCTGCACCATTTTATATTTTCTTGGGGCTTCTTGGGTGGGCTCATTGAAAGTTTCTGGTGACCTGCTGCCCTCACCCTTCCCACTTTGAGAATTCCCTATATGTGGCCTGAAGGATGAGAGACACATAGAAGAGGGTGTGAATGGATCATCTCCAAGGTCTGCGGCTGATGTCAGCAGGCCCTCCCCAATGCCTCTCACTGTTTTTTGAGATGGAAATCTGGGTGGGCCCTGTTAGGGTGTGATAATGGGGAGTGGCAGGCCTGGGTGTACATTCTGGATGTTTGCCATGAACTTGCTGTGTGACCTGAGATGAGTCAGGTGACCTCTCTGAGCCTCCCTTTGTCAGACCTGGCAAGGAGAGCTGTGAGGAGTTGAGCTTCCCTTTTCCCTTGCAGTCCTGAAACCTCCAGGCACTGCTCAGTGTGTTGGGAGTGGCTGTTGTAATTCAACTCACTCCATGGAGAGAGCCTTTGACCTTCCTTGTCCCTTCCTGGGGGTCTCTTCCCCTCTCCCCCAGGAATTTGTCTCTGGGCTGCTGCACTCACCATTGGGCTCAGATAGCAGGGCCACCAGGAGCTCTGGTGCAGTATTACCTGCAAAGAGAGAGGCACTGGCCTCAGGGGCAGTGAGGGCGGACACTGGTCCAAACCCTGCTCACCAGTCTATACATTGCTCAGAGGGCCAGCTGCCCATTTCTGGCCATTTCTAGGCACAGTGGCCATACATTCCCCAACTCTTAAATCTAGGGCATGGTAGATTCCTTTGCATGGCAGTGCCACTAACCAAAGGGAAAATAGAAACAGCATGGAGCACTGTGATTTCCTTTTGCTCCATACTCAGCCTTCAGCCCCTGGAGTACCCATGTGCATGGAGGCTTAGAGGCAGAACTTGGGTGCCCGTCGAGTCATCCCCGAGGGTTACCACACTGTGGACGGTGGCTCCTTACCCTCAGTCACGATGGGTCCTGCAGTTGCATCTCCCTCTTCTTGGAACCCTCTGGTCCCATGCTCCAGCAGGTCTCCTGCTCCCCCTCTGGCCAGCTCAGGTGTGCCCTCCTCCAGAAGCCTCTCCCAGCTCCCCAGTCCTAGGTTGGATCTTGGTGTGGAAGCCTGCCCTAGTCAGTCCTGCTGTCTGGTACTTGATGGTACTCTATTGTTACTCCCCAGTTTCTTATCTGTCATCTGCACTAGGCAGGGGAGCTCAAGGACAGGATCCTACCTTCATCACCCACCACCGTCCACCCTGCTAGTAAGTGTGGGGCCCCTTCTGCAGCCACGCCTCTGGATATGTGCTGGAACTGTAGTGGTGGCATCTTTACAGCCTCAGCCCCATCTTGTAGGCAGAGGGGTTTTCAAGTAACTGTGGATAAATGAATATTCTTAGAAATCAATGCACAAGAATCAGAGCTTCAGGATGGGATGGCAGGAAAGTCATTAAGACATTTGAAGCTTTCTTGAGAGACCCTTGCCTCCTATCCTGCTTCCAAAGCTTGCCCTGTGGTGTCCTCATGTACTCCTCACTCCACTGCCCCAACAAATGTTGCTCCAGTTCTTATTCAGGCTATGGTGTAAATGACTGATAACTGCTTGAGCCATATGTTTCAAAGCATGACCTTTTGATTCAGACAGACCTGGACATGCTACTTTGAACCTTAGCTTGTTTACTTGTATAATGGAGTCAGTAATCTGACAGAGTTGTCATTAAGGATTGGATTGGATTTGATTAGGAGTCAGCCAACTAAGGTCCATGAGCTAAATGAGGCCTGCCACTTGTTTTTGTAAATAAAGTTTTATTGAAACCCAGAGACACTCATTTGTTTATATATTGTCTGTAGCTGCTTTTCTATTTCAGTAGTCAAATTGAAGAGCTGAGATGGACCACAAACAGATGAACCACAAACCCTAAAATATTTACTATCTGATCCTTTACAGAAAAGGCTTGACAGCGCCTAGATTATGTCATACAAGTTAATGCTGGTTAAATAAATAACCTTAGCTAAAAGGTCAAAGCTGTGATGAGGGAAATTTGGAGTTGCTGGCAATGATTGAGAGGGATTTGAGGGGCATGGGGCATCCTCCAGAGGTCCCTAAAATGCCCTCCATGGGCCACAGTAATATCACAAAACATTTTTTCCTGTATTATGATGTTTCTACCCACTGCCATCTTTGATTTTTACAGCAAGCATTTCTGGCAGGAGATGAAGGATTATTCTTTCCCATGTCGCAGGAGGGCAGGGGAGCCCAGAGAGGTGGAGGGGCTTGGGCTGGGACGTGACAGGGAGATAGAACTGTGCAGGAACTGGAGCCTGGGCCAGTTTTCACCTCTCTGTTCCTCACTGCCTCAGAGATTTGCCTCATCCTCACGTCAGGGAGAGGGCTCATGCCCACCCATTACCTGGCCTGGCACAAACCCTCATGTTGTCAGAGGCAGGGGAAGGGGTGCACATGATGGGGGCAAGGGTTGATCAGCGGGCGGCATCATGGTGACAGTTTCTTACGTGGATTTGAACCTCCGTCTCTTCCCATCCCTGTTCCAGCTTTTGGCCTGGGCGACCTTCCCAACCTGCTGGGCCTGGTGGGGGACCGGCTAGGAGAAGCAGAGCGGAAGCGGCGACACGCCACGCCAGGCAGCTACAGCATCGAGGTGCTGCTGGCGGTGGACGACTCGGTAGTGCGCTTCCACGGCAAGGAGCACGTGCAGAACTACGTCCTCACCCTCATGAACATCGTGAGTGTGCCCAAGGCCTGGGGCTGGGTGCCGGGGCTGGAGTCCGGGCCATTGGCGCTGGTCTGATGGTTTGGCGGCGCTGGTTTTCCGGGTGGGCTCAGGGAAGTCACCGCCTGCTTCCTCGTCCAGCTGAACAGTTTCCATGCTAAGATGGGCCCGAGCTGGCCTGGTGTCCATCCTGGGCCTTGGCCTGGTGTCAGCTGCATGTGACTGTGCTGAGATACCTACAGGCAAACTGGAGCTTGTGGACAGTGGTTTCTGGGCTTGGTCATATTCAGAGCCTGGGTCAGGTGAGGCCAGGGGTCCCACTTGTCTTAGAGCTGAAGGGATTTCCCTGAGATTCATCATCTGGGGCAAATGCCTAGGCTGGAGAGACAGGCCACTGGGCTGTCAATGTGTTAGCAGAGATCTCAGCACCTCAATGTGTGGCCCTGGGTGTTCACAGAGATCAGACAGGAAGGGAAAATGAGGATTCTGGGTAAATTTTGAGACAGGTGAAGCAGAGAGGCCATGCACTGTCCACAGTGAGTGGTTACTGCTCAGTTGTTGCCAGAGGTGCTCATGCAGAGATGCAGGGCTCTTGTCATGGATAGGCCAGTTGTTTTGTTTTTTTTTTAAAGAAAAGTCAGAAATACAGATAGTTTGTTTTTTTTTAACTTTTTATATGGAAATTTTAAATTGTGATATCCAAGTGAAACTCCTAATTTTTAAAATGCTAAAATAAAAATGCTGTGAATGCTGAATAAAACCTATCTACATGTCATATTTGGCCTATGGGCTACAGATGGGCAGCTCTGACCTAAAGGCGCAGAGATGAGGGAGACCAGAAAGGAAGGGAGGTGGAAAACATCAGAGGTGGGCTCTGCACTTTTCTGACAAGAGGCCTTTGTTGGAAGTGCCTGTGGCTGTGGCCCTGGGAGGACAGGGACCAGTCTAGGGGCCAACGGTGGACATTGATGATAATGTGACTTTCATGAGGGGAGTGGTAACGCATTTCTGGGAATGGAACAGTTGATGAGCAAAAGTGTCAACCCCTCGGTCATGCCAATCCCCCAGGCAACATTTATAGCAAAATAAAATAGCATGATGCTGCCTGTGCTGTCTGGTGTCCATAATCCAGCCACACGGGAGGTGAGGTAGCTGCTGGGAGGGTATGTGGCCAGCCTCTTGTTGGCTGTGTGACCTCAGGCATGGGACCTGTATTCTTCCAACTCTGTAACTTGCAAATGATGGAAAGCAAACTCGAACTAGATTAAGGAAAGCAAGTGGGTTAGTCGCTCAGTCGTGTCCGACTCTTTGTGACCCCATGAACTGTAGCCCGTCAGGCTCCTCTGTCAATGGGATTCTCCAGGCAAGAATACTGGAGTGGATTGCCATTCCCTTCTCCAGAGGATCTTCCTGACCCAGAGATCAAACCTAGGTCTCCTGCATTGCAGGCAGATTCTTTACCATCTGAGCTACAGGGAAGATCTAGGGAAAACAGGGCTAAAAATATGGGCCAGGTTGTGGGAGAACAGGATGAAACTGTTTTAAGTGTAATTGGTACTAGAGGCTTACATGGACTCTTCAAGTCCTCTTCTCTGTCTGACATTCTAATTCTCTTGACCAACTTCTCAAAAAGACGGATTCTGGCTATGAGCATTATGAAGCTGACATTTTTTTTCCTCTAATTTTTTAAAATTGTAGTTAATTTGCAATGTTGTGTTAATTTCTATTGTATGGCAAAGTGATTCAATTTTATATATATATATATATATATATATACACACATACACACACATTATTTTTTAAATATTCTTTTCCATTATAGTTTATCATAGGATATTGAATAGAGTTCTCTGTGCTATACTGTAGGCCTTGTTGTTTGTCCATTCTGTATATGAATGCTTACATCTGCCCTCAACTCTCTACCCTTTGGCAACCACTAGTCTGTTCTCTATGCCTGTGATTCTGTTTCTGTTTCATAGATAGCTTCGTTTGTGTCATATTTTACATTCTACATATGAATCAGTATCATATTTTACATTCCATTTATAGGTGATATCATATGATATTTGGCTTTCTCTTTCTGACTTAGTATGGTAATCTCTAGTTGCATGTTGTTGCAAAGGCATTCTTTCTTTCTTTTTTATGGCTGAGTAATACTTCATTGTATATATTTACCGCATCGTCTTTGTCCCTTCATCTGTTGATGAATATTTAGGTTGTTTCCATGTCTTGGCTCTTGTGAATAGTGCTGCTATGAACATAGAGATGTATGTATCTTTTTGAATTATATTGATAGTTTTGTCTGGATATATGCCCAGGAGTGGGATTGCTGGATCATATGGTAATTCTGTTTTTATTTTTCTGAGGAACCTCCCTACTGTTCTCCACAGTGGATGCACCAACTTACATTCCCACCAGCAGTGTAGGAGGGTTTCCTTTTCTCCACACCCTTCCCAGCATTTGTCATTTGCTGACTTTTTTATGATGGCCACTCTGACTGGTGTGAGGTGGTACCCCACTATAGTTTTGATTTACTTTTCTCTAATAATTAGCAGTGTTGAGGATCTTTTCAGTGAAGCTGATTCTTACTGCTATAGCTCCTTGACCAGAGACAAAAGAAGTTTCCCCTTGAGTTCCCAGGCAAAAAGTTCCTGGAGCAGGACTCTGAAATTTGAGTCACACAACCACCCTTTGGACCAATCACTATATGTTGGAGAAGGAGACAGAGTTTCCCAAAGGACAAGAGGGACTGGATACAGGCCTGAGCCCTGGAGAAATTGTTCTGAGCTCACCAGGCACCCCAATCTGTGTCTGTTGTAATAATATTTAATCCCTGAGAACCTCCGTTTTCCATAATATTGTCTGCTCTTGGGTTGAATGTGTATGAAGTCTTTAGCACACACCTGGCACTTAGGAAGTACTCAAGCAGTGTGTTCTGCATTCTTATATCTTTATTGTCTTTGTGTGTGTGTGTGGTTCTTTGTCTAAGTCTCTGAAGGTGGAGTCCTTGAGGGTGAGAACTTTGACTTAGACTTTTTTTGAACCCCAAGAGCACACAGCATGGGTATTTAGTCCAATACTTGATAGGTGATCAGTAAATGTAGAAGTTAATGGTGTCTATGGGAGAAGCAGGGAGCCAGCATGGGAAAAGGGGGAAACAGTATACTTCTGTCTGCAATGCCACTGTTAAGAAAAGGGCAAGGGTAGAGATCAGCTCCAATTACAGGAGCCCCAGGGAGGGGAGGAGTGCCAGGAAGCCTGCCCCTTGCCACTTCTTTGTCTGAATACTAATTCTGTTATTCCTGGGGACTGGGATTTGATCCCTGGATTCCCTGGAGAAGGAAATGACTACCCCCTCCAGTATTCTTACCTGGAGAATCCCATGGACTGAGGAGCCTGGTGGCTACAGTTCATATGGCCTCAAAAAGTCAGACATGACTGAGCGAATAACACACACACACACAGCCTGTGGTTTGCAACTCAGAGAGCAAAGGCTACCGCTTGCTGCCATTTGAGAAAGAGAGGGAGGGTAACTATGTATATGAACACACCCACCTCACTAGAGCACTTGACGACCCGCCCAGACTCGATAAATTGCTAGTCCAACCTAAGACCACACAGCTGAATACTAATCCCATTAGTCAGAGAGTCAAGTTGGCCCCTGGAGCCAGCAGGTGGAGAACAGGAGTTGGGGGGAGGGAGTGGGCAAGGGGCCAGGGGAGCCCTTAGGAAGCCCTCAGTGTTAGGACCCTCGGTCCTGGATCCTGAAGACCCCAGGAGTATGAATGGGCTCTATTCACAGCCCCAGAGTTTGCTAAAAGATAATTTTCAGAAAAAAACCAAAATCATGAGTTTCATACAAAAATAAAAACAGGTGTCGTGTGAAAGATTTTCAGTTCAGTTCAGTTGAGTCACACAGTCATGTCTGACTCTTTGTGACCCCATGGACTGCAGCACACCAGGCTTCCCTGTCCATCACCAACACCCAGAGCTTGCTCAAACCCATGTCCATTGACTCAGTGATGCCATCCAACCATCTCATCCTCTGTCATCCCCTTCTCCTCCCGCCTTCAATTTTTCCCAGCATCAGGATCTTTTCAGATGAGTCAGTTCTTTGCCAAAGTGTTGGTGGCTAAAGTATTGGAGTTTCAGCTTCAGCATCGGTCCTTCCAATGAATATTCAAGACTGATTTCCTTTAGGATAGACTGACTGGATCTCCTTGCAGTCCAAGGGACTCTCAAGAGTCTTCTCCAACACCACAGTTCAAAAGCATCAGTTCTTTGCCACTCAGCTTTCTTTGCAGTCCAACTCTCACATCCATACATGACTACTGGAAAAACCTTGGCTTTGACTAGATGGACTTTTGTCAGCAAAGTAATGTCTCTGCTTTTTAATATGCTGTCTAGGCTTGTCATAGCTTTTCTTCCAAGGAGAAAATGTCTTTTAATTTCATGGCTGCAGTCACCATCTGCAGTGATTTTGGAGCCCCCCAAAATAAAGTCTGTCACTGTTTCCATTATTTCCCCATCTATTTGCCATGAAGTGATGGGACCGCATGCCATAATCTTCGTTTTCTGAATGTTGAGTTTTAAGCTAACTTTTTGACTCTCCTTCACTTTCATCAGAGACTCTTTAGTTCTTGTTCACTTTCTGCCATAAGGGTAGTGTCATCTGCATATCTGAGGTTATTGATATTTCTCCCGGCAATCTCGGTTCCAGCTTGTACTTCATCCAGCTTGGCATTTCGCCTGATGTACTCTGCATAGAAGTTAAATAAGCAGGGTGACAATATACAGCCTTGAGGTACTCCTTTCCCAATTTGGAAGGAGATCCAACCAGTCAATCCTAAAGGAAATCAGTCCTGAATATTCATTGGAAGGACCAATGCTGAAGCTGAAACTCCAATACTTTGGCCACCAACACTTTGGCAAAGAACTGACTCATCAGAAAAGACCCTGATGCTGGGAAAGATTGAAGGCGGGAGGAGAAGGGGACAACAGAGGATGAGATGGTTGGATGGCATCACCGACTCAATGGACATGAGTTTGAGCAAGCTCCGGGAGTTGGTGTTGGATAGGGAAGCCTGGTGTGCTGCAGTCCATGGAGTTGCAAAGAGTCAGACACGACTGAGCAACTGAACCGAACTGATGCTTAACTTAATAAAGGAAAGAGAGGAGAGAGGAGGCTCCATGGGAAGGGCAGATAGGTCTTTAGGGAAGACAAGTGGACTTTAGGAGAACAAGTAGGAAATAAGAAAGTTTGTGATGACACATGTTTATTCAGGTGCAAGTGGTCTTTCTGTCTGTCTTTTTTTTAATGGCCATGAAATTCCCCTGAGGAGAGGATTCATAGTAGCTCATTTTCTCGGGAGTTGCTGCTTTGTCAAAGGAGGGAATTTCTTTATATACATATATATATATATATAATTTATTTTTTTTATTGAAGGATAATTGCTTTACAGAATTTTGTTGTTTTCCGTCATACCTCAACATGAATTAGCCATAGGTATACATATATCCCGTCCCTTTTGAAACTCCCTCCCATCTCCCTCCTGGGAATTTCTGAGATGCTTTATTTCTGCATCTGTTGAATCTCAAGTGTCTTCAGCTTAAAATAATATTTATACCAACTCTGAGTTCTGAGTGGGTCCTCACACAGACCAGGAATGGGACCCTGGGAGTGACCCCAGGAAGTGAGTGATTGGATGTGTATGTGTCCTGGAGGGACCATGGCCAGTTCGTGAGGTCCCTGCTTGGGGTGGAAACTCACATGTTGTAGGTTTTACACCACTGTGCGCTCTTGGGAAGGCCCCCACCAGACACACGGGCGCTGAAGACCCTGCAGGGGGGCCTGCTGGGGAGCCTGTTTGCATGGTCTCGGTTCTGTGTCTTCTCAGAAGTTCTGGAGTGCTGTTGGAGGCTGGTTCCTTGCTCACTGCTGCCTTGCCCTTATGGGTGTGGGAACAGAGGGGTGCAGCTTCCCACAAGGGCTCCTTCCTCTCAGGGAGAGAGGCTTAGGACACTGAGATGGACCTCGCCTAAGGAGCTGCTGCCTTGCAGACCTCCAGCTGCCACAGGGGAAAAGTGAGGTTTGGGGTTCTGACTTTCCTGGGGGACAGCAGCCAGCCAGCCAGAATCCCACCTGTGACCATGAGTGGAGGGGCCCAGACAACCTCTCCCTCCCAGGGGACCAGCAGCTCATCCTGTCCATTGTGTGGAAACCTGTATTTGGCTGGGATGCTTGAAGCCCGGCTTCCTTTCAGGATTTCATGAAGCCGGGAAAAAGAGTGTCCCTTTGCTCTTCCCTCTCAGCACCTGCCTGCCTGTGACCATTTCTGATCCTGGTTTCTGGGGCCCGGGCTTGCCTGGCGGGATCAGAGAGAAGAGATCTGGTTCCCTGGGTGGATGGTGCTAACCCAGGGAGGAGGGGCAGAGCCCTTTGTGGAACTCAGAATGATCTGATCAGGCCCCAGTCACTGCTGCTCTCAGGGGCTTCTTGCCCGTCACTTTTCTTTTGCGTTAACCTGGGGATGTGCCGTAAATATTCATGGAGCTTCAGATGTTGGGCAACGACTCCTTCTCAGCCCTCCCTCACATGCTGCTGTGCCCTGGATGGACTCGGCTTTCCCTGTGCCTCGGTTTACCCATCTGTGTAGAGGATGTTTCCTTAAGACTTCTTAAATCTCAGGACAAGGGATCATGTTTTAAAAAATTTTACTAGAATATAGTTGATTTACAATGTTGTGTTCGTTTCAGGTGTGCAGCATAGTGATTCAGTTATTTGTTGTTGTTTAGTTACTGAGTTGTGTCCGACTCTTTTGTGACCCCATGGATTGTAGCCTACCAGGCTCCTCAGTCCATGGGATTTCTCAGGCAAGAATACTGGAGTGGATTGCCATTTCCTTCTCTAGGGGGTCTTCCTGACCCAAGGATGGAACCCATGTCTCCTGTATTGGCTGGTGGATTCTTAACCACTGAGCCACTTGGGAAGCTCCCAATATATTCACTCTTTTTCAGGTTCTTTTCCTATATAGATTATTACAGAATATTTGGTAGAGTTCCATGTGCTATACGGTAGGTCCTTGTTGGTTATCTATTTTATTATATAGTAGAGTATGTCTGTTTAATTCCAAGTTCCTAATTTATCCCTCCCCAGCACCCGATGTTTCCCCTTAGGAAAGTGAAGTCATTCAGTTGTGTCCGACTCTTTGCGACCCCATGGACTGTAGCGCTACAAGCTTCCTCAGTCTAGGGGATTTTCCAGGCAAGAATACCTGAGTGGGTTGCCATTTCCTTCTCCAGGAGCTCTTCCCGACCCAGGGATTGAACCCAGGTCTCCCGCATCGTAGGCAGATGCTTTTACCGTCTGAGCCACCTTCCCCTTTGGTAACCATAAATTTGTTTTCAAAATCTGTGAGTCTCTCCTGTTTTCTAAATAAGTTCATGTATATAATTTTTTAATTAGATTTGACATATGAGTGATATCATGTGGTATTTTCTCTGTATTTTCTTTTTCTGTCTGACCTAGTATGATAATCCCTAGGTCCATTCATGTTGCTGCAAATAGCATTATTTCATTCTTTTCTGTGATTGAGTAATATTCCATTGTATATATTTAGCACATCTTTATCCACTTCTCTGTTGATGGACACCTAGGTTGCTTCCATGTCTCGGCTATTGTAGATAGCGCTGCAATGAACATTGAGGAGCATGTATCTTTGTGAATTATGGTTTTCTCTGGATATACACCCAAGAGTGAGATGGCTGGGTCATATGATAGTTCTGTTTTTAGTTTTTTATGGAACCTCCATACTGTTATCCATAGGGTTATATAAAATTACTTTCCTATCCTCTCCAGCATTTATTCTTTATAGACTTTTTGATGATAGCCATTCTGACCTGTGTGAGGTGATAACACCTTGTAGTTTTGATTTGTATTTCTCTGATAATTAGTGATGGTGTGACATCTTTTCAGGTGCTTTTTTGGTGATCTTTATGTCTTCTTTGGAGAAATATCCATTTATATATTTTGGCCACACCACGGGGCTTGTGGGATCTTACTTCTCCAACCAGGGAGGGAACCCATGTCCCTTAAGTGGAAGCATGGAGTCCTAACTACTGAACCACCAGGGAATTCTTTTCTTGTTGTTGTTCAGTCACTTGGTCATGTCTGACTCTTTGAGACCCCATGGACTGCAACATGCCAGGTTTCCCTGTCCTACCTCTCCCAGAGTTTGCTCAGACTCATGTCTATTGAGTCAGTGATGCCGTTCAACCATCTTGTCCTCTGTTGTCCCTTTCTCCTCCTGTCTTCAGTCTTTCCCAGCATCAGGATCTTTTCCAATCAGCTCTTCACATCAGGTGGCCCAAGTATTGGAGCTTCAGCTTCAGCAGCAATCCTTCCAATGAGTATTCAGGGTTGATTTCCTTTAGGATTGACTAGTTTGATCTCCTTGCAGTCCAAGGAACTCTCAAGAGTTCCACCACCATTCAGAAACATCAATTCTTTGGTGCTCAGCCTTCTTTATGGTCCAACTCTCACATCTGTACATGACTCCTGGAAAAACCATAGCTTTGACTATGTGGATCTTTGTCAACAAAGTGATGTCTCTGCTTTTCCTGAGAAATGTCTATTTAGATCTTCTGCCCATTAGAGCTTCCCACATAGAACTGCATGTGCTGTTTGTGTATTTTGGAGATTAATCTCTTGTCAGTTGCTGTGTTTGCAAATATTTTCTCCTATTCTGGGTGTTGTCTTTTCACTTTGTTTATGTTTCCCTTTGCTGTGCAAAAGCTTTTAAATTTAATTAGGTCCCATTTGTTTATTTTTACTTTCATTTCTGTAGAAGGTGGATCAAAAAAGATATTGATGTGATTTATGTCAAAGAGTGTTTTTCCCCATGTTTTCTACTTAAGAGTTTTATAGTATCTGGCCTTACATTTAGGTCTTTGATCCATTTTGAATTTATATGTATGGTGTTAGAGAATATTCTAATTTCATTCTTGTACATGTAGCTGTCTGGTTTTCCTAGCACTGCTTATTGGATAGACTGTCTTTTCTCCATTGTGTATTCTTGCCTTCTTTGTCATAGATTAATTGACCACAAATGCGTGGGTTTTCTAGCCTGTTCCGTTGGTCTATATTTCTCTTTCTGTGCCAGTACCTTACTGTTTTGATTACTGTAACTTTGTAGTGTAGTCTGAAGTCAAGGAGCCTAATTTCTTCCAGCTCTGTTTTTCTTTCTTAGGATTTCTTTGACCAAGGGAACCACTTGAAATGTAAGAGGCAGTTTTCAGCATTTAGTGAGTGTCTGGTGTGTACATAGTATTACATATGGACTCCTGTTCTAAGGGACCTTTGAGGGCAGTGCAGAAGGAGATGGTGTCCCTGTGGACTTCTGGAAACAGGAAGGCTTTCTGGAGGCATTTGGTGTTGAGCCAGCCTTGGCAGGGAGAGGTCTGGTAAGGTGAAGAGTGTACAGGCCAAGCATGGTGGCAGCAGTGTGAAGGGGAGGTGGCAAATGCCTGCAGAGAACTCTCAGGAGGATAGCTATGCCACGATGGTCCATCAGGCAGTAGCATGGACTCTCAGATGGAGAGAATGCATGAAGAATAGTACCTGATGGTGGCACACAGGTGGATATATGACAGGGGCAGATGGATGCCAGAGGCCAGATGAGGCTGTGATGGCGCAGCAGAAAGAACCAGAACTCCAGCTATTGCGAGTATCTCAAATATCACAGTGTCATTCCAGTTCCTACCGCATGTCAGATGCAGGGCTGAGGACTTGACGGGCAGGCTCCTTGAATCCTCACCGCTGCCTGATGCAAGTGATGTTCTGCAAGTCTCAGAAGCCAAGTGACAAATGGCAATGCTGGGATTCAGACTCTTCACTGTCTGATTCCAAAGCTAGCTCTTTCTTTCCACTGCTGCTGAGGCAGGACTTGAGGTGGGAGGGTTGCTGGGCTCCCAGCCCTGGAAGTGGGAAGCATGAGCTGCTTCCTGAGATGGGTCTCCCTGGCAGGGTCAGGATCACGAGCTTCACTGTGAGATAGTCTTGATCTTGACTCCTGGCTGTGGCTGGACTGGCTGGTGCCATCAGGTACCCTCTCATTGCCTGGGGTGATGCACCGAATCCTCTCTGGGATGAAGAATCACATGGATATGAGTTTCAGAGATCTCCTCAGGCCCAGAGCCAGAGCAGAGGGAGGTGAGAGGGCAGAGAGGCCCTTTCATCAGTCCTCCCCAAGCCAGTCTGTGTGTATCCCCCCTGTCTGCGTGATAGGCCCCTTGCCCACCTCGATCTTTACCTGCCCCACCCGGCTGATATTACAAAGATGCAGAGCACCAAGGCCTCTCAGATGTCCTGCTTGGAGAAGCTTGGCGCCCCTTCTAGATCCTGGAGGTTTGGCTGTCAGACCCAGACCTTGGTGCCTCACCCGGGAGCATGGCTTTCTGTTGTCACTGACTGTTAGATATTCATCGTACCAGCTGGTTCAGAACAGCACAAAGACCTCTTTCCTGCTGACAGAGTGTTGCTCTGGCAGACCTCTTCCCTTCAGGGGTATGTGAGCAGCTCAACCTCCCTGCTCACTGGGAGGATACAAATCCCCCTCCTCCCTCGCTTTATGTCCTTCCTCTTCTTTTGTCTCTCCCCAAGGAGCTTCCCAGTGCTTGGATGGCACTCAGAGACCACTCCCCCCAAAAAGCAAAAATGCATTCACTTTAAGGTAGTGGTTCTTGACTGGAGGCAATTTTGCTCCCTAGGGGACACTTGGGAGGGTTTGGAGAAATGTTTCGGGTGTCACAGCTGGAGCAGGTGGGGTGTTCCTGGCATCTAATGGGAGGGGCTTGGGGATGCTGCCAAACACCCTCCAGTGCACAGGATGCCCCACAAGAGAGAATCGTCAGCGTCAGAGTGACCTTAGTGACCACGTGTGACTCCCCCCCCACCCTACAGTGTAAGGTCGAGTTCCCTGGTGGTCCAGTGGTTAGGACTTATGCTTTCACTGCCGAGGACCTGGGTTCGATCTCTGGTCAGGGAGCTAAGATCCCATAAGCCACGTGGTGCAGGCAAAAAAAACCAGGGGGTGAGTGGATTATGATCTCCAGTTGCCCCACACAAGAAGTCCACTGGGTAGAGAACAGCGCCCCCCACAGGCCCAGTGCCGTAGCTTCCGGCAGGCGTTTCTGGCAGGAGAGACATGGTGATGAAGAGGACTGCTCCTGTGTGAAGAGAGCCTGACAGCTCACCAAGGGCTCTCGTGTCCAGCTTCTCCTTTGCAGGTATGGGACACTCTGGAGGCCAGACTCCTGAAATCCTGATTCTGGGGTGATCTCCTAGGCCGCTTCTCAGCCCCCAAAGTGGGAGGTAGCCATTTTAAACTAAATAGCAGATGCTGCTGGTTGAGCCCATGCTGTGTACCAGGCGCTGTTCCAAACACTTGACTTCTGCCTCACCTTCCATCCTCAGGCCTCCACACACCCAGAGTGTGGATCTTTCCCACCCCCCTCACAGCCCCTCTTCAATCACAGGCAGACCAACCAGGGCCATAATTGCCTGAATTTTGGAGATAAGTCATGGGAGATAAATGCTGAGTATTGTGGACTCGTAACAGGGACTCTGTTGGGCTGGGAGGACAGGCCCTAGGCACTCTGGAATCAGCCTGCACAAACAGCCTAGGCATGAAGTGGCCTGAATGGCCGGGTCCAGGAGGCCCTGGGAACCTGGGGACAGCCACACCTGAAGAGGTGTGCTGGTTAGAAGGTAGCTTAAAGCGCAGGCTTGTAGTCCATACCAGCCCGTGATCATGAACTTGTGGGGCGGGGTTGGAGCAGCTGAGAAAGGAACAGGAGATTGAGCACTCTCCTCCCACCTCCCAGAGAGCAGCCTCACCTCTAAGATCTCACTGGTCACCTCGAAGGCAGGGCCTACCAACATGGCATATGAGTCAGTGTGACTCCCCAGTGAGGTCTCAGTCCTAGCCCAGGGCACAGCAGGGCCCAGCTCTGGCTCCTCAGTGAGTCACCGTCTGAGGGCTGGGGGACAACAGGGACCTCAGGCTGCGGGCAACAGTGTATCACTGGCATACATACACATGTATGCATGCAGGCTTGTGTACAGTACAAGTGTTTACACACGTACATATATATGTGCCCATGTCTATGTGTGTGACACAGATGCATGCACACGTGCATACACAGATGAGTTTAGACATCTGTGTAAACACATGCCTATTAACTATATTTGATGAAATCAAAGACCTTATCAATTGTCAGATGCTGTCTTATTTATGAACTTGAGGAAGAGGAAAAATACTACTGATTAAATTCTGATATAATGCTTTCTTGGGTTTCCCTGGTGGCTCAGATGGTAAAGAATCTGCCTGCAATGAGGAAGACTTGGGTTTGACCCCTGGCTTGAGAAGATCCCCTGGAGAAGGTCATGGAAACCTATTCCAATATTATTGTCTGGAGATTTCCATGGACAGATGAGCCTGGTGGGCTACAGTCCATGGGGTCTCAAAGTCAGACATGACTGAGCAACTAACACACAACACACAGACACAATGCTTTCTTATCACTTAGTATTTGTACTTATTGGAAGAGCTCTTTAGCCTTATTTAGGCTTAGATTTTGATCATATATTACTCATATTTTTATAATTTGAGTATTTATCTGGCTGTACTGTGTCCTCATTGTGGCACTGAGATCGTCTGTCTTCATATGGCATGCGGGATCTTGTGGCATACGGTATGGGAACTCTTAGTTCAGCATGTGGGATCTACTTCCCTGACCAGAGATTGAACCCAACCCCCTGTATTGGGATCACGGATTCTTAGCCACTGGACCACCAGGGAAGTCCTCTTGATCATACATTACTCTTGTACGTACACAGATGTGACAGTATGGGGAAGTGAAGTATTCCCATAACTTCCTCACATTTAGAGTCCTACTTGTCCAAGTCACTTTCAGTGTAGGGTCATCAAAATCTGTGCTTTTCAGCACAGTATTGTCCCCTGTGCCATCAGGAGCGTGGGTGATGACGGAGAAGCACTCCACTCTTCCTCTGGAATGTCATCCAAGGCACCAACACCCGTTCTTCAAGCTTCCACATGGTGTTTTCTTTTTTTTAATTTTAATTATTTATTTTAATTGGAAGCTAGTTACTTTACAATATTGTAGTGGCTTTCGCCATACATGGACACGAATCAGCCACAGGTGTACATGTGTCCCCCATCCTGAACCCCCTTCTACCTCCCTCCCCATCCCATCCTTCAGGGTCATCCCAGTGCACCAGCCCTGAGTGCCCTGTCTCATGCATTGAACCTGGACTGGCAGTCTGTTTCATATATGATAATATACATGTTTCAATGCTGTTCTCTCAAATCATCCCACCCTCACCTTCTCCCACAGAGTCCAAAAGTCTGTTATTTATCTCTGTATTTCTTTTGCTGTCTCACATATAAGGTCATCGTTACCATCTTTCTAAATTCCATATATATGCACTAATATACTGTATTGGTGTTTTTCTTTCTGGCTTACTTCACTCTGTATAATAGGCTCCAGTTTCATCCACCTCATTAGAACTGATTCAAATGCATTCTTTTTAATAGCTGAGTAATATCCCATTGTGTATATGTACCACAGCTTTCTTATCCATTCATCTGCTGAGGGACATCTAGGTTGCTTCCATGTCCTAGCTGTTGTAAACAGTGCTGCAATGAACATTGGGGTACATGTGTCTCTTTCAATTCTGGTTTGCTTGGTGTGTATGCCCAGCAGTGGGATTGCTGGGTCATATGACAGTTCTATTTCCAGTTTTTTAAGGAATCTCCACACTGTTCTCCATAGTGGCTGTACTAGTTTGCATTCCCACCAACAGTGTAAGAGGGTTCCCTTTTCTCCACACCCTCTCCAGCATTTATTGCTTGTAGACTTTTGGATAGCAGCCATTCTGACTGGCATGAGATGGTACCTCATTTGGCATGATGATGGTACATCATGGTGGTTTTGATTTGCATTTCTCTAATAATGAGTGATGTTGAGCATCTTTTCGTGTGTTTGTTAGCCATCTGTATGTCTTTTTGGAGAAATGTCTGTTTAGTTCTTTGGCCCATTTTTTGATTGGGGCGTTTATTTTTCTGGTATTGAGCTACATGAGCTGCTTGTATGTTTTTGAGGTTAATTCTTTGTCAGTTACTTCATTTGCTATTATTTTCTCCCATTCTGAAGTTTGTCTTTTCACCTTGCTTATAGTTTCCTTCGTTGTGCAAAAGCTTTTAAGTTTAACTGGTCCCATTGGTTCATTTTTGCTTTTATTTCCATTACTCTGAGAGGTGGGTCATAGAGGATCCTGCTATGATTTATGTCAGAGTATTTTGCCTATGTTTTCCTTTAGGAGTTTTATAGTTTCTGGTCTTACATTTAGGTCTTTAATCCATTTTGAGTTTATTTTTGTGTATGGTGTTAGAAAGTGTTCTAGTTTCATTCTTTTACAAGTGGTTGACCAGTTTTCCCAACACCACTTGTTAAAGAGATTGTCTTTTCTCCATTGTATATTCTTGCCACCTTTGTCAAAGATAAGGTATCTATAGGTGCATGGATTTATCTGGCTTTACAGGTGAATTCTACCAAAAACTTAGAGAAGAGCTAGCACCTATCGTACTCAAACTCTTCCAGAAAATTGCAGAGGAAGGTAAACTGCCAAATTCATTCTATGAGGCCACCATCACCCTAATACCAAAACCAGACAAAGATGCCACAAAAAAAGAAAACTATAGGGCAGTATCACTGATGAACATAGATGCAAAAATCCTCAACAAAATTCTAGCAAACAGAATCCAACAACATATTAAAAAGATCATACATCATGACCAAGTGGGTTTTATCCCAGGGATGCAAGGATTCTTCAATATTCGCAAATCAATCAATGTGATACACCACATTAACAAATTGAAAGATAAAAATCATATGATTATCTCACTAGATGCAGAGAAAGCCTTTGACAAAATTCAACATCCATTTATGACAAAAACCCTCCAGAAAACAGGCATAGAAGGAAAATATCTCAGCATAATAAAAGCCATATATGATAAAACCACAGCAAACATTATCCTCAATGGGGAAAAACTGAAAGCATTTCCCCTAAAGTCAAGAACAAGACAAGGGTCACTCTCACCACTACTATTCAGCATAGTTTTGGAAGTTTAGCCACAGCAATCAGAGAAGAAAAAGAAAGAAAAGTAATCCAGATTGGAAAAGAAGTAAAACTCTCACTGTTTGCAGATGACATGATCCTCTACATAGAAAACCCTAAAGACACCACCAGAAAATTACTAGAGCTAATCAATGAATATAGTAAAGTTGCAGGGTATAAAATTAACACACAGAAATCCCTTGCATTCCTATACACTAACAATGAGAAAACAGAAAGAGAAATTAAGGAAATAATTCCATTCACTATTGCAATGAAAAGAATAAGATACTTAGGAATAAATCTACCTAAAGAAACAAAAGACCTATATATAGAAAACTATAAAACACTGATGAAAGAAATCAGAGATGACACAAATAGATGGACAAATATACCATGCTCATGGATTGGAAGTATACTACCCAAAGCAATGAGTATATTACCCAAAGCAATCTATAGATTCAATGCAATCCCTATCAAGCTACCAATGGTATTTTTCACAGAACTAGAACAAATAACCTCACAATTTGTATGGAAATACAAAAAACCTCGAATAGCCAAAGCAATCTTGAGAAAGAAGAATGGAACTGGAGGAATCAACCTTCCTGACTTCAGACTATACTACAAAGCTACAGTCATCAAGAGAGTATGATACTGGCACAAAGACAGAAATATAGATCAATGGAACAAAATAGAAAGCCCAGAGATAAATCCACATGGTGTTTTCTTGATCCTACTGGAAGGTGGCAGTGCAGGTTTTCAGACAACTATGGTTCACATACCTTCCTCAGATAGTCCCTGAACAGTTCATTATCTGAAATGTCAATGGATTGCAGTATCCTATGAAGCCACCAGGAATAACAAGAGACTCTTGCTAGAACAGGCAGTAGCAATACACCAGAACTGCCACTTGGCCTTCTACAGCCGTAAACAGGGAGGACAAGCAACCCAGCCTCATGAGATGCAGCATGCATTGAAGCACCTCATCTGCAGTTACCACATGCCCTTTTGCTAGAAAGGTTAGAGCTTGAGGGACAGTAGGGCTGGCCCCAGGACCCAGGATTGAGAAAGGGCCAGAAGTGTTATTGTAGCTGTTCCCCTGCCTTTAAGCAATGCCGCTTGCATCTCTTCAGGTTCAGAGGCACTGAGGGGCCTCGGTAGGCACATGAGCGGGGGCTGGCCTTGACTTTCAACTGTGGTTGCTACAGTTGTGTGTTGTCTACTGTTGCTGCCCATAGACAAGTGCCTCCATCACTTTGGGCTTGCTTTTCTGGCCATGAGAACATGGATAACGTACCTTGTTCCTTGGAGCTCCTTGGAGGAATGGCTGACTCTAGAACTAGGGCAGGGAATACCCGAGATGAACATCTTATAATACCAGACAGTAAGGAAGTACCCTGCAAGACCCCCAAGCCAAAAATGATGGGCATGTGTTAAAAGGAGAGGAGCCAAGTAAAAGAGCTCCTGATGGCTAAAGCTGAGACAATTCCAGCAATAAAATAAACAATAAGGTGTTGAATTATAACCCAGAGTATAAAATAAATATCCACAAGTCCATACTGATAAATGAATGATTGAATACATAAATAAATGGAGAAGAAGAAACACATCTCTGCAGAGGAATTTCAAATAACTGACATAGATCCTCTGCCCTCGAGGAGGTGGATTTTAACTCCCTGCTCCTCAAGTATGGATGGTGCATAGTGACTTCCTCCTGAAGAGCAGAGCATGGAAGCTGGACTGAGTGGCGGGGGAGGCCGTGACTCTGCAGTGGAGAAAGTTGGCAAGCAGCTTCTCTGCAGGTGGTCAAGGTCCACATCAACAGTGATGTCATGTTTGTAGCATGCGCTCTTTTTTTTTGCCATGCCACGTGGCACGTGGTATCAGTTCCCCCACCAAGACCGAACCTGTGCCCCCTGCAGTGAAAGCACAGAGTCTTAACCCCTGGACCAACAGGCAAGTCCCATAGCACGTACTTGTGACATAATGTGATGAGGGTGCTCACCTCTGTGGTCTTCTTCCCTGAATCCATATCCTCAGTCTAACCATGAAGAAACCATCATACATACCCAAATTGAAGGAGCGGCTGCAAAATACTTAACCAATATTCCTAGAAACCATTTAGGCCATCAAAAACCAGGAAAGTCTGAGGGACATCAGAGAGGAGAAACAGCCTGGAGCAGCCAAAGGAGATGTTAATTGTTGTTCAGTGGCCAAATTGTGTCCAACTCGGCCACTCCATGGACTGCAGTATGCCAGGTTTCCCTGTCTTTCACCATCTCCCAGAGTTTGCTCAAACTCCGCGTGTCTATTGAGTTGGTGATGCCATCCAACTATCTCTCTCTCTGTCGTCCCCTTCTCCTCCTGCCTTCAATCTTTCCCAGCATCAGAGTCTTTTCCAATGAGTTGACTCTTCACATCTGGTGGCCAAAGTATTGGAGCTTCAGCTTCAGCATCAGTCCTTCCAATGAGTATTCAGAGTTGGTTTCCTTTAGGATTGACTAGTTTGATCTCCTTGCTGTCCGAGAAGGAGATAAAATGACTAAATGCAATGTGCTGACCTGGATGCAATCCTGGAGCCCAAAAAAGGGACAACACCCATAAATTAGGAAAATTGGAAAAAATATGGACTTTAGTAAGTAATTCCCTGGTAGCTCAGATGGTTAAGAATCTGCCTGCAATATAGGGTACCTGGGTTTAATCCCTGTGTTAGGAAGATCCACTGGACAAGGGAATGGCAACCCACTCCAGTATTCTTGCCTGGAAAATCCCATGGACAGAGGAGCCTGGTGGGGTACAGTGCATGGGGTCACAAAGAGTTGGACATGACTGAATGACTAGTGCGCACACACACACAGAGTGTGTTAGTATTGGTTCATGCATGGTGACAAATGTATCATAGTCATGGCAGATATTAATCACAGGAACTCCACACTCTCCATGCTGCTTTTCTGAAAATCTAAAGCTATTCTAAAATTTGAAGGATATTTATTTAAAAGGAAAGAAGGGTTATGACTTCTTTCCAGGCAGGTTGCTGGGAGGGTTTGCGGAGATGATGCTGGGAAGTGTGGGCTGTGTCAGCCCTTGGGTGGCAGTGTGTGCCCTTTCCTGTTTGAGTGCAGGGCGGGCCTGAGACCCCAGGGACTGGCTTTTTCCACATTGCGCCTCCCTGTGGAGCCCTGCTGGACCTAGCTGCCAAGCAGGAGGTGGACATTGTGCTCTGGAGCCTCTCAGAAGCAATGGTCCCTAGGAGTGAGGTTGGCCCCCTTAGGGTTGGGCAGGAACCGTCTCTGCTGGAAGCAAGAAGGAGAAGCCCATCTTAGCTTGGTCCAGAAGGGAAGGCTGCCAGCTGCCAGCTTGATCCAGAAGGGAAGGCCCACTCACATGGGCTCCCCAGGGCTTAGCTCTCCCCCTCCAACCATGGGCTGAAACATGGGCATTTCTGCCACAGGCACCCTGAGTCTGACCCTGCCTTCGGGCAGAGCTCCCATCCAGTAGACCCTCCTTCCCTTCTTCCTATTCCCTGGGCTTGACCGCAAGGCCCGTGGGAGGCCTGGCCATGCAGGGTTACAGGAGAGCAGAGAAAGGGTTTTTACAACAACCCCTGTCTGTTCACTGGATTGTGTGGCTGTTCAATGGACATAGAAACCCCCTCCCTTCATCTTCACCACCACCCCAGCCAGCCTGCCACTGAAACTGGTTCTGGATAGCCACTGTGTATAGTGGCCAAGAGCCACAAAGATTTGACCCCAGCCCTCCCACTTTCTATCTGGGTGACCTTGGGCAAGTTACTTACTTAACCTCTCCCGGCCTTGGATTTCTCACATGTGAAATAAGAATAATTCCTCCCTCCGTAAGAGTGCCCTCAGCAGGGTGCCTGATACATTGTATGTGTTGAGTGACCAGAGTTGCCCTCCAACCCTAGTGCTCTCTAGCCATTGTCTCCCTTCTGTGGTTTTGTCTCCCCTTGATCAGAGAGAATCTTGACCTTTCCTTGTTTTTCTGGTACACAGACAATAGCCATCCCGGACCAATATGTTATATGGAACTCTGACCTGGGGCGGGGGGGGTCTTGGCAGATGACCTTGAATTTGGCCGAGATGTGGGGAGCAGGGAGACCAGACACAGTGTTCTTTTCTGCCCCATGGGTGTGTCTTGGAGCAATCATGCTTGTGCGTACAACCACTGGAAGCAATTCCTGATCTCCCCTGAGCTGGCTTGTTGGCCTCACCTCTGGCATTTGAGAGGTAGTCGTGGGGGGCGGAGGCTGACAGAGCCAGGCCTTGAGTGCACAGCCAGGCCAGAGCCTGTTGGGAGCAGCCCTCTGTGTGTGCCAGAAGGCTGGGGTCCTGGGCCTCTCAGGCAGCCTCATCCTCTCTCTGGGGCTCCAGCACCAGCTCAGGGCTGTGGGTGGAACCCATGTGCCTGGCAGCCTTTGCAGTTCTGCTGAGCATGGCAGTCATGTCCAGCCACCTCCTTGTCCTGTGCGGAGTGTCAGCATAGCTCCAGCTGAATCAAAGCCACTGAGGTCCCACTCAAGGGCCAAGAAGGGTGTGTATAGATGAGCCAGGGCCCCAGAGAGAGTCCATACTGGGGGACCTGGAATTGCAAGGCCAACCCTACTTTTGGAGGTGGGAATAAGGGAGAAAAATTAGCTGCTTTCTTTTCATTATCCTTATTTCATCTAAGAAAACATCAGACTGTCTCTCATTGCTGAACCGTGCGCCTATCACAGCCTCAAAACTCTTCATCCAGTCTTGTACTTAGACTGTCTTCGGGGATGGGGTTCATTTTCCACCTTCCTTTCCTATGGATCCTTTAGTGGGGTCCATGTGCCTGTCTGTTTTCTTTTACTTGCTAATGTCTTCATTTCATCATGGTCCTTAGAAGATGGTTTACTGGGTCCAGGATCCTAGGTTGATGGTTTCTTGGTGCTTTGATGGTGTTACTTCAGGGTCTCCCTAGTTACTGTTGAAAACCTACTCCAAAGGCAGTGGTCCTTCCTTGGTGAGTGACTGTCTTCTTTTTCTTGCTGCCTGTAAGACATTCTCTTTGACTGATGTGAGCTTGAAGGGAAATTCCTGAGAGACTATGGTCACTGTCTGTCCCCAGGAGTGAAGCCGAAGCACTCAAGAGGGAGACTTGAGGCCACTGGGGGAGGTGCACAGGAAGACTGAATGGGGCTTATGGCACGGGGAACTTTCTAAGGGCCAAGAGTGCCTTGACAGGCTAGGAAGAAACTCCCCGTCACATGGAGATGGCCTCAGTTACTTTGATTGCCAATAACTTTGGGGCTGTTATGGTGGCTTCATAGAGTTCCTGACTTCCCCTCCCCTACGTCAAGCCTCTGCCCATCTCCTGTGAAGAGCTGATGACCTTCTCAGTCAAGGATCATTCTGGTTCCTACAGTAAGACCTGTCTGACCTCTCCTTCCCACACTCACTGTCTTCCTCCCTCCTGACGCCTGGGGTGGGGCATGATGGGGTCTGCACCAAGGGCTTGGTACACCCATCTGTCCCTTTAGTGTCCAGATTATTTCAGAGCACCGAGGGGTCTCTCCAGATGGCATGTCCCTTTCTGCTTGCTCTGTATTTGCATTTAGGACAGTAACCTGGGAGTGGGAGTTTGTGTCAGGAAGTACCATTCAACCTGCCACCTGTGTCAAACACTTGGCTCTGATTCTGCCTCCTGCACAGAGAACAGCAGCCTGCTCTCTCCCAACATGCCAGCCTGGAGGTGCAGTGTTAGAGCAGGGGTCACTGCAGCCTTTGATCGTCGAGGTTGGCCCGCTGAGTGAGGGACACTAATGAGTAACGTGGCAGGATTCTGGCAGCACTCTGCCTGGTCAACTTTGGAGAGAGAGGAGGGCAGGAAGGGCAGTGGCCTGGGTACTCTAGTTTGTTTTGTTTGGTTTTTTCCATTGGCCATGATGCCATGAGGCATGCGGGATCTTAGTTCCACTTTCCCTGTCCTGGGTCACTGGCTGGTGGATTTACATGTGTATACGAGGTGCCCAGATGTGGCTGTATGGAGCGTGCATTGCTTATCACCCCATCCTTGGTTGCACTCTTACAGTGCACATCAGTGGGATCTGAGACACCAGCCATGCCCTTGTGTGGCAGGAAGGCCCTGTAGCAGTGTTGGAGGGGCTGAGATGTTGGGGTTCTTTGTGTCATCCTACTGCTGCTTGAATATCGTTTCAGTGGGTCATTAGAGTCCTCAGGTTGGAATCCTGTGAGGTAGAATACATGTGCATGGTCTCCTAGGATGAGTCATACACAGGCGGTGGAGAAGGATGTCATCTGTTGATGCATTTGAGCACTTGGCTCCCATGATGTCTCTGCTCCTGCTGGAGAGGGGAGGAGGGTGGAGGGAGGTCCCCCTGCCCATCGCACTGTCCACTGTTATGTGTGCTGGGGGTTGGGGGGCCTGCTAATGTCTATGCTGTCCCACAGCAGGCACTGGTCTCTGTTCCTAATTGAGTCCAGACATAGGTGCCAGGCAGGGGGGAAGCCTGGTGCTGGCCCCTCTGGAGTCCACACACTTATGGTTGGGAGAGTGGGCTGGGGCTCCATGGTGCCTGGGCTTCTGCTGCTGCAGCTCTGTGCTCACAGGCTCTGTCCTTGCTGGTCCAGGAGGGGTGTGTCAGCATAGGAACAGATCTCTGGTCCCCGTCCCCACCATCCCATCCCTATGGGACTCTCATGTGTAGGGTTGGCCATGCTGTTCCTCCTCCATCTGCTGGACAGCAGTCCCTTTGTGGATTGTAGGCTGGTTCCTTTGCTCATGAGCTGAAGGGCAAGGCAGGGTAAAGTGGTGAGAACAGGGTCATGTGCAAATCTCCATCCTCACTCCCAGGAAGCCATGCTGGCAAATCAGAGGCTGGGTTCCACTTCTGCTCCATCACTGACTGTACCCATGGGCCTCTCTGCCTGTGGTGCTCACTCATCATCCCCAGATATTGAGTTGGCATGAGCATCCACATGCCAGGCCCATGACAGCCATTATGGTCCCCATTCTACAGAAACAGAGATTCGAAGGAGTCACCTGACATGCCCCAAGCCACCCAGCTGCTAAGGGGCAGTGCTGGGGATTAAACCCAGGACTCTGACTCCTGGCAGCTGCACTGCTGGGTACTGACACTGACTCAGTGAACACATCATTTCTCCTCCTGGATAAGCCACTTCTCCTAGGTGGGTAGTTACATAAGTGATGGCTCATCACATGTAGACATTAGAGGTGATGCTTTTAAATCCACAGAATGATGTTTTGTGAAATAAGAAAATTGCAAGCAGTATATTCAGTATTATTCTAATTTTGTAAAATGACACACATGCATACACATGTGTGGCAGGAAGCTGTGTTAATGGTACTTATTATATATCTGGTTGGTACTAACAGGAGACTTAACTATTTTTTCTTATTTTTTATAACTTGGGAGCTTCTTTTTTTAATTGAAGTATAGTTGATTTACAGTGTTGTATTTCTGCTGTATAGCAAGGGGTTCAGTTACACACACACACACACACACACATATATATACATTCTTTTTTAAAATATTCTTTTCTATTATATCATAGAATATTGAATATAGTTCTCTGTGCTATACAGTAGGATCTTGTCTATCTTTCCATATATAATAGCTTATATCTATTAACACTAACCTCCCACTCCATCCCTCCCCCAACCCCCCTCCCCCTTGGCAACCACAAATCTGTTCCCTAAGTCTCTGAGTCTGTTTCTGTTTCATAGATAAGTTCATTTGTGTTATATTTTAGACTCCACATGTAAGTGATATCATATGGTATTTGTCTTTGTCTGACTTAATTTAAAATGATAATCTCCAGATCCATCCATGTTGTTGCACATGGCATTATTTAATTTTTAATGGCTGAGTAGTATTCCACTGTGTGTGTGTACCACATCTTCTTTATACATTCATCTGTTGATGGACATTTAGTTTGTTTCCATGTCTTGGCTATTGTGATTAGTGCTGCTGTGAACATAGTGCGGTGCATGTATCTTTTGGGATTATAGTTTTGTCCAGATATATGCCCAGGGGTGAGATGATTGCTGTGTCATGTGGTCATTCTATTTTTAGTTTTCTGAAGAACCTCCATACTGTTTTCATAGTGGCTGTGCCAACTTACATTCCAACCAACAGCGTAGGAGGGTTCCCTTTTCACCACATCCTCTCCACCATTTGTTGTTTGTAGACTTTTTATTGATGGGCATTCTGACTGGTGTGAGGTGGTACCTCGTTGTAGTTTTGATTTGCATTTCTCTAATAATTAGCAGTGTTGAGCATCTCTTCATGTGTATATTGATCATTTGTATTTCTTCTTTGGAGAAATGTCTGTAGGTCTTCTGCCCATTTTTTTGATAGTTTTTTTGTTGTTGAGTTGTATGAGTTGTTTGTATATTTTGAAAATTAAGCCTTTGTCATCAATCTCATTGTTTACAAATATTTTCTCCTGTAGGTTGTCTTTTCTTTTTTTTAATAATATACTTTACTGTGCAAAAGCTTGTAAGTTTGATTAGGACACTCCTTTGTTCAAGATTAATTGACGATAGGCATGTGGGTTTGTTTCTGGGATCTCGAATCTGTTTCACTCATCTGTATGTCTGTTTTGTGCCAATACCATGCTGTTTTGATTTCTGTAGATCTATAGTATTGTCTGATGTCTGGTTATCTCTCCTGTTTTGTTCTTTATCTTTAGGATTACTTTGGCAATTCTGGGTCTTTTATGGTTCTATGTAAGTTTAATTTGGATTATTTGTTCTAGTTCTGTGAAAAACATCATAGGTAGTTTAATAAGGACTGCATGGAATCTGTAGTTTGCATTGGGTAGTGTGGCCATTTTAACAGTATTAATTATTCCAATCCAAGAGCATGGTGTATCTTTCCATTTATTTGAATCATCTTCAGTTTCCTTTGTTAATGATTTAGAGTTCTCAGCATATAATTATTTCACCTCCTTGGTCAGATTTATTCCCAAGTATTTTATTTTGGGGGGTGTGATTTTGAAAGTTATTGGTTTTTTTTACATTCCCTTTCTGATATTTAACTATTAATGTAAAGAAATGCAGCCAGTTTCTGTATGTTAATCTTGTATCTTGTTACCTTATTGAATTCAGTTATCAGTTTTAGTAGCTTTGTGTGACTTCCCTGGTGGCTCAGACAGTAAAGTGTCTGCCTACAATGCGGGAGACCCGGGTTCAATCCCTGGGTTGGGAAGATCTCCTGGAGATGGAAATGGCAACCCACTCCAGTATTCTTGCCTGGAAAATCCCATGGACGGAGAAGCCTGGTAGGCTACAGTCCATGGGGTCACAAAGAGTCAGACACAACTGAGCGACTTCACTTTTCACTTTCACTTTAGTAGCTTTTGTGTGGAGTCTTTAGAGTATATAGAATCATGTCATCTGCATATAATGACAGTTTTACCTCTTGCCTTCAATTTGGATATCTTTTATTTATTTTTCTTGTCTTATAACTGTGGATAAGACTTCCAATACTATGTTGAGTGGAAGAGGTGAGAGTGGGCATCCTTTTCTTGTTCCAAATTTTAGTAGCAAGGCTATCAGCTTTTCACTGTGGGTTCATCATAAATAGTTTTCTTCTATGTAGAGAGAGATTCCCTCTGTACCCACTTTGGTAAGGATGTTTATCATGAGTGGTTTGTCTAGTGTTTTTTCTGTATTTATTGAGATGACCATGTGGGTTTTGTCTGTTGTTTAAGTGGCATATCACATTGATTAATATGGATATATGGACCCATCCTTGTGAACTTGGGATGATGAATCCTGCTTGGTTGTGGCATATGATTTTTTATATGTTGCTGGATTCAGCCTATTAATATTTTGTTGAGAATTTTTGCATCTATATTCATCAATGATACCGGCCCATAATTTTATTTTTTGGTGGTGTCTTTTGTGGTTTTGGTATCATAGTGGTGGTTGCTTCATAGAATGTCTTTGGGAGTTTTCCCTCCTCCTCAACTTTTTGGGAAGAGTTTGAGAAGTATCAGTATAGATTCTTCTTTGAATGTTTGGTATAATTTGCCTTGAAGCCATCTGGTCCTGGACTTTTGTTTGTAGAGAGTTTTAAAATTACAGTTTTAAAATTCTATTTCACCTCTAGTGATTGGTCTTTTAAAATTATGTATTTCTTCTTGATTCAATTTTGATGGGCTGTATGTTTCTAGATACTTGTCCACTTCTTCTGGGTTATCGTTCATAGTATTCTCATATGGTTTTTTGTGTTTCTGCAGTATTGGTTGTTAGTTTCCTTTTTCATTTCTTTTTCGTTTATTTGAGTTCTGTCTTTTCTTGACGAGCCTGGTCAGAGGTTTGTCAATCTTGTTTACCCTTTCAAAGAACTACCTCTTGGTTTTATTGTTTTCCTTTCTGTCTGTTTTGTTTCCTCTCTGGTCTTTATTACTCCTCCCTTCTTCTGACTTTAGGTTTTGTTTGTTCTTCTTTTTCTAATTCCTGTAAGTGGTAGATTAGCTTGTTTATTTGAGATTTATCTCATTTTTTGAGGAAAGCTTATATCACTATGAACTTCCATCTAGAACTGCTTTTGCTGCATCCCACAGATTTTGTATGGTTGTGTTTTCATTGTCTTTTGTCTCAAGATATTTTTAAATTTCCTCCTTAACTTCATCGTTGACCCATTGTTTTTTTAGTAGCATATTGTTTCGTCTCTGTGTAATTGTTTTTTCCTCACTTTTTTTCTGTGGTTGATTTCTAGTTTCATGCCATTGTTGTCAGAAAAGATGCCTGAGATAATTTCTATATCCTTAAATTTGTTGAGGCTTGTTTTGTGCTCTTTTTCAATCCTAGAGAATGTTCCATACGCACTTGAAAAGAATGTGTATTCTGTGCTTTTTTGGATGTAATATCCTGAAAATATCCACTAAGTATGTTTTATTGTATCATTTAGGATATGTGCTGTCTTATTGATTTTTTGTCTAGAAGATCTGTCCATTGATGTGAATGGGGTGTTAAAGTCTCCTGCCATTTTTGTATTCTTGTCTTTTTTTCCATTTATGTCTGTTAGTATTTGTTTCATGCATTTGGCCATTTAGGTCTATTACTATTTGTTTTACACATTTAGGAGCTCGTATATTAAGTGCATATATGTTGACAAGTGGAAGATCCTCTCCTTGTATTGATCCTTTTATCATTATATACTGTCCTTCTTTATAGTCTGTGCTTTAAAGTCTATTTTATCTGATATGAGTATTGTGACCCCTACTTTCTTTTAATTTCTGTTTGCAAAAAATACCTTTTTCTATCCCCTCACTTTCAATCTATGTGTGTCCTTTGCCCTGAAGTGGGTCTCTTGTAGGCAGCATATTGTAGCGCTTGTTTTCTAATCCAGTCTGTCAGTCTGTATTTTTTGATTGGAGCATTTAGTCCATTGACATTTGAGGTAATTAATAATAGATATGTATTTACTGCCATTTAAATCTGTTTTCCTGTTGATTTTATATTTCTTGTCTATCCCTTTGTTTGTTTGTTTTTCCTTTTGTGGATTGTTGATTTTCTTTTGTATTATACTTATGTTCTCTTCTTTTTAGTTTTTGTGAATCTATTGCATGTTTTTGATTTGTGGTTACCCTTTTTTTCAAGTATGTTAACTCCATCCTATATCTACTTGCCTTAGACTGATAGTCTCATAGGCTTAAATGCATTCTAAGAAATGAAAAAAATCAACATTTCTAACTCTCCTCCCCCACATTTTATGATTTTGATGATCTTTTTTACATCTTCAGGTTCATCCTTTTGCTGTTCATTGTGGTTATCATTGCTTCCACAGAAATTTTTTTCTTTTTTAAATCTGTGTACTGTCTTATTTAGGTGATTTGCTTTCCAATTGTGATTTTCTCTTTCCTGTACATTCTTTTTTTAAAAAATATATTAATTTACTTATTTATTTGGCTGCACTGGGACTTAGTTGCAGCATGTGGGATCTAGTTCCCTGACCAGCAATTGAACCCAGGTTCCCTGCTTTGGGAGCATGGAGTCTTAGCCACTGGACCACCAGGAAAGTCCCATCTTTCTTGTATATTCTTACTTCTTTTCTATTTAGAGAAGACTTATTAATATTTCCTTTGGAATAAATTTAGTGTTGCTATATTCTTTTAGTTTTTGCTTATCTGAGAAATTTTTTCTCTCTTCTTCTATTCTAAATGATAATATTATTGGGTAGAGTATTATAGATTGCAGATTAATTCCCTTTTAATTAATTCTATGCTTTTCTCTTTTTGCCTTTAGAATCCTCTTTAACTTTTTCCATTTTTATTATATCTTTGTATAGGTATGTTTGGGTTTACCTTATTTGGGACTCTCTGTGCTTCCTATACCTGGGTATCTGTTTCTGTCTTTTGGTTTGGAAGTTTTTAGCCATAATTTCTTCAAGTACATTTTTAATCCCTTTTTCTCTTTCTTCCCCTTCTAGAATCCCAATTATGTATCAGTTGGCATGCTTTATTTTATCTCATAGTTGTTTTATATTGCTTTCATTTTTTTTTTTCATTTTGCTTTCTGTCCATTGTCCTTATTGGATGATTTCCATCATTCTGTCTTCTAGCTCATTTATTTGTTCCTCTGCATTATTTATTCTGCTATTCATTGCCTTTAGTTCACTTTCATCTCAGCAAATGAACTTTATTTTTCTTGGTTCCTCTCTATAGTTTCTAGTTCCTATTTACAGTACTCTGAATTTCTGTCAGTAGCCTTTCTTAATTCATTCAATATCTCCTTTTTGAAGTCAATGTCTATTAAGACTTAAGAGGTCTGTTTCATTGTTTGTTCTTTCAGGGGAATTATCTTGGTCTTAACCGGGAATGGTTCCTCTGCTTCTTCATTTTGCTTATATTTCTCTTATTCTGTGAGTTTAAGAGAAACAATTATGTACTGTGGTCTTAGAGGGCCATTTATATGTGGGAACATCCCTGTGTAGCTTGTGTGGGTTTAATATTTTCGGTGTGAGGGTTGTTTTTAGTAGGGATGCCTGTTGCCTCTTTCCTCAGTGTGTGCTGGCCATTATCTCCTTGATGGGGATGTGCAGATGTAGCAGTTTGTGCCTGGTCATGGGGTTCTCTGTGGCAGTGGTGGCTCACATGTGGCCCTGGAGCACGCCATGGGAGCAGAGGGAGCCTGCGACCACTTCTGGAGCCTAGGAGGTGAAAGTAGTGGCTTGAGACAGCTCCTGAAGCCTGGAGCAAGGTGTTGGGGAGGATGGTAGAGGCATGTGACTGCCTGGAGTCTAGGGGTGGAGGGGAGCAATGATGGCAGCTCATACACACCCCTGGAGCTCCTGTAGGTAATGTCCTGCCACCTGAAAGATCATGTAGGGAAAAAGGCTATAATGGTGAGTTTTGCCTCTCCTCCTGTGCATTGACCATACAGTGGTACCTGGTCTCTAAGGCAGCCCAGGCCTCCTCTGCATAAACCCTCAGATGGGATCACACCAAACTCTAGCCCCTTTGCTCATAGCCCACCCCGGCCCCTCCCCAGGTCCGATCTCCAAAGCCCAAGCTTCTGCACCCAGCCCCTGTCCACACTGGTGGCCATGTGTCTCAGGCTGGGGAGTGCAGAGTGATGGTACTGACCGTATGCACAGGTTTCTTTCCGTTCTAGCTGCTTCAAACCAGTTACTGCATTCTCCTCTGAGGCTCCAAAGCTTCCCCTCTGTCCCAACTGACTTCCCTGCTGGTGAGGGGACTTCCCAGGTGCAGGAACCTTCCCTCTTTTAATAGCTTCCTCCAAGGGGCACAGGTCCAGTTCTACTTCCTTCCTCAGTTTTTTTTTTTTTCTTTTTTGTCCTGCCCAGTTGCATGAGACTGTCTTGCTCTTTCAGAGGCCGAGAGTCTTCTGCCAACATTTGGTAGATATTCTGTGAGAATTGTTCCACATGTAGATGTATTTTTGATGTACTTATGGGAGGAGATGAGCTGCATCTTACTATTCCATCTCTAGATCACCTGTGACTTCTTTCTTTTCTTTTTCTTTGTGGGGAGTTGCTTTTCAAGGTTTTTAGAGTGAAATATTTTATATCCAGGAATAAAAGTTATTTAAAACAAAAAAGCTAGAGTGGTCTAGTGGGACCACTCAGGAGATGGACAACTTTAGGAGCAGGAGAGCTGCCTGTCCTTGGAGATGGACAAACAGAGGTGGTGTCCATCTGTCATGGACATGGTTCCAGGACTTCCTGAACAGGCGAGTGGACGGGGGCTGTGTTCTTTGATGAATTGTGCCGGGACTGCCCCACAGGTCCCTGAGCCTGTGGGAGAAGGGAATAATCCAGTGCACTGCTCCTCTCTTCACACTTGACCATGCCTGAGAATCAGTGATTCCCCTGAGAATCACTGGGGAGCTCGTTCCAACTCTGACTCTGATTCAGGAGGTGGGCCCAAGACTCTGCATTTTTAATGAGCTCCAAGTGATGCTGAAGCTTCTAGTCTAAGGCCCTGGAGCACTTTCCCCCTGGATTTGCTCTGAAGGAGTGCCCAGGTACTACAGAGCAAACAGATGATGCCAGGGGTCACGGGAAAGGTAGACAGGGCTGTGAGGATGAGTGACCTGAGCTGAGTGGTGTTTCTGAAAGGCCTCTTCAGAGTTGTAAAAAGATGAGAGCCTGAGTTGCTGGGTTTGAGAACAGGTCACTTCCCACTTTGGCTTTATGGAGAGAGCTCAGTGTTGGAATTCAGCCAGCCAGGATTTGAATCCCAGCTCTGCAGCTCATTAGCTGTGTGTCCTTGGGCAGGTTCTCTTGCCTCCCTCGGCTTCAGTGTCTTCATCTGAGGATAGAAATGCTTGCTGGATAAGGCCATGGTCAGGATGAAGTAGGATAACATGTCAGGTACCTGGCATTAAGCGGGCCTTTAATGAACACTGGCTTTTCCCAACACCATACACTTGTCTCTTCTTGCAGGTGGATGAGATTTACCATGATGAGTCCCTGGGGGTCCACATAAACATCGCCCTTGTCCGCTTGATCATGGTTGGCTACCGACAGGTAAACCTCTTTGTCAGTAGGTAAGGTTGGGAGGGAGATGGGGTGTAAGGCAAGAGCATCAGACAAGCTAGGGGGTCGGGAAGGGGGAGCAGTGTCTAGGAAACACTTTATTACCAGAATCAGAGCCCAGAGACCATGAGAATTGAGGTCTCAGTGGCAGAGGCATCTGGAGTTGATAAGTGGAACTTAAAATTTCCCTCCAGTCAGTTAAATGGACAATCCTTGATCCCTATACCTGGAGGTCCCACTCCTTGAATCGATAGGGAAAGTGGGGCTTAGAGAGGCGACAGCGACCAAGATGAGTCCTGCTAGGGTTGGGCCCGAGGCTCTGTTGCTTGTTCTCCCCCGTGTGGGAGTAAAAACAGAGTTTTCCTCTATAGGCTACTGTGAAGATTAAGTGACAATGAATGTAGAGAGGAAAGGCTCAGAACAGCACCTGACTGTTGAAGGATTAGAGATCATCAGTTCTCAGCAGATAGGGGTCCTGACATGGGGCTTGGCACAGGAACATTCCCTGAAGCAGGGTAGGATTATGTGCCTGCGGCAGCCAGGATCAGTGACCCTGGGGAAGGCACTGCTATCGCTTGGGCCTCGGTGTCCCCTGCTGATGGGAGCCTGTTGTGGTCTGCGGGATCTGACCAACCACCCCGCTCTCTGGCCCTGCAGTCCCTGAGCCTGATCGAGCGTGGGAACCCCTCTCGCAGCCTGGAGCAGGTGTGTCGCTGGGCCCACTCTCAGCAGCGCCAGGACCCTGGCCACGCAGAACACCATGATCACGTCGTCTTCCTCACTCGGCAGGACTTCGGACCCTCAGGTATGCAAGGTACTGTATTTACCATGGCCAGGTGTGTGCAGCTGCAGGGCAGGGGCTGAGGCTGTCTCTGGGGCCACCATAGGAGGACTGGAGGAATTTTTTTCAACAAAAAGATCCTTGGGACTTTGGAGCAGGACCTGGCCAGACAGGTGGGCAAGTTTGCAGTAGTTTCTTAGGGACCAGGGAGAGTGAAGGGGTCCCGCTCTGGTCCCTGCTGCTTTGGTTGAAACTGCAGTTGGCTAGGCATCAGGCTCTGGCCCTGTGCTCACTGTCCTGGGACCTGGCTGCTCGAAGGTCTCAGTGACTTTCAAGGTGCTCCTGCCCTCACTGTATCCTTCCATCTTCAGAAGCTGGCCATGGGGAACCTGCAACAGGGCCAGTGTGGACCTCTGGAAGGAAGACCCTGCTCTCCCTGCTGATCCGTGGCTCTGCAGCCCAGTGATCTGAGCTTTCTCATCCCCAGGACTCTCCCCACTGTGGAGTGGAGGAAATAATAGTATATTTGCCATCCTCTGTGTCCGGGCTGCTAAAAGGCCCAAGGGATGCATGGAGTGTCTGTGATAGAGGCTTGCTGAGTGCACTCTGCAAACTCAGGAAGCTTGGATCACCTCCCCCGGCCCCTAGCTTTTTGTAAGGGGAAACCAAGGCCCAAAGTGGCAATAAGGTTTGCCCAGGCCCCACTGCAGAGAGGAGACAGAGCTGAAACTCAGACTAGATCTCCAGACACCAAGTTGAGGGCTTTTTAGTGTTTTCTGGTCTGATGCTAGAAAAGGGTCAGCCTGTACCCAAAAGGGCTGCTTGTCTGAATCCCTGAAATCCCCAAGGTGAGCTTGTACACACACAGATTGACACACACATGTACAGATAAATGTGTACTCCTGCCCAGACACGTGCACACAGACACCCACACATGTGTGTACTCGCATGTGCTGTTGAGCACATCCAGACCTTCAGGACAGGTAGGACCCCAGAAACCTCTATACCCCCAGGACCATCTCAGGAAAGGGTTTTGGCAGTTCTGAAGACAGAGAATAGCTGTCTGGTCCTGATTGGCTGAAAGCCCAGGGCAAGGAACGTTCTCTGCTGTTGCCCCCTCTTCAGAGGTCTTCCCCAGCCCAGGCTGCCCTCCCAGCCGATTACGGGCCCTAGGGAGGCGGGGACGCAGCCCCCTAGATCACAGGCCTCTCACACAAAGCTACTCAGCCAGTGCTGGCCTCACCGTGGCTGCCATGTGCCAGCCCCCTGCACTGCCTGTGACTCCTGAGGCCTGCACAGCCGTGTCTTCACTCTGCCCATGTCCTCCCCTCCACGTGTCCACCCCCACCTCCCCAGAGTCTCTCACCTGTCCCCCAGCCCCAGCTCTAGGCCCCTCATAAGTCATTCCCTGGTCCCCTCAACCCCTTCTGTTAGACCCATTCCCTGGGTGACTCCCAGTCATCCCCACACATCCCTCTGTGCTCCTGGAATTCTGGCCCTCCAGGCCCACCCCTAAGTAACCTCCTGACCCTGGTCTGCCTGTGAAGCTGTCTGCCCCTCACGGGTGTGGATGTGCTGTAGGATGGGGGTGCAGGCTGGCACCTGATTCCTCTGTTCTCCCCATAGTGTCTAACTCACTGCCACCTGTTACACCGCACAGATGTGTGCAGCTTGTCCACTGACCGACTGGCTGGCTGGAAGGCTGCAGCTTGGAAGTTGGGTGTGTGCAGGCGTGGGCACGCTGCCTTGTTTAGAGGAGGGGCTGACAGGCGCAGGGAGCCACAGGCCAGGAAGGAAGGTATCACGCCTTAGGATGCAGGGGCAGCTTGGCCCAGGTGCCATACTGCACGTGCATACATACAGGGCGGGATGTTGCAAGAATCCTTCTTCCTCCCGGGACCCTCTGGCAGTGACCCGATCCAGGTATGCCTGCAGTGGCTGGCTCAGCACAGACCTCGTAGCGTCCTGCCTCACCTGTGTGTGACCTCTCTCTGCCCTCTCTCCTCATCCCCGGCAGGGTACGCGCCTGTCACTGGCATGTGCCATCCCCTGAGAAGCTGTGCCCTCAACCACGAAGACGGCTTCTCCTCGGCCTTTGTGGTGGCCCATGAAACCGGCCACGTGTAAGTGGCCCCAAGGGGGTGGGCTGTGCCTTGAGCTCCAAGGAGGTCTGTGGGTATGGGAGGTTTTGTCCCAGTTCTGATTACTGTCTCAGGGTCCTGGGAGATGCCAGAGGAGCTGCCCTGAGGGGGAGGGAGCACCAGGGCCCAGAGAGCAATTCTGGGTCTGCCTTGGGCCCAGCCCCCAAATCCCAGGGCTGTGGGAGACCAGACGTGGCCCTGCCTTTGGCAGGTCAGTGACAGTGTCTCCTCAGAGGCAGCACTGTGCTCTCTGGGTGGCCTCTGTCCCTCTGTCCAGTCACCCCTCGAGGCCTTTCCCGCTGCTTGCATGTGGAGCGCTGGCTGGAGTCCATCTTAAACAGGTGCATGTAGATCCAGGACTCGGGCCAGGCTGGTGGCTGGCTTACGTGATCCTCAGACCTGGATTTGGTTTAGAGTGTATTCATTCATTCAGGCAACCACTATTTCTTGAACACCTGTTGTGTGCCAGGCCCTGTTCTAGAAATAGGGCTTCCGTGGAGAATGGGACACAAAAGCATGCAAGACGCTATGTGCTGGGAGAAAACAAATAATCCACCATCCAGTGTCCAGAGGTGATGCACACCTGTCACAGTCACGCCTCCTGGCCTTGTCTGTCCACAAGGCAGAGCTGAGGGACGCCCCCAGCTTGCCTGTCCCCAGCCAAGGCATAGAGTGAGGGCCATTTTTTTGCAGCTGGAAGGACATGGGAAGGAGTGGGCCAGCTGCGAGGGTGAGCCTGCTGCCCACGGTCAGCTGTGCCCCTCTCTGCATCTGCCTGCCCCTGCGGTTTCACCCCAGCCCTGCCCTTCACTGAGTGGGTGGCACCTCCTCTCTGGGGCCCTCGTTTCCTCAGCTGCAACACAGAGGCTGACACCAGGGAAATCTCCGAGGGCCCTTCCTGCCCTGGTGGCCAATACTTCCACATATTCTAGAGCTAGGAGTTTGTCTTCCTGTATGTGGGGGGCACTCTTCACTCACAGAGCCGCTGCCTGCAGAGAGACAAGGTCAAGCTTAGAGGCCCACGTGTCTGTCTAGTGGTCAAGGCTAGATGCAGATGTCTGGGAATGTGTAAGAATTTAGAACCTTTGGGCTTTGGTGTTACATACTAACTATGAAGGGCTTCCCAGATGATGCTAGTGGTAAAGAACACGCCTACCAATGCAAGAGACGTAAGTGATGCGGGTTTGATCCCTGGGTTGGGAAGATCCCCTGGATGAAGTCACAGCAACCCACTCCAGTATTCTTGCTTGGAGCATCCTATGGGCAGAGGAGCCTGGCGGGCTTCAGTTCATGGGGTCATAAAGAATCAGACATGACTGAAGCGACTGAGCATGTACACTAACTATAAAGAGCAAACTTTTACGTTTAAACTATCTTTATGGCAGGTGGGTACCACACACATAGCTCTGGTAGGCCAGGTGGAGAAGCTAACTAGGCTGGTACACAGGGAGGGCGCCGTAAGCCAGGTCATACTGAACAGAATGAAGCTGGTCCTTGCGGACGAGGCCTCAGGTTTGGAGGGAAGACAGTGCAGAGTGTGTGAGTTGTTAACCGTGTTGCAGGCGGCCCCTGCTGTGGGCAGATAGCCCCTGGGCAGCGTGGCCAGGAAGGGTGTCCTGGGGCCAGAGTGGGGCTTGAGCTGGTTTCAGACACCGTGAGGACGTTAGGGAGGGTTTGAGGAGGGGGCTGGAGGGCAGAATGAGCTCAGCCTGATTGAGGGGCAATGTGGGGCCTCAGCTCACATCCAGTGGGGTGGCCCCCGCACCGCACAACGGGGAAACTGAGGCCAAGAGGCACAGTCTGAAGCCTGGTCAGGGCAGAGTCTCCAACCCACCTCCTCGTCTTCCCAGGGGTGGGCTCCCTGGGTGTGACTCAGGACTGCCCTCTCTGCTCCCCCACCTCCAGGCTCGGCATGGAGCATGACGGTCAGGCGAACGGCTGTGCGGATGAAACCAGCCTGGGCAGTGTCATGGCACCCCTGGTGCAGGCCGCCTTCCACCGCTTCCACTGGTCTCGCTGCAGCAAGCTGGAGCTCAGTCGCTACCTCCCGTAGGTCACCTCTGCCCTCTGCCTCTCCACCTCCCCCATCATCTCCCCTCCCAGCACCATCCCACCCCTGACACATGCTCTAGTCTGGCTTTGCGGGTCAGTTCCTGGGCCTCCGGGGATGTGGAGGCCCAGGACGAGTGTTGGATTCTGGAGCTCAAGGCCGAGGATGGGCGCAGAGTGGATTTGGGTGGGGCAGGTGCCAGCAGAGATACTGTCACTAACCTCTGCAGCAGTCGGCCGGGGCCCAGCGTACATCCTGCATGGTGGGCTGATTTGTCTTCCCCTCTCAGTGCAGTGAGCTCTCAAACTGTCTGAGAGCCAGCCCTTATTCTGGGCCATGGCATGAACTCTGTAATGTGGGTGAAATGGGCCCTATAAGAAGCCAAGAGCTGCGTGCCTAAGGCTGGTCCTGGTGCCCTTGCCTTGGAGCCCAGACATGGTCATGAGTGGAAGCAGGGGCAACTGTGGGGTAGTCCATTTTTCCTGGAGAATGCAGCAACTAGGACAGAGCAGCAGGCGGGTTCCTGCAGGCCTTCCTAGCTTGGTTCCCGCCCCCTCCTCTGTGAAGGGAGAGTTCCTGCCCCACCTGGCTCACCTCCCTGCCTCTGCCGGCAGCTCCTATGACTGTCTCCTCGATGACCCCTTTGCGCCTGCCTGGCCCCAGCCGCCAGAGCTGCCTGGCATTGACTACTCAATGGATGAGCAGTGTCGTTTCGACTTTGGCACCGGGTACCACACCTGCTCGGCGGTGAGTTCCCATGGCCTCTGCCAGCTGGGATGCCAGGTCAGCCTTCTGGGTCCCCAGCTGGTCATTCACGGAGCCACCATAGGGGGATACAGGATGACCAGGGTCCAGGCCCTGCCACCTTCTGCTATGTCCCCACCGCACCCAGTCCCATGGAGGGGTGGGGAGACAGCATGTGTGGGGGCTGGAAAATGCCTGGAAGGATGGGAACAGAGTAGAACACAGAGGGTGGGCCACCGATGGGATCCCGGAGGGCCAGGCTGGTCACTGGGGGAGTTTATCTGCCAGGTGGCCTGTGTATCAGATCAGGTACTAGCTCTGGGCTGGTAGAGAAATAGTTGCCACCCTCTGCTGTCTGGGTGTTTGGCAGGATGTTTGGGGCAGACTTCCCACCCTGGTGAAGTTCTCCTGTGTCCCACGTAATCTCTCTCCAGAGGTTCAGTTGCATGCTCCCCCCCACCCTCTGCCCTGTGCCTGAGATGATAGATAGAAGGGAGCAGAGCCCTGTTCTCCCCTGTAGGACAAGGCAGGGAGAGCCTGGCCAATCAGCTGAGCCACCCAGGGGAGGATCAAACAGCCACTGAGCAGGGCCCAGGCAGAGGCTCAGAGAAGGGGACATCCCAGGGCAAGGGGGATGTCCCGCAGGGGCAGGCCTTGGTGCCTTGAGTACGTCATACCTTCCCCATCCAGGAACGTAGCCCCCTCCTCAGCTCTGCAGGACCTGAAGGCCCTGTGTGGGGCCATCTCGTGCACGGCTCAGGCCACACTGGGACACCTGGCCTCCGCTTTGAGGGTGGAGAAGCAGCTGGGAAATGGGATTTCAATGCCCAGAGGCTGTGTGTGTAGGACACGAGTCTGGCTGGCAGGGGATGATAGGAGAGAAAAGGAGATTGGGGCTTTCCTAGACAATTAGAAATATAAAGTTACCAGCCTTATATGAGGACATGGTAACCCACTCCAGTATTTTTGCCTGGGAAATCCTGTAGACAAAGGAGCCTGGCAGGCTACAGTCCATGGGGTTGTAAGAATCGGACATGACTTAGCGACTAAACCACCACCCCAACCTTATATGAGAGGGAGATGGGAGTCCTGACCTTGTCTTCGTGCTGCAGGGTCTGGGCTAGACTGGCAGCTCCCTCCAAGCCCCCCACATGCACAGAGCTCAGGGGGCATCAGCAGACCCAGCCTCCCCACAGCCTCAAACCCTGGTCCCTGCTCAGTGACAGAGTGGCCTCTGCAAGATGTGGAGGGAGGCCTTGGAGGGGAGAGCAGAGGCATGTGGGCTGTGGCTGGCGCCTTCTCGGTGGGGTTGCTGGAGGCCACTGGCACTTGGGGTGGAGTTGAGTTGGTGGATGTGTAGGGCTCTGGTTGGAGGGACCCCCCTGCCTCCCTGGCAGTGTTTGGCCCCAGCGTCCACCCACACCCTGCCCCCTCCCTGTCGCTGTCCCGGTTCCCCTGGACAACTCGCCAGAGCTGGAGGGCCAGTCCAGCCCGGTGACCCCACCCCCCTTGCCGCACAGTTCAGGACCTTCGAGGCCTGCAAGCAGCTGTGGTGCAGCCACCCCGACAACCCATACTTCTGCAAGACCAAGAAGGGGCCCCCGCTGGATGGGACTGAGTGTGCACCAGGCAAGGTAGCTGTGGGCTGGGGCTGCAGGCAGAGTGCCTTCCTGGGTGCGCCGGCCCCTGGGTGGACCTGCTGCCCCGCCCAGTGTGATTGTGAATGCATGGTGGCCAGGGCAGGGTGGGAGTGTGGGACAAGAGTGAGCCTTGCGTGCAGGCAGATGGGTGTGGAGTCCTCACATGAACTGACACACACTTCCGCTCCTCTCCCGGACCACAGTCCTTGGCTTCTACAGCAAGCAAGAGTTTGGCCTTGTCTCATAGTGCAACAGCAGGCATGTTTACTCCCATTTTACAGATGAGGAGAGTGAGGCCCAGGCCGGTTAGGGAGCTTGTGGAGGTCAGACAGAGGGTGATTAGCAGAGAAGGAGTGAAGGCAAGGCTCCGGGTATTCTGCCTGCTCACCTCCCCCCTGCTCACCATACTGTTTCTCACCCCTCTTCACCCACCACAGCCAAAGCTGCCCGTTCACTACTTTCTGGTGTATGTTTTCACTGTCTTGTGTGTGTGTGTGGGGGGGGGTGGTTCAGGAGCCCCCGGGTCTGAGAGTCTTGAGCTGAGGTCTGAAACCCACCTCTGTTCTATCACTGGCCCTGCCTCTCCCCACAGCTCTGTGTGGTGACCTTGGGCCAACCTCTGACCCCTGCCGAGCCCTGACCAAGCACGTCCCTCTCCTCGGCTTCTTGTGAAGTTAGGAGTCCTGTCAAAGCAAATGAGGGAGCTGGGAAGAAGCAGGGTGCTGCCCCCACCAGCCTGTCCCCTGCCCTTCACCCTCAGCAGACTCGCATCTGTAAATGGTCTATCCCTTCACAGATGGGTGGAGCTTTTAAAAATCTCTATCCCTACAGAGTCTGACTCAGTCTGGGGGTGAAGCTGAGACATCTGGAGTTTTAAAAGTTCCCCTGGGTGACTCCAAGGCTGAGAAACACAGAGTTCTGTCTCGAAAAGGACCCAGAGAGCTTTGCTGTGTTTCTTACCTATGGCCCTACAGGAAAAAGGAAGAGAGTTAACCTGGGTTGAGCCCTCCTTTGTGCCTGGCCTTGTGCTGAGGACTTTGTGAGTGTGGTTGCCTTCAGTTCTGAGAACAGTCCCATTTAACAGGCAAGTGCACTGAGGTTCAGCAAGGTGAAGCTCTGCCAAAGCCACACACAGCTAGTAATGGCCAATCTGGGATTCAAACCCAGGCTTCTTGAACTTGAGGCATACACCCTCCACTGTGTGGCTGGACCTCCCAGGTAGCTGGCTTCCCTCCCATGAACATACCTGCTTGGGGTCCCAGATGGTGATGTCGAGGTCCAGAGCCAAGATCAACTCTAGATTGTGTGGGAAAATCATGTCTTCTCTCCCTTATCAGCTCTTTGTGACTCTGGGGGTGGTAAGCCAAATAATTGCAGTTCCTGTCATCATGATTATACCACCTGCTGTTATTGGAGGGCTGTGTGTGAGTGCTCACGGCAGCCCTGTGGGCGAGTGCTGTTATCCCCATTGTCCAGCTGAGGAATGGGCTCTGAAAGCGATATCCTTTGCTGAGGGTCATTCAGCTCACAGTAGGGGTTGGATTCCGTGTGACCCCGAGGCTGGTGCTCTTAGCATTCCTTTCTTTGGGCTCACCCATGGTGCCCAGTTGGGCACTTTCTATGGCAGTGGCTCCAGGGTGACCTCACACCCTCTGCTCCATCCCAGTGGTGCTTCAAAGGTCACTGCATCTGGAAGTCGCCGGAGCAGACTTATGGCCAGGATGGAGGCTGGAGCTCCTGGACCAAGTTCGGGTCGTGTTCACGGTCCTGTGGGGGCGGGGTTCGATCCCGTAGCCGGAGCTGTGACAATCCCCCGTGAGTGTACTTGGCTGAGGTGGGCAGGGTAGGGGCCTGAGGGGCTTGGAGGGGGAGGTACAGGGGGGCAGGGCCCAAGAAAGAAGGTCCCCTGCAGGTGGCTACATATTCCAGTGGATGAGGACCCAAAATTGTTGCGGGCACCAAATCACTTCCACCTTGGTCAGACATCTCCCATTGGGTCTGACATCTGAGAACGGGTCTGAGCCAGTGATTCTCAATATCTCATGTGCAGAGAGTCTGGGTGGGCCCAAGGCTTGGTCAGTTTAACAAGCCCTCCAGTGACCCTGATCCTGTAGCTAAACTTTGAAAAAACACTGTTCACTAGCCGTGTTTTAGGAGAACAGATTCCCCAAGTCTGTTTCCTACTACATGAAGCAAAACTTCTTTCAATTTTTCTTATCTCTTTCTAATGTCAAATCCTCTCCTTACCTCCCCTTCCCCCATTTTTCAGGATTCTGGGGGAACATCTATTTCTCCCTTTTATCCTCTCCATGGGGTTCCCCTCCAGTGGTTTTGATACCTCTGAGCACCAGCCCTTTATGGCCTCCATCTCCCAAGCTGATGTAGCCTGCTTAGAACAGCTTCATGGGAGCTGGGGGCTGGCCTGATCTGGCCCTGTGGGTCTGCTGGTCCCAGGAACCAGGGATGCAGAACCTCTGTGGGGCATGGCCAGCCTAGCCCTCACAGCAATGAGTGATGTGATGGGGACCTCAGAACGGCAGGGTCCTAAGATCACAGAGGCTCAGTGGTGATCATCTTCTCTCCAGCATCTTCAGGACTAGTCCTTCCTACTCTGCTGTGTGTATACCTCCAGGGATGGGACTCTCAGTGCCTCCTGGAGCAGCCTGTTCCCATGTCAGATGGCTGTACTGACCCTTTACAAGTAGGAGCCAAAGAGAACAGCCTTGTAACTTCAGCCTGTTGGTGTATGAAAGCTGGGTTAGAGAAAGGGCCAGCGGTGCCCACTCTGGATAAACCACCTCCCGGTCATAGCACATAGTTATTCCCTTGATCAAAGCTCCTGTTTATTGAACTGCTCTGAAATAAGAACTGTTTTTATTTTATGAGGCTTAAATGAAATGTGTGTACTCTCAGCACCATGCCCGGCACAGTTTAAGCGCTAATGAAGGATGGCCTCTGTTCTAATTACTCCAGTGTATGGACCGCTTTCTCTGCACCAGGTGGGGTGCTCAGCAATCCTGTGCATTAACTCACATAACCCTCCCAGCACCTCTGTACAGAGTTCCAGTAACTCCGTTCACTTGAATACTTTGTACCCATAATCCTACCGAATCCTTTTAACTTAATGAGGACGAGAGTACAGATTGCTTAAGGATACCTTTTTAAAATTTATTCTTCACAGACACACCAGGAGGTGGATAAAATAAGAGGTGTTACGGTCCCTCCTTGAAAGGGGAAATTAAGGCATAGCAGGACTTGGGTGTAGATTCAGCTAGATCTTCTGACTCTAAACCCGTCTCTTTTACCACTCCTTAGTTTGTGGTGATAGTAAATGGAAATGGATGCAAATGAGAGCAGTTGAGTCGTGTGTTGGGGGCCTAGTGTATGTCAGGCCTGTGTAACAGGTGAAAGAATATGCGAAGATGAGTAAGACTGATTTCTCTTCCAGCCCAGTTGGAGCAGTTAGTCTTTCCCTCTTGTCTTCCTCCTCTCCACCCCATCTCTTGCCCCGTTTCTTTCTTTCATTCTCTCTTCTGCCCTATCACCCACACACAAACACACAAATAGGTGGCATATGCCTGAAGGGACCAAAAGACTCTGAGCTCAGCAGCCCTCACAGTGGGGGTTCCCCCCTAATTTTCAAGTTAGTGGGGCCCCTTTTTATGATCCTCTAAAGGGCTGAGCCACCCACGTGGCTATGGGAAAGCCTGCCACCTGTCCAGCCTTTCCAGCCAGCACGGTCTCTTTATGCCTGCCCCAGCCCAGCTTACGGAGGCCGCGTGTGCTCAGGGCCCATGTTCCAGTACCAGGTCTGCAACAGCGAGGAGTGTCCAGGGCCCTACGAGGACTTCCGGGCCCAGCAGTGTGCCAAGCGCAACTCCTACTACGTCCACCAGAACGCCAAGCACAGCTGGATCCCCTATGAGCCGGACAATGGTGAGTGGGGCCCTGTTCCCTCCACCTCCCGCCCATGGCCTTGGGCATCTGCTGGGTCCTTATCTTCCCAGACAGGGCCTTCCATGCCTGGCCCACCAGTAAAGGTGGAGGGACAGTGGTGGCACCTAAAGGAGCATTGCAGTTGGCAGGTTTGCCCCATGCCTTTGTGCAGGCCTTTGCACTGTGTTCACTGGGGGCCCACTATCCGCATGAAAATCATCCTGGATTTGAATTCTTGTGCTATTTCCTGGCAGATGCAAGGGCAATGTCTTGAGCAGGGGTCACTTGGCCCAGAAGTATCTTTGAAGCTGGCAGCAGTGCTGGTGGCGGGGCAGGTGCTTTCAAACATGTCCTGCCATGTGTGGAAGGCCCTGTACAGGTGCAAGCATTCCTCGCTTTGCATTACCAGTATCCAGAGAAGCTCAGTCCTATTACTGACCATGTTTTTAGGTTTTTGCCGATTGTACTACTGTTTCAGGCGTTAATGAAAATGATTGGAAAGTCAGGTCAATGGGAGCCTGTGGGATCCTCCCACAGAGCCCCTCCAAACTGCCCTGGACACAGGCCTTGGGACTCATGCAGAGGGTCAGAATTTTTGGGCTAAGCCAGTGCTATCTGTTTTGGAGCTTTTTAGTGATGTCTCTCATAGTGGCAGAGGATGAGATGGTTAGATAGCATCACTGACTCAATTGGCATGAATTTGAGCAAACTGAGAAAGAGTGAGGGACAGGGAAGCCTGGTGTGCTGCAGTCCATGGAATCTCAAAGAATCAGACGTGACTTAGTGACTGAACAACAGTAACTCGTAGCGGCAGAGAGAAGCCAGTGAAGGGCTGAGACTCATGCCATCTTACTGCCTTCAGGCTGGAAGGACCTTCAGCTGTCCTCTGACTCTCCCTTGCCTGGCCAGCCTCTCCATGGTCCTTCCATGACCCGATGCTCACCCCCTACCACCCAGCCCTCAGCCTCAGGCAGTACTGATCAGAATGGCCTTTGCTCTCCTGAGCCCAGGGCCTCCTCCTTGTAGCCCTGGTTTCAAAGCATCCATTGTAAGACCCTCCATTCTTCAGCTCTCATTTAGAATGAGAGTCTTCAAGTTGGAAGGGACCTCAGAGGGCCTGTGTGTTGCCTGCCAGTGCACAGATCCCTCCAAGACATGCTTGCAGGGAGTGTCTCTTCCCTGCTTAGACTCCCCCTAGTCTGGGGAGCTCACCACTTCCATGCCACTGTTGGCTGACTTTCAGGGCTGCCTGGAAACCCACTTGCTTGAGGTATACTGGTTAGGGTCTTGCCTTTTCTTGGGAGGGTGAAAGCTCCCTACTCCTTGGCCCCTGGCCCAGGTCCTACTGGAAGTATGGCTGCTCCTGTCTGTGAGATCCAAAATGATACTGGATGTTGTGACTCTAGACTCAAGTCCTGAGTGCTGGGACATGATGTCACTGGGCAACAGACCTTAGGGTTGAGGAGCCAGGAGCCAGATGGTTCCTGTCAAATTTTGCTTTGAAAGCTTTGCCGATCCATCCAGAACCTACACAGACTGCTGTAACATGGGGTGGAGAAGGGCTGCAAGGTCAATGGGACAGTTGGACTTTGGGTTTTCCCAGGACTTTTACACAAATTCCAGGAAGTTAGCTAAACCCCAGCCTCCCTTTTTCTAAGAAACACAGCAAGTGTTTATAAGTTCTCCAGAACCTACTTTTATAGGACATTACTAGCTTAGACAGAGAACATTTGATTGTCAAAACTAGAAAGGACCTCCGGAAAGGACCTCCTTCCTTCCGTCACTGCTGCTCCATTTTGTAAGCCCAAACCCAGACCACTGTTCTGCCTTACTTTCACGAAGCCTGTTAATGTTCATAAACATGTTGAGACGCACCATCATACATGTGACTGGTGATGTGTATATAGAGATCAGAGCAGAGTCTGGCCCAAACCAGACAGCCTGGGTTAGAATCCTGGCTCTGCCACTTCCTGGGTGGCTGTGTGGCCGTGAGCAAATTCCTTAACCTCTTTGGTCCTTGGTTTCCTCCTCTGTAATGCTGGAACCTACTTCCTGGGGAGTACTGAGAGGTTTAAATTAGCTGATTCACAAAAAGCATTTAAAGTTGTACGTCAAGAATGTATAAAGGTTTTCGAAGTCTGGCACATAGTAACCTTTCATTAAGTGTTGGCTTATTGTTGTTGTTATTGTTTTATCACTTGCTGTTTCTTAACAGCGTGATGTGGCATTTTACTGTTGGGGGTAATAAATCAGGAACTGAGGTTCAGAGAGGTCAGATAAGTTACCCAAAGTCACATGGCTCCTAAGTGCCATAGCAGGGATTTTATGCCCAGCTCCACACCTGGTTCTCCCCGCGTTGCCCAGAGCTGGCCCCTGGGGCTTCCTGTTCAGGCCATGCGCTGGTGTCGGCCTAGGCAGCCCCCTTTCTGCAAGCCCAGCGGCCCAGTGTGTTCCCATTCCCCGCAGACGCCCAGAAGTGTGAGCTGATCTGCCAGTCAGAGGACACAGGCGACGTGGTCTTCATGAACCAGGTGGTCCACGATGGGACTCGCTGCAGCTACCGGGACCTGTACAGCGTCTGTGCCCGCGGCGAGTGTGTGGTAGGTGGCCCCCTCTGGACCACCCACCCTCTGCCTGCCCCAGGAGACTGGAGGGGTGCAGGACCTCCCCCTCCTTCTGTCCCCTGGGAAGACAGGCATCACCTCACCTTCCCCACCCATGACACCTCTTGTCCTCAGCATAACTCTGGGATGCTGGAAAGGGGTCACTGCCCAGCCCCATTCAAGGAGAGAGGCGTGGCTAGGTTTAAGAGCTTGACTGTGTCACATAGCATTTTTGTGGCTGAGTCCCGTCCAGGAATGCCTCTCATTCTACGGTGCTTTCATGTCTGGGGACTGGAGAGGGGGCCAGGGGCTGCCAACCCACACGTGGCAGTGCGGGTGTGGAAGCCTCCTTTTGCTGACCCCATCTCTGACTTCAGCCCGTCGGCTGTGACAAGGAAGTGGGGTCCATGAAGGCAGATGACAAGTGTGGGGTCTGTGGCGGCGACAACTCCCACTGCAGGACTGTGAAGGGGACGCTGGGCAAGGCCTCCAAGCAGGCAGGTGAGCAGGTGGGGGTGGCGGATGACCAGGAGCAGTGGGGTTCTGGTCCAGCCAGGGCCCTAGAGAATGAGCCATCCCTGGTTGAGCCCTTCCCTGCTTGAGCCAGGCCACAGTTCAGGCAGAGAGAGGGGGCCCTGGAGCCTCTGCCCTGACTGTGGTCCCTCACCGTCCAGGTGTGCTGTTTCTGCACTTGGGCTCAGGAGCTCAGAAGCATTTCCTGCTCGGCACTGTGGGTCATAGGAACTCAGCTTGGCCTGGGCCTGTTGGTAGGAATGAGGGTGAGATAGGTCTAAAGATGAGGCCCAGGCAGACTAGCAATTTTCCTTTACATGCTCATCTTTTACCTGGTTTTTTTCATTTGTTGTTGTTGTTTTTTAACTGAAGTGCTTCCTGCTTTGAACCCCTGGTCCTTTAAGTTCCTTGACTTCTCTCCGTACCTCTATCGAAAAGGGCCAGATATTAGTCCTTTACACTTTAGTTTGAACTAGATTCATTTCCCCTTTGGGAGCATTTCAGCTTTGCCTTGTCTCTCCTTGTTGGGGGAAAGTTAATGGTTCTGAGAAAGGTTAGTTTTCAGGCGTTGGATTGGGAGGATTATGGGGACCCCCTAATGCTGGATCTTCACAGCTTGTTTCATCTAAATCCCTACAGTGGCTTTAAGTGTGAGAAGAAAGGGGAGAGGGGAACCTCAGGAGAGAAGAGAGGGTCAAGACAGTGGGAAATAGTAGCAAGTGATGCACACACTGAATCCATGGTTTTTATAGAGCATTTCAAGCTATGTAAACTGTGATCCTCTCAGCACTTTGTGAAGAAGGGCCCATTCCTATTTACAGATAAGGAAACTGAGCTTCCTGGGTACCTATGAGGAGTGGGGGTGATGGGAGATGCTGGGCGTGGTGCTCCTAGCTCAGGATGCTCATGATTTTTCTGGAACCTCTTCTGTGGCAGGGGCTCTCAAGCTGGTGCAGATCCCAGCAGGTGCCAGGCACATCCAGATTGAGGAGCTGGAGAAGGTCCCCCACCACATTGGTGAGTATGGGGGTGCTGGGTGATGGGCAGCCAGGCCCTGGGACCTGCCCTGAGGTGTGGGGGAGCTGGGAGAAAGGAAGAGAAGATTCTAATGTAGGGGGCATTTCTTGAATTTGAATAATGTGAGAGAATGCTTTTTTGTTGATTGATTGATTTTTCATTTGTGTTGAATTGGAGAGAGGCTCCATGCTTCAGATTTCAGAGGTGTGAAAGGGGATCCAGGGGAGATTCCTTCCACCCTCTTCCCCAGGAGCACTTTTCTTCCCCAGGGGCAACCACTGTTCACTTCTTATGCACATAGGTACCTTTTAAAGGTAACCCATTTTCATAGAATGTATTAGTTAATGTTTGCTGTATAATACATCATCCCCGAACTTAGCAGCTTCATGCAGCAAGTGTTTATTAGCATCAGGTCTCTGGATCACCAGTTTGGGCTGGGCTCAGCTAGGTGCTTCTTCTAACTCATCCTCCTGGACTCACTCACCCAAGTCCTGTCACCTGGTGGGGATGTAGGGACCTGGTTGGTACTGGCTGTCAGCTGGGGTTACGGGGGTGACAGGGTCATGTCCCCAGCTGGCTAGCCTGGGATTATATGCACATGGGATCTGTCACATGGTCCTCAGGAGTGGCAAGAGCAGGCAAACCCCAATGTGCAAGCCCTTTTCAGGTCTCTGCTTGCGTCCTGCTTTCTGGTGTCCGAGTGGTCTAAACAAGCCTCCTGGCCAAACCCAGACTCAAGAGGTAGAAACAGAGTATCTCCTAATGGGAGGTGTGATACATCACAGTGCAAAGAGGTGAACTAACAGGAATAGGAGGAATTTGTGGCTGTTTTTGCAGTCTACAATGGCAACCCACTCCAGTACTCTTGCCTGGAGAATCCCATGGATGGAGGAGCCTGGTGGGCTGCAGTCCACGGGGTCACGAAGAGTTGGACATGACTGAGCGACTTCACTTTCACTTTTCACTTTCCTGCATTGGAGAAGGAAATGGCAACCCACTCCAGTGTTCTTGCCTGGAGAATCCCATGGAGAGAGGAGCCTGGTGGGCTGCCGTCTATGGGGTCGCACAGAGTCTGACACGACTGGGGCAACTTAGCAGCAGCAGCAGCAGCAGCAGCAGCAGAGGGACCCATCAATTATTCTTATTATAATGATGCTTAAACACATAATCTCTAAGCTAGATGCCTACCCTTTATACATACAGCAGTTATACAGCTATAAAACCAAGACATTAAAAATGACAGCCCCCCAAATCAATCAGTAGAATTAAAATTAAGACCATAAAGGTAAGAAGGGGAGATTTTTGTGTGTTTCTTTGCTTCATTCCATTTTTGCTGAAACTAAATTGGCATAAAAAAATTGAACATGTGCAGAAGAGGCAAATCCATAGAGACAGGAAGTAAGTTAATGGTTGTCAGGGGCTGGAGAGAGGGAGAAATGGTGAGTGACTACAAATGGGTCTCAGATTTCTTGCGGGGGTGATGAAAATGTTCTGGAATTAGATAGTGGTGATGATTACACAGTCACAGAATCGCACCCTTTAAAATGCAGAGTTGTATTCAATGTGAATTTTATCTCGATTGAAAGCACATTAGTATGGTTTAGAGCAGGCTCCTGGCGAGCAGGTGGGCAGAAAGCTGCTGCCCACATGCTGGGCAATGCTGGGTTCCACATACTTGTCTATGTTCAGACTCCTTACAGAGGGTGCATGGTTGTGATGTCCCTGGGCCATGGCATGTCCCAGAGCCCCCTCTTACCTACTACAGCCACCAAGTCGCACTGCTTGTTACCAGCTCATCATGAACACAAACACAAAATGTAACATCTCTGGGCAAGTTCATATATTACAAAAATGCCAGCGTTTGTATTTTGAGGTTATTATTAAAATAATAGAAAACATTTTAAAAGTCTCCTGGAGAACTTGCATTTCCTGTGCATCTACATTAGCCCAGCTATAGAAATTCCTCATCTGCTCTGGAGGGCACCTGAGTGGAGTTGAAGAAGGAAGAATGGGAAACTGAGGCCCTAAGTGGGTTGTGGGTGATCTGTGCACCCTCATTTACCTGTGGAATGAGCCAGTCTGGACCCTGGTCTCTCATCTCCCAGCCACATGCCCCTGCCAGCCACACCTCTGGCTGTGAGATGGGTGGGCTTTGGCTTGGCCATCTCCCTGCACACCTGCCTGTCTGGCTCTGGGGAATTGTGCCAGCACAGGGGCTGGGGAGGGACAGGGGCAGGGAGAGAAGGTCATTTACCCTTGAAAGAAGGTGGTTACAAATACTCCTCTTACTGCAGCCCTACGGATGATTCCATACTGTCAGCAGCCCCTTGGGCTGCCTGCCCAGCTCCTTCCATCCACCCCTACCCTGTGCAGATGTCTAGCCTTCCCAGGGAGCTAGCTCGATGGGCTTGTAGGTAGCAGATGGGCTTCTGTGGAGGTTGGGGTAGAGGCACCTGGCATCCAGGGCAGGCTCAGAGTGAGCACATTCACTGTGTGTTTGTAAGGTGAGTCCCTGAGTGTTAGAGCTCTCCAGGAGCCTGGGTGGGAAGGAAGCAGAACTGAGACCTGTCGTTGGCACAGATTGTGTGACTATTATGTGTGTGAGATCCACAGCAACCCTGTTAAAAATGTGCAGAATATATATGCGTGAGTGTGTGCGTGTGTGCCCGTGTGTGCACATGCGTGCTGACAGGGTGTGTGCTCTCTGGAGAAGCCTGGGACAGGTGGCCGCCTTGGCAGTGAAGGCCAAGGCCCTGTCCAAACACATTTGGCACTCCTGGAATTTAGGGGCATGGACTCTGAAAGGAAGTGAAGGGAGAGAAGCCATGCTGGTAACATCCATTGTGTGCGGGGCCTGAAGCTGGCACTCGTCATTTGTTGGAGCCTTGTGACAACCCTATTGTTACTCCATTTTGCAGTTGAGGAAACTGAGGCCCCAAGAGGTTAAGAGAATTGCTGGAAGTATGGAGTGGGTCAGTCGCAGGGCCTGGGCTCAGAGCTGGTAGGACCTGGATGGTGGAGAATCCAGCCCACCACCCACTGGAAGGTGGGGTGTACAGCCGGGGGCAAGAGGACAGCAGTAGCCATGAGCTATGGGGACAGACAAGGGCCCTGCCTAAGGCAATGCTCGGCGCTAGCCCAGAAGGTCTGGCCATTCTGGAGCTGGGAGAGATGAGGTTGTGGGGAGTAGGGGCATCTCTCCTCCCGCTCACCAAAGAGGCTGGCCCTCCTGAGAGCTGGACCAGCAGCCTCTGCGTGTCCAGGACACACCCTTGCCCATCTCGGAGCCTCTGATTCCCCCTCTGGATTAATAACAGCACCAACCTCAGAATGCATGTGAGGATCACACTTTGGCAGTGAGCAGAGTGACCAGCCTGTGGTTGGTGCCCTGGATCCCTGGCTCTTACGTTGTAATTACACCAGGTGCAGACAACCCAGGGCTCCAGAGCTTTTGCGCTCCTCACCTGGCTGAGGGCTCAGGTCTCAGGGTGCAGTCCTTCTCCGAAACCTGATGCTTCCAGGGTGAATAAGGCTGTGAACCGGGGCCTTTGCTGGGGTGTCTGCAGCCTACACACCTCCCGCCTGCCAGCCAGTTCCAGTTATAGGATGTGAGTTACTCACTGGCTGGGACTGTGAGGGGTAGACATTTACAGATATTTTTTTTATCCACCCACTCTGTGCTTGGCCCTGTTCTGGGCCAGGGACACCGAGGTAGAGGAGATATCCTGACAGGCCATGGGAGAGACAGGATGTCTGTAGTTGCAACTATAACTCAGATGCTGCTTTGGTGACAGTAGTAGTGCCTACCATTTATTATGTGCCAACTGCATGCCATGCACTCTGCCTCGTTCTTTATATATATGAACTTTAATTGTCCCAAGAGCCCCATGGAAGGGTAGGTGGGCATGGGATACTGATCATCCTCAAAGGGCATTTGCAACTTATAGATGGTGAAACTGAGGCAGCACAAGGACGCTAAGTAACTTTTCCAGATCAATCTGACTCCAGAGCCTATACTCTTAGCCTTTATGCTCTGCTATAGAGGTTGTTTGGAGAAGGAAATGGCAACCCACTCCAGTATTCTTGCCTAGAGAATCTTGTGGTCAGAGGAGCCTGGAGGGCTGCTGTCCATAGGGTCGCACAGAATCGGACATGACTGAAGTGACTTAGCGTGCATGCATGCATTGGAGAAGGAAATGGCAACCCACTCCAGTATTCTGGCCTGGAGAATCCCAGGGACAGAGGAGCCTGGTGGGCTGCTGTCTATGAGGTTGCACAGGGTCGGACATGACTGAAGTGACTTAGCAGCAGCAGCAGCATAGAGGTTGTTATTGTGCTGAACCTTAAATGTGGGTGGAGATCTGTCAGGCAGGGAGAAGGGGAGACCAGGTGAGAGGAATGGTGTGCACCAGGGTCCAGAGGCAGGGCTGCTGTGTGGGGGCAGTGGGACAACTCATCTGACTGGGGAAACGCTCAGGTGGGGAAGGAGTGACAGGTAAGCAGAGAGCCCCGAGGGGCCCATGGGGACGGCCTTGAAGCCCTGAGGTGTGGCTCGTGCTCCTGTGGAGGGGAATAGAAATCTGTGTGACCCTCTCCCCATGGCCAGCGGTGAAGAACCAGGTCACAGGCAGCTTCATCCTCAACCCCAAGGGCAAGGAAGCCACGAGTCGGACCTTCACCGCAATGGGGCTGGAGTGGGAGTACGCGGTGGAGGATGCCAAGGAGAGCCTCAAGACCAGCGGGCCCCTGCCCGAAGCTGTCGCTGTCCTGGTGAGCCCTCGCCCTACTTGGTGGCCCCTGACCACACCCCTTGCTGCCCCAGCCCAGTCCCCTAACTCACTGTCTCTCCTGCGGAGCCAACACTCCTGTTCCTGTTCAGGTGTCTTTGGGAGACTGGGCAAGGCCAAGGTACCCTCCTTACTTCCAGGCTGGTGGGATGGAAAGTGAGAAAGGAAAGAGAAACTGTTGTCTTACTGTCCGATCAGAGACGCCCCCTTCAGGGAGCCTGTTCTCCATAATGCAGGCTCAGAAATAGGGCCCAGGAGGAGCTGGAGGACCTGGGTTGGTTCCCCCATTATTCTGCCATCTTCTGGTGTTCGCTTGCATTGTGACTTTGCCAGCAAGTGCATCCAATGGCCTGTGGCTCAAGGGTGCTGTCTGACACTGCCAGCTACTGTCCCAGCTGGGGCCCACCTCTGCCCACACCTCCTCTTCCTAGACCATAAGCCAGAACTTATGGATCAGGGATTGTTAACTTGGGAGACCAGACCAGGAGAGGCTCTGTTGTCACTGGCTAGTGGCAGGTAGACCCTGGACCTGCTTTGTTCCTGGTGATACTCTCGCTAGTCAGGGAGGGCCTAGAGGACAGGGTCTGAAGCCAATTGGTGTCAGTATATTAATTCAATCCAACATGTGCTTCCTGTTCAGCCTATATGTATTGCCCACTCATACACCTGTGGCCAATTGATTTCCAACAAGAATATCAAGAACATTCAATGGGGAAAGAAGAATCTCTGCAACTAATGCTGGCACAATGGGATATCCACATGCAGAAGAATGAAGTTGAACCCCTGCCTCACACCATATACCAAAATCAGCTCAAGATAGATCAAAGCCCCAAGAACAAGAGCTAAAGCAATAAAACTGTTGGAGAAAATAGAGGGATAAATCATGACCTTGGATTCCTAGATATGATACCAAAAGCATGAGCAATGAAAGAAAAAAAAAAAGATAAATTGGTCTTCATGGAAACTGAAAGCTTTTGTACATGAAAAGACATTTTCAGGAAAGTGAGACGATAACCTGAACAGAATGGGGGAAAGTATTTGCAATCATATATCTGATAAGCGTCTCTATCGTAGACCATCTTCAGGAGACAGGCAGTGTGAGCGCTCTCGTGAGCAGGATAGACCAGCAGACATGGTTCCTACCCTTGTTGGAACTTAGGTGTGTGGGAGGGAGAATCACCGATGGGCACACAGGCTGTTCAGGCCTGGCACACAGTAGGTGTTTGGCCTGAGTTTCCCCGTGGCTATGGGTTGAAAGTCCTCCCCAGGCCATACTTGGTGATGCCCCCTCCTGGCTTCCACTGGTTCTGCTTCTGACCCCACATCCTCCCTGGTGACTCCTCCTCTCTGGTCTCCCTATGCTGGCCTTGCTCTCCAGTCCTGTGCCACCTCCTCCGTCTCCCCTCAGGTGCTCCCCCCAGCTGAAAGCGGCCCCCGCAGCAGTCTGGCCTACAAGTACATCATCCACGAGGACCTGCTGCCCCTTATCGGGAGCAACAACGTGCTCCTGGAGGAGACAGACACCTACGAGTGGGCACTCAAGAGCTGGGCGCCCTGCACCAAGGCCTGCGGAGGAGGTACCAGCCTGCCTGACTGCACGCCCCTTGTGGGGCAGCCCAGGGCCTCTCGGGAGAGGAGTGGGAGGGATCAGGGGCCTGAAATTGTCTCCACTTACTGTGTCCCCAGCTCATGCTCCAGTTTCTCCTTGAAGGTCTCTGGGGGTGTGACAGCCTGCCTGGGCAGGGCTTTGGGGCTGCGCTGGGGGTGCTAGAGTCAGACTTGGGGCAGGATCTCTACCCTGCAAGGGCTCTCCCGCTGTGTGGAGAGGCTGCGGTCCAGAGCCATATCCCCACCTGCACTACGGCAGGGACACCTGAGATGGGCTGGTCAGGTGGCTTCCTTAGAAAGTGACTTGGGGAGGAGATGGTGCAAAGGCACAGAGGGAGGTAGGGCTGGCTCCTGGCCCTCCAGAGCTCACAGTCCCTGAGGCTCTGGGCCAGGATAGTGGGGGCCCTGGTGGAACTGAGCCCCCACGGCAGGCTGCCCTCCTTCCAGGGATTCAGTTCACCAAATACGGCTGCCGGCGCCGACGAGATCACCACATGGTCCAGCGGCACCTATGTGACCACAGGAAGAGGCCCAAGCCGATCCGCCGGCGCTGCAACCAGCACCCGTGCGCCCAGCCTGCGTGAGTGCTTCCGGGGGAGGGACGAGGAGGCTGAACACAGACGTCCCACAGCCCTGACCTCAGGATGAGGGGTGCTCCTCCAGCACTGGAGCATGGGGGCACACAGACCCTGCAGCCGGGACTCTGAGCAGAGAGCACCCACACACCAGACTCTGCCCATGGCCAGCACTGCCCTCCTTGCCTATCCATCCTCTCTGAGGTTTCTAGATTAACTTTCACTCCCAGAAAGAGGAAGATGCCACCTTTGTTCTGTCCCTCCCAGCATCCTTTTACAGGTGGGGAGGCTGAGGCCCCGTCTGTGGACCCAGCTTTCTCTCCATGATCCAGGGGGTCCATGGAGGTGAAGAGGAGCTCAGTGCTTCCAGGGCCTAGGCCAGGGCATGTCCACCAGCTCCTCTGGCCAGTCATCTGGGGCCCAGGGACGCGGCCTGGCCTGCCAGCTCCCAGCCACGGTCTAGCCCCTGGTTGGGATTCCCTGGCTCTTTTGAGCACAGGGTCATGTTCTTGGGGCTATTTGGAGAAAAGAGAGGCTTTTTTTCTCTTCTCTTGGGGCTTAGGGGAGAAAAGAGCCGTGATTGGTGGAGGATCGAGATCTGGCCTCTGAGCCTGTTGCCCAGCACCCCCTCAGCCCCTAGCAGGCTTATCTAGTGGCCCTCAGGCAGGGCCGAGGGTAGTGGGCCAGCAGGAAACCATGGAGAACCAAGTCCACCCTCCTGCCTCCCTGGAGTCCTCTCAGGGTTAGCGAGGGGATTCCGATTCATCCTTGCTAACCCACAGCATCTCTGCTCCTGTAGGGTGGAGGGGCCTGGGGCCAGGGCGGGAGCTGGTGACTGGTGCTAGAGCCTGCCATGGCCTCCCTGTGTCCAGCCCAGGCCATGGTCCCCAGCCCCCTAGCTCTCCATGCTTTTCTTTGACGCGTTACTTTTTATTCCGGCCACTTTCCCCACAGACATTGGTGGTCACAGGGTATGTGGGGCTAACGCCTTCATGATCCTCAGCAGGTTGTCCACCAGAAACATGGCTTGTCTCTTCATGTGTTAAATGCCAAGTGAAGTTTGAGAGCTTTTTGTTTTGTTTTCTAAAGGAAGGAGTTGGCTGAAATCCCTGGTTTACTAAACGATGCCTCAGGAAACAGAGGAGTGGCATTTGGGGGCTGCCCTCCCCCCATCCTGCCGCAGGGGTCTTACATTTTCTCTTTCTAGACAAGAGCAGTTTTGCTTTGGTCTAACTCTTCCAGTGGGCATCTGCTTAAGATGCCGCTGGGAAGTTGCTCTGTGGCTAAAAGATGCTTGGAGACCACCAGCTTGGCTGATCAGCCAAAGCCCTGCAGGCACTGGTGGTGATAGTGACAGTGCCTGCATTTATGCCACACCTGCTGTGTGCTGTGCACTCTGCCACGTGCTTTACGTATACAAGTCCTTTAACTGTCCCAAGAGCCCCCCGGGGGCTGGGGGTACTTCTGCTTCTGTTGTAGCACACGGACTCTCTAGTTGCAGTGTGGGCTCCAGAGCTCATGAGCTCTGTGGTTTGCAGCACATGGGCTTAGTCGCCCTGCAGCATGTGGGATCTTAGTCCCCCAACTAAGGATTGAGCCCATGTCCCCTGCGTTGGAAGGCAAAGTCTTAACCACTGGGCCACCAGGAAAATCCAGAGTGTTGAAAGAATCCTGATGTAAAGGTGGGCTAACTGTGGCTTAGAGCAGTCAAGAGCTTGCAGGGTGCAAGGACACGCAGGGTGGCAGGATTTAAATAGGCATTATACCCGTTTTTTAGACGAGGAAACTGAGGAGGGAACAAGTGACCTCCCTAAGGCCGCACACCTGGTGGCTGCAGAGTCAGGTGGATGGCTTGGCCCCCAAGCATTCCGAAGCCCAGACCTTCTCTCTGGCTCCTGCCTCCTGTGGTTCAGAAGGTGGGAACAGCTCTGGGAGAAAGTATGCCATAGTCCTGCCTTCCCTCTACCTTTCTCCCTGTCTGTCTCCAGGTGGGTGACGGAGGAGTGGGGCACCTGCAGCCGGAGCTGTGGGAAGCTCGGGGTGCAGACTCGAGGGGTGCAGTGCCTGCTGCCTCTCACCAACGGTACTCACAAGGCCATGCCGGCCAAGGCCTGCCCCGGGGAGCGGCCTGAGGCCCGTCGGCCCTGCCTCCGCGTGCCCTGTCCACTCCAGTGGCGGACAGGAGCCTGGTCCCAGGTGAGCTGTTCTCAGAGGGTGCAAGGGGCTGGGCCAATCGGCACTTACCCTGAAAAGTCCAGAAAGAGGTGGGTCTTGGAGGGGGAGCTGCCGAGAGTTCTGGTCGTCCATGCAGGTGGAGTTTCTGGCTGAATTTCTCTCCCCACATCTGATTTGATTTTTCTCAAAACTAAGTCCAACAGCTTCCATGTATGCTGGGACATGGGTCTGTGCTTGGCCTTTATATTATTCAGTATCTGCTTTGACCTTCACTGAGAGCTAGGAGGCCTGGGCTAATATCCCTGTGTTTTAGATACAAAAATTGAAGCACATTCTTTTCAGTATTTATTTTTATTTGGCTGTGCTGGGTCTCACCAGGATCCTCCATCTTCACTGTGACATGTGGGATCTAGTTCCCTGACCAGGGATGGGAGCTGGGCCCCCTGCATTGGGAGAACAGAATCTTAGCCACTGGACCACTAGGGAAGTCCCTAAAGCACATTCTTGCATTCAGGAAATATTTACTGAGTGCCAACTACATTCCAGGCACACTCTGCTAAGAATGCCTAGAACCCATTACCAACAGACCTGATTCTTGTCCTTGTGGTGCTTACAGTCCAGTGAGGGAGACATGAGACAAATACCAGAAACAAAAGCATGTACAAGTTGCAGCTGGATATGAGCAGAAGTAAGCAGGGTAACATATCAGGGAGGACCTCTTTGAGGTGGTGACCTTTGAGCTGTGACCTGAGGTATGAGCCATAGGAAGACCCTGAGGCAGGAATGACCTTGTTATATTCCAGAAACAGAAAGGGGCTAGAGCTGAATGGGAGGGGCAGGGGTTGTAGGATGGCTTTGGAGAGGTGGGCAGGGGTCAGATGCTGCAGGACTTTATGAGGAGTTAGTTATTCTAAGAGCAGTGGGAACCTTGAAAGGTTTTAATGTGTATCACAAGCTCTGATTTCAGGTTTAAAGATCACTCTGGCAGCTCTGTAGCAAATCCATTGTTGGGAGGTCAGCGAAAGAAAAGAGAGACAATAAGAAGGCTGTGGAGTGGTCCAGGGACCACAGGGTCTTGTGTTTTCTTAAAAATTCGTTGGGTTTGAGCTTTGAAGACATTACGTAGAGTGAAATAAGCCAGACACAAAATGACGAATACTGTGTGATTACTTAACGTGAGGTACCCACAACAGTGAAATCCATAGAGACAGAAAGTAGAAGGGTGATTACCAGGGGCTGGGGGAGAGGAGGTGGGAAGTTAATGTTTAATGGGCGCAGAGTTTCAGCTTGGGAAAAAGAATCAGTTCTGGAGCTGGGTGTTGAGGGTTTCACAATAGTGTAAATACACTCAATGCCACTGAACCATGCACTTTAAAATGGTCACAATGTAAATTGTATGGTCTGTATATTTGACTATAATTTTTGAAACCTCAACTGATCACAGAGATAAGCACAATAATGCTTATTATAATAGCAAAATGCCAGGAAATATTATATATATCTATCCATCCATAGGAAATTGTACCAAAAAAACCCCCATGGTCTGTTCACGTAATAAAATATTATACAGCAGGAAAAATAAATAAGCTTGAACTGTACTTATCAACATAGATAAACCTCAGAAAAATAGGTGAGAAAAAGCACTGACGTATGAAGGACAAAAACACTTCCAATGGGGCTACCATTTATGTACAGTTTAAAAAGACAACAACACAATATTTGAAAATATGCCAGAATGCTGATTTATTAACTTTGCTAGTGGGCTGTTTGAACAGGCGTTCATGACCAACTTCCTCATACTTTTCTGTAGGCTTGAAATATCGCACAATACAGAGTATTATATTTTTATTACTATTGATTTTAGGGGGTTGTGCTGGGTTTTCGTTGCTGCACGCAGGCTTTCTCTAGTTGTTGTGAGCAGCGGCTACTCTCTAGTTGTGGTGCGTGAGCTTCTCATTGCGATGGTTTCTCTTGTTGCAGAGCACAGGCTCTAGGGTATAAGGGCTCAGTAGTTGCAGCTCTCAGGCTCTAGAGCTCAGACTCAGTAGTTGTGGCCCATGGGCTTAGTTGCTCCGAGGCATGTGGGATCTTCCTGGACCAGGGATCAAACCCATGTCCCCTGCATTGGCAGGTGGATTCTTATCCACTGCACCACCAGAGGAGTCCAAAACAGAGTATCTTAAATAACTAAAAATCCCCACACAACCCATGCAGATTTTATATTCTTCTCCATAACATATAGCTTTATTTGTTTGAATATAAAACAGACAGATTGCTGGTCCTTAAGGGACCCCTTACATAAAACAGAGGTGACAGCTGGTGGAAGATCGTTGCCCCTGTAAGACTGGCAGAAACATTCCAGAGCTATTGTTTCTTGTAACTCTTCATCCTGGGAAGATGAACTGTCTTTGTCCTGTGGTTCTGTGTGGTGTGTGACTCCTATGTCTCCCTGGGTTGTCACCTTCCCCGGTATGCGAAGTAGACCTTTGCAAGTCCTTCCCATCCCACCAGGAGAGGCTGTGCTGAGTGTTCGCAAAACCCAGTGACCTCAGGAGGCATGGGTTTGATCCCTGGCTGGGGAAGTTCTGCATGCCATGTGGAGTGGCCAAAAAGAAAGCCCAAAACAAACAAGCCCAGTGACCTGGTCACATGAGGCACCTTCCCTTGCTTTTCCTGAAGTGACCCTACCCATCTATCGAAGCATGGGGGTCCAGGAGATGGTGTGTGTGGCAGTCCTAACCAGTGGCCTTCTGCTCCTAGCACCCATGCCAGGACACTTTTGAGCATGTCTCTGCATGCTGAGTTTTGGAAAGAAAAGTCATTGAATGTCAGAGCTAGAGGGATCCGTGGGGACCCCGACACCTAGCTCTCTTGGCTTAGCTGGTGTTACAGTCTGGGTTCCTGCATCCCCTTGACAAGGTATAATCAAGTGCATAGACCTGCCCCAGGTCCCTTGGACTGGTGGATGGCAACAGGGAGTGTGCCAGGGTGATACACAAATTATTTGAGGACCCAGGCACAAACTAGACACAGTGGACATAAGCAGTAGTGCCGGAAGGGGGTCCCACAGGCCACCTCCAGGGAGTGGGGAGGTTCGGGGGTTCTAAGATCAGGCCAGTGGCTCTTTCCCACCTAGTTGAGGAATATTTGGGCTTCCCTGGTGGCTCAGATGGTAAAGAGTCTACCTGCAGTGTGGGAGACCCGGGTTCAATCCCTGGGTCAGGAAGATCTCCTGGAGGAAGGCATGGCAACCCACTCCAGTATTCTTGCCTGGAGAATTTCATGGACAGAGGATCCTGGCGGGCTACAGTCCACAGGGTCACAAAGAGTCGGATACCACTGAGTGACTATGCAGCAGCAGCAGCAGGGGAGTATTTGAAGTTGCTGCACTGACCTGGAGAGGCTGTTGAGTGCAGTCCTTTCACGTCCCCCTGATCAAGCAAAGACTTGGCACCCTCCTCTGTACCCTTTCTGTCCTGCACGTTGGCTGGGCTTCAGAGCTCACCGCCTACTTCCTCTGTCTCTCCACCCACCCTGGCCTGTGCCCCTCCCGCCCCACCCCCACCCCCCGGCCATGGCAGTGCTCCGTCACCTGCGGAGAGGGCATCCAGCAGCGGCAGGTGGTGTGCCGGACCAACGCCAACAGTCTGGGGCAGTGTGAGGGAGACAAGCCGGACACGGTCCAGGCCTGCAGCCTGCCCACCTGCAGAGGTGAGCCGGGTAGGATGGGGTTTGGCCAGCTTCTCTGGCCTAGACCTGAGGCCCAGCCTAACTGGCTTCCCAGCCCACTGTTACCCTCCAGTACTAGAGCTTCTCCCCTCACCTCCCAGGAAATCTCCAGAATTCCACAGTGAGGGCTGACGTCCGGGAACTTGTGACCCCAGAGGGGCAGTGGGTGCCACAGTCTGGGCCTCTGGATCCCATCAACAAGATATCATCCAGTAAGTATATCTCTGGACCCTATCCCTTTCCCAATCTCCCAGTGTCCACGGCATCACAAGCATGGGCCATGCAGTGGAGCAGACCCAGCTTCCAGTCTGTTCGTGTGACCTTAGCCTCCTGAGGTGACCATCACCACATCACAGCCTTGGATCTCAGCTGTGAGCGGGGGGTGATGCTTGTAATGGTCCACAGTTCCTTATCTGCTGTTCCAAACTAATTGAAAGCTGCAAATGTCTCCCTGAATCTGGTGCAGACTCATTGGGCAGCAAAATCTGAACTGAACGAACAAGAGATTAGTTATTTTGTTACAGAAACATTGCCGTATTTGGTTACAAGGTGACCTCTCAGGCCCACCGGCGATGTTATATAATATGAATACAGTGAAGATTACTTTTCTGACTTCCAAAGTTCTAAATTATGAATCGTATCTGGTTCCAAGGTTTGGGGATGGCAGTGGTAGTTCTGAGCTGTCTTTATAGGGCTTTTGAGAGAATTAAAGGAGATAATGTATGCACTCCTGCCTAGCTGTCAGCTAACAGCAACAAAAACAGTAGCAGTCATTTCTCTCTGCTTCATGATCCTGAGCCCATCAGTTCATCTCATCTTTCCATCTATCTGCCTGTCCATCCATCTATCCACCTATCCATATATTAATAAATATTGACCAAGAACCTAACAGGCTTTATGTTCTGTACTTCCTTCCTAGGTTTTTTCTCTATTTCCCTTTTTCACTGTCCCAAGGACCAGGGTCTGACAAGATGAGTAGCAGAAAGATCCCAGACCCTGACTCCTAGTGAGAGGACCAGTTGGTTGGCTGTGTGACCTCATGCACATCTGTGAACCTCTCTGAGCTCAGCAACCTTATCTGTAAAATAAAGGGGTCTGATTAAATGTCTTCAGGTTATCTCCTTTGTGTAGTCTTGCTGCTGCTCTGCTCCTATGCTGAGGCTCAAGCGGTGCAAATGTCTGGTTTCCTTTCCTTTCACTCTCGGGAGCGAAGGGGAGCTCTTACTCTGGTCCTAGAATTCTGGCGCCACCTAGAGGCCACTTGTTTTCCATTTTCTCTAATCTTTTTCCTTCCCCTTAGCCTGCACCCTACCTTTTCTCTCCTCGCTTTTTCTCCTTCCTCCTCCCCTCTTCTTCCTTGTCCCCTCCTTGTCCCTTCCTTCTCCTCCTTTTCTCTTTCCCTGGCAAAAATTAGTAGAAAGCTAAGCTCCTGTCTTCACATTGTCTGGAAAGACCTACCTGAAGTTATCACAGAAACGCAAAAACGTTTTTAGATGACCTTTTAGCCAAAGCAAACAAAACTAACATAGTGAGCACTGCTCTATGCCAGAAACTTTTTAAATGCTATTTTCAATAATAATATTATTATTCATTGGTAAATGTCAGCCTTATCCCCGTTTTACAGAAGAAACTGAGGGTTGGAGAGTTTAAGGCCTCGCAGCTTTTAAGTGGTAGAGCCTTGAATGGAACCTAGATTTGCTTGATTTCACACTTAGTGGTGTGTGAATTTCACTGTGGATTTCACACTTAGGGGGCTTAGTGTTGCACATGCGTGCTGACTGGTGGCAGGACGTTTAGGCTGCTTGTCACGCTGAGTTACCAGCTGCCTGGTCCTGGCTGGAGCGGATCAGATTCCTCAGGGTTGACTGGGAGATGGTGAGGGTGAGAGGTGGAGGACTGAGTAGGCAGTGGGACCTGGAGGATGGGCACCTCCAGCATCAGTCCTTGTGCTGTGTGTACAGCAGAGCTCTGCGTGCGGGACAGATCCACCTTCTGCCAGACGGAAGAGCTCGATCGCTACTGCTCCATCCCCGGCTTCCACCGGCTGTGCTGCGAGTCCTGCACCAAGAAGGCCTTGAGCCTCGACCCTGGCCTGGCCTCACCACCACCCTTCTCCACTCCCGGGAGCCCCTTCTCAGCACCCGTGGCCCCTCCAGATGCTGTGGAGCCCTCTGTGGGGCCAACGGGATCAGACCACCATCAGCGAGACCAACCCACACCACTCCCAGGACCTGTGGGCATGAGCACCCCCGTGACCCAAAGCTACTTTGTTCCCCAGAAACCAACCCCTACAGCATTCCAGGGCACTTCCCCGAGTGCCCCCTGGGGCTGGATCGGGGCCCCTACCCCAGCCTCTGAAAACAAAGAGCAGCTCGGGGAAGACCCGAAGCACCCAGGCACCAGCCTTCCCTCCACGGCCCCGGTGACATGAGCCCTGCCTCGCCCTTCCCGCCAGTCAAGTTTACAATCTCTGTGCTGCCCCAAGACCCCCGGCTCAGAGGACACACAGCGGGGCAGGGGCCTGCACAGACTTCCTTTTAAATTATTTGCCTTCTTGTCATTCTAGTTCGGGGCTGTGACACTTTTCACCCTGTGAAATGGGTGTATGAGGAAGCAAAAGATCAGGGAAAGTCCTAACCAGAGATACCTCAGCAAGCAGCCCAGGTGACCGAATCGAACCTCTCAGGGGCTCCTGTCTGTCTCTCCTGCCGGGACTGAGGGCCTGCTACCACCCCTCCCTCACCTCCGGCCACCGGGCCCCACATCAGATCCCTTTGCCAGGACTTGTGAGGACCCCGGTGGAGGCCCTGGTCTACTGGGCCCCTCTGCCCAGAGAGGCAAAGCAGGACAGGGAAGGTGGAGGGAACACTCGCAGGTGGCCTGAGAGGAAGCAGGCTGAGGGAATTCAGCTCCAGGCCTAGGGTGGGTGGGAGGCAAGTTCATCTCAGACTCAGCTCTTTGTAGCAAGAGCTCTAGACAGCTCCTCCGGCCAAGGCCAAGGAGCAGAGTCCAGCTTGAGTGTGCTGGCGGGAGGGCAGTGTCGGTGGCCACCTCTGTACCTGCAGATGTCACTTCCTGTGACTTCTGGTGCCTCCAGGTTACAGGTGGGCCTCCTAACCTCACTCCAGCCCCCATCCCTGAGAAGGGAGCTCTGGACGCCCTGGAGCATGTGTCCTCACCATCCAGGGGATTCCCAACTGGTGCTAGACCCCTGGCTGGACCAGGAATGGCAACTGTGATCATCGCTTTGGTGCATGAAGGGAGCGCGGCCTGGAAGGTGACTTGGTGGGGCACAGGGAGACGTGAGTTCTTAGGCTGAGCCCCATCCACTGTTGCCCTCTATCAAAGACCACTTCTGCTAGAGTCAGGGGTCTTCTCCCACCTGGCTTAAGCTGGGCCAAAGGTGTATTTGTGGGGCTGGATAGGGGTAGGAGGGTGACCAGACTCCAAGGCTGAGGACCAGAGTCCACCCATAACCAGGCTCTGGGGTTGACAAGGGCCAAGTGCCCCAGGGCAGGACGTGAGCCTCTGCCCCATGGAGACACTGGCCCACAGTGCTGTAGGGCCTCAGCCGCCCCCCCAACCCCAACGTTACCTCCAATGGCAGGTAACTTCCCTTGACCCTCTGGCTCTCTGGAAGCCACCCAGTTCCCAGGACCTCTCCCAGGGGTCCTCACTCTGAGGCATGCAGAGGGTCTCCCAGACTCCTCAGCAGGCCGTAAGGTGCTGGCCAGTTCTTCTGTTCCCAGGGCAAAGGGGCCATTCTGAGCCAGGCTAGAGGAATAGAGACAGTGGGCCCCAGCCTGAAACCCCCTGGAGAATGGAGGCCCGAGAGGGGCTCCCCAGGTGCCCTCTCCACCTGCTGCCTACCCCCTCCCAGGACAGCTGGGACACACACTGAACCATTCCTGTGCGACCCAGCCCACCTGTATCAAGTGCCTTTGAGATCGCGATCTTTAAATTTTTATGTATTTATTAACATTGTCCTTGGTGTTTGTTTTGGACCCGAGAAAGTTGTGGTTGTGTTTTTCTTTTTCTCTCCGTTTTAGCAAAACAGGGACAGCAAAGCCAGAGCTCTACTGTCCTGGGCTGGTAAGATGATTGGGGTTGTGGGTGGGCAGGGAAGGGTCGGAGCCACAAGAAGACTTGGCCCCCAGCCTCCTCACCTTGGTTGCACTTGTTCTGGGGCTCCTCTGAACATCACCTCGGTGGAGAGGCAAGAGCAGGGCTGGGGGCCTGCGGGGTCCCACTTAGGCTGCTCCACCAAGTAGCTGCGTGGTCTTAGGCAAGTCACTGTTCAGAATTTGGTCCAAAGGGTGGAAGCACCTGGGAGAACTTTGGGGGTCTGCATATGGAGGACGTGCTCATGAGCAGAGCTGTTCAAACACACAGGGGGTGGCTTCTTTGCAAGGTGGTGAGCACTCTTTCCCTGGAAAAGTCCACGCAGGACGTGGATGCCGGACAAGAGGTGGAAGGAACATGATGAGTCTTATTGGGTGGGGAGGGCCGATGTGGAAGTTGCTGTATAATTTAAAACTATGGATCCATGCCTTACTCCTTGCCTATGACAGACATCACTAATCCATTACCACACCCTTTCAATGAGTGCACCACAGGCCCCTCCCTAACATTTGTGGGGCCCAGGACAAGGGCACAGAGGCCCCCTCCAGGGACCTCACATGCCCACGTGTGTCTAGCTTTCAAATCCAAGCTCCATTTATATCCCTGTGCAAACAGCTTCCCCTTAGAAACTAGCCCTTCTAAACACTTCTGTCACTTGGACCTAGGGGTGCATACGTGATGACCCAGTCACACTTAAGGGGGTACCTAGGGAGATGCTAGGTACCTACAGAGATGCTACCACAGGCCCTAGAACTGCACTCAGGACTGTTGGGGTAAGGAATATTGTAGGCCAGTATGCTCAGAGTGTAGCCTGCAGGAGGGGACTCATGGACCTTGGGGGAGGGTACCTGACTTTGGTGCAAGCCACCTTGCCATGGTGGGTAGTATGGGTGGAGTGGGGCCCTCTAAGATCCCTGACACCCCAGCTCTAACAGCAGTACTGGCGCATTTCGTGGGGCAGGGATAGCACATGGAAACATGCCAATGCTGCCCTGTCTTGTACCCATGGCAGATATTGCCAATCCATCACTGCGCTCTTCCCCACTGAGCCCAGACTCCCACCAGAGGCCTTCACATAGTGCTCCCGGTACTGATCTCTGATCAGTTGCCATGGCCAGGACAAGAAATAGCGATGTTAGACTGGGTCAGTTAATTTAAACTTTTACACCATTGGGAACCTTTGTTCAGGCTCGGCATCTCAAAGCAGGACTGCAGTGGCCCAAGTGGAGGAAGAGGAACCAAGAAACCAGCCCCGAGGACCCTCCTCTGTCCTCGAGGACCCCACAGAGTCCTGTGTGTGGACGAGACAGCTCTAGGGAGCCTGTGGGCTCTAAGGTTCTGTGGGACCCTCAGCCTTTCTGTTCATCTGAAAAAATGTCAGTGAAAGCATTTGCCTTGCCCACTTGTGAAAACAATGTGACCAGAAAATGCAAGAGATTGTGGATGAGGCGTCTCCTGGGGGTGACGTTGGTCACTGGGTTATTCCTGGAATGGGGCTTGAGGGATCCAGTCAGCGTGGAGGATGGATGAGCTGTTGCTGTGCCACAAGAGTAGACCAGAGTCAGGGCTTGGGCTCCTCCAAGTCCCCAGCCTCCACCTGTGGAATCCTGCCCCTTTCCCAGTCTCCCTGTAGCCCTTTCATCCCTGTGGGGACTGTTGCTCTTGGAAACCCGGGCCACGGCCCTGACCGAAAGTTACCCATACCCTGCTTAGGATGTGGAAAGCTACAGGAGGACATCAGTTCTACCCTTACAATAAGAAGAAGCCAATAAGCTGCAGTGTCATGCCTCTTTTAGCCTGTTACGGGACTGAGGTTTCAAGGTAAGCAGGTGGGTTAAATTTCAGAGGGTGACAAGTCCCTCTGGGGAGAGAGAGGCTCCGCATACTCATCTACCTCTGGCAGAGCATGGAAGGAAATGGTCAACAGAGAAGCAGGTAAGAAAATGCAACTGAAATTTTAACACACTTTTAAAGGTTAGGGTGGCAGTTTGGAATCATTAGGAGCTCCATGCACAAGGGGAGCCTGCACCTACTCATCCACTCTTGCCCATGGTCGTCAGCTGGACACACACGAGGAAGATCTGGGGCAGGACAGGTGAGCCTCGAGAGCACCCTCTGGGGCTCTGACCAAGTCTGAGAGTGCAGATTAAGAAAGCAATTCCTATACACAGTGCATCAGGATGCAGGCTACCTGTACACGGAAAACTAGAAAGCCTCGCTCCGAGAAGTGTAAGGATAGCTAAAGGAAGTCTCAGTATGGTCAAGTTCTCAAAATGACCTATAAATGTAATGCTATTCCACTCAGAATTCCAGCAGGCTGGGTGTTCTTTGGAAATTGCAAACTGATCATAAAATTTTTATGGAAATAAAGAGGACCTAGGATATCCAAAACAATTCTGAAAAAGAGCAAAGTGGGAGAATTTATACTACCTGATTTCTAGACTGACTGTGAAGCTACCTTAACTAAGATGGTTTGGCATTGGTGTAATAGATACACAAAACAATGAAACAGAATAGAAAATCCAGAAATAGACCCACACAACCATCAGTTCTTAACAAGATGCCAAAGTAATTCAGTCAGGATATGATAGTCTTTTCAATAAATGATGCTGGAAAAATGGAAGCTCTGCATAGAAAGAAAGAAACCTCAACTTTCACCTCATATCTTATGTGAAAATTGACTCAGTCAAAATGGGTGATCAACTTAAAGGTAAGAGCCAAAACCAAAAATAGAGGAAAAACATTTGTAAAAAATCTTTGTGACCTTGGGTTAGACAAAGATGGCACTAAATGCACAAACCATAAATGAAAAGGTTGACAAGTTGGACTTGATTGAAACTAAAACTTCTACTTTTTGAAAAACAGTGGTAAGAAAATGAAAAGGCAAAAAAAATAAACAAGAAACAAAAAGCAAACCAAAAAAAACCCCAAAAACAACAATGGGAGAAAACCAACCAACAACACAAGCTGGGAGAAGATATTTTCACATAATATATCTGACACTGGACTTATATCCAGAATGTATAAAGAGTTCTTAAACAATGCCCTCCCCCACCACAAAATGGGCAAAAGATTTGGACCCTACTGAAACTGTACAATGACAAATAGGTACAGGAAAAGATATGCAACATCACTGATTGTTAGGGAAGGGGGAATGTAAATGGCAAAGAGATCCTATTTCATAACAATTAGAACAGCTAAGCGCTTCCCTGGTGGCTCAGATGGTAAAGAATCTGCCTGCAATGTGGGAGACCTGTGTTTGATCCTTGGGTTGGGAAGATCCCTGGAGGAGGGCATGGTTACCCACTCCAGTATTCTTGCCTGGAGAATCCCCATGGACAAAGGAACCTGGCAGGCTATGGTCCATGGGGTCGCAAAGAGTTGGACACAGCTGAGCAACTAAGCACAGTACAGAACAGCTAAAATTAACAAGATTGGCCACGTCAAGTGTTGGGAGGATGTTGGGCATCTGGAACTCTCATTCTTTTAGATAGGAATGCAAAGTGGTACATCCACTTAGAACATTCGGACTGCTTCTTATAAAGTTGAACATACATTTACCTACAACTCAGTGATGACTGCCTTATATATTCACATGAGGGAAATGAAAACATTTGTCCACAAAACAATCTGTATGCAAATGTCCCTTAGTAACTTTATGCAAAATGGACCTCGACTGGAAACAACCCAAATATTTACCAAATAGTGGATGGATAAATAAACTGTGATGTATCCATACAATGGAATACTACTCAAGAACAAAAAGGTGTGAACCATTCATGTGTACGTGCACATATCAACATGCACAGATCTGTAGAGGGTTCTGCTGAGAGAAGAAGACAGGCCCCAAAGACTACACACCAGGTGAGTCCCTTCATAGGAGATTTTGGAAAAGATAAAACAGATCACTGGTTGCCAGCGCTAGGAGTGGGAGGGAGGATTGACTGTGAGTGGGCATGGGAGGACTTTGTGGAAGACTAGACATGCAGAGATACTTTGATTGTAGTGGTCACACTCATTTTAAAGTGAACTCTCCTGTATGCAAATTATGTATCAGTAGAAAATATTAAATCACATAATGAAGGTAATGGGAGACGTCTCACCCAAGATCTCTGCAAATACACTGTACTGTTTTCCTGGAGAAAACATCTGCTCCCCTCTCCCATTTGATTCCCAGCATCACCATTTACCACCTGGGTGGAATTGGAAGAGTTATTTTACCTTTCTGAGCCTTAGACTCTCATCTGTAAAATGGGCATACTTCTTTCTATCAGAATTGCTCATCACTCTTTGAAGTGCTGAGTGCTGTGTCTCTGCTTACCTAGGAGGTAGGCTGCTGGAGGAGAGGAACGATTCTTTTCTTATTTGTATCCTTCTCTCTTCACCCCCTGCATCCCAACAGGCCTCAATAGAGGCCTCTGGGACTCCTGGCTGCATGATGCTGCAAGAAATTTGTAAGGACAGCTTGAGGTACCCATGCCAAGCCCTCGGCTCCTAGGCAAGGGACCTGTTCCTGCTGCTAGGACTCCCTGGGAGCAGGTGACCACCCAGGGCTGGCAGCGCCTCATCCCAGAGAAGTGGAGGCAAGAGGGCACCTGCCTAAGCTCAGAGTCCCAGGAAAATCTCAGGCTCCACACCAGCTCTTGGCCTCACGTGCAGGCTTCCCAGTCACCACCCACCTTCCAGCCTTAGCTCCCTTATTTGCAAAAAGGGAATATGAAATGACTCACAGGTTGGTTTAGAGCAAAGGAGGCAGTGTCTATGAAAGTGTTTAGCAAGTGAGAGATTATGGTTGCTCCTAAAATTCTGGCGATGGATAGTAACATAAAAGAGAACTGCAGGGAGCCGGGAGTTGGGCTGGGGCCTGATTCAGTTCTGCCTCACAGAGGCCCTGCCTAAAGCCTTTTGGTGGCTCTCGTCGCCCTTAGGGAGGAGACCAAAGTCCTTCCCCTGGCTGCTGAGGCCCTGGTGGTCTTCCTCAGGGAATGTTTCTCCACCTCTGCTTCAGAAAACTTGGTGCACTTGTGGGTTGATCTCCATGGTGACTGAATAAGGCCTGTCCTGCCCCTAGACCATAAGCCCATGACAGTGGGACTTGCTTTTAATAAATGCAGCATTTGCAGGATAAGTAAACAGGGATGCACAGAGGTGGTGGGTTCTCTGCCTCCCTGCAGGGCCCCACAGAGCTCCCAAGATTCTCCCTGGGAGCCAGACCCTGGAAACCAAGAGGCAGCTGGAAGCCAGGGGTGGGGTTGGGGTGCCCACTGGGTCTTGAAGCTGGAGGTTATGTCTCCTTGGAGGAGCCTGTCACTGGCTGGATCAGCGAGAGGAAGCTTAGGCCTTCCATTCATACAGAATTAGCAGCAGGAGACAGTGTACAGATGTCTGATCCCCCTGTGCAAATGGGTAAACTGAGGCCCAGAGAGAGCAAATGGCTATTCCCAAACCACGCCAGTCATGGCAGGGCCCAGGCCAAGAGTCAAGTTTTGCCTACGGTCAAGCAGTATGTTCCTGACAGATCTCAAATCTCTTGGGCTAGTGGTTTCCCACCCTTTGTCCCATCAAAGGTCTAAGTGCTATCTGTACAGGAGGTGGAGCGTAGGCCTGGGGAGGTGATAGGGATGTGGCCTCAGCAGTCTCCTTTGGAAAAGAGCAGAGACCAGATTACTAGGTTCTAGTTCTTTTTTTTTTTTTTTTTTTTAACAGAGACATCACTGTGATTACCTCTTAAAAAAATTTTTTTTTTAATGTGGGCCATTTTTAAAGTCTTTATTGAATTTGTTACAATATTGTTCTGTTGTTTATGTTTTGGTTTTTTGGCTGTGAGTCATGTGGGATATTAGCTCCGGGACCAGGGATGAAATCCACACCTCCTGCATTGGAAACATGGAGTCTTAACCACTGGACCACCAAGGAAGTCCCTGGGTTCTAGTTCTGATTCCGGCACTCATTGTGTGACCTTTGGCAAGTTATTTAACCTCTCTGAGCCTCAGTTTCTTCATCTATAAAATGGGGATAATAATACATATTTCACAAGATTAGAGTGAGAATTAAATGGCTTATTTTTGCATGAATTGCATACATATTTGCAGTCCATGCAAAGCCCTTAGGACAGTGTATGCACATGGTAAGTGCTATGTGAGTGTTAGCTGCCATTTCCAGCCTCACTCCCCCCTCCCCCAGCCTCCTGAGGGGAGAGTGGTGGTGAGGGTCCTGTGCAGCAGATTCACGGGGGCTGGGGATTGCCAGGGGCACAGCAACGTCTCTCTCCAGGAGTCTATCCTGCTGCTGGCTGCTGACATCCAGGAACTTCCTGTGCGGCCAGGGTGATTCTGAGCAGAGGTAGCCTAAGAAGGGGTGGGGGTGTGCACGGGCCAGGTCACACTGTGGGGACTGAGAAGGTAGAAGCAGGGCACAGGTGAAAGAGGCTTTTAACTGCACAGGGATGCTGGTTGGGGTCCCCTCCTGGGCATAGGGAACTGGCGGAGTGGTTCATCTATTTCTGGGCAGTTAGGTGGAGGAAGGTGCCTTTCATGGAGAGCCCTTGTAACATCCATTGGGAGGATGCTGATTCAAGGCAAGGGTCCCCTAGTATGAAGACTGTCGAAGGCTGGAAATGATGGTTTGTGAGTGAGGGTATTATCTGGGGGCTTCTGGAAATGGGAGAGAGATATGAGGGGGGCGCATAGTGGTAGAATGCCAGGGGCTAACAGCAGAGCTCTTCCCTAAGACTCACAAAACTGCAAAATCTCCAGAAATCCCCAGTGCTCATTATGACTGGATTCCTCCTGGTGATTTGTGCAGGAGCCAAATTCTGCATCTGGGTTGATATGAGGGGCAGAGCTGGGGTCAGAGGCAGCAAGCCCCCCAAGTCTCTCTGTCTCCAGGAGCCCCAGAAATCTTTAGACAATGGGAACTGGGACGGTTCAAGGATTTCTCACCTAGAAGCCATAGGCAGGGGTATAGAGGGTCCCAGGGCCACAGGGGACTAAATACTGGGCAGGAGCCCTGAACCAGGAGCTGGGATGATATCCTTGGCTGATACTGTGCTTGGGTCTGATACTGGCAGAGGGCCAGTTTGTAAGGTGCTTTCTCTAAGTAACCTCACCCTTTGCTTCTGCTTTACAGATATGAACACAGATGCACTGAGCCAAGAGACCTGCCCAAGGAAGGCATCCAGAGCTGGAATGTGAGCCCAGGTGGGGATTCTGCCCTGGAGCATCCGGACCCTACCCCCAGGAGGCCAGTGAGTGAAGGGACGTGGCCAAGTCTCCTGGGTCAGGCTGAGACAGGTGAGGGGCATTTGCTGGGTAAGCAGTGAGGAGAGGGGGTCCCTCCAGTTCCGCAGACTCCTGAACAGAGGAGCCACCTGGCAGCCTCGCTGGGGTGGGGAGGGGGAGTGCTGAAACTGGGGCGGGGAGAAGAGGGGTGCTGGAGGCAGCCTCGCACCCGGGTTTGGGAGGGCTGGGGCTTCAGGGTGCACTGGTCTCAATTCACTGTCCTGGGGTAGATTGTTCCTCCTGTGGCCCCTTGACTTTCCCACCCGTGCTGGGCACTGCCAGGCTGGCATGAGGCTTCCATCAGGTTGCAGGTTATTAAATCTCACTCTTCCCTGAGGCCTGATTGCAGGACTGTGCTTTATCTCAGTGTGGTGCTGCAGGAAAGAAAAAACTCTTTGGAATTCAAATGTATGAAAATCTCATGCTGTTCTAAATGTAACTAGGGGAGCTCACTAAGGAAATCTTGAGAGGCTTTGATAAAGCGATCACCACTGACCAAAAGAAGAGAACAACGTCACTGAAAGCAAATGACTGCAACCACTTTTGCCTTCTAAGCGAGTAGCAGAATTTATATCACAGAGTAATTAGGTCTGTGTTGCTGGGGGCACTGGGAAAGTGAGGCTGGAGAAGGGGTACTTTGTAACCACGGGGAGCACCCTTAATGGGGAGAAAAAACAGTTGTAGAGAAGGAGTGGGGGAACCACAAGACTGAGATGGCAGTGGGGACAGGGAGGAATGGCTGGGTGGGGACTTTGGGGGATGCAGTTTGCTTAATAGGTCTAATAATTTATTTTTTGGGATTGTCCACTCAATCCTTGGGAATGTCTACCGCCCACATTAAGGACTTTGCAGGAGTCAGGATTTGTGTTTATTTTGGTAGAAATTGAGAAAAATGAAAAGATGCACAGTTGAAGATAAAATAGTGAGCATAGCCCTGGAAAGTTGGAAGTGGGCAGGGCAGAGAATGAGGTGCTGAGCAGGCTGCCCCACACACACTCCAGGAAGTCACAGAAATTCTGAGGAGTGCACCAAACTGCGCAGAGATTGTAGGCAGTGAGGAGCTCAAGGAGTGGGAACCACACACTGACATCTGAGTTGCAGTAGAGAAGTCACCTCTGCTTTAGCAGCTTTGTTGATGAGGCAAGTGTGTGTGCTGGGATAGTTGGAGTAGGGCCTCCCTGCAAGCAGACCCCACCCCTGTCTCATGGAGCCAGGGCATTTGTGCACTTGGAGGGAGCCTGAAAAATGTCTGGACCTTCAACTTTGCAGATGGGGTGATGAGCCCTGGGAGGAAGAATGTACATTCTCAGGGTCACCCAGTGGGCTATGGCAGAGCTGGGTGGCTCCTAATCCAGGTGAGAAAGAGGCTGGAGTGGCAGGGACAGGAGAGATACACCAGGGGTGGGAAGGCAGCTGGGCCTCTCGTGCCTGGCTGATGGTGGCGGTAGGGGAGGGCTGACCAGTCGCTCCCAGGGCCTCCTGCATGCTCTGCCCGGAGGTGCCTGACTGAGCTGGCCACAGATAAAGAGACAAGCTCCGGATGTTGCCTGGAGTGAGAACAGCAGAGAGAAGGCACCCATCAGGCATCCACAGTCCCCAGCCCCCCAGCTCTACCACCCTAGCTGTTAGCAGAGGATGACATTCTTTCATGGGGAGGTGGGTCGCAGCCTGCAGAGGCCCCTCCTCCACCACCAGTCCTCTGACCCCACCTCGGGAAAGCCCAAATGCCGAGCTCCTGGGTGAGTCCTCTCGGTCTGCCCAGAGCCCCTGCCCTGCCAGCCTAATCTAGACCTCTGGTTCTGGTGGGGCAGCAGCCACCTGGAGGTGTCTCTAGCTCCCACGGGTGAGTGAAGGAAAGAGTGTGGTCCTCCTGGGCCAGCACTTCACGGGTCAAGCTCTGCCAAGGCCATGGTGGCTGAGGCACCAGAGCTGCCAGCACCCTGAAGCACTTTATGAGAGGCAAACACCAGAGTCCACCTTCAGTGCGTTGCAGAGGAGGGTGCAGAGGAGGCGGGGGGCCCTCAGAGGGATGGTGTGGGCATGGATGAGATGCTTAGACAACCTGACCAAGTCCTTGGGAGCTGTGAGGATGGGATGACCCTTTCTCTACCCCTTCTGCCCAAGTGGAAGCTCACAAGGGCATGAAAAGAGGATTCTGGTCTCCCTGAAGCCAGAGAATCTTAAAATCATGAAATCTTAGAATGTTTGAATCATAGAATCCTAGAAATGCTTGATATTGAGATTCTGGAAATAACTGGAGTGTAAGATTTTAAAATATGTTTTAATGCATGATGCTCTTTTATTTACCATTATAACTTGGAGAATGAGAAAATATGTTAAAAATATACTAGTAGTTTTCTTTAATGTTTTGGCTTTATTTTTACTTTTCCAAGTTTTCTCTGTTTTCCAAATATTTGCAATGAGCATGGGTTATTTTTAAAATGAAAAACAACAACATGTAAAGATAGCACTCTGCCTTTTATCACCAGAGGCAGTGCACTCTTGTAACTTGAGTGGAGGCTAATGATGTCCTCTTGTTAGGGGCAGTCCTTTTTCCCCCTGATATGCAAAAATATTGAAGCATAAGCTTTTTAAATCAGTTGCCAAAATATAAAAGTCTGGCACTTGTAGAATCTTAGGAAAAAGACACCAACCTTCCCAGAGAGGTAAAGCAGCCTAAAACTTTTAGGTCAGGAGAGCCTAGAACTTTTGAGAACAGGAGCTCTCAGAGGACTTCAAAATCACCTGGCCCAGCTCCTCCATTTATATCTGAGGACTCTTGTGAGAGGGCAGAGTCTTGTGTGAGGTTACCTTCTTCTGTGGCTCCCATATCTGCCAAGGGCGGCAGAGCATCTCCTGGGTGGCAGGCAGGCAGGGGGCCATGTGGTGTTGCTGACCACTCCTGACCCTTGCCCCAGTGCTGTCTCAGACTAGAGGTGCATCTGACGGAGGCTGGCCAGATCCAGAGTCTGGCCGGATCCAGAGGCTGGGGGCTGCCAGCTTTGTCTGCATACAGTGTATCCACCTGGTCAGGAGGGAAGAGCAGAGAAGCCCTTGAGAACAGATGGTCGCAGGAAGTACCTGGTATAGGGGAGAAACTAAAACAGTGTGTTTTGAATGAATGTATGTGTGAATGAATCAATGAGTGATTGTGATGGTCTTAGTGAATAAGAGCCTGCAGTAGGTCATACCTGGGACCTGAGTCTTGGCTGTGCCACTGAAGCCGACACACCTCCCAGGGACACTGTACCCACTGTACACTCTTGTTCTTAGCAGCATTATCCGCAACAGCCAAAAGGCAAAAGGACCCAAATGTTCATCGATGGATGGATCGATAAACACAATGGACTATTACATACAATGAAATATTATTCAACGTAAAAAAGGACGGAAATTCTGGGACTTGGTACAACATGGATGAATCTTGAGGACACTATGGTAAGTGAGGTAAGCTAGTCACAAGATGACAAATAGTGCATGATTCCACTTATATGAGGTACCTAGAACAGTCAAATTCATAGAGACCAAAAGTAGAAGGGAGGTTGCCAGGGGCTCGGGGAGGAGGGAATAGGCACTTATGGTTTAATGGGTATAGAGTTTCAGTTTTGCAAGATGGAAAGGGTTCTGTGGATGGTTGGTGATGATGGTGACCCAACAATATGCCTGTCTTTAATATCACTTCCCAGATGGCTCAGTGGTAAAGAAACTTGCCAATGCAGGAGACGCAGGAGTTGCAAGTTTGATCCCTGGAGAAGGAAATGGGAGCTTGCTTCAGTACTCTTGCCTGAAAATCCCATGGACAGAGAAATCTGGCGGTCTGCAGTCCATGGGGTTGCAAAGAGTGGGACACTAAGTCACTGAGCATGAGTGATATTACTGAACTGTATCTTAAAAATGGTTAAAATGGTAAGTTTATATTAAAAGTACATAACAATCAATTCTATTAAGAAGTCATTTTATTCTCAAGTAATGGGGAAGATTAGGGGAGGATCAGAATCATCAAGTGTGACTGAATCCATGAGTTTGTCTCTTGGAACAGTGATGACCAATGATGGTGTCATCTCAAAAGCCGACATTCCTTCCCACTCAACAAAAAAATCCTAAGAGCAGATGGTGTTTATTCCAGTTTGGGTCATATGCTTATCAAATCCTTGAACCAGTCCCTGTGCCCAGGGATGCAATACTCCGGTTGGATGGAGCTAAGTTTCAGGCCCACCTGGAAGGAGGGCAGGGGACATCTAGGCACCCCAACAGGGGCTTCCACAGTGGGTAAGGAGACTGGATCTCAAGGAAGACCTAATAGCAGAGAAGATTGGAAGGGAAAATCTGTCTTCTTGCTTCAGTCAGAGCAGCAAAGGGAGGGAGAGGAGAAATTTCAGAGCATGAGCCAAAGAAAATTTAGAAGTGACCCAGAAGTGGCCATGGGATCCTGACACCCAGCAGAAGTCCCCTTGATGAGCCTGAGAGTTGGCAGCTGGCAGGAAGTAAGGGACACTGATTGAGGAGCCCACAGCCCTGGGTTTGAATCCACTACTTATTGGCTGTGTGAATTTTAATGTTACCGCTGCTCTGAACCTTGGCTTTTTCTACCTGTGAAACCTACCTTCGGGTTGCTGTGAGCTCTGAATGAGATCAGATCATCCCAGGCAACCAGAGGTTAGCCATCTGTGTTTTTGCAACAGAGCGGTTTCCCATTTGCATGTCATGTGTTTATTTCCACAGTGTTTCTATGTGCACTTGGTTCAGTTCAGTTCCCTTATCTTTCTCCTAACAGATTGCAGAGCTGCTGAGAAAGATCTCATCTGTTCACAGTCTACCCTCAAAATACACAGGTAAGAAGCCAGACCCGGAATGTCTTCTCTTTAAATACAGTGACAATGGGTGCAAAGCCAGGCAGTGACACAAGCATTCTGCAGGGAGTTGCGAAAGCAAACACAAGATGGAGAAAGCAAAATAAATAGATTTGAAGGATGGGCTAAGAAACTTAATTTTTTCTTTAGAGGCTACACCTTAAGATTTTTTAAAAATAGCAAGTGTCTCCATTATATAGTTGTATATTTAAAAATTACATATGTATTTTCAATTATACATATTTCAATTAAATATATTTTTTAATTTGGCTGCACCAGGTCTTAGTTGTGGCATGAGGGGTCTTTGATCTTCCTTGTGGCATGTGAACTGTTAGTTGCAGCATGTGGGATCTAGTTCCCTGACCAGGGATTGGACTCAGGACCCCCGCATTGGGAGTGAGGACTCTTAGCCACTGGACCACCTGGGAAGTTCCCTAAGAAACTTAAAATGGAGGTACACTCCAGAGAATAAGAAAATTATGATACTCTGCAGGGGCAGATGTATGATTCTACTAATACTAATACGGTGTATCTAGAGTAGTCAGACTCAGAGACAGAAAATAGAGTGCCAGGTCTTGGGAAAAGGGATAAATGGGGAGTTATTAACGGGTTTCAGAGTTTCAGCTTTGCAAGATGTAAAGAATTCTGGCGATGGCTGATGGTGATAGTTGCACGTGGTGTGAATATAGTTAAAAACACTGAACTGTACACTTCAAAGTGGTTTAAATGGTTCATTTTATGTTATGTATATTTTACAAGAAAAAAAATTGGAAAATTTTTGTGGGCTTTCTGGGGGCAAACTAGTGGCAGGGTTGAGGACAGAGCAGGAGAAAGTCAGCGAGATGGCATAGTTTTTGGTTTTGTCTGTATGTTTTGTTTTTGGCTGTGCCACTTGGCATATGGGATCTTAGTTCCCCAACCAGGGATCGAACCCCGACCAGGTTCCCCGAACCTGTGCCCTCTGCAGTGGAAACATGGAGTTCTAACCACTGGACTGCCAGAGAAGTCCCAGGGCATAGTTGTTATATATGATGCTGCCACCAGGGAAACATCCCTAGTAGCCAAGGACCTTTTAAAAACCAGACAATTTAACACTGACTATGAAGTTTTTTGCTGGATTCACAGCAAATCCCCACCCAGTCCCTGTTCTTGATTGAAGCCTGCTGAGCACAAGTTTTGTGTGAAAGGGGTTCCCTGAATTGACATAGGGAGAATGGCAGCAGTGCTGGAAGTGTAGAATGGAGCCACAACCTGTGGACAGAACCAAGTCAGTAGAAGTAGGAGCGCAGAGCCATAGTGACCATGACATTGTAAATACTCAATGCCAATCCCCCAGCTCCAACCAAGAAATCCGCAGAAATCTTAAGGAAGACATTGGATTCCCAGAGAGTCAGGGCCACTTTCTCTATATCTTAAAGGATAGAGATACCCTAGCTGCATCTGGGTCATATTTATGTAATATCCCTTTCCTTTTTGATTTTGTCAACCACCATTGTGCTAACTCTGTGCTCGTCCTGAATATAAGCACAACTTTTGGTGAGGGTTACTGTTCATAAGGCAGCAGAGTCCCGCAGATAGACGCAGGGATTCTAGAAGCAGACGTGTTGTGTTTGGATCCTGGATTTTCACTTATTATGTGGCCTTGGGCAAGCTGATTCACCTTTCTGAGTGTAACTCAGTTTATTCATCTAGAAAATGAGAGTGATTCTCTACCTCCTAGGGTTTTGGGTGAGCATCAGATACAGTATCACATATAAAGTACGTACAACAATACACAGAGTTCATCACTAGCTAGTCCTGCCCCAGTGTCTGGTAGGAATTCAACCGTTGCTATGGATGAGTCTTCTAAAGTGGCCTGTGAGTTCCCCACCTCTGTGCTAATCTACCCAGAGCCCTGTGAGTCCTGGCTTAGGGATGAGCACAGCCCTGTCTACTGCTTGCCCTTTGATTCTCTGGAAGCGAACAGAAGCAGGGAAGCCCCACACAGGGAGGCTTTCTCCATGGGAGTCGGGATGGTCTGGTTCAGCTCATCCCCTTCCTGGAGCAACCTACATAAGCACAGACCTCCTGCTGATGGGAGAGTGGAACTGTCCTCTTAAGGGGAAGACAGTAGTTTAATGGGCTCCTCGTGATAACAAAACCAGTACTGCTGTTGAGGACTTAGGGACGAAGTCTTCGAAATCAGGGGCTTTTCTTGAGCGAGGTGGGCAGAGCGGTGCAAACTCCTCAGCCCTCTGCCTCTGCCGCCTTCTCTTCTGGGCTTTGGCTGGAGTGCACTCGAAGAACTTGAGCTTTCCCAATCCTCTCTGGGGTGGGGAGGTGGGGACACAGCAGGCAGGAGAGTGTAAGGGAGCTGCCCAGGAGATCTGGGGAGACCCCTGCTCCCCTCTAGGCCCCAGTGCCCAGGTCAGGCCAGGCTTCTGCTCAGGGTCCCCAGTCACCTGGGAGGGACTGACACCCTTCCCCCAGCCTCACCGCCACCCTCTACTACATCTAGGTCGCACTGCTACATCCAGGTCACAGATGTCTGCACAGTACCTACCCTGTGTCAGACACTCGCCCTGTCACACTGGACCCCTTTACAGTCTAGTGGGGAGAGCAGTGTACGTCAAGAATACCTGTCCTCTCTCCCTGCAACCTTCTTCCCTTTACCCTCCTGCCCTGGTCCAAGGCACCCTTCCTCCCTCGTCTCCCTCATCCCCTCTGGACTTCCACAGTCCATTCTCCACATAGCCACCCGAGGGGTCCCCCCATGCCCTGATAACCCTCCAGTGAACCCCATGCATCCTGCGTGAGACCACACACCTGACCTTCCCTGTGGGGAAGGCCACAGCCTGTGGGCTGGCCCTGCCCACCTGTCTCACTTCTTACCACTGTTCCCAACCCACAAGGCTCCAGCCACCCTGGCCTGCATGCCGGCTCTTTCACCCACACACCTGGCAGTGGAAGCTTTGTCACAGGCTTCCCCTTGACTCACAGAGGGTTGGATCCTATCTGCCTCTCGGCTCAATGGACCCTCGCCATGCCCTGCTGCCCCTCACTCGCAAGTCCTTCTGACTTTCCTCAGTTCAATTCAGTTGCTCAGTTGTGTCCGACTCTTTGCGACCCCATGAATCGCAGCACGCCAGGCCTCCCTGTCCATCACCACCTCCCTGAGTCCACCCAAACCCATGTCCATTGAGTCAATGATGCCATCCAGCCATCTCATCCCCTTCTCCTCCTGCCCTCAATCTTTCCCAGCATCAGGGTCTTTTCCAATGAGTCAGCTCTTCGCATCGGGTGGCCAATGTATTGGAGTTTCAGCTTCAACATCAGTCCTTCCAAAGAACACCCAGGACTGATCTCCTTTAGGATGGACTGATTGGATCTCCTTGCAGTCCAAGGGACTCTCAAGAGTCTTCTCCAACACCACAGTTCAAAAGCGTCAATTCTTCAGCGCTCAGCTTTCTTTATATTCCAACTCTCACATCCATACATGACTACTGGAAAAACCATAGCCTTGACTAGACGGACCTTTGTTGGCAAAGTAATGTCTCTGATTTTTAATATGCTATCTAGGTTGGTCATAACTTTCCTTCTAAGGAGTAAGCGTCTTTTAATTTCATGGCTGCAGTCACCATCTGCAGTGATTTTGGAGCCCAGAAAAATAAAGTCTGACACTGTTTCCACTGTTTCCCCATCTATTTGCCATGAAGTGATGGGACCGGATGCCGTGATCTTAGTTTTCTGAATGTTGAGCTTTAAGCCAACTTTTTCACTCTCCTCTTTTACTTTCATCAAGAGGCTCTTTAGTTCTTCTTCACTTTCTGCCATAAGGGTGGTGTCATCTGCATACCTGAGGTTATTGATATTTCTCCCAGCAATCTTGATTCCAGCTTGTGCTTCCTCCAGCCCAGCGTTTCTCATGATGTACTCTGCATAGAAGTTAAATAAGCAGGGTGACAATATACAGCCTTGACGCACTCCTTTTCCTATTTGGAACCAGTCTGTTGTTCCACGTCCAGTTCTACCTGTTGCTTCCTGACCTGCATACAGGTTTCTCAAGAGGCAGGTCAGGTGATCTGGTATTCCTATCTCTTTCAGGATTTTCCACAGTTTATTGTGATCCACACAGTCAAAGGCTTTGGCATAGTCAATAAAGCAGAAATAGATGTTTTTCTGGAACTCTCTTGCTTTTTCAATGATCCATCGGATGTTGGCAATTTGACCTCTGGTTCCTCTGTCTTTTCTAAAACCAGCTTGAACATCTGGAAGTTCACGGTTCATGTATTGCTGAAGCCTGGCTTGGAGAATTTTAAGCATTACTTTACTAGCGTGTGAGATGAGTGCAATTGTGTGGTAGTTTGAGCATTCTTTGGCATTGCCTTTCTTTGGGATTGGAACGAAAACTGATCTTTTCCAGTCCTGTGGCCACTGCTAAGTTTTCCAAATTTGCTGGCATAATGAGTGCAGCACTTTGACAGCATCATCTTTCAGGATTTGAAATAGCTCAACTGGAATTCCATCACCTCCACTAGCTTTGTTCGTAGTGATGCTTCCCAAGGCCCACTTGACTTCACATTCCAGGATGTCTGGCTCTAGGTGAGTGATCACACCATCGTGATTGTCTGGGTTGTACAGAACTTTTTTGTCCAATTCTTCTGTGTATTCTTGCCACCTCTTCTTAATATCTTCTGCTTCTGTTAGGTCCCTACCATTTCTGTCCTTTATTGAGCCCATCTTTGCATAAAATGTTCCCTTGGTATCTCTAATTTGCTTGAAAAGATCTCTAGCCTTTTCCATTCTATTGTTTTCCTCTATTTCTTTGCATTGATCGCTGAGGAAGGCTTTCTTATCCCTCCTTGCTATTCTTTGGAACTCTGCATTCAAATGGGTATATCTTTCCTTTTCTCCTTTGCTTTTCGCATCCTGTCTTTTCACAGCTATTTGTAAGGCCTCCTCAGACAGCCATTTTGCTTTTTTGCATTTCTTTTTCTTGGGGATGGTCTTGATTCCTGTCTCTTGTACAATGTCACGAACCTCCATCCATAGTTCATCAGGTATTCTGTCAGATCTAGTCCTGTAAATCTATTTCTCACTTCTGCTGTATAGTCATAAGGGATTTGATTTAGGTCATACCTGAATGGTCTAGTGGTTTTCTCCACTTTCTTCAATTTAAGTCTGAATTTGGCAATAAGCAGTTCATGATCTGATCCACAGTCTGCTCCTGGTCTTGTTTTTGCTGACTGTATAGAGCTTCTCCCTCTTTGGCTGCAAAGAATATAATCAGTCTGATTTCGGTGTTGACCATCTGGTGATGTCCATGTGTAGGGTCTTCTCTTGTGTTGTTGTAAGAGGGTGTTTGCTATGACCAGTGCGTTCTCTTGGCAGAACTCTATTAGCCTTTGTCCTGCTTCATTCTGTACTCCAAGGCCAGATCTGCCTGTTACTCCAGGTGTTTCTTGACTTCCTACTTTTGCATTCCAATCCACTATAATGAAAAGTACATCTTTTGGGGGTGTTAGTTCTAGAAGGTCTTGTAAGTCTTCATAGAACTGTTCAGCTTCTTCGGTGTTACTGGTTGGGACATAGACTTGAATTACTGTGATCACCCTGTTATTTCCCTTATGGCACCATCACCCTCAGGTGTCTTTGTGATCTGCACGTCTCTCCCTAGGATGTATGCTCCAGGGCAGCGGAACCCATTTCTGAATTCTCCCCCAGTGATCCCCAGAGGCTAGCACCTGGGTATTAACTAAGGATCTGCTGAGTGGATGGGTGGATGGATAAAATGAGCAGCTTCTTTGGGCACGGGCCCATCTCTAGGGGGGTCCTTGAATCCCCCAAGGGATCTAGCCATGGTGGACTCAGTGAGCCCCCAGTGCTCTGCTGTGAGGACTCTTACCTGGTTTTTCGCTTTTTGATAGAGGCGGTGTCTTCATCTTCTTCAAGGATTGGCTAAAACCAACACAAGGAGAGCTAGGAAGGTCAGGCTGCAGCCAGGCAGCCAGCTGAGTGACAGGGCAGGCGGGGAAGTGGGGAAGGTGCCCCTGGAAAAGGCAGCAGAGCCAGCAGGTGTCTGTCCAGGGATGGCCCCACCCTGAGCAGGACCCCCAACAACTGTGGCACCATCACTCACTGTGGACACAAGGAACCAAGGCCCTTCTCTAGGGGGCTGTAAGAGAGGCCACTGCACTGGTCCTCCCTTGGCCTGCTGCTTTCCTGTAGATGGGAACCCTAGTGAGCCCTGGTGAATTACTGACAAGCATGGATAACGCTCCTATTTTGTATAGGCTCTGAACGTCAGCAAGCCTTTTGATGCACCCGATGTAATGTTTCTTCTCTATGATTTAGGAGAGGGGATTTTTGAAAGAGTGAAACTGAGGCTCACAGATGGGAGGTGGCTTACCCAAGATCACCGTGAAGGTCCTTTACCACTGTGTCTCCACTGGTCTCCAGGTAAATAAGAAAACCAAGTCTGGGGCCAGAACAAGCACCTATACCTTCAACACATTCAAGCCAGCACAGCATCCCGCCTCCTTCTTCCCAGTCTGCCCAGTCTCCAGCCACTCCCAAATTTCACATCCACTATCACTTGGAATTCCTGGCTTTCTCAGCCCTCCTCACTCCTGACTTGCCCTACTCTTGCATTTGCTTGTTCAAGATACACATCTCCATGTTCACCCCCACTCTACTATGTGACAATCTCTGGGCATCTGCCTTTCCAACCAGCTCCTCGGTGACTGAGTGCTGCTGGGCTAGGAAGTTGGATAACCCTGAGTCTGCATGCATGCCAAGTTGCGTCAGTCTTGTCTGATTCTTTGTGACCCCATGGACTGTGGCCTGCCAGGCTCCTCTGTCCATGGGATTCTCCAGGAAAGAATACTGGAGTGGGTTGCCATTTCCTTCTCCAGGGGATCTTCCCAACCCGGGGATCGAACCCTTGTCTCTTATGTCTCCTGCACTGGCAGGTGGGTTCTTTACCACTAGCGCCACCTGAGAAGCCCAAGCCTGAATATGAGTCCCAGCTTTTCTGCTGCCCACCTGGGTGACTTTGGGCTGTCATTCAACTGTCCTGAGCCTCAGTCTTTTCATTTGTAAAATGGGAAGCCATACTGCCTCCGTGGGTGGCTGCATGGACTAGAAATGTGTTAAACACCCAGCCGTGTCAGGTACACACAGTGGACACTCAGGATCGCTGGCCTCATGGCTGACACTCAGGCCCTGCTGCCCTGCTGTGTATAACCTTCCCTTATCTTCCCCTTCCCCAGCTTGTCATTAATCCTTCTTTCAGCCATCAGGAGGACTTAGTACCAGCACAGAGTTACTTCTGCCTGCCTTATGTTACCCTTCCTTCTCTGCCTATGTCTTCCCAAGGCCCAGGAGCTCCTGGAGAGCTTGATGTATGTGGCTTATCCAGCTCTGTTTTTCTACAAGTGATGCAGGTCACTGCCCCGACCCCCCCATATCCTCCAAAGCAGGCCTCTGGAGTCTGGTCTGGCAGAGAAAGCCTCTGAGCTGTCAGGTGGCACCAGGGATTCCAGGCAGAGCAGGGCCTCTTCCTCCAGTGCAGGCACAGGCAGCCCAGGCTCTGCCCTCCTTCCCCGGGCCTCCTCAGGCCACATCTGGGCGGACAGGTGGCTGAATATGAGGGAGCAGTTCCAGGAACAGAGGGGCAGGTGAGGGGTATGACACCCACCTGTAGGGTAGCTGGTACATCTGTTGAAGTGAGTCTTGAACTTCCAGGAGCTGGTTCAGGAGTTTTTCTGCTGGCATGGACACTAGGGGTTGGGGAAGGAGCTGAGCCACCGCGGTCTGCAGAAGTCCTAGTGCCATGTCTTTCTCTGTAAGCACAGCCAAGGTGGGGGGGGGATGCTCAGGGGCAAGACCTCGGCCCCTGTCCTGTTGCTGGATGGGACGGGCAGGAGCAGGGCCTCCAGCTCTTCTGTCCCACAGGAGCCCATGGGGAGGGCCATGTGTCCCTCTGGCCCCTATGTGTGCAGCATGCCTCAGCCTTCCACACTTTGCTCATGTGTACCTTGTTCTTGGTTCACCTGCCATCACACCCCCTGGCACTCTGGGAAGCCTGCTGGGGACCCACCTTCCTCCTCCCCTTCCTCCTCCACTCTCTGGTCCAATCAGCTCTCTGGCTCTCATTGTTCCTCACCCCTCTACTTAGATACACTCTCCACTCACCATCCCAGTGTGTATGTGTATGTCTGTTCACAAGTACACATGTGTGTGCTCCTATGTGTGTGTATTTGCATGAACATGTATATCCATTCATGGGTACACATCTGTGTGTGCTCTTACATGTGTGTATTTGCATCTCTGTGCATACGTGTTTCCCACAGTGGTGGATTAAGGACTGTCTGTCTCCCTCCCAGGGTGCGAATCCTATGGTCAACATGCAGGAGGGTTCGCTCTAAGGAGCAGTGTCATGGAAACCCTGCAGAGGAATGCGGAGGAGAGGGCAGTGATGTTGTCTAGCTGGAAAAGGTTAGTTTGTGGCTCCAAAAAGGAGGAGCAGCCCCCGTGTAAGGCCATTGGATAGGAGCCGAGTGACATCTGAGTCCTGCAGAACCAGAGGACACGGCCCTCAGCAGCCTCCAGTCAGATGAGGACCTGGGCCCAAGACGGTGTCCTCACCCTTGGCGGGCGCATGGAGTAGCCAGAACTGGATAGCATTCAAGGAGTCTGTCTGCAGAATTTGCGAAAGCAGTTCCAGGATCTGTGGGCAGGAGGACAGGCCTGGGTCAGCGTGGCCGGACAGCATGTTCTAGCCGGTAGCACACCCCCTCCCCATAAAGTGTTCTCTCCCCACATCCTTGGCTAGACTGGCCCCCACGAAGGTCCCTGCCTACCCTCTGCATGGACTTTACACTTTGTAGAAAGCTTTCTCTGCCAACAGCCCTGGAGGAAGATTCTTTACCCCCTTCCTGGACAGATGAGGGATCTTAGGAGGACACTTGGCAGAGATGCTGTGGCAGAACGAAGCCTCTGAGTCAGTTTCTTGGACCCCCCATCCCTGAGCCCTGTGTGGTTGTACCCCAAGGTCCCTCACTGGGAAGGCAAGGTCAGAGCTGGCTGTCAGCTCCTCAGAGACGCACCGAATCCCGAAAGCCTGGATCCTTGGTGTGGGAATTTCAGGGACCTCACAGGTCTCCCCTCCCCGAAGCGCCCAAGCTCAGAGTCTGGAGATGTTAGTGAAGAGGAGGGCTGATCCCTGTGGATGGCTTGAGGGTTGGAGCCAGCTGGTTCTGTGTACCGCTTAGTTGGCAGCCCCTTCCCGCCCAAGGCTGGGCTGTCTTCGCTCCCAGGGGCCTTCTCAGCCCACTCAACCTCCCACATCTTTGATACTTCAGGGCCCTTTCCCCCCTGCGTCCTCCAGTAAAGGGTCAGCGGCAGGAGATCCAGGCCTGTATGAGGAGGGCTACAGGCGCTCCCTAGGCCAGACTGCTGACAGCGGCAGCGGCCACGTAGAGCCAGGGCCTGCAGTGGGTGGTGGAGCTCCTGGAGTCCTAGGAAAGTGGGGTCCCCTCAGTGTTTGGTGGCCAGTCTCCCCAGGTCCGCCATGTCCCTGGCAGAGTGGGAACTGGGCCAGGCCTCGCCCCAGGCGTCTGCCTGCTAGGCTGCCCATCCTCTCCCCCGGGGAACTCGCCTGCTGAGGCGACCCCCACCCCCCATCTGCCTGGGGCCCTCCTCCATTCTCCGCATCCAACTTACCTGCCCTGTGCCCCCTCCCCACTGGACCTGAGAACCTACTTCCAGGCAAGGTGAGGCCGCCCTATGGTGGAGAAAGCACTTTGTTTGAGCCCCTGCTAGGCCGCTCCTTCTCTGGGCACCTGGGGCACGGGCCATCACCTGGTAGGGCCTCAGCCTCCTCATCTGTGGAGTGGGGATTCCTGCCCTGTCTGCTCTGTCTGTTTCTTGAGCTGTCATAAGGTTCCAAGGGGACTGCGTGCTTTAAAGCACTGGTCACGGGGCAGGTGCCAAGATGCTGCCACAATCTGGCCTCTCCTGGAGAACACGTATACCTCTGAACAGGGACTCACACTGCCTTGCCCACTGGCATGAGTCCTGCATGCATCCCAGGCCCTAATGGGAAACTCGAACACAGAGGAGGGGTCTTTATGCTTCGCTGCAGCACAGACCAGACCCCTTCCAGAGTGTCCCCACACTGGGGACCCCTGGCTGGGACCAGCCTTGCAGGCTGCGGGGGCAACCTGCTGGGTGTGGTGAGGACGCACCAGGCAGGGCCTCCACCTCCAGACAGGCCTCCACCTGCATGCTTCTCATTACACTACTGTGGCTCCCTTCCTTAACTCATCAAGTACTACTGCGGGGCCAGACCTTGTGATAATGCATCTGTTCTTCCAGTTTGACTAAGTGATAGAACTAAGGTCCCTAGAAAGGAAAGGACTTAGAGGTGGAAAGGCTCACACAGAAACCTAGAGGCAACTGGGGATTGCAGTCCAGGCTCCTGACTTCCAGAGCTAGGGTTTTTGAGTCTTAGGGACAAGACCTTCTCCCTGGGAGAAGCCATACTTGAAAGCACTTTGCAATGGTCCTAGTTGGGTCTCCATGAGCCTGGGAGCAGGTTCCACCAAGTTCTCTGCCCTCAGATGAGGGCCTCCATACAGTCCACAGACCCCAGCTTTCCCAGCACCTCACCATCAGCTCCTGATCCTGTAGGACGAAGGTCTGGTCTCCATCTCTGCTCACAGGCTGGTTTCGGCCCTGGTGGGAGTGGCAGCGGGCCATGGCCCGGGTAGAAGCAGGGATGAGCCTGCCAGTCTCTGCTGAGTACTTTGCCCCCTGTTCCCGCTGAGGCTCCTCCTTCTGCTGGGGAAAAATGTGGCCAGAGAATCCAGGCAGAGAGGGAGAAAGAAGAGAAAGCAGAGGGGAAAAGGTGAAAAGAAGAGGAGGAGGCCAGGGACCCAGAATGTCAGCCAGGCCAGCCTCAACCTGTCTTACACCCCACTCACCAGTGGGGGCAGTCCTTCCTTTATAGCCGTTGCTCTTCCTCTTGGAATTTTACTGAAGGTCAGCTGCCCCCACCCCCATGGTCCTCGGTCCTGCCTGGGTAGGCCCTCCCTCAGGTCCCTGCCCTCAGCCCATCAGAGATTTGAAAATAGTATCCTGCACCAAGGCCCCCACTGCCTTCCTTAATTCTTAGCTCAGCTGCCCCCAATCTTGTCCCCCACAGCTTAGCATCCTTTCTTTGCCCTGGAAAACCTTCCTGAAGCACATGGTCACGAGGCCTGGGACCTCCTGCCCCTGGAACTCCAGTTAAGACTGGTAGTATCCTTCTCTCCATTTTATTTATTTTTAATATTTATTTATTTGGCTGTGCTGGGTCTCAGTTCTGGCATGGGGAATGTTTTAGTTATGGTTTGTGAACTCTTTACCTGTGGCATGTGGGATCTTCCTGGACCAGGGATCGAACCCGTGTCCCCTTCATTGGCAGGTGAATTTTTAACCGCTGGACTACCCATTTTAAAGATAAGAAAACTGAGGCCCAGCGAGCTTAGCTGAGTTACCCTGAGTGTTACAGCAAGTTAGCTGTGGAATGAGGACAAGAACTCTGCTGCCCAAGACAAGGGTAGGACCAGTCTCAGCCAACAGGGACCAGGCCTGTCCTAGGACCAGTTCCAACTACCTTTAAGCTGCCTCCTAATTGTCTTTACTGGTTTATCAGCAAATAGCACTCAGGCTACCCCCAATCTCTCTGAAATCCTGCAGTGATTCTCCACCCCTTTGTCAGGTAAAACGCGAAACTAAGTTCAGAAATGAGAAGCAAGCTGATCTTGCCCACATCCAAAGTCAGCCCCCCTCCGACTCCTCTCTCACTGCTGCCCACTTATCTCTTGTACTTTTAAACCCTCCGTTTTCTAAGAAGATGTCCTGTATTTTCTAGCTTGCAAATGAACATCTGTGCCACGTGCCTCCACCAGGAACGCCTCCCCCCGTCCTCTTCCAAACCATGAGCCCTTCCTGGATTTCTCCACCAGGTACATTGTGTCCTCTGAACCCTCACTCTGACCCTGTCCCTTGGGTTGTATTCAGGGACCTGTCCCCTCTGCCAACAGCAGTGCCTCCCGCTTTCCTGAGAAGGTTTGCTCTGTACTGGTGTGATTGGAGTCATGTGGGAAGGATTTAGTTACAAAGGAGTGGGTCCATTTCATCTCTTCTTGGACAGCTCCTTTGTTCTGCACCCACCTCCTTGCTCTTCAGCTCATTCTCCTTGGTGAAGATGGCCACCCGGGAAGCCAGGTCCTTCAACTCCTTCTTCCAGGCCTCTGGGAGGAGGGGGCAAGATCTGGCCAACTGATCCCAGGGATCTCCCTGTGCACCCTCCCTTTGCGCTGAGTGTGGAAGGGGGATAGGTGGAAGAGCCTCCCCTCCTTCTCGCCCTCCCACCCAGCCTCTTAAAGGGAAGGGTATTTTCACAGCGCAGGGGGTGCCCTTGAGGGAAGGAGTTGGAATCACACTATTGGTGGGTGGGTGGGTGTGCTTGCTGCTGACATTTGTGTCCCAGCCTGTGTCTTAACTGGGAAATGCTGGAGAATATTTGGCTACGTGTACCGAGATGTTTGTGATTTAGACTAGCTTTGCCTCTTTTAGGAAAATGAAGCCAGGGCAGAGATTCAGTCGATAGGCTGTGCCAGTTGCTACAACACTGAGTAACTCCTGGCCAGGCTGGTAAAGAGCACTGCAGGAAGCCTTCTGGGCCCCTCTGCTCCTTCTCCAGGATTCTCCCTGCTCTTCGGGGAAAGAGAGGCTTGGCCCAAGTGGAGGCGTCTGAAATGCTGCCCCAGCACTCTCTATGGCTAACTGTTCTGACTGGCCAGTGCCTGAGCACACAGGTTACAAAATTCAGTATTTCCAATACTGTTCCTGGCTAGAGCTGGAAGTCACATGTCTGTTGCCCAGATCTGTTTGTCCTCCGCTTGTTCTGACTCCTCAGACACCTCAGAGCCAAGCAGGGGTGCATTCCTGAGGACCTCGGACCCCCACCCACCTAAGAGCCATGGCCCTTTCCTTCTCAGGCACCTGCCCAAGCCAGGCAGCCCTTGGGGACAGGTATAGCCCCAAGGTAGCCCCAGTACCCACCAGAATAAAGCCGGGGGTCCCGATTGGACTGCGGGTCTCCAACAGGCACTGAGATGGTGGGCATCCTGATCAGGTAGCGGGATAAGAGTGTGGCTTGAGGGGAGGTGGCCAGAGAGAGCTCGTCCTTGACGACACAGACAGGCTTCCCGGTGAGATCTGTTAAGGGTTGGAGGCAGTGGGAAAGGGGGCCTGAGTGGACCCCAAGAACTACAAGAAAATGGGAGGAGACTGGTGGGCAGGGAAGCACTCAGCCCCACTTCTTCCAGTAAACACAATCCCAGAGATGGCTAGGGCTGGGAGAGCCTCTCAACTGCTCTGACCTTACCCCTGGGGACACTGAGCATGGCAGCGAAAGGATGGGCTCAGGGTCACATAGTGAGACTGGCCGAGGGGAGATGAGAACCTGGGATACCTGGGACCCTCATCTGGGGATCCCTTTGGTTTTCTGTGACAGGGTAACGAAGTGCAGGTGTGAGCGCACAGAGTGTGTGGAGCACATAGAGGCAGGCAGCTTCAAGAAGAGGAGTGGGAGCAGGGCGTTAAGCCACAGTTTGTGGCAAGAAGGGCCTGGGCTCAAGCCATAGGGGGCAAGACCCTCTGGATAAAACTTCATGCCATCTGTCAGCCTTGCTGGTCTGAGTGTATGGCAGCCTGGGGGTGGTGAGAGACAGTTTACATGTGAGGATCCTCCAGGCTAAGGTCTGTGTGGGATTATAGCATCATTGGCTTCCCAGGTGGCACTAGTAGTAAAGAGTCTGCCTGCCGATGCAGGAGACGAAAGAGACGTGGGTTTGATCCCTGGGTCGGGAAGATCCCCTGGAGGAGGGCATGGCAACCCACTCCAGTATTCTTGCCTGGAGAATCCCTTGGACAGAGGAGCCTGGTCGGCTACAGTCCATGGGGTGGCAAAGTGACTGAAGTGACTTAGCATGCGTGCAATGGCATCGTTAGATGGTTAAGCTTTGGGGAGCAGCGTGGTTAGGACTTAACCGCAGTTTCTCACTCTCTCCTCCCGGAACACTTTCCTTTGGTGCCAGGACCCCTCTCTCTCCCAGGTCCTCCTAGCTCACCAGTCGCTGCTCTGCTGCTTCCTCTTCATCTCCTCAACCCCTTAACCTTGGGGTCCCCAGATTCATGCCAGGTTCTCCTCCCTAGCCTCTACAGGGTCCTGTGATGATCCCCATCCAGCACACCTATTCAAACACCACTCCCATTTGAGTGGCTCTCACATTTGCATCTCTGCCTGAAACTGACCCTACTGCCTACTTGGCACCTTCCCTTGGACTTTGCCCTGCTCCTTGGACTTCTAAGAGGCATCTCACATGCTGCATCTCCCAGCATCTCAGACCAAACCCCCACCCTTCCCCTCCTCCACTGGCCCCATCTATAGGCTCCTCTATCTTAGTCAGCGCAAACCAATTTTCCAGTTTCTTAGACCAAACACCTGGGAGTCAGCCTCACTCTTCTCTCCCTCTTGTACTCCATTTTTAACCCATCATCCAAGTCTGTTGGCCTCGCCTTCTGTATCTCTCTAGAGCAGGGCCACTAACTCCTCCACTGCTATCTCTCTGGTCGAAGCCAGTGTCCTTTCAGAAGCCAGCAAAGCACTTCTGTTACTTCTTTGATCTCAACCCTCTGATGGCTGCCATCTGACTCAGTGAGATGGCTTAAGGATGACCATGGTGAGCTCCAAGGCCCACTCTATGTGGGCCCCGCTGCCTCTAATGCATCTCACTTCTCCTCCTTCTTATTCTGCTTCAGCCACACCCACGTCCTCACTATTCTCCAACAGGAGGCTCTTCCCTCTGCCTGGGACACCTACCCGCTGAGATCCAGATGGGTCATGACCTGTCTTCCTTTAGTCTTTGCTCAAATATCATGCTGTTGGTCAGGCTTGGCTCTGTATACAGCCTTGGCACTTCTGACCTTCTGACACCTTATCTGTTTCCTATTCTTCCCCACTAAAGGTCGGCTCTGTGAGACCAGGGACTGTCTGTCTTGCTTGGTCATAATGCCAGGACCTAAAAACGTGCCTGACTCACAGTTCACACTCATTAGATCTTTGATGAACAAATAGCTGAGTGGATGAAATGGCCTGAGTCAGAGAAGAAAGCACAGCTCTGGAGCAGAATATTCATCCCTTTCTCTGATTTGTAAGGTGGGAGAATCAGCAGTGACGTAAATCCTGTAGGGCTCTGCAGTCTGCCCTTGGAATCCCCACCCTGCCCCAAGTAGTCTTGGCTTGGCCAAGAGTGGCTGGGTCCTCCCTTTTCAGCGGCCCCCCGGCCCCCACCATCAGGCCCTGGCCTACCCCAGCCCTACCTTGGATGTGGGTCACGTGCTGGGGCTGGGGGTGGTGCCTGGAGAAGAAGGAGTGGTGGCTGAGGCGACCGAAGCGGTAGGCACTGGGGGTTTGGGGCTTGGATGTCCTCACTGCCTCTTGGATCAGCTCGAAATCCACAATCCCTGGGATCATCAGTTCTTTCTGTGGCCCGCCGTCCCCGTGGCTCCTTGGCCAGCACCCCGACTTCTTTTCCGGTTTCGGCTCAGCCTTTGGACTGAAGGAGAGGGCCAGGGAGAAGCAAATGGAGCCCCAGGCAGCGGTGCCCACCCGAGCTTATGGGAGTCCATTCCTGAGATACTCTGAAAACTGGGTAACAGATTCCACCACCACCCCCATGGCACTAGAACCAGGCCTCCCCCAAGGTCCTTTCTCAGCCATGCCATCCAGCCCTGGGGAACCTTCCATTTTTCTATGATGCCTGAGTTGGGAGCCAGGATCCATGATGGAATCTCCCAGGACCCCAGTTTTCTCTCAGAAACCATTTCCAAAGCCAGAAGAAGAAGCCGTAGACCCACCTCCTGATCCAGATCCCTGGATTGGAGCAAAGGTACATTATGTACACCTCCAGGGCCAGGGGGCTGACCATAGCATGGGCCCCTCCCCAAGCCAAACAGTTTGTGGCCCAGGAGAAGCCAGCTATAGGCTGTCACCCGACCCCCCTTGCCCTCAGGGGCAGTTTTGGCCCAGACTCAGCATCCAGGAGCTGATGCCAAGGCCATACTAGGCCAGCCAGTCCTCTTCCCATGGGGGCCCCCCCTGGGAGCTGCAGAACTGTTGGGCTGGCTATCTGGGCTGCGTCGCTGTGGGGAAGCTTCAAGCTCTTGCTTCGCTTCGCTTTGCTTCACTGGAGACAGGCGTCTCAAGTTCTCCGTCCTCCACCTGCACCCCTTCCCTCTCCTGAGGATGCTGTGCCTCCCCGCAGAGGAATAGGTAGAGTCGGTCCAGCAAGGATCCAGGGGTGGGCTGCTCTCCTTCAGGGGCCTGGTGGGACCACCTGCCTGCTCGCTGTCTGCTTCCCCTTCTGGTGGCCCTGGCTGAAGGGAGGCCCTCTGGAGGTGTGTAGATGGACTCTGGATATGCTAAGCAAGGTGTTTTGCCCCAGGGCCCTCTGAGGATTTTGCTGACCAGGCCCCTGAGTTTCCTGTTCCATCCTCGATTCGCTTCTAGGGGATCTGGGACTTAAAGAAATAAAGTAAACCTTCCCTGAACATCACTGTTAGCTGACCTTCCCTGCCCCCAATTAACAGTGAAAGTCACCCCCTGAAACCCCTGGAATGTTTATGCTCCTGCTCCCAGCCACCACACCCTCTCCCAACCCAGGAGGGTCCCTGCCTGTGACCTGTATTAACTCAGGCCTGAGAACCCATTGGGCGCCTGACTGATAGCAGAGGGAAGGTGACCTCCACTTGGATCCTCAATCTGTTGAGTTCTTTTGTATTCTACCCTCCCCAGTTCCCTCCATCTCCTCCTTCAGCAGGGAAGGCACTGGGGACCTTACCTCAGCAGTGAATGCTCTGCCAATTGGGCCCTCAGTTCTGTAGCCATTGGAGGGCCTCTAACAGAGTAAAGACTGGTGCTCTTAATACGAGTGTTGAAGATGGATAACAGGAACAGACACTTTAGGGGAAAAATTGACAATATCTTATTAAATTGAACATTTGCATGCCATATCCCAGTATAACCCAGCAATTGTGTGTGTGTGCTTGCTAAGTCACTTCATTCGTGTCTGACTCTTTGTGACTCATGGGCTGTAGGCTGCCAGGCTCCTCTGTCCATGGTATTCTCCAGGTAAGAATAGTGGAGTGGGTTGCCATGCCCTCTTCCAGGCGATCTTTTCAACCCAGGGATTGAACCCGCATCTCTTATGTCTCCTGCATTGGCAGACAGGTTCTTTACCACTAGCGCTACCTGGGAAGCCCTAAAATTGAACGTTTGCATGCCATATCCCAGCATAACCCAACAATTCCCACCCCAGAAATATACCCCAGAGGAACTCTTGCAGATGTGTAAGAATATTCAAACCAACATTGTTCAAGTTAGCAAAAACCTGGTGACAGTTCACATGTCCAATGGCAGAAGAGTGGATAAATATGCTGTGGTCCATTCAGACAATTGAACATTATATTGCAGTGAAAATGAATGAACCACAGCTACATGCAACAACATAGATGAATCTTACAAATGTAATGAATAGTCAGGGAAAGCAAATTGCAGAAGACCATGTAGCCTGAGATCCTTTTTAAAAATAAAATTTAAAAGCAAGCAGAATTATCATAAATGTAATAAAAGCAATGAAACTCCAAAATTCATGTAGTGGCTATTTCTGAGGGCAGATAAAGAGCAGAGGGAGGAGAGGAGCACATAGGATGTCTTGGTGGTGGTATTCTAGTTCTTGGTTTGAGAGGTGCTTTTACTGGCATTCATCATATTACTAAATAAGCTAGATGACATGAATGAAAGATAAGTGTCAAAGCCAAATTGACACTTCAAGGTGATTATGAATCTGTAAGTGTAGTGCTGGGGTTGCAGGTGCCGAGGATGGGTTGGGCAATCAGTACATTTGAGAATTAACCCTCTGAGTCATAGAATCTGCAGGGGACCCCAGAGATTCCCCCAGGGCTAGGCTTCCATCAGGTTAGGGTGGAGGGAAGCAGACAGCACTGCCTGAGATTGGGGAAGGAGGGAGACTTTGAGATCAAGGAGTGAGGCACCCTGACTCAGTCTCCTGATCTTTCCCTAAAGACAAAACCAGTTGGTAGGGCATCCTTGGAAGGGAGTTTGGACATCCTTGATGAAGGGGTTAGGCTCTGGAGCAGCGGTTCCCGGCCTTCTTGGTACCAAGGACTGGTTTCGTGGAACACAATTTTTCCACAGATTGGGGAGTCAGGGGGAATGGTTTCAGGATGAGTCAAGCACCTTACATTTATTGTGCCCTTTGTTTCTGTTTTATTACATCAGCTCCACCTCACATCATCAGGCATTAGATCCGAGAGATGGGGGACCCTTGCTCTAGAGCACTTTGATGCTGCAGGGCTGAGAACAGGGCATTTACAAGCCCCATACCCACCTGCCTACAGGAAAAGGAATTGACACAACAGAGACTTTTAAAAATACTTTTGACTGTGACCATCGTAAGAAACTCATTTTTATATCGTAACCCAATTCACACACATGCACACACACGTGTGCATGTACTTGTGTGTGTATGTGAAACTGAAGCAGTTCTTGCCCTTATTGTATATGACACATACCGATAGTTTCATCCTACTTTTTGTCTTCATTTTGTCATTATCAAATTCAAACTACTATATTGATTTTATAAGCCACTGTGGCTATCACACAGCTGCTGGGAAGAGGTCAACAAGGCCTCTAGTGGGCCCAGCCTGCCTTTGCCAGAGCGGGACAGGCTGGGCCCCACTGCATCTGCCTTTGACCTTCCTTCCCTCTCCCCTTGGGTCCCCAGTTGGCCAGGCACAAGGGGCCTGAAGGCTGATACCAATTCAGAAACAGAGCTTCTCTTTCCCACTCTGTGCCCTCCGCCAGGCTGACCCCTGAACTCACCAAGGAAAGTGGCCGCTATAATATGTGGGTGAGTAGTCCTTGCTGCCTGAGCAGGAAAGAGCCAAAGGACATGACAGCGGGAAGCCTTGTCAGTTCTGTGGGTAAGCCTGTTGCTTTGTGACTGCATCAGCCAGTGGTTGCTAGGTTACCCCTGCCCTTCAACTCCAGAACCACTCCCCAGCACCCCTCTCCTCACCCCCAGCCAGCTCCTCTTAACCTTACTGGAGGGGCAGAAGGGCTCACCGGGTACCCCCGCTCGCCTGCCCTCCAGGCTCCTCTCTTTCCCATTCAGTACTTTCAATGGGGCCCAAGGGAGAAAATGAGAATCAGGGGCTGGTTTCAGGCAGAGAGAGAAAATCTGGCAAAAAAGTTTGGTTGGGCTGGGTGCCAGCTCTGTCGGCATGACCAGGCTATCGGCCACTGTGAAGGAGTCTGTCCCCCAGCGCCCTATTTCTGGGGGTTGATTCTCAGAGAGTTGTCTCTTAGATGGAGAGTAGGTGGCCGCCAACAGGATCCAAAGCCTTCCTGCAGCCCTACTCCAGGCAGGAGAACTGAGTGGAAGAGCCCTGGGCTGTCAGTGGCAGGGGTCTCTATGGGATTCTGACCTGCCCTAGGTGCATCATTTGTGCTGCCAGAGGTGTGGGACAGTAGCAAGAATACTTGATTCCAGTTCCAGCTGTACTCCTAGCTGTGAGGCCTCAGACAATTTACCTGTCTCTGAGCCTCAGTTCTCGTGTCTCTGAAATGGGAGATGATCCTTGCGCTCATTCTATGGGATTTTTGAGATTGCCTAATGTAAAGCCTTTGACTGTGTGGATCCCAACAAACTGGAAGATTCTTAAAGAGATAGAAATACTGGACCATATGACCTGCCTCGTGAGAAATCTGTATGAAGGTCAAGAAGCAACAGTTAGAACTGGACATGAAACAACAGACTGGTCCCAAATCAGGAAAGGAGTACATCAAGGCTGTATATTGTCACCCTGCTTATTTAACTTATATACAGAGTACATCACGAGAAATGCTGGATTGGATGAAGCACAAGCTGGAATCAAGATTGCCGGAAGAAATATCAATAACCTCAGATATGCAGACTCATTTGAAAAAACCCTGATGCTGGGAAAGATTGAAGGCAGGAGGAGAAGGAGATGACAGAGAATGAGATGGTTGAATGGTATCACCGACTTAATGGACATGAGTTTGAGTAAGCTCCAGGAGTTGGTGATGGACAGGGAAGCCTGGTGTGCTGCAGTCCATGGGGTCGCAGATTTGGACACTACTGAGCGACACAACTGAACTGAATGTAATGCACATGGAAGTGTTTAGAATAGTCCCTGGCACCAGATATGATCTCCTAGGTTATTACCCTCTCGGAGCCTGTAAAATGGGGTGTCCTCACCTGATTCTCAGGTCGTTCTGAAGGACAAATGAGCTGATAGAAGCAAAGCACCTCCTCAGATGCCTGGCGCACAAGAGATGCTCACAAAGGGTAATAATACTAATCACTACTGTTATTGGTATCTTTTTTTTTTTTTTTATTGTAGTTAATCTGTTACTGGGTATCTTGATGGAGGGGGGTAGGATGAGTCCTGAGCCTGAGAACTACTGCGGGTAGTTTACTTTGTTTCTTTGAGACTCAGCTGAAAAGGGGGCTCAGGATAATCCTTTGTCCACAGGACTGAGGTGAGATCAGAGGCTGCTAGGGGTGTAAACAGGCTCTGTAAACGGAAGAGTCTGCAGACAGCGCTTGGTGCTGTCCAAGGAGTGAGGCTGCTGACCCTCAAAATGGATGGGTGTGGGCCTATTGGAAGGTTTTCTTCTCAGCCTCCCTGGCTTCTTATCAGTGGCCCGAGGCTTTTAGACTCTATGTCCTCTGTTGGGGAGAAGAGCAGGAAGGAGGATAGCTAGAGGCAAACACAAGTCCTTCAAAAGTTCTGCCCCTACCCTCTGGGGGGTGGTGACTCAAGCCACTGCAGTGACCTGTTTTGGGGTGGCCTCTGAACTTGACCTCGCCTCTAGGGGTTTTAGGCTCTGGCTTCTCCTGGGCTTGTCTCTGCAGGAATGAGGTGATCCCTTTGAAACCATTCTGAAAGCCCCCTCTTGCATGCTTCTGGGAATCCTGGTGGCTACAATGACAAATGAGATTGTATTTGAAAGGAGAGAGGGCTTCTTCCCTCCTGCCAGCCCCTCTGCACTGCTTTCAGCTCACCTGGGGGATTTCGCACAATGTGGCCTGACTCAGTCAAGAATAAAACCCACTCATCCTCCCGTTGCACTTCTTACCCCTACCACTGTGGTGTTTAAAACTGGACACCGGGTCTCCATGCAGATTGCAGCTTTGGGACTGAAGGGGGTACCTTATAGATGCCCTCAACACTGTTTTATAAGATTTATGAGAGAATTCAGGGGAAACCCTTCTGACTGCTCTTTGTGTTCAGTCACTCGGTCATGCCCCGACTCTTTGCGACCCCATGGATTGTAGCCCACCAGGATCATCTGTCCGTGGGATTTCCCAGGCAAGAATACTGGAGTGGGTTGCCATTTCCTTCCGCAAGGGATCTTCCTGACCCAGGGATCGAGCCTGTGTCTCCTGCATTGGAAGGTGGATTCTTTACTACTGAGCCACCTCTTTATTGAGCATCAAAAAGAGGAGGGAGATTCTTGTCTGCCTGGAAATGGTTTGAGGTGCAATCATCCTGCTGAGATGCCTCAGTTATAAGAGAAGCAATATAAAATTTTATGGAATACCTCTTATGTGACAGGCATTGAGCTAATCCTTGTAAACATACTATCTCATTTAACTCTACAGATGAGGAAGTTGATGATCAGAGAAATCCTTTCCTACATATAAGAAAAGTACATTCTCCCCTCATGGCTTACTCTTCTGTCTCCAAATGTAGTCTTTTGATGGAGAGAAGTTCCTAACTTTAATTTATCCAGATTGATTAATTTTGTCCTTAGTGATGAATGGTGTTTTCATCCTGTTTAAGAGATCTTTGCCTCTCCAAAGTTATGAAGGTATTTTTTTTCCATATTATTTTTGGAAAGTTTCCTATTGTACCTTTCATATTTATATCTGGAATTGGAATCTGGAATTGGTTTTTGTGTATGGTGTAAGTTAGAGGTCAAGAGCCATATTGTTTCCCCTACAAATATCTCTTTGACCAGCACTGTTTTTCCCCCTATTATTTGGCCACACTGCAGCACACAGGATCTTAGTTCCCTGACCAGCAAGGAAGCATGGTACCCTAACCACTGGACCTCCAGGGGAAGTCCCTGATCAGCACTGGTTTAAAAAACACTATCCTTGACTTGCTTCTCTGTGGTATCATCTTTGTCAAAATTCAATTGTCCAAATATGTGTGGGTCTATATCTGGATTCTTCTTTTTGAATGCTTTATGAGTCTACCATTCCAGCAATACTGTGTGTTTAGTTGCTCAGTCGTGTCTGACTCTTTGCAACCCCATGGACTACAGCCTGCCAGACTCCTCTGTCCATGGGGATTCTCCAGGCAAGAATACTGGAATGGGTTGCCATGCCCTCCTCCAGGGGATCTTCCCAACCCAGGGATCGAACCCAGGTCTCCCACATAGCAGGCGGATCCTTTACCGTCTGAGCCACCAGGGACACTCTCTTAATAACTGTAGTTTTAAACACATCTTGATATTTAGTGATGTGAAACTTCATCAAGGAAAAAACTCTATTTTTCTCCTCCACTCTCAGTACTTCTGAAACTGGATGTGTAGGGGTTTTTCCACACCGTACATTTCTCCATTTCAGCAGGCACCAACTGGGTGTCCTACAGGTTTAACTTAACTCTGACATTATCTGCCTGGGGATAGCATCAGACCCCACAGGTTAAGAGCTCAGTCCTTCAAGGCTTCCCCCTCTTCAGACCCTGAAACTGAGTCTCACTAAAACCCAGTTCCCTTACCAAGTTGATTAATCTCTCTATGCAAAACTTAATTCCCTTTCTTGTCCCCTCTGACCTCAGTCCTGTGCTAACTGAACACTCACCAACCAGAGTCAGATGACTAAAATTGCTGTTGTTGACAACATTGTTAATGCCCTAAAGTTGCTACCATAGATATCATCATTAAGGTCTAAGTCACGCTGTTTCTCTAGGGCAATGTGAACTAACAGGCCTTGAGTCATTGACAACCTGGCCAAAGAATCCTAAACTAGAGATCTCCTGAATCCCAAAACTATAGTCACAGAAGTGTCACCTGATGACGATTAATCCTAGACTCTTTGTTCTTCCCTTCAAAACATCCCTCATTCAGAGACCAAATAGAGAGGACTTGAGACTTATCTCCCACTTCCTTGCTGGGTGTGTGGCCATAAAACCCTTACTTTGCTGCAAACACCCACTGTCAGAATTTGGCTTTCTGTGACCTCAGACACATGAGTCCATGCTCCTAACAACATCAGGCACAGGTCCAGGTTGTTATCTGTACTTCTGACTGGCCAGCATTAAATTGAGGTTCCCATGATCCCCTCCTGGGGTTTGAAAGGTTGCTAGAATGGCTGACAAAACTCAGGTAAATATTTACCTATGTTTACCAGTGTATAGTAAAGGGTATTATAAAAGATACAGATGAACAGCCAGATGAAGAGGTACATAGGACAAGGTCCTGTGTGCAGGAGCATCTATCTGTGTGGAACTGGGGATGCCACTCCCAACATATGGACATCTCAACCTGGAAGCTCTTCAAACTCTTCATCCTTTTGGGTTTTTATGGAGGTTTCAGCTGGGGCTTCCTAAGTGGCTCAGATGGTAAAGAATCTGCAGAGAATTCCATTTTGATTTACCTATGGTGTTTTTGAGTGTATCTCTTTGTATAACTTTTTAGTGGTTGCTCAAGAGTCGGACACGACTGAGCGACTTCCCTTCCCTTCCTAGGTATTGCATTATATATAAAAACTTACCACAGTCTACTGGTTTCATTGTTTTACCAGTTCAAGTGAAGGTTTTAAGTATAGACATATTACTTCCTTTTATGTAATTTACTCTCCCCTTTTATAATACCACTGTCTTAAATAATATCCTCTATATACATTTAGAATCATATCAAGCAGTTATATATACTGTCAAACATTTATTTAGAAAACTCATGAGAAGGAAAGCCTATTTACACATATTTTTTACGTACTGTTTTCTTCCTTCCTTCCTGATGTTCCAAGGTTTCTTCTCTTATTGTTTCCTGTTTTGAGAACTTTCTTTATTCTTTTAGGGCATGACTGCTGGTGACAAATCATCTTAGTTTTCCTCATATGGAGAATGTCTTGATTTCCCCCTTCATTCCTATAGGATATTTTTGCTTAGATATAGGATTCTGGGTTTTCATTTCTTTTTTATATCACCTGAAAAATACTGTACTACTACATTCTGATCTCCATGATTTGTGAGGAGAAATCTGTTGTCATTCTATTTATTTGTTTTCTTTTATAGATGAGGTGCTGTTTTCCTCTGGATGCTTTTTTTTTGGGGGGGGTCTTTAGTTTTCAGAAGGTTAATAATAATGTGTCTGCATGCGGATTTCTTTGGCTTTATTCTGTTTGATTTGTTCAGTTTCCTGAATCTCTAGGTTTGTCTGTTGCCAAATTTTGAAGGTTTTCAGCCATTATTTCTTTGAGTTCTTTTTCAGCTCTGCACTTTCTTTCTCTGGTTCTGGAACTTTGATAGAACAAATATTAGAGCTTTTGTTATAGTCCCGCAGGTCCCTACAGCTCTGTTCACTTTCATTTTTTGGGGGTCTGGTTTTTGTTTTCCAGACTGGGTAATTTCTATTGTTCTATCTTCCAGTTCACTGATTCTTTCTTCTTTCACTTCTATTATGATTTTGAGCCCATCCACTGAGATTTTAATTCAATTATTGTATTTTTCAGTTCTACAATTTTCCTTTGGTTCTTTATGTCTCCTATTTCTTTGCTAAGGCTTTCTATTTTTTCCCCCACTTATTTCAAGTGTATTCTTTATTGCTCTTTGAAACATTTTAAAAATCACATCTGCTATAAAATTTTCATATTTATACATCAAATAATTTTAATTCTAATACCTTTGTAATTTTGCTACTGGCATCTATTGCATTTTTCAAGGAATTTTTCCAAAGCATCTACCTTTTCAAGTTTATAGCATCGGCTCTGCCTTTGTATTGTCTCTAGGAACTTCTCAGTGCTTCCCTGATGGCTCAGACAGTAAAGAATCTGCCTGCAATGCAGGAAACCCAGGTTTGATCCCTGAATCAGGAAGGTCCCCTGTAGAAGGGAATGGCTACCACTCCAGTATTCTTGCCTGGAGAATTCCATGAACAGAGAAGCCTGGTGGGCTACAAGTCCATGGGGTCGCAAAAAGTCAGAAGTGACTAACACTTTTACTTTTTTAACTTTCACATGTCTTTGTATTGTCTCTAGAAACTACAGTGATATACTGATATCTTTTTCATTTCTGATATTGCACTGAATTTACTCATTCTCTCTCATTCCTTGATCAGTCCTGCCAGGGTTATTATGTTTAGAAGTCTTCTCCACCCCTACCAAAAATTTTAGGTTTTGGGGTTCTCTTATTTTCTTTCTTCCACTTTCTTTGAGTTTGGTTTGTATTTTTGTAATCTCATAACGTGGATACTTAAGTCATTTGTTTTCAATTTCCTTCTTTTCAAATATATTGTACATTTAAGGTCACAATAGCTGCATTCCACAAAATTTCCAGGTTTATAGGAGATGATGTTACCTTGCAAAGTGAAAGTGTTAGTTGCTCTGTTGTGTCTGACTCTTTGTGACTGAATGCTCTGGGGCCTGCCTGACTCCTCTGTCCATGGAATTTCCCAGGCAAGAATCCTGGAGTGGGTAGCCATTCCCTTCTCCAGGGGATCTTCACGACCAGGGATTGAACCTGGGTCTCCTACATTGCAGGCAGATTCCTTACCATCTGAGCCAAAAAGTTTAGCTTTAATTTGCAGTTCTTTAATCAATGGAGTTGAGTGTCTTTTCATATGCTTAAGTGCTATTTGTATATATTCCCTGTGATCTCAATTCATGTCCTTTGTCCAGTTTTCTGTTGGTTTGTTAGTCCTTATATGGATGTATGTTAGATTATTTATTTGTAATATGAGTGATTAAAAAATTTTTTCCCTAGTTCATTGATCTTCTGTTGACTCTGTCTATGCTGTGAATTTAGATTCCTCTCCTCCTAAATTGGTGTTCTGCTGAGGGCTTACTCACCTGCTTTTGGAATTCAGAAACCCCCTCTGCTTTGTTGGGCTTTCATTCAATTCCATGAAAAGTCCTCAGAACAGAGGCTCTGGAGATACTCAGACTTACCATTCTCTAGCTGTGCGGTCTTAGATAAGTTTTGACACCTCTAGGCCTCAATTTCCTCATCTGTAAAATAAAGATAATAATTCTGCCAACCTTATAGAGCTGTTTGATGCATAAATGAGATAATGCATATAATCACCCAGCACAGTGCCTTACCCATCATGAAGGCTTAATGCATGGTATTTTTTTTCTTACTATTTGAAAAATCAAGCAAACATTTCATGAATGGCTGCTGTATTATCCCAGTGCTATTTCCCATCAGTGTACAGGAGAAAATCCTGTGATGACGTGCCCTTTTTCTCACCTGTTGTGTCTTTTCTGCTTCATACATGGGATTCTGGATTGTGGCCAGTACCACTGAGTACTTTGCTGAGACCTAACTGCTCTGAAAATTGAGTCTCTACCAGGCTCTTGGGTTTACCTACCTGTGTTTCTATTGGCCCAAAGTCTGTGACTAGCTGTTTGATGATATTTTAGAGAAGAAAGGAGGAAAGAAAGAGGCATGACTAATGACCCCATATGGCTCAGCCACCCCACCTGTCTCTCCTATGATGGTCAGTTACCTGGTAACCTGTCATCTGAGCAGGACTCACAGCTCTGGAGCTGGCAGCTACAGACTGGGCTAAGTCAGCATTCAGGAAGTTTGACTTAGAAGAGCAGACATCAGAGAAGAGAGAATAAGTCTGAGCTCTCCAGAAAGATCTAAGTTCATGGAATCCAACAAGTTTCCTATCTCTTTTCAACTTAAGTGTTATTCTCTGCTTCCACCCCAAGTTCTCCCCTCAAACTCTCAGTTCAGTTCAGTTCAGTTCAGTTGCTCAGTCATGTCCAACTCTTCGTGACCCCATGAACCACAGCACGCCAGGTCTCCCTGTCCATCACCAACTCTTGGCGTTTACCCGAACTCATGTCCATTGAGTCGGTGATGCCATCTGACCATCTCATTCTCTGTCATCCCCTTCTCCTCCCACCTTCAATCTTTCCCAGCATCAGGTCTTTTCCAATGAGTCAGCTCTTCGCATCAGTTGGCCAAAGTATTGGAGTTTCAGCTTCAACATCAGTCCTTCCAAAGAACACTCAGGACTGATCTCCTTTAGGATGGACTGGTTGGATCTCCTTGCAGTCCAAGAGACTCTCAAGAGTCGTCTCCAACACCACAGTTCAAAAGCATCAATTCTTCTGCGCTCAGCTTTCTTTATAGTCCAACTCTATCCAGACATGACTACTGGAAAAACCATAGCCTTGACTAGATGGACCTTTGTTGGCAAAGTAATGTCTCTGATTTTTAATATGCTATCTAAGTTGGTCATAACTTTCCTTCCAAGGAGTAAGCATCTTTTAATTTCATGGCTGCAATCACCATCTGCAGTAATTTTGGAGCCCCCCAAAATAAAGTCGGTCACTGTTTCCACTGTTTCCCCATCTATTTGCCATGAAGTGATGGGCCCAGATGCCATGATCTTAGTTTTCTGAATGTTGAGCTTTAAGCCAACTTTCTCACTTTCCTCTTTCATTTTCATCAAGAGGCTCTTTAGTTCTTCTTCACTTTCTGCCATAAAGGTGGTGTCATCTGCAACATAGAATACACTAGAGAACACATAGATGGAAAGAGATAATAAGTATCTTTAAGAGGTTACTGGTCTTGTGGGGCATCAATAAAACTGAAGATTGAATGTAATAAGGACAGTGGATACTCCACGTTCATCTGTGGGTTTTGGGGAAGACTCCACAGAGGAGTGGGCTATAGAAGGTGCTCTCAGTGGACATGCGAGAAGCAGATGTTCCAAGAAGTAAGAGTATATGCAGAAGTCTGGAGATATAAGAGCCCATGGCATATTATAGGAACTCTTAGTAATTCCACATGGCTAGGGAAACCAGAAATCCCAGACGGCACAAAACAGTCCAATTTTTTTCTGCTCTCCCAGAAAACTTACTAATATGTCCTCAGCCTCAGAAGTGTCCCAGATTAGATGATTAATTACATGGTTACTCTAACTATGCCAGGGGCATAAAGTCTGAGAATGAGGTAGAGATGGGGGAGCTGAAGGTAGAGAGAGGGCAGGGGCTGATCCCCAGGGGCCTTGTGGGCCAAGTTCAAGAAGAACATTCAGTTAACTGGGCCTTGTATGGTACCTTCCCTCAGAGGTCATCCTCTCCAGGTATATAATTTAATTCACAGACAGATCAGTACATCTACTGATAGATGTTTATTGCTGTGGATTACCATCTTTTTCATGAATTATTTTGATGTGAACTGCTTTTAAAGTCTTTATTGAATTTGTTATAACATTGTTTCTGTTTTATGTTTCTTGGTGTTTTGGCCACGTGGGATGTGGAACTATAGTTCCCCAACCAGGAATTTAACCTGCATCCCCTACATTGGAAGGCAAAGTCTTAACCACTGACCTGCCAGGGAAGCCCCCTATGGATTACCATTTATGGGAGACTTATCAGGTAAGCACTTTCCAAATAGTCTGGGTTGTGCCCCAGGCAATCTCTGCTGACCCTCGTTCATGCATTTTCTGTAATGGATTCTCTGACACTTAGCGTTGGTTTTGACTTGCTGTGGTTGTGAGGTTGTGTCCAGAGACAGCACTGGGCAATCCCCTCTGGACTTCTTGCTCTCAACTAGAGACTTTGTAAGACTTCCCCGGAGGGATGTATCCAGTGTCACAAGCAGGCATATAGCTATAAACAACTTGCTTTAAAGGACTGAAATGATTTGTATATTATAGGGACTTATAAGAATATTTGGACAAAACGAGTTTTTAATTGGGTCTAAGATGATGCAATAACAAGGGATTGTTTCGTTAGCTGTTTGGGCAGTCAGTGGAATGGTTTATACATTTGGAATGCTTGACTTATGTGAGAGGTGGATAGTCAGAGTGGGTATTTGAGATATGTCTGAATGAGTAGGTTTCCTTTGCAGTGACCCTTGCAACATCTGTCTCTAAGTAGCAGATGATGGTTTGCACCTCAAAACTGAGTGTTGCAGTCCCCTCAAGCAGATCCACAAGGACTAGCTTTGGGCTGCTTTGCCCACCAGGAGGCGAGTTGGCAGTGGACCCCAGGGTTTCTGGAGACTTCGGAACCCCAGTCACTGCTCTGATCCTGGGACGCTCAGAGGAGACGTAAGGCAGGTAGGAATGGCCGTGTCACCCTGCCCTTCCCATGCGTCCTTTTTCAACCTACTGAAGCGTGAGAATCTCGGTGTATGAATTTGCTAGGACTGCTGTAACAAAGAACGATAAACAGGGTAGCTTGAACAGCAGTTGTTTGTTGTCTTACTGTTCTGAAGACTAGAAACCTGAGATCCAGGTGTTGGCAAGACTGGTTCCTTCTGAGGGCAGTAGTAACAAAGAATGGGCCCCAAGCCTCTGCCCTAGGTGGGCAGTTTGCTGGCAGTTCTTGGTGTTCTTTCACTTGTAAAACATTGTCCCCATCTCTACCTTTGTCTCTGTGTGGTGTTCTCTCTGTGTGCATGTCTGTGTCCTCACTTCCCCTTTTTATAAGTACACCAGTTATATTGGATGAGGGTCTCATCCTCCTCTAGTTTGACCTCATCTTAACTAACTACATGTGCGGTGACCCCTTTTCCAGAGAATGTTCCATTCTGTGGTGCTGACAGTGAGGACTTCAACATATACATTATTGGGGGGCACAATTCAGCATACCACATGAGGGTAGATAGAAGTAGCTGCAGCATGAATGTAGCTACTCTGTTGGTTACTGCTGAAACCCACTCTGTTTTGTGGGAAATGATCAGATCAGAAAGAATCCTGTGGTTAAGGGGGAGGTACCCATCCTGGTCTGACAGGTTAAAGGTGTAGCCCTGTAGACATGGGTTAGTTTGTCTTGAGCTATGAACATGACTTGTCCCCTGGGGCTGCTGGCCTGAGGTCACGCATGGCAGGCTGCTGGTCAGGGCACAGCATGAACTGTAGTTCTGGGAAGCTCTTTTTAGTCTGTTTATCTCACTTTCCAAGAGTCCTAAACTCGTGCCCTTGTTCTATCCTAGAACCAACTGTCTTTACTCTTTGCTGAGATAAATGCAAAAGCCTGGTGCCTAGTCTGCCATTTGGATCTTCTTCCAGCCAAGTGATCACTTGATGATCACTCTGCAACTACAAATTTCTCTTCTCTATCTTGGGAGAGAAAGATGGAATTAACAAAGAGGGGTGATTCAGCAAGTGACATCATGGTCACAAGATAGATTTTGCAAATGACAACAGGAACACAATGTGGTCCTACAATATTCTTGTGCTTTCTCTCGAGAAATTATGCTGGCTTGCTGTTTCCTGTTGCTAGCTAAGGCAAAAGAGTCTTCGCAAGTTGCATTCACCTCATGTTCTACTTAAAATGGCAGCATCCATGACCACCTGCTCGTCCCCCACACTTTCTGTTTCCCATACTTGGCTTTACTTCTTTTTTCCATAGCCTTTGGCACCTTCTAACTTGCCATATAGTTAGTTATTCTGTTTGTCTCCTTCCACAAGAATGCAAGCTGCATGTTGGCACAGATCTTTGTTTTGCTCAGTGATTCATCCCCCACTCAGGATTTTGCAACATAACATTTAAATAGTTGAATGTATGAATGAATGAGCCTGAGGTCTGCTTCCGGAAGTAGTCACTCTCCCATTTACATGCTCGGGACCCTGAAGGCATGTGCATTTGTACACCTGCCCTACACATCTGCCCCTACTGACCTGTACAGCCTGTCCCTCCCCTCCCCCTTACTCTGGCCACACTCTCTGGCCCTCCTACACTGGCCACTGAGCCTTGGCACACAGTTCCCTCAGCCAGAACACTCTTCTTGCATCACTCTGCCTGGTTAACTCCTGCTCATCCTGCCCTCTCAGCTCATGCTATCCTTGATCCCTCTGCCTGGGTCCATTCCCCCAAGCACAGAACATGGAGAAAAACTACCCTTCGATTAAAAACAAACAGTAACCTGGGGAAATTTCTTTGGCCTTGTAAGACATAAAATGTTTTTCATCTGCTTGCAGTGATGGATGCCCTCTCCTTCCACTCTGACCCTGAGCCCTGGATGCAGGTACTGCCCAGCTGTCCCAAGCCTGCTCCTCTGAGTGAGTCAGCCCTAGAAACCGGTTCTACAGGGCCAGGCAAGGAGTAACCATGGGTCACTAATTACCTGCCTAGCCCTCTGTTTGCATAGGACTTGTGTTACTCTTCACCACATCCCATCTGTGTCAACACTGAGAGGGAGGAGAGGGGGAGGGCGCCAGCATCCAGGCCACAGCATGCATCCCCAGCACAGGACCAGAGCAGACATCCTCAGGCTCCAAATAACTATGTGATCAGGGCCCCTCCTGGGAACTGGAGCACAGAGAGGTGGAGTGGCATCTGGAAAGTGTAACCCAAGTGGGGCAGAGAGAATTCTAGACTGACAGAGTTGGAGAGCAGTGTCCCCTGTCTATACAATCTTGAGATCAGGACATTGAGACCCAGAGAGGGTAAATGGTGCATCCAAAGCCACACCATGTGTGAGTCTCAAAGCCATTGTGAGAACCTGTAAGTTTCATTACATTTTGTGGGCATGGGCCTCTGGAGCTGGAAGGTCAGGAATTCTAGGTTCGGTTTCCACTAGCTATGGGACCAAGGCATAGACACTGATGAGAATGAATAGAATCTAGCAACTTTTATCTGGTGCTGGTTTAGTCGCTAAGTTGTGTCTGACTCTCGCAACCCCATGGACTGTAGCCCACCAGGCTCCTCTGCCCATGGGATTTTCCAGGCAAGAATACTGGAGTGTGTTGCCATTTCCTTCTCCAGGGAGTCTTCCTGATCCAGGGATCAAACCCAGGTCTCCTACATTGCAGGTGGATTCTTTATCTACTGAGCCACCAGGGAATGGTGTTCAAAATACAGATGTTTGGACCCTATCGCTCATTCACCAGGGAATATAGGGAAGTCCTAACATGGGGATTCAGAAAAGTTCCTTGGCATTTCTGATGTGTAGTGCTAGAAGGCAAGGATGGGCTGGATGATGTTTGAGTCACTTTAACTTGACAGACATTCAGCTGTAGATATGAAGATGAGGCTTGTCTTAGCATGCATTCCTATCATCAGTCCTCAGTGGGACAGTTTGGCTCCCTAGGGGGCATCCCAAAATTTTAAAAATTTCTGGTTGTCACAATGATTGGGGCACTTTCTCTGGCATTCAGTGACGGTGTTGAATGTTAGATGTCTTGTAATGTGGACATTGCAAAGGTAGCCCCTCACAATGAAGAGGTGTCCTGAGCCCTACACATTTTGTTTTTTTAACATAACATACAGCCAAAGTAATCATACAGGGGAAAAGCTGTGGTTCACAGTCACATGACCCAAGAGCTCAATTTCACTTTCATACAAGAAAAAGTGGATTTCTTTAAAAACATGGTTTTATTATACACTCTTCCTGGTACACATCTCCCATGCTGAATGTTGCTTGTAGGTTATCCTTCATTTTGCTTGGAACTTTATCAACTCTTAATCTGTCATTTTGGAAAATCACATCACCCATGGCATTGCTGTTCACAGAGCAATAGAGTCACAAAGACAAGACCTCTGTCCTGCATTTGTAGATTTCCTGTTCTCAAAAGCTGTATGTACTAATGCAAAGAACCTCATTTAGCCCTTATTGCAAAACGACAAATATAAAGGAAAAAGTCACAATATTCAATTAAATATCGCTTTCTCTTCAATGAATACTTATCCATTGTAAGTTCATGCATCTGCTAACTTCATGGACAATTTTTTAAATGATGTCTTTCACTTTTAAAGTTAGGACACCATATTTATATATAGGTGGGTACATACCCCTGTTTATGACATATATATTTTGTAACCCCCATAAACAAGGGTGATGGGGCTCTTTGGTTTGGGACTTACTGATCTACAGACAACAGACAACAAAACCCGCAGGAATATTGTAGCTCTTGGGCAAGCCTGGAAAAGGTCGAGGGCAAAAGGTCTAGGGTACACTTAATGGGGCAAGTGGCACATTGGAAAGACTAATCAACTGTCAGGATTGTGTCCTGATGGGGACCGAGCCAGACCAAGAACAATGAGGTGAGAGGGCAAGGTTTGGTTTAGCCAGTCCCAGAGCCCAGACTGGCAGGTTATCTGAACTCCATCATGCATGTGGGGGAGGTTAGACTAATAGCTCTTGAATGCCTTCTGTGGGTTTGGCCCTACATTGGGTACACATATCCACCTGCCACCACAGTCCCAGGGTAGATGCTATCAACCTTTGTTTTTCAACTGAGGACGCCCACGCTCAGTTAAACCCACTTGCCTGAGGCCACACAGTGATCTCTGGGTAGAGGCTACCCTGCCTTCAAAGCTGTTCCGTCACTGCAGGCCCAGGTGGTTTCCTTTTGCCCAAGGAAGTTGGCATTTATTTGGTTTTCGATAAGCAGTCGCTCTCTGGTTTTGATGCTTTGCTAGGAGTGATTGTGCAGCCTGGATGACAACAGGGCGCTTCCTCAGGAAAGGTGGGCTTTCTTGGGAAATCACTTGTTTCCCAAGATCAGACTTGGCAACTCTGACTTTTGTTTGAATTGGTGTCTGGGACATGTAGCTTAGTGATCCACTGCTCCTTAGTCTTCATCCCATTGTGGCAACCTCTGGACACATGCTTCCTGCCCAGGTGCTCCCAGGTCGGGTCGGCTCTCAGCACCCTTTTCCACAGTGGCCGGTCTGGTCATGAAGGTTTCACAGCCTGCTACCATTGAGTGGTCTACTGCCCCTCCTTGGGCAGGGCGTTTTAGGCTCCATGAGCGGATGTCCTGCGGTGGGGTGCTTTCCTTTGGGCTGTTCCTTCCCAAGAGTTCAGAAGCTGCAACCTCCATGAGATTTGCTGGCAGTTCTGCCCTAACCTGAGCTCCCACAGAGAATCCCCGGTTGGGAGGGCTGGGGCTGGGGGGAGGGGTGTCAGGGACAGGAGTGGAGGCATGAGAGCATGTTCCTGCTTTTCAGAGTGGAGCGTGTGTGCTCGTATCCGAAGGGAGGGGTGTCACCAACTTGGCCATGGCCAGGTGCCATTTTAAGCAGAAAAAGATTTGCTGGTATGAATTATTTTAAAAGAAGCCACGTTGGGGGGAAAAAATCCCAGACCATCTTCATCCACACTCTCCTCCCTGCCATCCCCAACCCTCTGTCATCAGCAGTTATTCAGTTCCTCCCTGGCCGCCCCCTCAACCACCCTGCCTCTCCCCCTCTCCCCCCACCACCCCCGGCCTTTCTAATCCCTCCTAGTCTTCTGTTATCCTGAAAGGCTCCATGATGGCACCAAAGGCCAACTTGGGGAGCATTAGTTCTCCTCTTTACCCCCATCCTTTTTTTTTTTTTTTGATCAATCTCCTTAAACCATCCCAAACAAATGCACAATCTTAACTGAAAAACACTGTGCTTTCTCTGCAAGCAAGGAGTTGAGAGAAGTGCTTCTCAAGTTTTACTGTGCATATTATCATGTCCGGGGATCTTGGTAAAATGTACACTGCAATTCGGTAGGTCTGGAGCCGGGTTCCAGGAACCTGCATTTCTAATCAGCTCCCTTGGGATGCCAGGGCTGTTTGCTGGGAGACCACATTGCCAGTATGGGAGCCCGAGCACCCCACCTCTGCCCCTCCACCAGCCAGCTGAGCCCCTCATTTGTAGAACTTCTGAAGCCTCTAGCATGGGAGTGTCTAGGGGGTGGGGGAGGGAGGAGAGGGTATGTGGTCCCTTCCCTAACCGCCACTCTTACTTTTGCACATCCTTCCTCTCTCTGAACTGTAATTCTTTTATTTATGTCCCTTTTGCTTTCTGCTCTCTTCCTTTCTCCCCAGGGCCCACCAATATAGCTAGGACACGTGAATCTGATAGTCAATGGGGACTTTGTTCTGTTTTGGTACATTGTGATTCTCCTGTAAAGGCTGAAGTTTTCTTTCTTAATCCTCACACATCTTTTATCTCTGGTCATTTTCTACTTGATGCCTCTCTTGTAATCCCTGATGATATGCTGCATCAGAGGGAGTGTGGGAAACAGGAGCAATGGGGCCTGAAACCTCACCCCTGTCCCCCGCAACAGGGCCCCTGGGCGCTGCCAGGAGGCCTATTTCTTTCTTGGCCTTGGTTTCTTCATGCATGTATTATGGGGTTGAACTGCAAATAGTTGAAGGCCCCTCTAGCTCTCACATTCTTTGATTCAAATTCATTAACAAACATTTTTTAGGTCCTTCCTACAAAATCTGAAGCCTTTCCTTCCTATCTGAACTCTACTCCATTCTCCTGTGTGTCTTTGGGATGATCATTTACCTTCTTTGGGCTTTAGTATCCTTGTTTACAGGCTTCCCAGGTGGCTCAGTGGGTAAAGAATCTGCCTGCAGTGCAGGAGTGGAGAAGGCAATGGCACCCCACTCCAGTACTCTTGCCTGGAAAGTCCCATGGACGGAGGAGCCTGGTGGGCTGCAGTCTATGGGGTCGCTAAGAGTCGGACACGACTGAAGCGACTTAGCAGCAGCAGCAGTGCAGGAGATATAGTAGACACAGTTTCAATCCCTGAGTCTGGAAAATTCCCTGGAGGAGGGCATGGCAACCGACTCTAGTATTCTTGCCTGGAGAATTCCGTGGACGGAGAAACCTGGCGGGCTACAGTCCATAGGGTTGCAAAGAGTCTGATACAACCGAAGCAACTGAGCACACATGCATATCCTTATTTACAAGTTGAGAGATGATGCGAGTCAGCTCCTCTGGGCAAGTTAGGACATAAACAGAGCTTTGGATATAAAGGTGCCTAGCATAGTTCTATCTCAGTCAGCTTAGGCTGCTATAGCAGGGTACCATAGACTGAATGACTTAAACAAGAGACATTAATTTATCACAGTTCTACAGGCTGGGAAGTCCAAGGTCAAGGTGCTGGCAAATTCAGTTTTTGGTGAGATCCTCTTCCTGGCTTGCAAACGCCTACCATTTCACTGTGTGCCTGCATGACTACTTTGTGCAGAGAGAGAGGGAGAAAGAGAAAGGGAGACAGAGAGTGGGCGTGCACTGTCTGGTCTGTCTTCTTCTTGTAAAGACTTGAATCCTATTATGGGGCTCCACCCTCACTACCTCACCTAAAGCTAACTGTTTCCCAGAGGCCCTGCCATTAGAGCTCAACATATGAATTTTGAGGGAGATCTTTCAGTCCATAACGATAAAGATTAGACAATATGGTTGAACTGATTCACTTGGGAAGAACTAACAGGCTGCCTGCTGTGCGTGTGACCAGTGAAGCTGTACCACACTAGTGTAGGGAGGAATCAGACATGGACCTTGCTCTTCCGTCAGCTGGCACAGACATTCTAGATTAAAGGATGAGAGGTGACAGCTAAGAAGCAGGCTAGGGAAAGCAGATCCTAGGATCTGAAGACGAAATAAAGCAGAAGGGTGAGGGCTGAGGGCTGCTGCTGCTAAGTCGCTTCAGTCGTGTCCGACTCTGCACGATCCCATAGACGGCAGCCCACTGGGCTCCGCCGTCCCTGGGATTCTCCGGGCAAGAATACTGGAGTGGGTTGCCATTTCCTTTTCCAGTGCATGAAAGGGAAAAGTGAAAGTGAAGTCGCTCAGTCGTGTCCGACTCTTAGCAACCCCATGGACTGTGGCCTACCAGGCTCCTCCAGGGAGGACATAACCTGGAATCCCAAAAGTGAAAATGAAAGTCACTCAGTCGTGTCCGACTCTCTGCGACCCCATGGACTGTATAGTCCGTGGAATTCTCCAGGCCAGAATACTGGAGTGGGTATCCTTTCCCTTCTCCAGGGGATCTTCCCAACCCAGGGATTGAACCCAGGTCTCCTGCATTGCAGATGGATTCTTTACTAGCTGAGCCACAAGGGAAGCCCAAGAATACTGGAGTGGGTAGCTCATCCCTTCTCCAGGAGATCTTCCTGACACAGGAATGGAACCGGGGTCTCCTGCATTGCAGGCAGATACTTTACCAACTGAGCTATCACGGAAGCCCTAAAGTTACTCTTTTTTTAAAGGTATTTTATTTATTTCTTTTTTGGCTCTGGGTCTTCATTGTTGCACAGGCTTTCTCTAGTTGTGGCAAGCAGAGTCTACTCTCTAGTTTCTGTGCACAGGCTTCTCATTGCGACGGCTTCTCTTGTTGTGGAGCGTGAGCTCTAGCTTCAGTAGTTCTGGTGCATAGGCTTAGTTGCTCCATGCCATGTGAGATCTCCCCAGACCGGGGACTGTATTGGCAGGTGGATTTCCAGCCACTGGACCACCAGGAAAGTCCCCCAAATTACTCTTGATGAATAGGCATTGGCAGGAAGTCCCAGAACGTTTTCTGACCCTTCAGCACTGAGAGTGAATGTCTGCTGGGGAACAGCACCAAAAGGGCTAAGGGTATGGCATTATTAGCGCCTGCTTCAGGAGCTCCGGATAGTAGAGATGTCCGGGACTTCTGATTGGTGGAGATGAGGCCGAGGAAGCCCAGAGAGAACTTATTTGACTCTTTCAGAATTTTGACCATTCTAGCTGGGAAATTGGGAGGTGCAAAAGGGGCTGTGCACAGAAGGGCAGGCATGATAACAAGGAATTCCATCCTAAAAACACTAGATGAGGGTAACGACGGTAGTGATGACCCCCCCCCAAATTAGTGTCATGACATTTTGCAAGAGGATGGAATTTGGTACCCTCCTTAGTGTCATTTTTTATTAAGATGTCAAGATTCCAGGTAGGTGTCATTTAAATAATTTGTTGAAAAAATACTGTATGCAGATCACTGATCAGTTACAACCGACTACCCTGTCTTCTGCTTCTGCCGAATTAGTGTCGTGACAACACAGACAAGTCATGAAACTGACTTCAGAGTTAATTCTTTTAGAAATGACGGGTGACCTTTGCTATCCCGGTGAGTACTTTCACCAACATTGCTCATGAAAATAAAGTAGTATTGGTAGAATTTTTGCCCAACACCTGTAGTCCCTGTTCTCCCTTTTTGTGGGGAGAGGGAACGATGGGGATGACATTTCCAGTAAGGGGTCTTTTCCTGTCGCTTTTCTTCACGCATCGTTGACCTCGATAGAAGTCTCCAGGAAAGAGACAAGGAGCAAATCTCTGAGTGACTCATTGAAATCCCAGAAGTCTCTCTAGAGACCCGTCTTGAATCGACGTTCTGGATCAGTTTGTACAGTGCTCTGCAGGCTGACTCTCTCAGGGGCTTCAAGTCACCAAAAGTGACCAGTAAGTTGGTTTTAAAAAGGAGACTGACGAAGCTGGGGACCTTATGGGGAGGGCTGGTTCCACCTCCCATGGAGGGCTTTGGTGCCGCCCCCGCCAGGCCAGTAGGAGGCGCGCGCGCCTCCTGGGGCTTGGAGGGGACGCGGGCCCGGCGCCCGAGTCCCCGCGTGCGCGTGATCGGCGGCGGGGCCGCGCACGCCAGAGCCGGGGAACGCGGCGGGGGGCAACGCGGGGGCCATTTCCGGGCGGGGCGGGGCGGGGCGGGGCGGGGAGGGGAGGGGAGGGGAGGGGAGGGGAGGGGAGGGGAGGGGCGGGGCCCCCGGCGGCCGGATCTTTAATCTCGGCGGCGGCCGGTGAGTCGGTCTCGCTGTGAAGCAAGGCCGGCTAGAGAGTGTCGGAAGGGAAGGAGCGCGGGCGCTGGCTCCCGGCTGAGACGGTTTACTGGGCCGCCGCGGACCCCGAGGAAGAAAAGGGGTCCGCGCTGGGGAGGAGGGCTTTGGTTTGGGATTGGAGAGAGTCGGGACTGAATGGGAGGCGGGTCCTGGCCGGGGCGAAGGCGGAGTGTTGGGACGGCGGGGGGTCCTGATGCGGAGGGGGGTGAGGACTGCTGGAAGGGCCTGGCCGGACCGGGGGCCCGGCACCTCGGGGCGGGCTCGGGTTCGGGCTGAGGGTGGGGGCGCAGGCCGCCCGAGGTCTTGAGTGAATGCCAGGTTTGCGCGTGGGTAGGGGAGGCGCCAGGGCTGAGACGGAGCGGGATATGAAACTCCACTCGCGGGCGCGGTAGGAGTGGTCTCGCGGCGGCCAGGTTTGCCGATCCTTCCCCGGCGAGGAAAGGGTTGTGTGGAGGGAGGGATGAAGTCTAGAACGAGGCCAGCTTGTTTCTGAAGAGCGGCCAGTGGAGGCTGGACCCTGGGGCTGGGCTGCCTGGAGCGGCCGCTGGTCCGCCGGGTTAGTTGCAAGTGGGCGGGGCTCCGGGCCTCGAGGCCTCGGTCCGCTGCGGGCTGGGCGTTTCCCTCGTCTGTACCTGGGAGGGAATTGCTTTTGTAGGTGGGCTGGCTCTGGTAGCGTTTGGTCAGCGGCTGGAGGGAAGCAGAGTGCCAGCAGGATTCTTAATTCGTTGGGTTGGGGTGCTGGGCTGTAGTGTGAAAGCGAGGAGTGAAAGCTGAGCTTTCCGAGGAGGGAACAGAACCATTTCTCTGCAGCTCTGGCGAATATAGGCGGGCCAGCGGGACAGTTTGTAGTGTTGGAAGTAAACAAACCTGGTTCCCTTTTGCAGAGGGGAGACACTGAAAGGACGTCTGGGAGAGGAAAATGCCCAGTACAGACCTAATGACGTTGGTGAGTCCTTTTGCAAATATCTTTCTTGTTGTAAGGCACTTGTCCAGTATGTTTTGTTTTTAGTCCAAAAGATGAGTGTGTAGATTTCATCTCTGATGCTTGTCTTTGGTAGCTGAGAGTTTCTGCCTCCTTTTATTTTGGATTTAATGATTAGATGGGTAAGTGACTGAAATAAATGTATGAATATATATATATTTAATGAATATGAAGAATATTTTGCAAAATTCTTGCAGCTGATTTTAATCTCTCCCTTCGAATACTGCTAGAACCGTTTTAAAACTTCAATGAAATTTTGTCTGGATCTGTCATATATTAGTTTATAAGTGTTAGTTTCCCAGACTAGAGTTATTCCCTCGAAGGCAGATATCTTGTCTTACTTGTTTAGAGGTGATGAGTACCTGTCATGGTGCTCTGTATATAATAAGTTGCTAATTGCTGAATTGAGCTAGTTTGAATTTACTTTCTTCTGTTGTGGTGAGGAGTTGGCCTGTTTTGGTAGAGGCTGTTTTTTTTCCCTCTCCCCTTGAGGTCTTTCTGTGCTGTTTTTTTTTTAATTTCAGTGAGCAGGGAAAATAGAATTGCCAAATGAGTGTTTACCAAAATGACGTTTTACTTATTCTTGGGACATTTGTGGATTCCATAGAAGTTCTTTATTGATTTTTATTTTTGTCATAGAGGCTTGTTAGTGAGAGAATTGTGAGGAGCCCATGATTTTCAAATAGCAATGTGTTTAGTTTTTAATGTTATGTCTTTGAATCTGATGTCTCTTTGGACAAAGAGACATTGATTTGAAAACATTTCCTTTCCCTCTCTTGATGTCACTATCCCAGAGAGCTGATAGCTGTCACTGGAAGTTGGCAAAAACTAGAAGTGAGTTTTTTGTTTTTTAATATCCATGGCTGAGGTCCTGTAGTGTCAAAATCTCTAAGGTCTGCAGGAGAGGTTGAGAGATCAACCAAGTTGTGACTAGTTCTGTTTGCGGTGGGGAGCAAGGATGACTTTGGAGACCTAGACAAGTACTTGGTTTATCCAAGATTCAGATGAAGGGTTCACCTAAAATAGTTTTTTTTTTGCCTCAAATTTCATACATTGTCAGTAGATAATAAATTGTGTTCTGTAACATTAAATTTGTATTACAAGAGCAGTTATTTTAGAAGAACTGGAAGCTATTAATAAAAGGAAGCAGCCCCCAATAATTCCGCTATTCAGAAATAGCCACTGTTAGCACCTTGCAGAATGATCTGCAGTAATTGGCAATTTCTTTCTCTTTTATAAATCAGTTACTACTACTACTAAGTCGCTTCAGTCGTGTCCGACTCTTAGCGACCCCGTGGACTGTAGCCTACCAGGTTCCTCTGTCCATAGGATTTTCCAGGCAAGAATACTGGAGTGGGTTGCCATTGCCTTCTCCAGTGCATGAAAGGGAAAAGTGAAAGTGAAGTCGCTCAGTCGTGTCCGACTCTTAGCGACCCCATGGACTGTAGCCTACCAGGCTTCTCCGTCCATGGGATTTTCCAGGCAAGAGTACTGGAGTGGGGTGCCATTGCCTTCTCCATATAAATCAGTATGTATATGTAAATTAAGATTCCTGTATGTTAGTAGGATAGAACTCCATGCCCAGAGATGTGTATATTACTTCCTGGGCCTGTGGGCTCCCTTTAGCAGTCTGAGCAGTGAGTGCTTTTATTTAGAATATTAACTTTGAAATCAGTTTTGTTCTGAAGTATTTCTCTAGCTATCGCTACTGCTTTTCACTTCCTCATTTGAAAATCTAGCTCTTTATGGGTGTTGCCTTGCTCATTGATGTAAGGAATTAAATCACATGGATAACAGCTGGCCCTTGAGAATCATCACTCTCTGAAGACACTGTATGTGTTGCTTGAGGTGCTTTTGATGGAAAAATTGTCCTTCTTCCTTTGACTGTACTGTGCTAAATGGTAAAGAACCAGTGACCAGGGCTGGGTTTTCAATGAGGATGCTATAAACATGTGGTCAAGATCTGAGTTCAGGGTGTTTCTCTGTTCTTGCTTTGTATACAAAGCATCATACTATAGTATGATGCGTTAGACATGTTCTTGGTCCTCTAACTGGAAAGAAAGGACTCTAGTTAATAGAAGATAACCTCAGCATAGGGCAGCATATGGTAGAATTTCAGAATTAGAAACAACCTTGCAAGTTACATGATGCAACTTCTTACTTTTATTGTACATGAATCCTTTTTAGAATATCTCTGCTAAATGAATATCCAGTCATCCATCTTTTCTCCTGGGGGACTCAGATAGGCATAAGCTAAGATACAATAAGAGATGGATTCAGGAGTAATAATGTAAGTCTGATAGCTAACATTTATTAAGCACATATTATGCATTAGGTGCAGAAATAGATATTCTACATACTCATTTAATTTTCCTAAAATTCCTTGAAAAATATGCTGGCATCCTCCTTTTATAGATGAAAAACCAGACTTAGAGAATGTATCATAGCAATGAAGTGGTGGAACTTTATTTTAACCACAGTTGGTCTGTTTTAAAAACCCTCTTTCTTGTCTACTTTGTGAAGCTACCTCTAAATTGTTTTCACGGAAAGGTGAAGAAGTTACTGAACTTTGTGGCTATTGAGAGCACGTTTGTATGGAGCAGGAGTAAAACAGTTCTGCCCTCTAAAGGGGCACTGTGGAAGAGTGGGGGAGGGTGCTTTTGGCTTCTGATTTAGTCTTGTCTGAACATACATGTTTTATTATACAGATCTTCTTGTTTGTTTTCTCTTATGTTGCAGTTGGGGCATTATATTAAAATTTTTAAAAGTTACGTCTATAATGTTTAGGTATGTCTAGGTATAATGTTATATTCTTTGAATTTCATTTCATAATAAAGGGCATTATGAAATATTAGTTATAGAAAAAGGGCATTGGGTCTGAGAAGGTTGAAAACTACTGTGTAGAGGGCAGTAAAACTCGAAGGTGAACTGGAGTCCATGTGTAACAAACCTGGGATTCCAGATGAAGCTTCCTGGGCTGTCAGCCCTCAGTGCTTTCCTGCCCCTGATTTTGTCCTCATTTGATTAAGGTGGTATGCCTGCCTTTTTTCCATTTGCTCATTTATGCCATGGACTGTAATACTTTCCACTTATGTCTCAGAGAGAATAAAATGAGTGAGTAGATTCATTCATCTGAGAATTGCAATGCTTTCAGAGGGAATTCAAGTCTGGAAATCTTTTAGCAATCTTTCTCCACTTTAGCAACCATTCTTTTTATCCATATTCTCCTTCCTAGTGCTCAGGGGCTAGATCACTTTGAGAGTTGCAAAATACTCCTAGATTTTAAGAAAAAGATACTTTGTAAAGCTAAGTCTACCTTTTAGACCTGTCTAAAGCCATGGTGCAGTGTTACCATATGCACTATGGTAGTCCTGGGTGGGGTTTGAGTGATAGTTGTTTATCTAGGGTTGAGGTTCTCAACCAGGGGGAGCTTTTGCTCCCCTCCCCACCATGGCCCCAGGACATTTGGCAATGTCTAGAGACATTTTTACGGAGAAGGCAATGGCACCCCACTCCAGTACTCTTGCCTAAAAATCCCATGGATGGAGGAGCCTGGTAGACTAGTCCATGGGGTCGCTAAGAGTCAGACACGACTGTGTGACTTCACTTTCACTTTTCCCTTTCATGCACTGGAGAAGGCAATGGCAACCCACTCCAGTGTTCTTGCCTGGAGAATCCCAGGGACGGCGGAGCCTGGTGGGCTGCCGTCTATGGAGTTGCACAGAGTTGGACACGACTGAAGCGACTTAGCAGCAGCAGCAGAGACATTTTTAAGGGCTTCCCTGGTGGCTCAGCAGTTGAGAATCCACCTGCAATGCAGGAGTTGCGGGTTTGATCCTTGGGTCAGGAATATCTCCTGGAGTGGGAAATGGCAACCTGTTCAGTATTCTTGCCTAGAGAATCCTATGGGCAGAGGGGCCTGGAGGGCTACAGTCCATAGGGTTGCAAAGAGTCAGGCACGACTAAGGTGACTGAGCATAAGCACAGTGACAGTTGGGTTATTTTGCCCATGGATCAAGCTCTACTGCTTTGGAATATACATTGGAGAGCGTGATTTTCTGAAGCATGGTAAAATTCCTAAGAAATGCTGTCTTTTGCAACATTTCTCAGCATTGTTCTTGATTTGGAAGCCGTAAACCTGTCTCAGTTTTGTTTTTCAGGTTCAAAAATCAAATCTTTCCAGATCTTAGAGCTTTATCTTTGACCCTTGAATCCTTTTCAGGGATGCTTTCTTAATGACTCTAATGGAGTTTAAGCAATAAACTGAAAGATGGACACTAAAAGCTCATTTCTGTTATTTGAATCTGATGTCTTATTTGTAGGCTTGTCTAGAAGAGAGGGAGGAGTCATTGGGACTGGTAGGACATTTGAAATTTTGTTGACAGTTTGAGTGGCCATTGAAGGATGAGCACTGGTTTGGGCGTTGTTCTAATTTTGTAAATAAAGCAAAATATAATAGCAAGTATGATAATTTCTCCAGTTTTTGGTGTGAAGAAAAGGGAAGTTATAAATAGATAATCCCCAAATCCTAGTCTTTGGCTTGACTTTGCAGTCTGTGTGTCAGGAATTTTTAGTAACATATACCTTCCTAATTAGGTTTTGCACAATCTAGTATTACATGCAGTTTGTTCACATTGGTGGCAGAAATGGGAATCAACTTGGGATTAAGACTTTTCCATAGGGAACTGATTTGCAGTGAATCAGTCCACATGTGGAAACACACAGAATGCAATTACTGAGAGAAAAACCCTGTTACGGGGTAAGGGGAGAGAAAGGAGCCATTCACTGGGGAAGATGGAACAGTGCAGGCTGAAAATAATTTGTTGGGTCTGTCGGTTATCTCCTGGCGCACTCCCAGCAGTGTGAGTGCCCAGAGTTAGGGAACACCGGCGGGGTTGGTGTTAAGAGCCATTAGCTCTCTTAGGCCTGAAAGGGCAAGAGAGGAACTTGAAAGAGAGGGTAAACTGTGGGAATGCAGCCACTTCCGACCAGTGGCCTAGCAGGAGGGGATCCAGGGAAATAAACACCTCAGATGTTCTGCTGGAGGTTTTCATTGTCAAACCCAACTGGCAGCCAGAGGACATGGGGACCTGGGTGACTGAATTGAGAGGACAGCCCCATGAGGCACATAACGGAGTTGGGGAAGGTTGGGTAGAGGATCAGGATACCCAGTATGCTGAAATCAAGGTCAAGTTAGTTTTTTTTTTTCCTTAAATTATTTTTGGCTGTGCTGGGTCTTCGTTGCTCTAGTTGCAGCAACCAGGGGCTACTCTCTAGTTGTGGTGCTCAAGCTTCTCATTGCAGTGGCTTCTCGTCGTGGAACATGGGCTCTAGGGCATGTGGACTCAGTAGTCATGGTGCGCGGGCTTAGTTGCTCCTGGCATGTGGGATCTTCCTGGATCAGGGATCAAACCCATGTCTCCTGCCTTGGCAGGTGGATTCTTTACCACTGAGCCACCAGGGAAATCCTCAGGTTAGTTTTGAAAGATACAGTGAGAAGACAGTGTTTGAGGAGAGTCTTAAAGAAGGCAGGTCAGGGAACATTATAGAAAAGAAATGTTCTCGTTTATAACAGAAGCATAGATTCAGAAGCACAGTTGCCACAGAGCTAGTTTGTTTCCATAATAGCCTTAGAATCTTAATTGCCAGAGGGCCTTTAGAAGTCCTTCATTGCCACTTATCTTGCCATGTGGGAAGCCCTTATAGGATGCCTGGCCAGGAGTGGGTGCAGAAGACTTTTTCAGGGAGTCCTTTCCATTGTCAACAGCTTTAATTGTTAGAAAGTTTTTTATTTGTCCAAATCACAGAATGTATCAGGATTAGGTTTGGCTGAATATAAGAGAAAAATCTGAAGTGTCAAGAGATTTTTAAGATAGAAGTAAATTTTTTTAAAGTAAGAGAAATCCAGAGTAGATAGTTGATGACTGATAACCATCATTCCTAATTCTTTGAGGAAGTTCCACTGCTCAGAGTGCATCCCTTCTGGGTCAGAACAGCTGCTTTGAGCTTGAGCCGTCAGGTTTGAGTTTCATTTGGCAGGAAGAGGAAAGGGAAGGAGAAGAGCTTGCTTGCATTCTTAATTTATTATACAAACAAACCTGTATAAAGCACATGAAAGTATTAGTTGCTTAGTTGTGTTCGACTCTTTGCGACCCCGTGGACTGTAGCTCTCTAAGCTCCTCTTTCCATGGGATTCTCCTGGCAAGAATACTGGAGTGGGTTGCCATCTCTTCCTCCAGGGGAATCTTCCTGATCCAGGGATCAAACCTGGATCCTCCTGCATTGCAGGCAGATTCTTTACCATCTGAGCCACCAGGGAAGCCCCAATAAAGCACTTATCATCATTTTAAAGAATAATAATAAAGGAAACAATCATGTATCTACCACTTGGGTTAAGAAATAGAATGTTTACCCCCAACCCCGTGTTCCCTGGTAACATCTCCTTCCCTTTCCTCTAGGGATACTACTCTACTATCCTGATTTTGGAGAACAGTTATTCCCTTGCTGTTTAAGAAAAAAAATTGTGTTACCACCTATCTGTGCATCCCTAATTTTAGTTTTATTTTTCAACTTGCTACAAATGGATTTATATGTATTTTTTTAACCATTAAAAAAATTGAAGTATAGTTAATTTACAATGTTGTGTTTGTTTCTGGTGTACAGCAAAGTGATTCAGTTACATATATATGCATTTATATAGAGAGAGTGATATGCATATCCATTTATATTTCAGATTTTTGTCAATTATTGGCTATTACAAGATATTGAATATATTTCCTTGTGCTACACAGTAGGTCTTGGTTATTTTGTATATAGTAGTGTGTATATGTTAATCCCAAACTTTTAATTTATCCTTCCTGTCCCTACTATCCCCTTTGGTACCCATTCGTTTGTTTTCTATGTCTGTGTGTCTTATTTCTGTTTTGTAGATAAGTTCATTTGAATCATTTTTTGGAGAAGGCAATGGCACCCCACTCCAGTACTCTTGCCTGGAAAATCCCATGGACGGAGGAGCCTGGTAGGCTACAGTCCATGGGGTCGCTAAGAGTCGGACACGACTGAGCGACTTCACTTTCACTTTTCCCTTTCATGTACTGGAGAAGGAAGTGGCAACCCACTCCAGTATTCTTGCCTGGAGAATCCCAGGGATGGCGGAGCCTGGTGGGCTGCCGTCTATGGGATCGCACAGAGTCGGACACGACTGAAGCGACATAGCAGCAGCAGCAGCAGCAGCAGGTCCCTCCATGATGCTGCAAATGGCATTATTGCATTCTTTTTTTAATGGCTGAGTAGTATTCCATTATATGTATGTACCACATTTTATTTAGTTATTCATCTCTTCGTGGATGTTTAGGTTGCTTCCATGTTTTGGCTGTTGTAAATAGTGCTGTGATGAACACTGAGGTGAATGTATCTTTTTGAATTAGAATTTTCTCCAGGTATATGTCTAGGAGTGTGATTACAGGATCACATGATAATTGTATTTTTAGTTTTTTAAGACATTTCCCTAGTATTCTCCATAGTAGATGCACCAATTTACATTCCCATGTACGAGGGAATGTACGAGGGTTCCCTTTTCTCTACACTCTCTCCAGCATTTATTATTTGTAGACTTTTTAATGTTAACCATTCTGGCTGATATATACCTCATTGTAATTTTGATTTGCATTTTTCTAATAATTAGAAATAATGAGCATCTTTTTGTGTGCCTGTTGGCCATCTGTTTCTGGTTGATTCATTTTTATTGTTATATAGCATTTCATTGTAGCATAATCAATATATGATTACCACAATTTATTTATCATACCACTGAGATAGACATTTGGACTTTCCAGTCTGGGACTTTTTTGAAGACTACTGTTATGAACATTCTTGTATATGTGCTTTTTGGAAAAATGTCTATTTATATCTTCTGCCCATTTTTTGATTGAGTGTTTTGGGTTTTTTTGATATTTAAGCTGCATGAGCTGTTTGTGTATTTTGGAAACTAATCCCTTGTTGAGTAGCGTCATTTGCGAATGTTTTCTTCTAGTCCATAGGTTATCTTTTTGTTTTGTTTATGGTTTCTTTTGCTGTGCAAAAGCTTTTAAGTTTAATTAGGTCCCATTTGTTTGTTTTTGTATCTGTTTCTCTAGGGGACAGGTCCAAAAAACAATGCCGCAATTTATGTCAAAGAGTGTTTTGCCTATGTTTTCCTCTAAGAGTTTTATAGTATCTGGTGTTACATGTAGGTTTTTAATCCATTTTGAGTTTATTTTTGTGTATGGTGTTAGGGAGTTTTCTAATTTCATTCTTTTGCATGTTGCTGTCCCGTTTTCCCACCACCACTTATTGAAGAGACTGTCTTTTCTCCATTGTGTATTCTTGCCTCCTTTGTTGTAGATTAATTGGCCATAGGTGTGTGGGTTTATTTCTGGGCTTTCTATTGTGTTCTTTTGATCTATATGTCTCTTTTTGTGCCAGCACCATACTGTTTTGATTACTGTAGCTTTGTAGTATAGTCTGAAGTCAGGGAGTGTGATTCTTCCAGTTCATTCTTCTTTCTCAAGAATGTTTTGGCTATTTGGGGTCTTTTATGTTTCCATACAATCTAAACTTTTTTTGTCCTAGTATTGTGAAAAATATCACTGATAATTTGATAAGGGATTGCATTGAATGATTTATATGTATTTTTGATGGTTTTCCTATATTCGTATTTGTGAGATTCATCCATGTTGTTGCGTGTAGTTCATAGTTTAGTTCATTCATTTTCATTGTATAGCATTTCATTATAGCATAATCAATACATGATTATCACAATTCATTTACCATACCACTGAAGATAGATATTTGGACTGTTTCCAATCTGGGACTTTTTTGAAGATTACTGTTACAGACATTCTTGTACATGACAGATGATCACAAGTGTTAAAGAGTTTTTCTGGAATTTATTTCTAGTAGTGGAATTGGTGGATTCTAAAGAATATATATATACTTAACTCCCCTAGATAATGCCAAACTTTTCCAAAGAGATTGATACAGTTTATAACTCCTAGCAACATTATATGCAAGTTCTTGTTTCTACAGAGCTTGACAGACTTGATATTTAAAATGCTTTTAATTATTTACCAGTCCAGTAGGGTTGAAATCTAATTGCTTTCCTTGCACATTTCTCTGATTACTAATGACATTGTGTCCTTTAAATGTTTATTGACTATTTGGATTTCCTGTTTTGTTGATGCCTCTTTGAATCTTACGCCTTATTATTTATCTGTTTCCTCTTGTAGTTCTGTTAGATTTTGTTGTACATAATTTGATGTTTTCTTACTAGGTACATATAGATTTAAAATTGTTACATCTTACCTAGTAAGCTACGATTTTTATCTAACAATGCTTTTTGACTTAGTATAACATAGCCACATGAGCTTTTTGTTATGAAGTAGGCAAACTATAAATTTTTGGTGAATGAATGACTTACCTGTTGTAGAGGCAGAAACTTCAGAGCACTCCGCCAAGTTTGTTCTCCTGGCACACTGTTATTTATGTGTCCTGTTATCCTATGAAGTGAACAAAGCACTTAAAAAAAAAAAAAGGCAATAGAGTTTTCTTTTTGGGAGGTACAACTTGTATGCAGTAAAGGGCCCCAATCTTAATTGTACGGGCATATGGATACATATCCTCACTGCCCAGATCAAGATGTGAGAAGTGTCCAGCATCCCAGCAAGCTCCTCATTTCCCTCCCACTTGATGCCTGCCAAAGGTGGTCACTCTTCTCACGATAGGTGGTTTTGATGATTTTTCAACTTTGTTAAATGGAAACATACATTATCTTTCATGAATGTCTTCTCCCCCCCGCCCCAGTGTTGATTGTATCTGTGAATTTCATCCATGGTCCTATGTAGCAAGATTTTTAAAAATTATTGCTGTGCAATGTATGAAATACCACAATTTATTCATCCTATAATTGATAAACATTTATGTCTCTATTTTTTGGCTGTTATCAGTGACATTGCAGCATTCTTGAACATGTCCTTTAGTAACTATAAATGCAGTTGTTGGGTACAGTTGTTGGGTCACGAGGTATACTGCCAAACAGGTTTCTAAAGTGGTTGTACCAGTTGCTATTTCTGTGTTTTCTTAATATGTAACTTTTGGATTTAGCTTTGGGCAAAAAGTCTTCACTTTTTGTTACCTGCATACTAGAGAGTGGAGAGAGCTTTGAGAACTTTCCTGAAGTAATGCAGGTACTTTTAAAATGTGATTATGCCGTTTGTTTTCTCTGCATTCTTATCTAGTCTGTAAATATTAATAAACATTTGATGGGAAAAACAAGCAAACTTGGTCTTTTTTGAATATTAAAAGTTTAGATTTGTAAAACACCATTTGTAGCAGTTAATTCCAAGGCTGAAATCATAATCCTTTGGAACTCTTTGGAACCTAAGTAGGAGTTGTGGAATATTTACACTTCATGCTCGGTAGTGAGAAGACCTCTCTCTTCGGAGACTTTTACCACAAGGCATTTGAATTCAGTCCTTTGAATTGCATTTTGGCTGATGAGTCTAAAAAGGAATGCATTGATCCTGTCTTGAGTTTCCTGTTAATGGTTCTGGTTCTGAGTCTTTGAGAGTTGAGGGAAATTGCTAATTGTTTCAAATTTTAATGGGACGGAATTGAGGACAAATATAAGAATGCCTTTGTGGCCCTGCTCATGGTTGAGTTGTATCACACCTAGGGTGAAAGAAAGCCTAGGATTACATTACCCAGCCCTTTTTTAGATAAGGTTTCAGATGTTTTCCCACGAATCCTGACTGCAGCAGTCTATCTGGATAACTGAAATCAGGTTTATGATCTGTAAACGTAAGTATTAATAGGTAACTGGTTTAATCCCGTTTTCTTGGAATGGAAGGGGACACTTGCAACTTTCTGATTGAATTCAATTGATGAAGGCAATAAGATGACTTAACATCTGTCTTACAAAACTGAGGAGCAGCTTACTATTTACCTGCATTTATTAGCATCATCTGTAAGAAAATACAGCATAGGCATGGGAATCAAACTACATAAAGCCTCTCAGAGCTCTGCCTCTGTGGCTTTGCTTGGAACCTTGCAAAGGTCACTTTTCCTTGCTGCTTATGAAAAGGAAAGGAAAATGTTTATCACCAGAGAATTCACTCATCAGATACTTAGTTAAGTGTGTATTATCTGAAGCTGTTTGCTCATTACCTTACTGCATTTAAGATTCACAGCAATCCTTGAATTATTATTTTTCTTGTGAATTTTTTTGTTGAATTATAACAATGGCATCTGTTTTTGCAGATGAGGAAAATCCAGTGGCATAGAGGTTGAGTAACTACCAAAGGTCACACAGCTTCTAAGTTAGAGCTAAAATTAGAGTAGAAGCCTTTGAACGCTATCCAGGCTTTCTAGGATACAACAGTGGCCTGTGAAACACCATTTACACAACTCTCAGAGTCCACAGGAGTCGTGATGAGGTATAAGTTCAGGACGGTACTCAGAGGTGGGTCTCCTTTTCAAATATCCTGGATAGTGGCTGGAGTATGTTCATAAAAAAACACATAAGATGTTTTTAAAAAGTTTCATCGTTTTAGCAGTTAGTAATTCTGTTTATGAACTCTTAAAACGATACCTTTAGACCCTTTTTGTCTAGTTTATACATAATTACAAATTTCTTCATTGTTTTTAGACACTTAGGGATGCTTTCATTTGAAGCCCAAAGCTTTAATCTCTGTTTTTGGAATTGCAAAGCTTCTGCTATCTTTGGTCATATGGAAACTTTTTTTCCAGAAAGACACTTTTTTTTTTTTTAAGTCTGTGAATACAAACAATTTAGGTGGTTGGTCTTAGCTGAGAGAACATTTGGTGAACATAAATGGAATTGCTGAGTCATAATGCTTTTCTTCTTTTAAAGTATACAATCCAGTGGGTTTTAGTGTATTCATAGAGTTTGTGCAACTATCACCACAATTTTAGAACATTTTCAGAAGAAACTCCTTACTCTTTAGTAGTAACTTCCTCCCAGTTTCCTAGTCTTGGACAAATACCAGACTACTTTTTGTTGATAGATTTTCTTGTTCAGAATGTTTCTTATAAATAGAATCATATACTATGTGGTGTTTTATAATTGGCTTTTTTCACTTAGCGTAATGTTTTCAGGATTCACCCATGTTGTAGCTTGGATCAGAATGTCATTCCTTTTTATTTATAGGCGTGAGGCTTTTCCTGAAGAATTTTAAGTAATGGATATATTCAGTGTTTCTATTTTGTTCTCACATGCAGGGAACATAGGAGTCTTGGGTTTGCTTTATACAATAGGATAGTTTGTCATATTACAGGAGTTACGAACCTTAGGAATATGACCCCAGTGACTGGCCTTTAGGATGCCCTGAACCCTTTGTAATTATCTGCGAGATTTTATATTCCTAAGCGTTTTTTTGATGGGGGAGCATAGGAGACTGAGAACATTTAGCTTTTGTTAAAAGATAATTTCCTCCAGAAGGTAAAGTTGTGACACTCATCAGTTCATTTCAGTTCAGTCGCTCAGTCGTGTCCAACTCTTTGCAACCCCATGAATTGCAGCACGCCAGGCCTCCCTGTCCATCACCAACTCTCAGAGTTTACCCAAACCCATGTCCATCGAGTCAGTGATGCCATCCAACCATCTCATCCTCTGTCGTCCCCTTCTCCTCCTGCCCCCAATCCTTCCCAGCATTAGGGTCTTTTCCAATGAGTCAACTCTTCGCATGAGGTGCCAAAGTATTGGAGTTTCAGCTTCAATATCAGTCCTTCCAATGAACACCCAGGACTGATCTCCTTTAGGATGGACTGGTTGGATCTCCTTGCAGTCCAAGGGACTCTCAAGAGTCTTCTCCAACACCACAGTTCAAAAGCATCAGTTCTTCTGTGCTCAGCTTTCTTCATCGTCCAACTCTCACATCCATACATGACCACTGGAAAAACCATAGCCTTGACTAGACGGACCTTTGTTGGCAAAGTAATGTCTCTGCTTTTAAATAGGCTATCTAGGTTGGTCATAACCTTCCTTCCAAGGAGTAAGCGTCTTTTAATTTCATGGCTGCAGTCACCATCAGCAGTGATTTTGGAGCCAAAAAAAATAAAGTCTGACACTGTTTCCACTGTTTCCCCATCTATTTGCCATGAAGTGATGGGACCAGATGCCATGATCTTAGTTTTCTGAACGTTGAGCTTTAATATGGGTATGAAATGAATACACACTTTATTTTACTTACAGTGTTCAAAAGAGAAGTCCAACGAATCAATATATTTGTAGATGAGGAGTATTAAAATGAATATGTAAATGGAGTCAAAACAGTTTGTTCCATAGTGGAGAGGGAGGTCATTGAACCTCTGCTGGTCATGCAGATATAGATTAAGATCAGTCTGCATTGCTATCTTATCTACAGCTTGTACATGTCTGACTCTTTGTAACCCTATGGACTGTAGCCCACCAGGCTCCTCTGTCCTTGGGATTCTCCAGGCAAGGATACTGGAGTGGGTTGCCATGCCCTCCTCCAAGGGATCTTCCCGACCCAGGGATCAAACCTGTGTCTCTTTACCACTGAGCCACCTGCAAAGCCCAAACCTGTAAAACAGCTTACACATAATCAGAATCCAGTATCCCAGAGGGGTGTCCTTGACAATATATACTTTTCCATTGGAAGCACACATTTTCTCCTACACTTTGAACAGATTATCGAAAAAGTCTGAAAGTCTTCCAAGTATTCATTTTAAATTTAGAGTCTTCAGTTTTAAAAAGTAGCTCCTTCATGACTAGATTTTGAAAGCAGACATTTTAAACGTGTTTGTATCAGTTGAGGATCAGTCATAGACCCAGGGATAGGTCTCTAGTTTATTTTTTTGAACAGGGTTACTTGTTAGAAAGTTCCAGAGGAGTAGCCCTTGCAGTTTACTTAGGTTACACTTCTGGGCACGTGTTCAGTATTTCTCATCTCTAATAGCTGTGTGATTGTTATTGAAGGGAAGAGATTTCTGTAACTAGTTATAATTTGGAAAGTCCAGCCATCTTAACTCTGACAGAAGTAGGTGATAATCCTATTAGTAAAAGAAGTATGGGAAGGGAGAAACCTAGATGACTTACTTCCCCAGTTGCTCAGGGAAGTCAAGAATTCTTTTTGTGCGAAGAATGTGGGATTATTCCCACTAGACCTTGCTTATTATACAAGGGGTCCTTTCCGGTCTTAAGAGGATAACGAACTTCTTTTGTACTTTGACAGGTAACTTTGTGTACACGTGCACAGTAAGTCATTTAGCTACTGACTGTAAGAGACTCTGGGAGTTCATTGCAGATTTGGCAACATTACGTGCTCAAATTTGCGGAGTGCTTTCCCCCCACATCTGCCCTACTTCCCTCAGCCCGAGATCGTATTTACCAAGAAAACGCAGGTGGCTCAGTGGTAAAGAATCTGCTTGCCAATACAGAAGACATGGGAGATGCCAGTTCAATTCCTGGGTCAGAAAGATCCTCTGGAGTAGGAAATGGCAACCTGCTCCAGTATTCTTGCATGGAAAATCCCATGGACAGAGGAGTCTGGAGGGCTACAGTACATGGGGTTGAAAAGACTCGGACATGACTGAGTGACTGAGCGTGCACTGTATCCCTCAGTCTGTCCTTTTGCTTGTTGAACTTAGTTTTATGTATTTCAGTGTTCTCTGCTGGGTTGAAGCTCCCCATAATGTCTTTTTTGATATGTTTCAGAAGAGCGGTGCTCAGAGTTGACAGTTGACAGAATCAGCATGTGTCTTCACTGGATGCCTGCTCCTGACCACAGATAAATGAATAAAAAGTTTTCAACGACCATTTGACAGTCTTTGGGGCTGCCAGCTTTTAGGAGCTTGGATTTTCTGTGAATGCACTTTTAACAACTCTGTTGCATTGCATGGCTGTCTCCTCTCTGAGGCCAAGATTGTGTCCCAGTGATGGTTGAGGTACTTTGCCCAAATAATCCAGTAGTGTAGGGCAATCAGTCTTGTCAGGCCTGTAAACTAGTACTAAGAATGTATATCTGACTGTTGAGGCCTGACTGGAAGAGAAAATGTGGACAGTTAAGCGTTTTGAGATGAACTTCTCAGATACTGGATCATTTGACTTACATCACGGAATTTTAGGGGAAGTATATGGTTTGTTCTTTACCTCCTAAGAAATGATGACTCATTCTCTTCAAAACGTTTCTGTATCACATGGTCACCCCTGGTTGGTTGGAATGGGTGTTTGGTTTATTGCTCAATTTCTTTAATGACTCAAGGGAGTTTTCCCTTCGGGCTTGTGATCTGTTTTTGCTGATAAACTTTAATGCCTTTTGAGGCTCTTAAAGACAATAATGTTTTCTTACTTGTTTACTTTGTACTTTGAAGTTCTGCAGGATGTAATCTGAAGGAGAATCAGATTCAGTAACTTTTTTCCTCCTATTTTTAGAGTAGAAGTAAAGTAAGAATAAGCTCTTAACTCTTTGGCTTTCTTCTCTATTTTAATTTCACGCCCTTATTGCAGTCTCAGTCACTAGAGTATGATTTGCTTTTAAGACACTCAGGCAGTGGGTGGACTGGATAAAATAGGTTTTTCTTTTCCTCAACAGCCCATTCCTGCTTTAAAGCTCAGACTTCTGGCTCTTATGGAAAAACTATTGAGTGTTGAGTTGTGCGCTTTTACTAGAGGATGTTGATTATTAGTATCTAATAATTAGATTAGATCATTAGTATCTAGCCAAAGAATAAATATTAGCCATGAGCAGTGAATTGATGTGGCTGGGCCCCAGCTTTAACACTTCCGGTTAAGCTTGGTGGATGTCTTTTATCCCCATCTAGTAATATGTTCTGGAGAAGGAAATGGCAACCCACTCCAGTACTCTTGTCCGGAGAACCCCATGGACAGAGGAGCCTGGTGGGCTACAGTCCATGGGGTTGCCAAGAGTCAGACACAACTGAGCGACTAAGCACAGTAATATGTTAACTCAATTGCTGAGTATTTCTTTTATCAAAGTAGGGGATGGGGAGAGAAGGGGCCGTGTTACGGTGTAGAGAAAGGGTTCCTAACCAAGTGAGGATGTCACCGTCACCTGGGGGACATTTTCCAAAATATATATTTCTGGGCTCCACTCCGTATGTACAATCCTCCAGGGTGGATTGTTCTGAGAAAAGCTCCTTGGATGATTTTGGTGCCTTCTACTGGTTAAAAGTAATAATAACAATCCTTTCCCTGTAATGGAAAGGATTATTATTAAGGAAAGAAGCATCATCCCTTGTGGGTCTGGAAATACCTTCCTTGAGTGGTAGTCATTTTTAGAATGCTTCTTCTGGTCTAAGTTGTTAATTAAGAAATTTAATGGGGAAAAAATATCACTGCATAATTGAGAAGTTGATTAAGTGCAGTACTGTCTCTCAGAGAAGTTTTTTGGGGGGAGAGGGGGAAAGAAGATGTGGATGGTGCCATTATACAAAGTTTGCTTACAGAGTCATGTTCTCTTGAAGGGATTCAAGGACTGAAAAAGGTTAGTATCATTGGGGAGATCTGTAGGTCAGTGCTGATAGGAAAGTAATTTGTGATGGAAGAATTCTGAGTTTCCTGGACTTAGGTGGACTCTGTCACATCATAGTCCTGACCTCGTGAAAATGTTAAAAAAATAAACCCTAAGTATAAAAAGCACTGAGATTGTGTTGAGTGGAACCTTAGTGTTAATTCCTGTGTTGTTACACAACCACATTCTAAATTTAAGGAAGCCAGGAGGGAAATCACTCTTAAGACACTGGTTTTAAACCTGAAGGTCATGATCCATTTAGAGGGATGCAGAATCAATTCAGTGGGCCAAGCCTTTAAAAAGAAGGAAGAAACAGAAAAGAAATGTAAGTCTGTCACTAGTAATAAGGCATAAAGTATTTTGGAAATCTTTGTTTTGTTTTTATATCTTCTGTTGCTGTATATGCTAGTTTGTGCTGTAAAATACATTTCTGTGGAACTGCATTGGGAAAGTTTGAAACTCAGTCTAAAAAGTAACAGGCCCCAAATTTACTAGATTTGTAGACTGCTTCTATTGTGTTGACAAAAGTGTCTTGCTCCCTTGAAATGACATGGGGTGTGAAAGAGTTCAGTATTAGAACTCTACCAAGCTCACAGACACCCCAGCAGTTGCCTTTTGTTTAATAATGATTAGGATTATTGAATAAACCTTTAGATTGGAAATGGGATAAATAAAAAGAGGAAGTCTGGTTACTTTATCATTATTTGACAGCTTCTTAAAGTGCTTCATGTTTGAATCTTCACACTAAAGTTGATCTTTTTTCCGTTAATATTATACTTTTAAAAGATTTATGGTATTCTTCACTATCATTTTATATACATTCATTGGGCAAAATGTTTTGGTTTTTTCCTCTAGAAGAATACATTTTCAGTTTTCTAACAAAGTGTGAAGGAGAGAATGCTTTTTTGGTGGAAGTTTCACCAATACCAAGGAGATCCTTGCTTAATAGATCACACCCGCACCCACCCACAGACACATACACACAGACACTATTTAGTGAATATTTTGGGTCCCTTCTAGATAAAGAAATAGAGGCACAGACAGGTGAAATAATTTGCCTGGAGTTGTACAATAAGCTAGTGGCCTTTGTAGATGACCATTCATAGCTCTTGTATTTCCAGAGACACAGTGTAGAGATTAAGTTGGAATAAACAGAAGCCTCTGTAGTTGTGTGTTACCGTATATCTAAGGTATATTCTACCCAGAGCATAAATTATGGAAAGAAAATTCTTGGAATGGCACTGGATTGTGATGTGTTTAGTACTCCTCTGCCTGTGACACTGAGAAAGAAGGATTGAAAGAGGACTGAATACTGTCAGGAGGCTTGGGTTCCTAGTCTCTGCTGTAACTCAAGCCCATCTGGATGAGCTTAGGCACCTTGTTCTACTTCGGGGCCTCTGTAAAATGAAAACATGGGTTTGGTCTCTGAAGTTCTCTTCAGCATTTAGATTGCATGCTTCCCCAGGGCTGGTTTATTGCATCAGAATCCAGCCTGGGGTTGGTGCTGTTTGCAAGGCCCGGAGGAACTGCCTCCTCCTTTTTCCCAAGGAGATAGCAAACATTACCCCCACAGAGCCCTTTCATGCAGTGAGCTGTCAGTGTTGGAGGTGCTTCTTCGTTGAGGACTGAGCCTAGGTTGTTTGTGGTGACCTAAAAGGACCTTGGAGTGAGGCCAGGAGATGTAATTTCTATGACCAACTAGTTACCTATTCAGAAAACTTGATAGGACCCATCCAAGTACAGTAGCATTCTATCACTGGAATAAGAGAATATAGAAATACATCTCCTTAAGAGGTGTTTCTCTGTACTTAAGGAGATGTAGTCAAAGACTTCAAATTCACAGATTCCCATTATCAGAGTAATTACAAAGAAAATATATTTCTGCTGAATATAATTTTGTAAACGTTAGCAAGGAATGCCTTTGTATTTTAATAGGCTCTTAACGATGGAATTATTAATAGTCTGCATTTGCTGATCCTTTGCTCTTTCCCTAATACTAGTTATGTTACTTTTTTGTTCAGTCAGTGCTGTGATAACATCCACAGTTATCTTCTGACGTTGGTAACCTCTTATTTTATGGGTGAACTAGGAACCAGAATCACCAGAGGAAAAACTGATCTGAAAAGCTGGAATGATGGTTCTCCCATCATCCCATTCATACACGCTATTTAACCATTTGGTTTTATCACAGCTTTAACACTAGAAGATGCTCTGTAATAATCGAAATTATGACATACCTTCGATGATGATAGACTCCTCTGATCTTTCTCAGGTCTCAACTAGCACTGCCACTGCTGTGCAGGATTGATTGTTGATAGCAACAGTGGGCTCTAGGGAATGGCCACCAAGAACTGTGGGGAGGGGGTTGCAGATAAGCTGTGTTTCTGTGGATAGCCCTCTGGGGACCCAGGACTTGCCCAGTGCTAATTACTGTATACCACAGCCTAACTGCTAAGGGCATAAATGTTTTCAGCAAACATGAGTTGAGCTACCCATCCTCCTTCTAAGCTTTCATGCTACTACTAGAACATCGCGTGTAAATTGCCAACAGGAATGTAAACCAGCAGCATTGTCTTTTTCTCACAATCTCCTCCACCATCTTCAGCTTCCCTCCCTTTTCTTGGCTACCTCAGTTAATGCTGTTGCTGCTTACCCAGTCTCTCAAACATGAATTTGAGAATCTGGAATTATCTATATGCTTCCCACTCCATAATTCCTATGTCTAACTAGTTACCAAACCGCGTTTGTTCTACCTCTAAAATTGTTTTTCAAATTGTGCTGTTTTTTTTGGCCCCGATATATAGCTCTTAAGGTCAAACCCAATTTATTCTGTTTTGGACTATTTCAGCAATCCTCTTAACTAAAGCCTTTTGTCTCTAATCTCTGTCCTGTTCCTATTCCTTTCCCGTGAAGTTATCTTTAAAAAATTGCTCTCTTGATTAATAACCCATGCATTTTGTTTTGTTTTTAATTGTTCTTCAGTTTGCTTTTTTCTTAAACTTTACACTGTGTTCCAGAAAATTTTCATTGTGGTTCATTTAAATCTGTCTTCTTTTTAATGCTGCTAAGTATGGGTATGTAAAATGTATATATTATACTTTATTTAACCGTTTCTCTATCAGTAGATGTGCTTATGTTTATTTATATTTTTTTCTTTTGCTGTCACAAAGTGTATGTCCTTGAACATGTACATAGATACAAACAGATAGATACCAAAAATTGGAATTACTGAGTCAAAGTGAATGTACATTTAAAATGTTAGTAGATACTGACAAATCACTTACAAAAGTACCTGTCAATTTATACTTCCAATCTCTGTGCTTTTTTTTTTTTTTTAAAGACCATTTTAAATCTGGACCTAGTGTACTTCTAGCCTCGGTTCTCTTGTAACTTGATGTGTTCCCTCATTTACTTGGTCTCTGTCAGCCACTGTCCAAGCCTTTGTTCAGTACAGACTGCCAGGAACCATGCTATGTGTTGAGGATGAATTCTGGAGAAGACAGATACGGTTTCTGCCCTCACCTTGTGTGTGCTCTTACTGCACAGAGCTTTTTGCCATTCCCAGACTCCTTTATGCATTTGCAGCTGTTATGCTCTCTTCTGGGTATGAGTTTGTTTGTTTTTTTTTCTGCCTAGAGACTTTTCTTTGGTCATTCTATAGATTTTATCCTCTGTCTTCCTCATCTCCCCACAGGTAGAGGTAGGTAGGCCTTTCTTAGTGATCTCTCTTAGCATCCTTTTTATAGTGTTTATCCTGAATAGTTCTGATTACTCAGTTACATATGCGTGTGCCCATGTGTGTCTGCGTGTGTATGTATGGGCCTCTGTCATTAGATTGTAAGCTCAGTAAGGGCAAGAACTTACATTGTTTACCTTGATGTTCCCCTAGCTTAATGCCTTAAACACTGGAGAAGCTTCATAAATGTTGAGAAAGGGAATGAATGGCAAACTAAAGATGAACTTATTTTGTCTGGGGCACTCGGGGGGCTTGTGAATATGGCTGGAATCTGGTCAGTCTTCGGGGACCCAACCGTGCAGGGAGATGAGGATCATGAGTCGACTGCACGCACATTGTCATAAGCTCTGTGTTGAGGCCCAAGTGAATGCTTGACAAGATATTGACTCTAATGAGTTGGGTATTCTAGTGACTTTTCAGAGCAGAGGATTTTTTTTCTTGCTTGTGCTAGCTATTGTGAGTGATTCACATCATAAGATACAGTTCCTTGCCTTAAGAGTTTTTGTCAAATGGGGCCTTAGAGCAGAGATGGGTGGACTATGGCCTATGGGCCAAACCTTGCCTGCTGCCTGTTTTTGTATTGCCTGTGAGCTAAGAATGATACTTTAATTTTGCAACTGTTTTTATAAAAAGAGTATTTTGTGATTGTGAAATTATATGAAATTCAAGTTTTAGCATCTGGAATTAAATTTTGTTGGAACACAGCTCCCTTCAGGTCTATACCCTCTGTTTTGTGGCTGTGTTTGCTGCGGCCGCAGAGCTGAGTAGTTGTGACACAGACTGTTTGGCCCATAGTACCTAAAATATTTACCCTGTGGCCTTTTACGGAAATAGTCTGCTGCCTTTTGGGTTGTGTTGTTGTTCAGTTGCCCAGTCGTGTCTGACTCTCTGTGACCCCATGGACTGCAGCACGTCAGGCCTTCCTGTCCTTCACCATCTCCTGGAGTTTGCCCAGGTTCATGCTCATTTCATCGGTGATGCTATCCAGCCATCTCATCCTCTGATGTCGTCTTCTCCTGCCCTCAATCTTTCCCAGCATCGGGGACTTCTCCAATGAGTTTTCTGTTTGCCTTTGGGTTAAAGAATGGGAAAGATTCAAATAAAGAAGAGAAGAAGAGAAAGACATATTGAGAGGATTAGTTTAAGTTAAGATAATGGGATGGGTACTTCCTGGTGGTCCAGTGATTAAGAATCCACCTTCCTATGCAGGGAATGTGGGTTCAATCCCTGGTCAGGGAACTAAGATACCACATGCTGTGGGGCAGTTAAGACCACGTGCCACAACTGTAGAAAGCCTGTGCCACTGCAGCGACCCAGTGCAGCCAACAAAAAGATAGTAGGACAGTAAATCCTGCAGTCTTCTAGAAGTTTTAGAGCTGAAATGATGACCCAGCTTAACCTTTTGTTTTATAGACAGAGGATCAAAAACTTTGTCAAAGTCCACATGTCTGTTAAGGGGCAGTGTCCACTGCAGTTCCTGGAGCAGAAGCTTTGCAGACTTTAGAGGATGATAAGATTACTGCTGGGGTAGGGCCACATCATGAATGGCCTTGCCCTTGAAAAAATAAGGGTTGAAGAACAAACTAAGAACAGACTTCCTTTCTCTCTCTGAAAGTAATATTTTTTTTCTTTTGTATTTCTAGAAGGCCTTTGAGCCGTACTTCGAGATTTTGGAAGTATATTCCACAAAGGCCAAGAACTACGTGAACGGGCACTGCACCAAGTATGAGCCCTGGCAGCTGATTGCATGGAGTGTCGTGTGGACTCTGCTGATAGTCTGGTTGTATGAGTTTGTCTTCCAGCCAGAGAGTAAGTATACTGCCCCCCTCTGTAAAGGTACAGTGGGGTTAACACCCCACTGCTTTGGAACTCGGGGCTAATGGATTGGGCTAACTTCTTGCCTGGTTGGTTTGGTTCTGATCTTTAAAATGTTTAGATAGAAAGGGCATTGCCTTCTGACTGGTAAAGTTTTAATAGGACTCTTGTGTGACTGTAACAGTTTATGTTGATTTTTCTAGATTTGCAATTTACATTAAAACCCCTGAGAGATTAGTCATCATAAGGATCCAAAGTGTGGCTCAAACCCTCTTCACTTTTACTTTCTTGCCTAGAACATAATTGTGTCACCCAGAGTTCTCCAAGCATGGATTTATTGCTTTCATTATAGGCTTTTTTTCCAATAAAGATTATGTGAAATTGGAACAGCACCCATGCAGTGACCACTGGAATGTCTGCTGTGTGTTAGGCACTGCCATGCTCTAGAGATATCTATACAGTACAAGTAATACAGGGTCCCTGTCCTCTTGGAATTGAACCTCTGCTGTCGGGAGATAGTACACTTTGAGCTTCCTGGGTAGGGACTCCAGGAGCCAGACTGATGGGAAGAGAAGGCCACTCCTCAGTGAGTGTGGAAACTGAGAAGTTTTTTAGTGATCAGTTTGTCCATCTTCCATCCTTCCTAAGACCCTGCTCATGTTCCCTGCACCCCCACCCTCACCCCCCTACCACCTGGTTGTGTGTTACCTCCTTATGAATTCTTCTCCCCTGTGGGCTGTGGGGTAAGTCAATGGTGGGAGAGGTGACGGGTGTTCTGTACACGCCCCTGCACCCTTTCCTCACCCATAGTAGGGTATCTGAGTTAGTAACATTGATGAGACTTGCTTATCATTTCTCATCTGTTTAAAATTTCCGTTAAACTGTTTGCTTCCCTGATGACATCTATTTGAAGGGGCTCTTCAACTGGTATTTTTTTCTTCTTTCCCTAGGAAAGTCAGTTTAGAGGCCAGATTCTGTTTTATCCCTTTACCGTGAAGATTAGCCATCCATCTGGTAACACTCTGCCACATTGCCAAGTTATAGCAGAGTTAGCATTGCATTTAATTAAAGTAGAGATGAAATGTCCTCGGTTTCTGCTCCTTATTCCTTTGCTGGGAAGCATTTGATTCAGTGCTGCCCACCATCCTGTCTGATTCCAGAGGGCTCTAAGGAGTAGCAGTTCTTGCTTTTTTTATTGTGATGAAACATACAGAACATAAAATGTATCATTTTACCCATTTTTAAGTGGAAAGTTGTGACATTAAGAACATTTACATTGTTATGGAGCCATCACCACCATCCATCTCTAGAGCTTTCTCATAATTGTAGGCTCTGTGCCCATTAAACTTGAACTTCCCACTACTTTCTCTCCTCAGCCCCTGGCATTCACCATTCTGTGTGCTTTTCCTTTTAAAGTGGTGCATTTGTAAATCTGAACTACAGTCAGAGACCTTGAGGTTTATATTTCTTCAATATGCTGGGTATTAGCTTTAGGTATTTCCTTGTATTTTCCATTGTGTAGCCCACGGTGCCTGTGTCCATTTTGTTCAACCCATAGTAGAAGTTCAGCCATCCGAGGTCCTGGTTCTTACTTACCTGCCTTTAGTGTTCAGAAATCAATGTGCTAGCTCCGAGTACGCCATGAGAAAACTAATACTTAACAGTGTGTTAATGGTATGTGCCATCTAAATCTTTGTGAACTCCAAGCCATTGCATGGTTTTTAGTAACATTTTTTCTTACTATAAAAGCAGTACATTTTCATTGTATAAAATCAGGCAATATGGTAAACCATAAGAATAAAATTAAAATCTTGTTACCTAGAGATAACCACTGTTTATGTATCTGTATGTTTGTCTATGGCTTCCCAGGTGGCTTAGTGGTAAAGAATCTGCCTGCCAGTACAGAAGACACAGGAGATGTGGGTTCGATCCCTGGGTTGGGAAGATCTTCTGGAGTAGGAAATGGCAACCTGCTCCAGTATTCTTGCTTAGAAAATTCCATGGACAGAAAAGCCTGCAGGCTACAGTCCATGGTTGCAAATAGTTGGACACGACTGAGCAACTGATCATGCACACACCCATCTCTTTCTATATCTGAATCATACAAAATTAATTTCATAGGTCAAAATTGCTGAATATTGGCAATTTCATATTGCTTAAATACACAACACACTTTTTATTTTATGACTTCCAACTTGAACTTTAGACACAGATAGAAATGTCTTCCCTCCAGAGATCAGGTAATTTTGATAGAATTGCCAATTTTTTCAGCACCTTGCTCACGTAGAAGTATTCTGTGTATTAGTGAGCATCGAGTTCCTTTTGGTATATTGCCCTAGAGGAGTCTAAAGTCTGGCTAGTGATAAATTTTGCTGATCTTCAAATTCTGGGTACCCTTCTGAGGGAGAGAGGGCAATTGTGGAACACAGGATGGACACAGGTAGATAAGAACTGGACGCGGCAGGAGGGTAGGGCAGGGTTGGCAGTCTTCTAAGGCGTGATCTCTTTTTTACTTCTCCTGTGTGGTTATCAGCTCACATCCTTCCTCACTGATGTTGGTTTTACCTGTGGTATTGTCTGTAGTTCATCAGTAGAAATCAGAGTTCTGTGGTGGGAGGAGGTTTCTATCCATGGCACCTTGGGCAGTGCCCTTAAACCTGTTAGCCTGTTTCCTCGCAGTGAAATGGGCATACTCATACTGCTTTACCCAGTCAGAGAGTGCTGTGAGGCTTGAGTGGCATCACTGGTGTGAAAGGGATTTGTAAACTAAAAAGAGCCCTGCATTGTTGTTCTTACACTGGCATTTCCTATTTTATTACCTTAAAACATTCTCGTTACTTTTCTTTTTGACCTCTGGGAATTTTTACTTTTTTAAAAAATTAACTCTTATTGCAGTATAGTTGCTTTACAATGTTGTGTTACTTGCTACTGTACAGCAGATCACTCTGCTATTCGTATACATGTTTGTTTTGATTTCCTTTCCATTTAGGTCACACAAAGCTACACAGTCGGTTCTCATTAGTTACCTGTTCTATACATAGCAGTGTACCTTCTGTTAGTCCCACTCTCCCAATTCTTGACTTTTACTTTGGAGATAATCTTTTTAGGTCTCAACCACATGGTCTTTTCATTCTTAATTTCTCTGTCTCTGATCTGTATTATGTTCTTTTTATTCTGTACCATGTTATCTCACAGATTTCACAAAATTATGTGTTCTCCTCCACCCAGTCACATTAATGTACTTTTAGACACCTGATTCAGTTTGCTGATTGTTAGACTTCTTTCTACCTCATTAATTAATTGCTTCATCCATTAAAATAAGGAGTAGTTCTGAATCTTTACAGCTTTAACACTGTTAGAAATAATCAAATAACAAGCAGCTGAACCATCTAACACTAAATGCTGCTTGTTTGATGGACTGTTGTGGTGACATTTAAAAATACACTTTGGATGAATTTTTAATAATGTAGAAATTCTGTAAATGAGAAGAGAATACAATATTTTGTGTACCATAAGATTTCAGGACTGAAAGGAAATACTCTAAAATTTAAGCAAAAAGTAACTGGTTGCAGCCCTTTGTCTTAGTCAGCCTGTGTCTTAGATACCTGGTTTTGTCCCAGACATTTACAGAGTGTTAACCTCAGTGCTAGGCACTTAGGGATGCAACCTAGAGAAAAACTACTAGTAAAGATGCATAGCATCATTTAATAAATACCCATAGATGGTGCAGACACCTTCTTTGGTTGTTGAAAGCTACTTTTGGGCAAGGAAATTGGATTACCCAGATCTCCTAGGAAAGCAGCAAAGTTCATTCAGTTCATATCTTGTATCCTTGCAGAAAGCGTAGGTCTAGATTCCTTTGAAACTCATTTGGGATAACTGAAAATTCTTTTGTGCATGTGAAGCAGTGTAGAGTCCTGGGAGTCTAGGACTAGAAAAACAGAGACTTCATTTAAATCCTTGCCTCATCACTGATATGATCCTCGGCCTTGAGCAAGTTATTAATGGTTTGATCCTCAGCTGCCCTTGGATAGTAGGTAGTGCCTTCTATGCCAGCCTCAAAATCTTGCAGTTGGAGTCAGTTGAGATACACTGAACGTGAATTCATTAAAAGGCATGACTGTGTGTTTAGATGCCGTGTATTTATAATAATTGTAATTTACAGGATCAGAATATCAGATTTGTCCTATGTACTGCCCAACAGAATGAAGTCTGATTGGTGTCCATGATATCTGAAAGCCTTTTTAGGTCCAGAAAATGTTGTTGGGATATATGTTGAATGAGAGACTAGAGCACAGATTCTGAGAAGATGCATGGGTTGGTCATTTGTTTTGAGGCAGGGGAGAGAAATGTTGGGCACCTGGAAACCTTGGGAAGGTAAGGAGCTCTGCGGTACACTTGGCCCAGCAGTTCTGTTTCTGGGAACTTATCCTATAGATATGCTCTCCTGTGTGCAGTACAGCATGTGTTAACAACGCTAAGCTATTTCAGCGTGGTTTGTAACAGCAGACATCAGAAACAACCTAAGTTTCCATCAGGAAAGGGCAGGTTAAATAAACTAAGGTACATCCATCTAATGGAATACTCTACAGTTGTAAGAATGCATTAGGGAGCACTGGTCTTTAAAAGACTGCTGCTGAGTAGAAGAGCAGGTCTAGTGCAGTGCTGGAGTATGCTACCCTTTGTATAAAAGAGACAGACAAGAACAAGTCTTCACTCTTGCTTGTATGTGCATATAGAAACTCGAGAAGGGTATCTAGAAACTAGTAGTAGTAATATTAACCTGGGGTTAGGATGAGGGTCTGGGGGATAGATGAGAGTGTATGTGTGTGTGTTTATTTTTTTGAACCATGTTATATTACTTGTTCAAAAGTTAAAAGTTTTTTTTGTTTTCTGTTTTCTTTTTTAAAGAAGCTACCTTTGTAATCTGAAGGCAAGTGTGATTACAGAGGACATGCTGAATATTGAATAGTTCATACATTATGACTGTCAGGTCATAATCCATGGGAATTTCAATAGAACCATTTGTCTCTTAGGTTTATGGTCAAGATTTAAGAAGAGATGTTTTAAGCTTATCCGGAAGATGCCTATCATTGGTCGTCAGGTAAGCAGAATCATTTTACTTTTCCCTACTGCTTCCCTCCCCCATGATCATCACACCTCTTTCTAGGAGTTCAAGGGGGATGGGTGCATTTTGTCCCCCACCTCCAAGAAACGTTTGACCACGTGTGGAGGCATTTTTGGATATCAGAAGAGGAGGTGGGTGCTCTGGGCATTGAGCGGACAGGGGCGAGGGATGCTGCTAAACATCCTCCAGTGCGCAGGGCAGGCCATGCAGCAGAGACCCGTCAGACTCAACACCAGAAGTGCCACGACTGAGGAGCATGACATCACTCTTTCTCCACCATATTTGACCAGAGGAGAAAGGAGATGTCTATTCAGGAAAAATTTGAAATTAGACAACCTGACAGAAGTGACAGGAAGCTTTGGAACAATATTTGGTGGTGGTTTAGGTGCTGAGTCATGTCCAACTCTTGTGACCCCATGGACTGTAGCCTGTCCATGGGGATTCTCCAGGCAAGAATGCTGGAGTGGGTTGCCAGTTACTTCTCCAGGGGATCTTCCTGACCCAGGAATCGAACCCGGGTCTCCTGCATTGCAGGCAGATACTTTACCAACTAAGCTACGAGGTAAGCGGAGCAATATTTGGCTGAGCTGAATTTAGATACTTAGCAGGGATTGAGTGCTTACATGGTTCAGGGTCAGCAGGCTTTCTCTCTAACGGGCTGGATATGAAGCATTTTAGGTGTGCATCTGTCAGAGCTTTTCAGCTCTGTCCCCGTGGAGGGAAAGCAGCACTAGAACAATGGGTGGAGGAGTAGGCCTGTGTTGCAGCAAGAATCTCTTCATAGCCATGGTCCACACTTGGCCTGTAGTGTGATTAGGCCTGTAGTTTGCTGATCCCAGATTCAGAAACTTAGAGAGCAGAGCTGTTCTCTTACTCTTTGTTCATATCTGTAGTCTAGTCTGTTCCCTTCATTGGCTCCTCTCTGACCTCACCCACGCTCAGGATGAGACAGTTGCCTCTACCTTCCCATGGGTTCTTTATCACAGATGAAGACAAACAGGGTAGGCCCCACTGTGAGCTCTAACGAAGGCACACGGCCCTTGATGGCTTCATCTCCCCTGCTTCCCACCCTCCCCCTCGGCTTTCCTGCAAGCTTTCTTTCATTTTTGGCTTTCAGTTCCTTTCCCCCTTTCCTGGCCAAATCAGAAAAGATGGCAGTTACTTCCAGTCTTTGACTGATGTCCATTCAGACCACTGTGAACTCTTCTGAAACTTTATATTTTTAGGTTCATTTCCTGTGGGGAAGTGGAAGTAATAACAGCTGGAGAAGGAGAGAAATGAGGGCTTTTATTTGACCCTTAATCATATTAAGCCCTAAAATTAATCTGCCGTAGTCCTTAGAGAGCAAAGAGCAGGGGAGAGGAAGGATACGGAGGATAGGCTGATTATAAGGGATAAGAGTGTTTCCTCTTATCATTTCCTGTTATTTTTTCCCTGCCCTTATTTGTTACACTTTGCTTCTTCCATTTCTAATTTTGATACAAATAAATGCTGGGGGTTCCAGAACCCATTAAATTTATATGATAACAGCATCGGAAGGTACTATCCAATTGTGTTATGCAGTAAATACAACAGCATTGGAAGGTACTTAGAAAATGTATAATCACCTTTCAACTTTTAGATGCAGATTTTGAGGTGCACAGACAAAAGTTACTTGTTTTGAGCAAGTGTGTGTGTCCCTTTCTCATTCATTGAGCATCTGCTCAGTGTTAGGCACCATTCTGGGTGCTGGAGACATAGTGCAGGACCACTTGGGAGGCCACGCCCTTCCCACATGGAATCTACATTTCAGTACTAAGGAAAGACAGAAAAGGAATAAGGAAGCAAATACATACAAATTTCCCTTTGAGATAAATGCTGTGAAGAAATTGAAATGCAATGGAGCCTCTGAGGCAAGAATTGATGAGGTGACATGAGGAAGTGCTTGCTGTGCTTTCTGATACACCTCTCATGGTCATTTTTGTCTGTTTTATTACAGTAGCATCATCTGTGCATGGAAGCCCAGCTTTCATAGTTCCGGTTACATTTATGCAGCACAATTCTTTATTTAAATCTAAAAAATATCTTCATGTCTATCACACGCTGCCTTGGCATTGTCCAGGAGTGTGCCCTGTTCTTCCTGCCGGTGCCTGCCTGATAGACTGTTGCAGACATGTTCTAGAGGAGCAGCTTTCCCTGTGGTTTTATTGAGGGCCACATCTAAGAAGACCATCTTGGATTCTAATCATCCACTGCTAGAGATGAGACAACCTAAGTGTTTGGAATGAGACATCAAACTTTAACAGACATATTGCTGAAACCATGTCACTGTAACACACACAAATCATAATGTGTAGCCACTCTTCCGTAAATCTGCAAACCAAGAGTCTCTCATTACAAATAGCAACCTCTGCTGTATTCTTCGTATCTGCTCTGTTCCTCCCCTCCCCCCTTACCCTAGCACTTTTCATTACCTTTATTTTCTGACTGTGATGCTTAAAGATAAGCTTCAGGACAGGACTTACCCCCACCCCACCTAAGCTGTGTACTGCCTAAGTTTGTTTTGTTCGCTGTGTATCCCTGGCCCACTGTGTATCACTGTTGTATAGTTCAACAAATGTTTACTAAGTGAAGGAATGAAAGAACACGTCTGATGAGGATGGAAACGAAATAACCATAGTTGATATTATGTGGCAGAAAGGACCTTAGTGCCTCCTAGCACTGGAGAGTGGGGCAGTGCGAGCTGTCAACCTGAGGAGATGGGCGGCAGCCTCCCTGGCTCTTCCCGGCATGTGTTTCTTACTCTTCTGTGTGGGGATTCTTCTAAGGTCTCCAGTTCCTGGTGGGTTCTGGGCATGTCTGGTGAAGGAGCCCATCACTTGCTCGAGCACCGGAATCTGTTTTACTGCTGCTTGGCCTGTTTTCTGGCTACTGTTCATGGTTCTACCTTGGTTTCTTTGGTGCATACACTATAGCTGCTGCCAAGGCACGAAAAAGGTCTGACTATTGCCCACAGAGAAGTGCTGACTTCAGCAAATGCAAACCAAGCAAAGCATTGGTGATAGTAACATGACAAAGGAAAAGGGACAGGGGTTGGGTGGGGAACTGAGTGTATCTTTGACCTTTAGAGAGAAAGTTGACTTTTCAGACTTGTAAGAGACTGTTGTCCAGGTGAGATAACAACTGGATGGTCAAAATGTCAACGTATCTCTTTAAGAAAAAGTACCATCCTTGTTCTCAAGCACTTGTGCAGTGCCCAGCCTCAAGCGGTTGATTTGGTGATGTAACTGGTTCTTCACTCTCAGTACTGTATTCTCCTGTCTCCCTGTTAACATTATCTTCCTTACCTTTGGAGATCCAAGATAAGTTGAACAAGACCAAGGAAGATATTAGCAAGAACATGTCATTCCTGAAAGTGGACCAAGATTACGTGAAAGCCCTGCCCTCTCAAGGTCTGAGCCCGGCTGCAGTTCTAGAGAAGCTCAAAGAATACAGCTCTAAGGGTACGATTCTTAGCAAATGCATGCTCCCTACTTCCTTAATGTGGCTGGTCACTCGCTCATTATTGGATGTGTATAGAGGTTAAGTAGAGTTCATCCCTGGTGCTTCTGTGTTCAGGAGGGCCCACCTCCTGTCTCAAAGGCTGAACTTCATCTTTTAAGAATACATTCTTCACCTATAAAGCTTGCAGATCTCTGAGAAGATGGAACTTGGTTCCATTTTCTTTTCTAAACCTGAATAAAATAGATTTGTTTTTTGGAAAGACAAAATATGTGATAAGACTGAAATAGAGATTCATTTTAGAAATTACAGAATCTGTATAGAGGCACAGAAGAAATAACAAGTCAGTATTCATCCTCAAAAGACAAACAAACACAGATGATATATATATCTCTCTCAAAATGTTAATGGTATTTTGTATAATAAGCCCACACATGTACATGTATGCATGTAGGAAGGATAAATGCACTTAGCAGCCTAGTGTTAAGAACAGCCCATGGACTCAACCTTGACTCACATCTGGTTCAGCCACTTAACAGGATGGCCTTGGGTGAGTTACTTCACTTCTCTATGCCTCTGTATCTGTCTCTCTACAGTGAGGATAATAATAGTAGTACTTATCTGAAAGGATAATTGTAGAGATTAAATGAGATCATACATAAAAGCATATAACACCGGCTTATAATAGGTACTCAATAAATTTCAATAAGTGTTAACTATTATTAATGTAAACATGTTTGTTACAAATTAAGATTATGTTACAAATAACTTAAACATAGGCTTTTTCATTTGGCATAATTTTAGATTTATAGAAAGTTTGCAAAGATAATACAGAGATTTCCCACATTCCCCTCACTCAGCTTCTCCTGATGTTAACATCTAAAATAAGCTTGGCACATTTGTCAAAACTAAAAAAAATTAACATTGGTACAGTGCTGTTACCTAAACCACAGATTCTATTCCTATTTCACCAGGGTTTCTATAATGTCCTTTCTCCTGTTCTAGGATCCAGGGTACCATACTGTATTTTAAAAGTTCTAATTGACATGTGTTGAATTTTTGATGACATTTTTGATCCGATGATACAAAACTAGATACAGTCCAGGATTTATACATGATATAAAACAGGGATTAGCATTCTGAGACCTGTAGATTAAAGATCTCTACGATTATGAGTACTGGGTTGGCTGCCTCGTATCTCCTTCCCTTCCATTTCTAAGTCGCTGTCCATCGCCATTACTCTGCAGCTCCAGTAAAAGAACAGGAAATGAAAGCACCCACCCTACTTTTGAAATGCAGGTGACCTCTGGTCTGAAGACGTGCCTGTCACAGACCAGTCCCTGAGGACAAAGTCAGCTTGGCCACAAGCCAGAGCTGGCCGGTCACGTGAGAATGAGGGTTTGTCTGGATAGTCACTGCTCAGTCTTCTGCTCTCACTGGAGCTGCAGACCTTGGCTTTGTTAGAACCATGGCAGCAGTTTTCAGTTTGAGTGCTTCTATAATTCTCACTACCCACTTTCAATAGGGCACAGGCATGTTGTCTTAAAGGACCCGAGACCCCCACATGAATGGAGGAAGGTCGGACCTTACATCCCGGTCAGGAACCTTTCCTCCGATCCTTCTCCCAGTGTTGGCTATGTTCCTGACTCTGAGTGCTGCGGCAGATGTTGCTGGAAGCAGGTGGCTAACTCTGTATGGGTTTCCAGGCTTGTCTGAGGACGATACTGATGGCTTACATCTCACCATGGTTTGTCCAGTCAGAGATTCAGTTCCCTGACTCCAGTTCTGGTGATGTTGTGTTGAAATTTTGCACTTTCGCCTTACTCTTTTCTGCTAACTCTGCTCATAGCAGTTTCCACACTTCCTTTGACTGGCTAGAAAGGGAGAGAAGGTGGAAGCCACTGCAGAAAAAGGTCAAGCGGAGCCATACAGAGAACAGAAAACAAGTGTAGATAGAGGAGGTGGTTCTGCTGTTAGAAGCCAGTTGGGGATGATGACGTTACTAATGGACTCTCTTTATTGTACCTAGATGCTGTTGCTACCTTTTTCACACTGTTGTTGATGGTAGTGGTTGACCTTTCATCTTTATTTTGCTGTAACACTCTTTACTGAAGCTCTTTTTCTTGATTTAATGTAAGGACGCCTTGGGGTTTCCGCTCCAACTCTTTTTTTTTTTTGTATGCAGAGGAGTTTCTCCCTGCTTCTTCTTTAGAACCTGTCTCCCCAGAGGCTCCTGCTTACTGATCCAGTGGTCTGCCCTTTCTCTGCAGATGTCTTGTGGCAAGAAGGGAAAGCCTCCGGAGCAGTGTATAGCGGGGAGAAGGAGCTCACCGACCTCCTCGTGAAGGTGAGCGAGTGCCCAGTCCTTGAAAGGAGTGTGCGGCTCTGCTGGTCTAGATGATCACATCTTTTTCTCTTCATTCTTGTCATTTAAAAAAAAAATTACTTAAGGAAAGTTTATTCTTAAAACTAAAGAGGTTCAGTGTCTCTTACCCAAACATAGACAAATATGCATAACATTGTCCAAGACATCTTCAGTCTGTAAGAAAGAAAGATGTTACTTATGTCTCCAGGCTTAATAGACACCTTGTGTAGAAAGCAGATTGCTAGAGAAGGTAGTCCATCATTTGCGATTATTAATGATAAGATATATTTTGTTGGATCAGAAGAGATAAGGGATGGAAACTTGGTCATGATTTGCTGTACCCCTTGAGTCTCAAATCACAGAATCTGAGAATGAGCAGTGGTCTCAGTTATAATTCATATAATTCTCATATTTTTTGTTGACTTTAGAATTGCTTTAGCTTCTTCCATTTCTAATCAAATTTATTTTTTTAAATCTCACTTTGTCATACAAAATTGGCATTGGACTATTGCTTTCTAAGGTCTTTGTGTTTGATTATTAGAACTATGAAACTGTGCATACCTTTCTACATACTACATGTTTTGTTCAGCTCTATTTTGACATAATACCCTGACCTTACTTCTGTGCTTAACAATCTTTCGGTGACTTCCCATTGTCTACAGGACAAATCCAAGCTGCTTATGCAACCAAAAATACCAGTCCCTTCCTGAGCCAGATCCCACTTATTTTTTTCAACCATTCCTATTATTTTCCCACATGAACACTAACTCCTGCCTTTTCTGTTTACTGAGTACCTTGCTCCTCTGTTGTTTTCCTTTCCCTTGTTCTTGCTGCCTTAATGATGAATTCCTATTCATGACTCAAGGTTCCACTCAACAGACACCACCAGACCACTCAGAATGTTCGCTACTCCCTCTTTGAGGCCCCTGACCTTCATGTACATACATACGTCTGGTGTCACACTGAAAATAGGTGTGCCACACACTCGACTAAGTGCTTCGTGTATGTTATCTTACTTATGGCTAGAACCCCATCAGCTGTGTACTGTGATTATCCTCTTTAACATATGAGGAAACAGCCTCAGTGAGGTTATTTACCTAAGATTACATAGCTAGAAGTGACAGATAAAGCTAAGATTTCAAACTGGGTCTGTTGGGTGTTTTAGTCAGTGCTTTTAACCACACTTATACTTCCTCTGTTACCACTTTGTAAAATAATTTTTATGCCTGTCTCCTCCATTACAACATTTTGATCTTTTTTAGACTGGAGGACATATCTTACCATTTTCCCAGTTCCTGTTGTGTCTAACATGGTTTGCTTGATTCTTTTTCCTGTATGATGTAAGCGTCTCCACATGTGCTTGCATTTCTCCATAGGCTTATGGAGATTTTGCATGGAGTAATCCACTGCATCCAGATATCTTCCCCGGACTCCGGAAGATAGAGGCAGAGATTGTGAGAATGGCTTGTTCTCTATTCAATGGGGGACCAGATTCCTGTGGATGTGTAAGTATATGCAAATGACATTCTATAATCTTTTTTTTAGCATAAAATAGAAGTTTATTAAAAACATTTTATTACACAAGTAATACATGATTATTGTAGGAAGATCCAGCTGAACAGAAATTTTTAAAGATTACTTGCAATTTTGTAATTAGTGTCATATCAGCATTTTAGTAATTATCTTCTAGATTTTTTTTCTCTTCAGTCTTTTATTTTGAAAATCTCTAAACTTATATTAAGTTGTCATGATAGTTCTCCTATCTCTTCTCTCTTTCTCTCCCTCCCTTTCTTTCTTCCACCCACATACCTAACCACTTTGTTGTTGTTCAGACGCTCAGTCGTGTCTGACTCTTTGCGACCCCATGGACTGCAGCATGCCAGGCTTCCCTGTCCTTCACCAACTCCCAGAGCTTGCTCAAACTCATGTCCATTGAGTCGGTGATGCCATCCAGCCATCTCATCCCCTATTGTCCCCTCCTCCTCTTGCCCTCAATTTTTCCCAGCATAAGGGTCTTTTCCAATGAGTCGGCTCTTCGCATCAGGTGGCCAAAGTATTGGAGCTTCAGCATCAGTCCTTCCAGTGAATATTCAGGGTTGATTTCCTTTAGGATTGATTGGTTAGATCTCCTTGCTGTTTAATTTTGTCAAAGCATCTCATCGTTTTTTGATATACTTGTTTTGCTTGAGCTGGATATTGTTTTGCCATAAATCAAATCTTAGTTGGTTTAGGATTAAAGAAAGAGAGAGTCATTGTATTTAAAGATACACATGAGGATTCCTTCTCTCAACTGTTCTTTCTAGTAGATGTTTGTTAGTTTTCCTAAACTGTGATTGATGAACTTCTATTGAGATTTGTTACTACAGACTGGTATTGCCTTCTCTAAAAAAAACTAAATTTCAGCTTATGCAAGATAGAGTTAACTCAGGGTACTATAATGGTAACCTCTAGGTGCTGATCCTGTCATACTTCTCTAATCATCATAAAGTCTGCAAATTAAATTACTGAAGGGCCCATCCCAAGACAAGAACAAAAGTTACTTTTTTTCCCCCCAATAAGCAGCATTGGGTTTTACTTTTAAGTTGGCACTATGAAAAATCAACATGTTCAAATATTCAGTAGCTAACAAAACTGGTATTCCAGACACTCGTTTTCCAAAAAAAAAATAAATTCTACAACAGTTAATCAACCATAATCTAGCAGTGGGTTCCCTTATGGCATTTAGATGAATGGGGTGACACAGATGCCAATATTCTTACAGTACCTGGGTATTCTGTGCCATTAGACTCTTTATGAACTTTTAAGAGAGTACAGGTTAAACAACCACAAAACCAGTTTGCAGTTTATCTAGTAAAGTTGAAAATATCCATATTTTATGACCCTGAAATTCCACTTCTTGGGATATATTCTAGGACAACTAGTACATGTGTATATCAGGATAGATGTATTTTCATAGCAACATTGTTCATGATAGTTAAATACTGGAAATAATTCAAATAGCTGTCAGTGGTGGGGTGGATAAATTGTAGGAGACTGTGTATGCTTCAATCTACTCTAGCTGTCACTCAGATTCATGCTCAGATTACTCCAGTTTTTGCCAGTGGGAGCTTCTTAATTTTGACTCCTGTGTCTTTTTGCATGACTCAAAGTAGTTTTTGAAAGCTTCCTTTCTTTCTTCCTTTTTTGGGGGGGGACAAAATATTTTTATTTGGTGAAAATATCTTTTATATTTCCTGCTCCAGATCCAGAATCAGCCCTAGTTCCCTAGTTCAAGGAGCCCTAGTTCATTTATAACCATGTAAAATATTTTCATGATTCCTGAAAGTAAAATTTATGGAACAAAGACAGTTAACCAGAATAAAACCCAGAGAGACGGGTAGAAAGTTAAGAGACATGAAAGATAGAGTGAGAAAGGCTAACACACCTCTGGTTCATATTTAAAAGCAGTCCCCCAAAATAGATAACCTGTAAAGGTGTAACTATTAGAACAACTGATATTCTCGATAGCGGCAATGGCTGGGGCAGTTGCTGGTAGAAGAAAGATGGGCTGTGAGCTAAGAATTGTTGCAGCTGGGTGATACATGCAGCTGGGTGATACATGCAGCTGGGTGATACATGCAGGGGTGTTACTAATTCCCTCTGTAACTGTGGTGTGTTCTACTCGTTAGTTCTTCCATTGGGTTTCTAATTTCATTTATTGTGTTTTTCATTCTTGAGAATTCTGTTTTTATTTTTTTTTAATTTGTTTAGTGGTTCTTTGTAGTCCCTTTCCTTGGCTTATGTTTTGTTTATTTAAATATATTGCCCATAATTATTTTATATTCTACATCTGATAATTCCATGAGCCTTACTCATATGTTTCTGTTCTGGTTTTACTTATGTTGTCTTGTATCCTTATATCTTTGATTATTTTTTTTTCCAGTGAGTTAGGGTTTTCCTGGAGACTTAACTCTGATGGTTGAAGTTAAGTTCTTTCAGAGATTTGTATTTCTTTCTGCCAGTTACTGGGGAATTGGTGGGAAGTACTGCCACATCGGAACCGGTGTAAATGCGATTTCCAGCCCACAGTTTTGTACTGTGGAATAGTCTGAACTCCGACCACACGCTCAAGTAACAGCTGCTTTGGTGTACGTCCTCCAGCGGTCCTCACGTTTCTGTGCCCTGAGTATCTGGGTTGAGAAAAGCAATTTTTCTTGCTGTCCTCTTCCGTACCAGCAGGGTTTATTTCTCCGACTGCTAAGAGTGTGGGTGAAGTCAGTGTTGTCAGCCATGCCCTCTTAGATGCCTTGCCTTGACCAGGCCCCAAACTTGTTTCCTGTTTATTTGTCAACGTGAGAGTTTGAAGTCTGATCTAGGAGTTGGCAATAACCTTCAGAGTTAAAACCAGCTTTGACGCTTAGCTTGTATCATTCTTGATTTTGTTTTGTTGGAGGGTTCAGTGTGTTTCTTTATGTTAGCTCGGTCGTGGGTGGATGTAAAAATACTTTTTAATGTTTTAGCAGGCTTTTTTAGCTGTTTCATATAGGAGGGTGGCCCAAGATGTATAATGTATATTGCTGGAAACAGAAGCTCCATGATTATTTTTTTCTACACGGGAGACCTTTGTACACTTGAAAGCCTCTTTCCGCCTGAATCCTCTCTTCGCCATGGTTTTCCTAGGATACTCAGCTTTCTCAGAGAATATGATCTCACAGATTTCCACCCGTGCCCAGCCTTCCTCTCAGTGCTTTTTGGCTATGTGTGACTAGCACATGGACACAGTTCTCCAAAGCACTGAGTTTTCAGTCTTCTGCCTTCTCTGGATTCACTGAATTTACCTTAAACCTTTCCTATAATCAGTATGATAGTTCTTAACTTCTCAGCAATGTTTAATATATTCCTTGCTGTTCCTAATGTATATAGTAATTCTGCAGTCATGCTTTTTGATACTTTGTGTTTTTTCAGGTCTGCAGTCTCATTCTGTTATTTCAGTGTCCACTCTTTCAGCTCTTGTTTTCTTGAATTCCTGTTCTTATTATATTGTCCTACAGTGAAAAACAGGAGGAATTTCCTTCTGTTCCTTAGGTTGTTACCTTCTGAGTTGGCCTTTATTCTGCAGGCTACCTTCTTTTCTTTTTCTGTGTTTGCATGGTTACCATGCCATCTTCTTTCATCTTGGCTCGTGTTTCGGTGACTGTCTCTAGACATTCTGTTTGTTCTGATGCATGGCAGGTCTGGTCTTGTCTGAGAGGCAAGGCTTGGGTAAAGCTTTGTTCCACCTATATTAGAATATTTCGGCCTCTTCTGCAGTTTCATTCAAAGTCACCTACTAGAGTTCACTCTGCCTAGTTGGAAGAGAATAATACTTTTGGGGCTTTGATTATTTCTTTAGCTCATCCTGTATCCCTGGAGTCTTCACTTTAAAGAGCAAGTCCTGGTGTTCCCTCTCCCTGGGCTGCTTGTTTCTCCCCAGCCGCCATGTCTCTCTTACCCACTCATCTGACAATAAGGAAACCCCCTCCACTTGCTTCTCTGAAGACTTAGGGAATATTAGTAACAGTTTTCAGCATTTTGCTGTTTTACCTGGACAATTTCCACATCTTGGAGGAGGGATTAGGAACTGTGTTTGACTCTTTGCCATGCTTCAGATAATGATACTGATTGGATTTGTTACTGGACTGAAAATAGGGCATGTAAAGTGAGTGACTAGGGGTTTGGAAATATTTCTGCTTAGGTCATTGCTGAACCTTAGTGAGAGAACAGTGCACTGAGAACTTGGTTGTTTCCTGACTTCCTTCACAGCTGTCTTGGTTCCTCATGTGATGTTCTGAGGTTTTATGCTGGACCACAGGACACACTGCGATCTGCAGCACTGACCTCAACTGTAAGCACAAAAATGCAGGTGCCTACAAACAAGGGTCCTGTGCCCCAGTTCAGTGCCTTACTATGTGGATGATGGTCACGTGTTTCCTGAAGGCTTCCTCAATTACAAAATGACTGATTTTTTAATCTGCCATATAACTCCTGACCACTTGGATTTTGTAGCCTATGGTGTTTTTGTCTTATATGTGGATATTACTTTAGGAAATTTCAGTCAGCATCTGCTGTCATTTCATCTAATCAGGTTACACTAAATATGAAAATACAGAAAGTTTTACTTTTTATCGAAAGATGGATGACTTTGGGTGAATCAGTCTCTCAGGGCTCAGTTTTCTTACCTGTAAAATGGAAAAGTTTTCTAAGATTGTACGAATCTTTGGAGATGATAAATCTAAGGAAATATTTACCTAGCTCAGTGCTATGGCTCTTTTTTGTGTGTGTTTGTTTTGAAATGATTTCATTCTTAGAAGTTACCAAAGATAACCAGATGGGTACGATGTACCTGTATTGGTTGTGGTTTACTGAGAGTCAAATCAGGCATTAGGAAATGCTGACTGATGGTCTGATAGGTGTCATCTTTACTAGCTGGGTATCAGAAATATTGTCATGAATAGACTGGTCGCCACCTTCATGAGGTGGTAGTCCAGTGAGGAAAACAGGATGAATGAAATGACTTTGAATATTTTTGTATCAACTCAGGTAAAATTCGCCTGTATCAGAGGGGCTAGGTGGGCCTAGCTTCAGGAAGACATTTTTCTTCCTTTAAAAAATTAGGATTTTTGTTTTGATTTCAGATAAGTAAGTTAATAAACTTCTAAGCAGAGGCTTCTGGTTTTCTGTCTCTCAAACTTGTAAAAATCACAAGTTTACTCTGGAATGTCTGAGTGTCTCTTCTTGGTCTTCTAATGTATCGCATGACTAGAGCTATAACTTCCCAGTTTCACATTCTTTAGTGGGCATAAAAATTTAAATCAGTCAGTAACCCTGATGCTTCTGGAAGGGGATAAAATGCCCTGTCCTGTCTGCAATTGGATGAACAACAGAAATGTAAGTGTATTGTGCACGGATGGTCTGGGCAGATATGCATTTATTTGTTCATACATACAGTGTGGAGCTTCTGATCATTCAGTAGTTTTATTCTTCTCCTGAGCCAAGATTGGGCTCCGCCAATAAAGTCAAATTTTCCTTCTGAAAGATAGCAGCATGTGCTCTAAAGTGTGCATCCCAAAGCATATCCGTCGCTGCATCAGATACCCTCAAGATCAAGGCAGGAAGTGCATGCTGACAGCTACCCCAACTCTCTTTTTTATTACAGGTGACCTCTGGGGGGACAGAAAGTATTTTGATGGCATGCAAAGCTTATCGGGAACTAGCCTTCGAGAATGGGATCAAAACTCCAGAAATGTAGGTACAGTTGTTCCTTAGTATCCATGGAGCATTGGTTCCAGGACCCCAATGGATACAAATCCTCCATGCTCAGGCCTCTTACGTAAAGTGGTGTAGTATTTGCACATGATCTTCACACTTCCTCCCTAAAGTCTTAAATCATCTCTGGATTACTTAACAATACCCAACATGTAAATGCTATGTAAACAGTTGCTGGTGTGCAGCAAATTCAGGTTTTGCTTTTTGGAACTTTTCCCCCCTAATATTTTGTGTTATGTGTAGCTGACCTTTTTTCCCCATTTAGGTTTTTCTGTGTGAAACAGCCTGACCATCTGTCTTCTGCTTCTTCTGGCAATTCCAGTCCTCTTCCATCCTGTCCTGTGCATTTGACCATTACCCTTCACATTCAGCAAAATCCTGAGTGCATCTGCTAGTTAATATTCCCTTTCCTACCCACCCCCCCCCAAATTTATACATGGTGTATACTGCAAGAAAAAGATTCTTTTTCTAAAAGTAACAGTTACAGGACTATATCTTGGAGTTCTGTGATACTTACTGTAAGTTTATCTGGAACCTAAGGAAAACTCTCTAACTTATCTTAGTTCAATGAAAATTACTTAGACTGCTTCAGGGTGCTCCCTAAGAAAATTTCAGCCTGCCAGCTGTGTTCTGGGAAGGAAAATTTTAAAAATCCAGAGATGACCATAATTTTATTTGGTTGCTTTAAATTTTCTCTCCTGGCCCCCTCCCTTGTACAGTGTGCTCATACCGCAGCGTTTGGGTTCATGGTTCCCCACAAGCGCCAGTGACTCAGGGTTTTGCTGCATGTGATCTCCTGCTATAATTCACGCCAAGCGTGAGAGAGGAAGTCAGGCTGCCAGCTTTCTTCATACATACATCTTTGGTACTTAGTACTTAGTGATGCCAATTTTTTTCCTTCAAAGGGAACAGATTAATTTTAAGAGTGGAGTAATTGAGGGAAGTCTGAAAGCAAATGACTTGGTTTCCTTTTTCAGTACTGTCTGAAATGCTGTTCCCAAGTGTTTAGGACAAACGGGAATGTTAGTTTTTCGCAGGATCATGGTCTTCCCGAGATGAAGAACACCGTCAATGTGATGCTCGACTGCCGCTTTAACATCCCTGCCAAGCAGTCTTACGTTTTCTGCCTGAGCATGTGTTGTGCCAGGAAGCTTGCTCCTCATTGGGGTGCCCTTCTTTGGATAGACAACCACCAGAAAGCACACCCTCACATTGATCTGATCCAAATTCTCTGTCACCTTTTACCTATCTGCCCTGATTCAAGCTTGGGATTCCTCCATGTGGCATTACTTCCAAGTTCTTCCTGTTATCAAAGTAATTTCCTAAATAATAGGGAGGTTTCTCTAGAAAATCATTTGACCTCTTTTTGTTTGTGATTAAAAAGAAAAGTAAAACAACATATTCACTTTAAAAAATGAGGAAAAATAACCAGAAGTTTATTCCTGGTGATTGCAATTAGCTGCTAGCCATGGTATCTCTTGAACCTGGTTTGATTGAATTTCACTATTTTCCTTTAGTGTAGCCCCCCAGAGTGCCCACGCTGCATTTGACAAAGCTGCCAGTTACTTTGGGATGAAGATTATACGGGTTCCCCTGAACAAAATGATGGAGGTGGATGTTCGGGTGAGTTCCTCTGAAGGGCTGTTGTCTGTCTTGGGCTGGAGAAGCAGGAAGTGCACCTGATCACTAGCTTTTTTCAGGGTCACACATGGATAGGCTCGAAGTGCCTTGGATGGTGGCATTAGGACTTGCAAACTCTGCCACTGGCAGTGGTGAGTCACTGCAGCATCAGTCTTTTCACAGGTACATGAACTCTTAATAGGAAGCTGAGACTAACTTGGTACCTTAAAGACCTGGGGTTTGGTTCAGCACCATCACTTTCTCTTCTCTTTGTAAAATGAGCCTGGACTAACTTGCCCCAACACTCTCATTGTTGTTTTCAATTGGCCTGAATTAGTACCATTGCCCTTATAATGGTAAGTATTTTTTAGAAGTAAACTGTCCAATTTATTACCAATAGCATTATCCCCGCACCTTAATTGAGGTGTTAACTAATTGACAAGTAAAAAAAAGTTGTGTATATTTAAGGTATGCAATTTAGTGTTTTGATATATGGATACATTGTGAAATAATAATCACAATTAAGCTATTTAACATCTCCATCACCTCACATAGTTTTCTTGTTCTTTTTTCATGGTTAGAATACTTAAAACTACCCTCTAGATCTCTAGGCAGATTTCAGGTATACAGTGCAGTGTTGTTCAGTATAGTCACATGACTCTACATTAGATCTCCAGAACTACTCATCTTAATAACTGGAACTTGGCACCCCTTGACCAACATCTCCCCCATTTCCCTCATTCTCCAGCTCCTAGCAACCACTGTTCTATTCTTTGCTTCTATGAGTTTGTTTTCAATTTCCCATATAACTGAAATCATGCAGTATTTGTCCTTTTGTGTCTGGCTTATTTAACTTAGGGCTTCCCTGGTGGCTCAGAGGGTAAAGCGTCTGCCCGCATTGTGGGAGACCTCGGTTCGATCCCTGGGTCGGGAAGATCCCGTGGAGAAGGAAATGGCAACCCACTCCAGTATTCTTCCCTGGAGAATCCCACGGACGGAGGAGCCTGGTAGGCTACAGTCCACGGGGTTGCAGAGTTGGACACGACTGAGTGACTTAACTTCACTTATTTTACTTAGCATAGTGACCTCCAAGTTCATCTACATAGTCTCAAATGGCAGGCTTTCTTTTTTAAGCCAGAATAATAAGCCTTTAGTAATTATTTTTGTGCCTTGCATTTATGTGGAGGAACTTTCTAGTTTCAGGGCCACATTTGAGCCTCATGATAAACTGGGGAGATCATAGAAGCAGTTAGTGTTATTGCATCTCATAGATGAGAAGTTAAGTAGTTAAGTCGTTTCCTCAAGCTTTCACTGCTAACATGTGGGGACAGGACTCATGTTTGGCTCTCTTGGCTCTTAGCCCAATATTATTCTTCACCATTACAATGATTTTGCTGTTTTGTATTAGGCTCTCAGACTGTTTTCCCCAAGTGTTTGTATTTGGCCACCATGGTGGGACAGTGGCCTTCCTCTGGGCTGGAGAGGTGAAGGGGGTGTGCTTGTGAAGCTGAACCTTTAGGTTGGTAGCCTAGGCTGCTCTTGGCAGCGTAAGAGCAGAGTAACTGTGATGTGACTTCTCATTTTCCTTTCAACTTTGTGCCCTTAGGCAATGCGCAGAGCCATCTCTAGGAATACGGCCATGCTCGTCTGTTCTGCCCCACAGTTCCCTCATGGTGTGATAGACCCTATCCCTGAAGTGGCCAAGGTATGTGGGAGAAAGGACTACTAGGCAGGCAGATAGAGATTTTAGAGTAGAGTCTAATGGTGCATTATAGGAAAAAAGAAAGTGATTTTGAGTTTAGATTGTAGCCAAGTGGTGGTGAATACCTCTCATCCACCCTGTGGTAAGCTGCACAGCTCTCTGGAAGCCTCTGAAGGTGACTAGCTCGGGCTGTGGGGGAGGGATAACACACATTTAAACTGTACATTCTGCAGTAGTACTGACATTTTGATTCGGATCAGGAAATAATCTGCATTTAGGGGCATACCTACTCGAGGGTGGTCTTCACCCCCTGTGCTGCCCCAGAGCACCCCTCCCTCCTTCCCCACCCTGCAGTTACTAGAGCAGGACACCACACACCTCCAAGCCTAAATCAGAGTACTGCTCATTTCTTGCATGATTTTGCAGTGAGTTGGAGGCCCTGCATATTTAAAATAGAAATCACATTTCTGGTGAATTATTTTAAAGGCTAACTACACTTGAAAGATGAGCTTTATTAAGAATGTCAAAAATAGCCAGGATTTTAAAACATAGTACATAACGCTCTGTGGTTATATCCCAGCTTTCCACCCATGTCTTGTGAAGCTTTTGTTATAGGGCTATAACTGATATTCTTTATGGTTTTTGGAACTAGCTGGCTGTCAAATACAAAATACCTCTTCATGTGGACGCTTGTCTGGGGGGCTTCCTCATCGTCTTTATGGAGAAAGCGGGATACCCACTGGAGCAGCCATTTGATTTTCGGGTGAAAGGCGTGACCAGCATTTCAGCTGATACTCATAAGGTGAGTGAGGAAGGAGACCACATGTTAATCAAAGTTGACAGTTGATTATTTTGACTATTATCAACAAAAGAAATCAGTCAAAGCCTCAGTTCCCCCGTAAGTGTAAAATTAGATCTGGCTCTTTGCTCTTGCCAGGGCAGCTGATGGCTGTGACAAGGTAAAGTGATATGACAGGATACAGAGCTGGAGGTGATGAGCAGTAGTGAAAAGGAACCTATTACCTTTGTGTCATATGGCTAAGAGAATTTCTGTATCCAGTGACTATACGTAACCAGGACATACTAGTGTGGTGGCTCTTACACAAAGGTTCCTGGACCCTTAAGAGTTTTGGGGTTGGGGAAGAGGTGAAGTTGATACCAGAATTCCTAAGAGGAGGTATGTTAATGTTTCAGCCCCCATGCTCCTGGGGCTCCTGCACCTGAGTGACTGGAATTAATCAACAGAGAAGAGGCCTCTGGGAAAAGGGATGAACTTACGAGCTCAGGAATGTTCGGCTTGTGGTGTTTGAAATGTCCATGTCTGCTATCCCCGGTGGCCTGAGGCAAAGTCTACATCAGATAGCCCCATGCCATCTGTCCTTGTGTGGCTCAGGGAGTGAAATGAGTTCCGTCTTAGCTTCAATGAGAGTTAATTAGGAGGGCACATTAGTCAAGTACATAGTTTATTTCAAAGCTGGATTAAGTAGCTTCTAGATTTTGAGCACCATGGTATTGTGAAGAGGAAAGTATACTAAGCAAAAAAGATAGAAAGTGAGTAAACTCATGATTTTAGTTGCTCCAAGTGACCTGAATTCCTTTCTTTCCTGGCTTCCAGTGGAAATTTACCTTTGTTTCCATCCTGACAAACTGCCCTGGGGTCCTGTTTTAAATAAGGAACACTACATGCTGGATGAGAGAGAGAAGGCAAACCCATTAACTAGATAAGACAAGACATTGTTTTTCCTAGGCCTCAGATTCCTCAGTCCTAAAATAGAGAATTTGAAACCCCATCTCTTTGGTTTTCTCTATTCTTTAGTAAGTTCTAAGTTGGAAATCTTAATGTGAGATGAAACTGTCAGAGACACTGACAGGTGTCTGTACTTCCTGAGTTCTGGGGTGGGTCTACCACGTGAACCACTCACTTACCTGTCTGCTTCTCCCTGCAGTATGGCTATGCCCCCAAGGGCTCTTCAGTGGTCTTATACTCTGACAAGAAGTACAGGAGCTATCAGTTCTTCGTTGCCACAGACTGGCAGGGTGGCATCTACGCTTCCCCAACCATTGCGGGCTCACGGCCTGGTGGCATTAGCGCAGCCTGTTGGGCCTCCTTGATGTACTTCGGTGAGAGCGGCTACGTTGAAGCTACCAAACAGATCATCAAAACCACTCGCTTCCTCAAGACAGAGTACGTGTGCAAGATTGGCATTCTGCCTTGTCTTTTGCATTGTATGCACATAGGCTCAAGGCATCTGCCAGGCCAAGCACCACAGCTTCAGCACCTGTAGTCTCCTGAAGCTTAGGAGTGTAGTGCTGGCCGAGGAGAATAAGCTCCCTTGCTGTGCTGTGACTTGGGGTCACAGCCAGGCTTCATCTGTAGGCCATCTTGTCTCCAAGGATGTCTTAGCAACTGGCAGCTCTTACCAAGTGCTTAGACAGTAGTTTTCAAACTTGAGGCTGAATCCTAATCACCTGGAGGGCTTGTTAAAATGCAGATCACCAGGCCCCACTCCTAGTATTCTGACACAGTAGGTCTGGAACAGGAATGTGAGGATTTGCATTTCAGAAAATGCCCAGTAGACCCTAACGCTGTAGGTCTAAGAATCACATTTGTAGAATCACTAGAATAAGAAAAGAATTGGAAGGGGTGGGGGAGGAAGGGGTACTAAAATATGGGTTGTTAAGGCAAAACCATGCTGCATGCTCTAATGTCTCTTCTTCATGTGTTACCTGCTTGGTTCTGTGTGTTACTGAGGTTGGGGAGGTCTCTTCAGGATCTTGAGGTTGAACGAAAGCAGCTACTAGGCCTGGCTCGTTTGACCAAGCCCTGTATATGGTCCTGATACACCCATCTGCTGAGAACTGCTATACCATCTCCTGCTTCAGGGATTACATGGATGACTTTTTAAGGAGAGATAGAGGGATCGTTTTTCTAGAATTAAAAAAAAAAGTGCATTGTTTATTCCTCAGATACTCCTGGGGGGGGATACTTAATTTAGGAGTTGGGCAGATTAGGAGCCAAAGGTATTGGATCTAGTGGGATTTGGGCTTTTAAATGTTTGTAACATTTAGGAACTGTTGATCTCAGTCTAGCCACCTTATTAGGAAACTCAAGTCCCCAAAGCTTAGATTGTTATAAGGGTGACATGAGATGATAGCCAGACGAATGTGACTGAATTTCCTTTCTGTTCCCTTTTCTTAAGACTAGAAAATATCAAAGGCATCTTTGTCTTTGGGAATCCTCAGTTGTCAGTCATCGCTCTGGGCTCTCGTGATTTTGATATCTACCGACTATTCAACTTGATGAATGCCAAGGGCTGGAACTTGAATCAGTTGCAGTTCCCACCCAGGTGAGCTTGAAGACGCTTCTTTTGGTCTATGGCTGCTAAAGAACTTGGGCAGCAAGGTGACCTCAAGGATAGAGAGGGACTGCTAGAGCCCAGCACTTTGATGGCCGCTGTAGTATCTGTAGGGGGTTTGTCTTGCCATTAGGAGTTACTCAGTTTCAAGAATGAGACTGTTAGCTTTAAACTGTGGCAAATGAGGTGGCAGCCTCTTGAGACAGTGAGATTGTTACCCCCACCCCTGCTCTGGGCTCTGTTCTCTCTCTCCCTCTGATTACCTGAGTAATAGTGAGCTTAGAACCTTCCAGAGGGCCTCTAATCAAGGGCCTTTAATCATTTGGAGACCTGATACTGTCACCTTTCATATACATTGCTAATCTTCCATGATGCCTTTAAATAAGCACTCCATTCCAAGAGGAGGTCTCAGTGTCCTCCACGCAGCCCTGCTTCTTGCACATGTTGGTGCCACTGCCAGTCCCATCCAGACTCCATGTTCTCCTCGTCACAATCTTGTACCCAGTCTCCCTCCAGAGGGAGTCAGAGTTTCTTTGCCCTTCAAAACCCTAGCCGTATGGCCCTATCACCGTGAGGTTTACCACCTAAGCTAAGTGTCCTGTGGTTGAAGGAACAGCAGTGGACAGTTTGTGGGAGGGGTGGCACAGGACAGCCAGCTGTATTCGACTTACCAGGGTGGTTCTTGATCACACTCAGGGCATGACGCCCTCATGCCAGCCTAGTCAACAGTCTGGGTATTTGAGAGCCCTGATGCCTAGGACAGGGAGCAGCTGGACTATGCTTGTCATGAATAACAACATGAATAAGCAACCAATAAATTCCTGCATTTGGAGCTGCTTGATTTCAGAATGTTTTTCCCTCTTTTTCCCAGACTTATCTCACTTTGTCTTTCTTCTCCGTAGCCTTCATTTCTGCATCACATTGGTGCACACCCGCAAGCGGGTAGCCATTCAGTTCCTTAAGGATATCCGGGAATCCGTCACTCAAATCATGAAGAATCCAAAAGCAAAGACCACAGGAATGGTAGGGACACTTGGGGGTTTTTTCTTCCTGTGGAAGCTTAGGTGTTGGTGGTGGGTTTGAAAGAATCAGATGACTTTATTAATCAGAATTGATGATCTCTGTTTACCCATTCCCAGGGATTGTTGGTCTCAAATAAGGTATCTATAGATATAATAATAGAGAGTGTTAACATGAAGGCAGGCAGTGGTAGTGTTCCTTTAAAAACAAAATCTTTACACAGGAAAGGCACTAAGCCAGTTTCTTCTGAAATTTTCTACACCAGATCCCACAGGCTAATTCTTTAGGCAGAAAGGCAGACTGGCAAATGCCTGTGACAAACATCTTATGCCAGCTGTCTTTCTGGTGGAACTGCGCCTGGGCTGGGAGTGGGGAGATGGGAGAAGGAGCACATGACCACAGCTTTCTATTTCCTTCAAACCCCTCATCACTAATGACATTCTTTGACTGGATTTCTAGGGTGCGATCTATGGCATGGCCCAGGCTACTGTCGACAGGAACCTGGTGGCGGAGTTGTCCTCTGTCTTCTTGGACAGCCTGTTCAGTACAGACACTGTAACTCAGGGCAGCCAGATGAACGGCTCTCCGAAACCCCACTGAGCTGAGACCCTCTGAAACCCCGAGGGGCATCTGGCCTTCAGAAGGTTCTCGGGGTGTGGGACAGGCCACACGGTTTCAACATCTGGTCTTGCTCCATAGAGCACGACACAGACCACGAGACAGCTTGATCCTCAGGATTCTCATCCTTTGGTGGTTTTTAATGTGAAGACCTCAAAGGATCCCATGATGTAATTATTTTGTCCTTGTTCTAAATGTTCCCCTGGGAATTGTTTTAACCATTTCCTTCTCTAACCTCTCTTGCTGTCAACTTCACTTAATCACGGTGTGGCAGCTCTGACCTGTCCTGACTCCTTAGGGAAGCTGGGCTCCAGTTTACGATAGGAAAAGGTGTACTTTGTTACCTCAGGCAGCTGGGCTAGTCAGACAGGAATTCTGTTCTGTATCTGGTGTTCCCCTAGGTGGGGGTGAGGTCTACTCAAGCAGGAGGCTTTCCCAGCCCTAGTTGTCTCTCTTAGAGGAGTCTCTCATCATCTTTCAAGGACACAGGTTGGCCAGCCATCATTCTGCTGTGCGGGGCCAGCATGGTCAGGCACATCTGCTCAGGCCACCAAGGCAGGGTCTGTAGTGGTCGCTGCTCCTCGTCTGTGCTTGCAGTCCCCATGTGGTACTTGGTTGCCATCACCTTCCGTTCCCAGTGGTTTGTTTCTGTGTCCGTGGATTAGGAAGAGAATGGTGTGGGTTCCAGAGAAGCTAGGACCTTCTGGCCCTGTTGCTGCCTCTTGGAGCTGGCAGTGTTAGAGCACACCTGAGCCCTCTCCTGGGCCCCTAAGGATGGGAACCAGGCCTTTTCCTAGACTTCCCTGAGTATCAGCGTAGGATGAGCACCCAGACTCCAGGGTGTGCCACCAGAGTTAGCAGCAGTCCTCCTACCCTGCTGCTCTAGCCATCATGCACGTTTGTTTTTTGTTTGCCTGAAGGAACAGCTCAAAGCACCTTCACAAGTTGCCTTGACTTACCCAAGGAGGGCGTGAGAGAGCCCCCAAGGCAAGGGAAATCTGTTAGTGTGTTCTTCCTGCCTCTTCCCCCTTCATTCAACTCCCAAAGGTACGACGGCAGTCAAGCCTCAGGTACTGGACGCTCCTCGGCCCTGGCTAGGCTGAGAGAAACTTTCTGGAACAGGAAGACATCAAGTGTCACTTGAGGCCTAGGGCCTGGGATTCCTTCGTTAAGACTAGTTGCTCAGGGTGGCGCAGGAACAGGACCCAACCCTGCGCCCACTTCCTACCCTCTGCCCCCCGCACAGGGCCCTGATCTCGGTTGAGCCACTGTCCTCCCCGCATGACAACACACGATGTGCCTTCTTTCTCAGCAGTGAGCAGTGATGGGCTACTCCTGACCCAGGTCCAGAGGGAACTGGATCAGTCGTCTTTGAGGCTTTTACCTGGGTAGGGGTAAGTCGGGAGACACTTTCCTCTGTTCCACCACCCTTCTCAGGGACTCCTGAATACCCAGCCTCCTCAGGCTGGTGTCCTCTAGCCTTCTTCACTGGGAGTGCTGGCCTGGAGAGCCATGACACCCGGACTTCCCCCAGACTCCCTGGCACATTCGTCTAAGTGTTCTTTAGCGCTGTACTTCCTCCACAATAACTGACTGGCTGGCTGTGTCATTGCAGGGCTGGTGTGTTATGTTTCATTCTGTCCTTGTGGGCTCCAGGAATGTGGGTATGTTTGTGTTAGAAGCAGAGATCCTTTGGATAGGGGAGTCACATTCCCCGCCCCAGTTGATGAACTGATGAGCACTTCCTGAGAGAGAAACTGTGTGAATCATCCCTGGATTTCCAGCGCGTTCATTGTGTTGGAGGAATTCCAGGCACCCAGAACCACTCAGCAGGCACCACTGTGGTTTGTCAGCTGCTAAAAATGAAGAAGCACATACCTGCAGTGTCCTGTTGCTTCCCGTGTCTCCCCAGGACCTTCCTCTGTGGGCTGTGGTGTTTTCAAAGGGACCTGCTGTCGCCACTTTATGATCATGAGTGTTAGACTTAACACTTATGGGCTTTCTGTTCTTTATGTACCTGTGTGCGTAAGTAGCGTCTAGTCTGCAGAGGTAGATGGAATGTCTTCATGATATCATGTTGCTTGCAGATATCTCATTGGCCTCTGCAAAAACTGTACTCTTGTTTCTGGTTTAGAGTTTAAGTAGTTGCATGAATATACTGCCATGTCACTTTTAATATGACCAGTTTTATACTTGGAAAATGGTACTTGCCTCTTTTAGATCTTTTCTGTCCTTAACCTCCCCCTTTTCCATCTCAAAGCTCCCTTCCTAATTGTAGCAATAATCTCTTCAGCAACTAAGTAATAAAATGTCCCAAATCTTAATCATTGTGGATGGATGACTGCATTCATTTGTTTTTTTAGGCATACAGGGGAGATATCTGCTGGGATGGTGGTTGCTGCAAACTGGCTGCTGGTGAGAGAGTGCTCCTTTATAATGAGGTGGTTGTGCATGCCCACTGATACTAGAACCAGGTCACAGCCGTGGGTGAGTGGCAGCTATGCTCACTTCCAAGCACTACCCTTGGTAGCTCCACCAGGAGTGGTGGTCACACCTGTTTAAAGGGAAGTCGGGAATTCACATCTCGAGTTCCTCAGAGCCAGTGTCCTGCCTTATGTTTTCAGTTGTCATCATCCGTATCTGCACACATCTTAATGATGTACTGGACTGTCTCGGGTGGTCCCTAGCTGGGCAGTGCGGTTCCATCTTATGAAAGGACACTGACTTCAAACCCTGCATTTGGTTTGGGAGCTGACAGAACCCTTCAGATATCTGCAGAAGTAACCACTGGGCATCTCGTTCGTTCCATTATGAACAGGAAGTGAGAAGTCTTTCTGAAGGATTATTTGGATTAGTTCTGTCCATCAGGTACCCTAGCTTTGCATTCTGGCTCTCAGCCCACTTGTACTTTGCCAGAATCAAGCCAAGGAATGCTGCCTTTGCTATATAGTTTTCTGCCAAATGACTTGGTTCCTTGAGGACCTACTTGCTATGGGGTAAATTCTAGAGAAAGAAGGCCCAGGATATGATTAGAGGGAGGCATGGCACACCCAAGAGGTGGTGTTTTGATGCTTCTGCCTGCTCCTTACAGCTGTGAGCTCCTTTACCTTCTCTGTTGGTCTTAATAGCAACAACCTGCTTTTAGCTAGATCCAGTAGGACAGAAGTAATGACAGAGGCCTGATTTGGTAGCCACCAGCTACAGCCTGTAAAAAATCAGGTGTTTGAGAGCCTTGTGAGTTGTCTGTTGTAATAGCCTTACTTTATCTTATGCTTGGTTTTTTTTTTTCATAATTTCTCCTTCACGTCCTCTTCTATAATTTTAATTATTTGCATTAATTTTAGAATAAACATTTATTTCTAAAAAGTGTTGTTTATATCTTTGTACCACATAAAAGTGCTTCATATAACTGTAGTGCCCTCCAGGTTAGTGCTTTTCAGCCTTTGATTGCATGAGAGTAAGCAGAGACAGGAAGGTGATGTAACATAGACCATAACTCCATGACTAGAGACTTGTGCTCTGATCCACAGTCATCAGGTCAAAGCATGTTTAGAAGAGTTCAAGTCAGAAGTGAAGCAGATGTAGGACCACTGTCTACACTTTGTTGGTTTGATAGCACTCTGCTGAATAACCAAGAGCTCACTGAACAAGTGACAATGAAAACATGGTGACCCAAAGCCTATGGGCCACAGCAAAAGCAGTTCTAAGAGGGAAGCTTATAGTAATTCAGTCTCATCTCAAGAAACAAGAAAAATCTCAAACAATCTAACCTTATACATAAAGCAACCAGAGAACTGCAACAACAGAATTAGAAGGAATCAACGATCACAGCAGAAATAAATGAAGTAGATACAAAGAAAACAGTTGCAAAGATCAGTAAAACTAAAAGTTGGTTCTTTGAGAAGATAAAATTGATAAACCTTTAGCCAGAATCAAGGAAAAAAGGGATGGCAAATAAGCACATGAAAAGTTGCTCAACATCACTTAATAGAGAAAACTACAATGAGGTATCGCCTCACACCAGTCAGAATGGCCATCATCCAAAAATCTACAAGCCATAAATTGCTGGAGAGGACATGGAGAAAAGAGAACCTTCTGACACTGTTGGTGGGAATGGAAACTGATAGAGCCATTATGGAGATACCTTAACTAGGAATAAATCTACCACATGACCCAGCACTTCCACTACTGGGCATATACGCTGAGAAAGCTGCAATTCTAAGACACATGGACCCTAGTGGTCACTGCAGCACTACTTACAATAGCCAGGATGTGGAAGCAATGTAGATGTCCATCTGCAGATGAATGGATAAAGAAGATGTGGTACATATATATGATGGAATATTAGCCACAAAAAGAACAAATTTGAGTCAGTTCTACTGAGGTGGATGAATCTAGCTCCTGTTTATATAGAGTGAAGCAAGAGAAAAATATCATATATTAATATACATATGTGGAATCTAGAAAAATGGTCTTGATGAACCTCTTTGCAGGAAGTAATGGAGATGTACATGAAGAAAATGGACATGTGGACACAGTGGGGAAGGAGAGGGTAGGATGAATTTGAGAAAGTAGCATCAACATATATATACTATCATGTGTAAAACAGATAACTGGTGAGAAGTTGCTGTATAACACACAGAGCTCAGCCTGGTGCTCTGTGATGACTTAGATGGGTGGGATGAGGGGAGGGAGGCTCAAGAGGAAGGGGACATATGTATAATTATGGCTGATTCACTGTTGTATGGCAGAAAGCAATACAACATTGTAAAGCAGTTTTTATCCAGTTAAAATTTTCTTTAAAAAATTAAAAAGGGAGAAGACTCAAATTGATAAAATTAGAAATAAATTATAACACCGCAGAAGTACAGCGAATCATAAGAGACTACTACTACTGTAAGCAACTATATGACAATAAAAGGGACAATCTGGAAGAAATGGACAAATTCTTGGAAAGGTACAACTTTCCAAGACTCAACCAGGCCAGGAAGAGTTATAAAATACAAAGAAACCAATCACAAGTAATGAAATTGAATCTGCAGTGAAAAATCTTCCAGCAAACAAAAGCCCAAGACCAGACAGATGGCTTCACAGGCAAATTCTATCAAACATTCAGAGAAGCAGTAACACCTATCCTCCTCAACTCTTAAAAAAATTGCAGAGAGGAACACTCCCAAGCACACTATGAGGCCACCATCACAGATACTAAAACCAAATATATCACACAAAAAAGAAAATTACAGACCATTTTCACTGGTGAGCATAGACGCAAAACTCCTCAAAATAGCAGCAAACAGAATCCAACAATACATTAAAATGATCATACACCATGATCAAGTGGGATTTATCCCAGGGATGAAAGGATTCTTCAATATATACAAAATCAATGTGATATACTATACTAACAAATATAAGAGTAAAAACCACACAACCACCTCAATAGATACAAAAAAAAAAAAGGCTTTTGACAAAATTCAATACCCATTTATGATTTTAAAAAATAAACTCCAGAAAAGGGTATAGAGAGAACCTATCTCAATATAATAAAGGCCATATATGACAGACCCACAGCAAATATCATTCTCAATGGTGAAAAACTGAAGGCATTTCCTCTAAGGTCAGGAACAAGACAAAGATGTCCACTGTCACCATGCCATAGTAATCAGGGGGGAAAAAAGTTGGAAAAGAAGTAAAGCTGTCACTGTTTGCAGATGACATGATAGTATTTATATACAAAATCCTAAAGATGCCACCAGAAAACTACTAGAGCTCATCAATGAATTTGGTAAAGTTGCAGGATACAAAATTAATGCACCGAAATCTCCTGCATTCCTATACACTAGCAACAAACAAAAGATCAGAAAGAAATTAAGGAAACACTCTTATCTGCCATCACAACAAAAAGAATGAAATACCTAGGAATAAACCTACCCAAGGAGGCAAAAAACCTGTACTCAGAAAACTAAAAAACTGATGAAAGAAAGATGACACAAATAAATGGAGAGATACAACCATGTTCTTGGATGGGAAGACTCAATATTGTGAAAATGCCTATACTACCCAAAGCAATCTACACATTCAATACAACCCTATCAAATTACCAACAGCATTTTTCACAAAATGGGAACAAAGAATTTTACAGTTTGTATGGAAACACAAAATACACAAATAGCCAAAGCAATCTTGAGAAAGAAAAACAGAGCTGGAGGAATCAGGCTCCCTGACTTCAGACTACTACAAAGCTACAGGAATCAAGACAGTATGGTATTGCACAAATACCATACAGATCAATATGAAATACAGATCAGTGGTACAGGACAGATAAACCCATGCATCATGGTCATCTAATCCATGACAAAGGAGGAAAGAACATACAAGAGAGAAAAGACAATCTTTTCCGTAAGTGGTACTGGGAAAACTGGACAGCTATATGTAAAACAATGAAAATAGAACACTACCTAACACCATATACAAAAATAAAATAGATTGAAGACCTAAATGTAAGACCAGACGCTATAAAGCTCTTACAGGAAAATACAGAAAAAATACTCTGATATAAAATACTCTGATACACCTTTTTGGATCCACCTCCCAGAGTAATGAAAATAAAAACAAATGGGACCTAATTAACTTCAAAGTTTTTGCACAGCAAGACAAAAAGACAACCCTCAGAACGGAAGAACATATTTACAAATGAAGCAGTAAAGGATTAATCTCCAAAATACACAAACAGCTCATGCAGCTCAATATCAGAAAAACAACCCAATTAAAAAAAAAATGGGTAAAGACCTAAACAGACATTTCTCCAAATAAGACATACAGGTGGCCAAGAGGCACATGAAAAGATGCTTAACACATCACTAATTAGAGAAATACAAATCAAAATTATAATGAGGTACCATCTCATGCCAATCAGAATGGCCATGATAAAAAAAAAAAAATACACAAGCAGTAAATGCTGGAGAGGGTGTGGAGAAAAGGGAACCCTCTTGCACTGTTGATGGGAATGTAAATTGATACAGCCACTATGGAGAATTAATACGTAGGTTCCGTAGAAAATTAAAAACAGAACTGCTGCATGACCCAGCAATCCCACTACTGGGTATATACCCTGAGAAAACTATAATGTAAAAAGACACATGTACCCCAGTGTTCACTGAAGCACTATCTACTATAGCCAGGACATGGAAGCAACCTAAATGTCCATCCTAAATATCCATGAATGGATAAAAAATATATGGTACATATATACAGTGGAATATTTCAGCCATAAAAAGGAAAAGAAATTGGATCATTTGTAGAGATGTGAATGGACCTAGAGTCTGTCATACAGAATAAAGTCAGAGAAAAATATATATTAATGCATGTATGTGGAATCTAAAACAATGATACAGATGAACCTAGTTTCAGGGCAGGGATAGAGATGCAGATGGAGAGAAAAGATGTGTAGACATGAGAGAAAAGGGAGAGGGTGGGATAATTGGGAGATTAGGTTTGACATAAATACACTGCCATGTGTAAAACTTACATGCAGTGTACATCGTGTGAAATGCTAAGCTGGATGAAGCACAAGCTGGAGTCAAGATTGCTGGGAGAAATACCAATAACCTCAGATATGCAGATAACACCACCCTTATGGCAGAAAGCGAAAAAGAACTAAAGAGCCTCTTGATGAAAGTGAAAGAGGAGAGTGAAAAAACTGGTTTAAAATTCAACATTCAAACAACGAAGATCATGGCATCTGGTCCCATCACTTCAAGGCAAATAGATGGGGAAACAATAGAAACAGTGACAGACTTTATTTTCTTGGGTTCCAAAATCACTGCAGATGGTGACTGCAGCTATGAAATTAAAAGACGCTTGCTCCTTGGAAGAAAAGTTAATGACAAACCTACACAGCATATTAAAAAAGAGAGACAATACTTTGCTGGCAAAGGTCTGTCTAGTCAAAGCTATGGTTTTTCCAGTAGTCATGTACAGGTGTGAGAGTTGGACTATAAAGAAAGCTGAGCACTGAAGAATTGATGCTTTTGAACTGTGGTGTTGTAGAAGACTCTTGAGAGTCCCTTGGAGTGCAAGGAGATCAAACCACTCAATCCTAAAGGAAATCAGTCCTGAATATTCATTGGAAGGACTGATGCTGAAGCTCCAATATTTTGGCCACCTGATGCGAAGAAATGACTCACTTGAAAAGACCCTGATAGTGGGAAAGATTGAAGGCAGGAGGCGAAGGGGACAACAGAGGATGAGATGGTTAGATAGCATCACCGACTCAATGGACATGAGTTTGAGCAAGCTCCAGGAGTTGGTGATGGACAGGGAAACCTGGTGTGCCACAGTCAGATGGGGTCGCAAAGAGGTGGACACCACTGAGCGACTGAACTGAACTGATGTATAAAACAGAGAATGGGAACCTGTGGTATTAGCCAGGCAGTTCAGCTTGGTGCTCTGTGATGACCCAGATGGGTTAGATGGGGTTGGGGAGGTGGAAGAGAGGCTCAAGAGGGAGGAGTTATATGTAGACATATAGCTGATTCACTTTGCTATACATTAGAAACTAACACAACATTATAAATGATATTCCAATAAAAAATAGGCATCAGAGAGAAAGATCAAGATGGCAAATAGAATGATATGGAGCTCACCTTCTCCCATAATACATCAAAAATACATCTACGTGTGGCACAATTCTCACAGAATACCTACTGAATGCTGGTAGAAAATCTCATACAAACAAAGTTGCAGGAAAGATCACCATGTAACTGGGTAGGATGAAACAGGAAATAAAATAAGAACCAGGATGGAACTGTCAGGGGAGTGTAATCTCCTCGGTTCTGTCTCAACAAAAATTTGAAGCGGCGAAGCGACAGACGTTAAAGCCCTCAGCGCGTCACAGCTCCCAGACGGTGTTATAGCTCCCTCAGTTTTATTTTGAAAATAAAGAAAATACATCCTAGAGGCGTGAGGGCATGCCGATCCAAAAGATGAGGAGAGAGAGAGCTCACGCGCGTGGGAGAGAGAGACCCCTAGCCCTTTGGTTCCTCTTTTTATATGTTTTTTTTCTTACCCCTGGGCCTGCCCTGTGTAAACTGGGTTAGCCAGGAGTGCTGTTTGTCCCACCTAAGGTCCTCACTCCGGTCCTCGGACCTTCCTTTGTTCTGTTTTCGTGGGCTTTTCCCTTCCTTGTCTTTTAGCCACCTCCATTCGGGACTCCTGTTTCCTATTCTAACTACCTAACAGAACTTTCACCCCTTGGAGGGAGCTGTGAAAGAGGAAATGTTCCCTCACCCTGGGCACCCCCTTCATCAGCTGGGTGATGAGCCAGGACAGGGAGCTTCAGAGACTCAGAGGAGTGTGCAGCAGTTGGCTTGCAGCAGGCAGAAGAGAGAGAGACCAGCACACTTGGTCCTGGCCACCTTGCTTCATTCTGCAGCCCAACATGCATATCTGCTGGAGTGTGTGGGGACTGGTGCTGAAAACCTGGGCTTCAGCAGACAGACCTGGGGAGAGGACTGAGGTTGGCTGCATAGACAGCCTGAAGAGGCTGGAGTGTGGTCCAGGCTGCAATGGGATGTGTGCAGGATAGAGTATAGGTGGGTCACAGAAGCCCCACTGTTAATGTGCACACCAAGGGAGAGGTGGGTCCTGCCATAGCAGCCACATTCTGTGAAGTGGGCATGGCACCACCTCTACAAGTGTGCAAGTGCTGGTGGGTTGCCCACGTGCGGAGGCAGGGCTGAAATCTCAGCTATGTGACTTAAGTAGATTATACTGCTTGCAGGTGGCTTTGTAACCTCACTGCCTGTGGGACCCCTGAGCAGGTATCTAGTGCTCCTACAGCTAATGTGGGTCCAGCATTAATAGCTGCAGGCTTGGTGGGCCCCACATGTGTGGCTGCAGGGCCAGGGCCTGAGCTAACTTGCTCCCATGGTGGGTCCAGGTGTGTGACCACCACAGAGCCCATAAGTGACTCTGGAGAATCTGTACTAGTGGCTTTGTGAGCACAATGCCTCAGGTACACCTGGAAGGTTGCTTGTATTCCCATGGCTGACATGGGGCTGAGGGCAGTTCCAACAATATTGTCCTGTGTGAGCCTGCACAACAGGTGGCAGGGAATACCATGGAGCACATTTCCCACTGGACAGCTCCTGTGGAGGAGTACTCAGTGGCTCCTCTTTTGTCAGGAGAACTCCAGTCCCACCTACCTCACATCACAGCTCAGAAATGGATTCTGGGGCTTTCACTCCCAACAACTGGGGAGTGGACCCACCCCAAACAGGGCTGTAACAACCACAGAGGCATCTCCACACTGTTCTCCATAGTGGCTGTACTAGTTTGCATTCCCACCAACAGTGTAAGAGGGTTCCCTTTTCTCCACACCCTCTCCAGCATTTATTGCTTGTAGACTTTTGGATAGCAGCCATTCTGACTGGTGTGAAATGATACCTCATTGTGGTTTTGATTTGCATTTCTCTAATAATGAGTGATGTTGAGCATCTTTTCATGTTTGTTAGCCATCTGTATGTCTTCTTTGGAGAAATGTCTGTTTAGTTCTTTGGCCCATTTTTTGATTGGGTCGTTTATTTTTCCCACTGCTGGGCATATATACCGAGGAAACCAGAATTGAAAGAGACGCGTGTACCCCAATGTTCATCGCAGCACTGTTTACAATAGCCAGGACATGGAAGCAACCTAGATGTCCATCAGCAGACGAATGGATAAGGAAGCTGTGGTACATATACACAGTGGAATATTACTCAGCCATTAAAAAAAATACATTTGAATCGGTTCTACTGAGATGGATGAAACTGGAGCCCATTATACAGAGTGAAGTAAGCCAGAAAGAAAAACAACAATACAGTATACTAATGCATATATATGGAATTTGAAAGATGGTAACGATAACCCTATATGCGAGACAGAATAAGAGACACAGATGCATAGAACAATTTTATGGACTCTGAGGGAGAAGGTGAGGGTGGGACGTTCTGGGAGAATAGCATTGAAACATGTATATTATCATATGTGAAACAGAACACCATTCCATGTTTGATGCATGAGACAAGGGCTCAGGGCCGGGGCAATGGGATGACCCAGAGGGATGGGATGGGGAGGGAGGTGGGTGGGTGGTCCAGGAAGGGGAACACATGTAAACCCATGGCTGATTCATGTCAATGTATGGCAAAAACTATTACAATATTGTAAAGTAATTAGCCCCCAACTAAAATAAATTTATTAAAAAAAAAACAAAAACACAACTACAGAGGCAAGAGAAGGCCCTGCTGAACATGCAGTACAGGCTCTGGTCACCATGATACCAATCACACCCCCTGCCAAGGGGATATCGTCCAGCACACATTGAAAAATATGTGGCAGGCATCCATACTAAAAACAGTCCTTGCATCAGAAATATTAGACTGAGGCTACATAGGGACACTCCCACATAAAAGAAGCCCTTCAACACCACAGCAGATAATTTATCTCTTCAAATCAGAGTTGGAGAAATTTAAGTGAAATGAAAAAGTGGAGGAACTACTCCCATTATTGACTGGGGGGTTTTTGCAGAAACAAATACCTTCGGCCAGGTATGTGTTATGTGAGTGAACACTGAGACATCTCCAGTCAATAATGATCAGGTACCAAAAGACATATTATTACATCTCTGGTCAATCATGTGTTAAAATAACAAGAAAATCCCCTGAAAGAACAATAAAACAGAACTCTCTGGTCCACTAGACCCTGAGTTCAAGAAGGAGGTAATAAGAAAGACTGAAGGAATTAAGAAAGGCTATTGATCAAAATACAAATCAGTGTAAAAGGACCTAGAAACCACAAAGGGGAGGCAGTTAAAATGATAAAACTCATTTTCCAAGATGAAAGTCAAGCTAAAGGCAACAAATAGCAAACTAAATAAGGCATAAGAATGAATAAGTGATTTGGAAGATAGAATAATGCAAATCACCCAATCAGAACAACAGATAGAAAAATTTTTTAAAGAATATATGAGACCTATGGGATAATATAAAGCATGTCAATCTATGCACAATAGAATCCCAGTAGAAGGGAAAAGGCAAAGGGGGATTTGAAAAATGTATTTGAAGAAATTCTGGCTGAAAACTTCCCAATCCTAAAGAAACAGATAACCAGGTAGAGGAAACATGGATGGTCCAAAATAAGATGAAGAGACCTACACCAAGATATATTATAATTTAAATGGCAAAAGTTAAAAATAAAGAGACTGTTCTAAAATCAGCAAGAGAAAAAGAGTTAATTACAAGGCAACCACCACAAGGCTACAGCTGAGTTCAAAACAGAAACACTGCAGACCAGAGGTGAGTGGCAGGAAAAACCTGAAACCTAGGATATTCTAACCAGCAAGATGATCATGTAGAATGGAAAGAGAGAGAAAGAATGTCTCAGAGAAGAATGAACTAAAAGAATTCAGTAAAACTAAAACTTACGCTAAAAGAAATATTGAAAGATATTCACTAAAGTAGAATCTACAGGAAAGAGAAAACACAACTGGAAAGTAAATCACTTAAATAAACCAGTACAGAAATTAAAAAAATAATCAAAACAGTTTTTCTGTATGTCATGATAACTACAATGAACAAGAAAAGGATAAAAGAGGACATCAAAATCTTAAAATGTGGAGGAAGAAAGACAATGTAGATTATTTTTTAGAATATGCTTGAGCCTATATGACTACCAGTTAAAAGCAAGTAGACATAATAATGGGTTAACATACTTAAAAACAGAGTAGCCACAAAACAAAAACATAGAATATATACACACACAAAAACACAAGAGCATAATACAAAATAGAACCATCAAATTAGAGAAAAAGGGGACTTCCCTGGTGGTAAGCGGATAAGAATCCATCTGCCAATGCAGGGACAATGGGTTTGATCCCTGGTCAGGGGAAGATGCCACATGCTCTGGAGCAACTTAAAGCTCATGTGTCACAACTTACTGAGCCCACACTCTAGAGCCTGGGAGCCTCAACTACTGAACACATGCTCTAGAGTCTGCAAGCTGCAATTACTGAGCCCGCACGCTGCAACCACTGAAGCCCATGTGCCTCGAGCCTGTGCTCTGCAACAAGAGAAGCCACCACAACGTGAAGCCCCTGCACCACAACAAAGAGTAGCCCCCACTCGCTGAAGCTAGAGGAAGCTCACATGCAGCAACAGACTCACACAACCAAAAATAGACATATTAATTTTAAGAAAAGGAACAAAGAAGAAATAAGAAATCAATGGGAAAAGAAGGTTTAAAATGACAATAAAGATGTCTTTCAGTAATTACCTTAAATGTCAGTGGACTAAATGCTCCTATCAAAAGACACAGACTGGCAGACTGGATAATAAAACAAGAGCCAACAGTATGCTGGCTACCTTAGATCCACTTTAGGGCAAAGGACATATGGATTGACATCGAAGGGATGGAAAACAATATTTCTTGCAAATGGAAATGACAATAATGTGTGGGGGGGATCAACACTCATATCAAACAACACAGACTTAAAAACCAAGGCCATAAAGAAACACACAGTATAATGATAAAATGATCAATATAAGAGGAGGATACTACATTCATTAACATATTGCACCTATTAGAGTACCTAACTATGTAAAACAAATACTAACAGACATAAAGGCAGAAACTGATAAGAATATAATAATACTAAGAGATTTGTACACCCCACTGACATTAATGGACAGTCCTCTAGACCAAAAATCAGTAAGGCAAAAGAGATCATAAGTGACACAATAGAACAGTTAAATTGATATTTTTAGGATATTTCATGGAAAAAACTAGAATACACATTCTATTCAGCTGCACATAGAGCACTGTCTAAGATAAGCCAAATACTATATCACAAAAGAAGCCTAAATGAATTAAAAAGGATAGAAATTATTTGAAGAATCTTTTCTGACCACAGTGGCATGAAACCAGAACTCAACTACAGAAGACACATAGTAGAAAAAAAGGCTTACATGGAGACTATGCAACATGCTACTAAGAAACCAATGGGTGAATGATGACATCAAAGAGGAAATTTTTAAAAACTGTGAGACAGACAACAAAGAAAAATCAACCTGGGCTTCCCTGGTGGCTCAGTGGTAAAGAATTCACCTGCGAATGCAGGAGACACAGGTTTAATCCCTGGCTGGGAAGATCCCACAGGCTGCAGAGCAACTAATCCCATGCGCCACAACTATTGAGCCCGTGCTCCAGAGCCCAGGACTGGCAACTACTAAGCCCACACACTGCAACTGCTGAAGCCTGCACATCTTAAAGTCCATGCTCTGCAACAAGAGAAGCCACTGCAATAAGAAGCCTGTGCACTGCATTTACAGAGTTCTTCCCACTCGCTGCAACTAGAGAAAAGCCCATGCATCAGTGAAGATGCAGCAGAGCCAAAAAAAAAAAAAAGTCAACCATGCCAAATCTCTGGGATGATGCAAAAGCAGTCCTAAGAGGGAAGTACAGTCTTCTGAAAATACAAGTCTTCCTAAAAAATACAAGTCTTCCTAAAATAAAATAAATACAAGTCTTCCTAAAAAATGAGAAAAATCTCAAATAAACAACCTAAACTACTACCTAAGAAAATTAGAAAGAAAACAGGTAAAGGTAATGAAAGAAACAATAAAGATCAGAGAGAAAAGAAAATAAAACAAGATGAAACAACAGTTAAAGATTTCAAAACAACCAGCAGCTGTTTTTCCCAAAGAGTAATAAACAAAATCAACAAACTTCTGGGCAGTACACAAAGAAGAATAAACAGAAGACCTAAACAAAAAAGATATGAAACAGAAGATATAACAACTGATATTGGAAAAATACCAAAAAACCCCACAATCCTGTGAACTGCACATATCCCAAATCCCCCAGAACTGCACTACCTAGAAGAAATGAGAAGTTTGTAGAAAAGAACATTCCACCATAATTCAATCAGAAAGAAATATATAATTAAAACAGACTGATCACAAGAAGTGACAAACAAATGATAATTTTTAAAAAATATACCGCAAACAAAAAACCAATCTAAGATGGCTTCAGAGGAGTAGCAATGCTCATATCTGATAAAATAGACTTTAAAACAAAGTCTATGAAAAGAGACAAAGATGGACACTACATAATGATCAAAGGATCAATCCAAGAAGAAGATATAACAATTATAAATATATATGCACCCAACATAGGAGCACCGCAATATATAAGGCAAATGCTAACAAGTATGAAAGGGGAAATTAACAATAACACAATAATAGTGGGAGACTTTAATACCCCACTCACACTTATGGATAGATCAACTAAATGGAAAATTAACAAGGAAACACAAACTTGAAATGTTACAATAGACCAGTTAGACCTAATTGACATCTATAGGACATTTCACCCCCAAACAATGAATTTCACCTTTTTCTCAAGCGCACACGGAACCTTCTCCAGAACAGATCACATCCTGGACCATAAATCTAGCCTTGGTAAATTCAAAAAAATTGAAATCATGCCAAGCATCTTTTCTGGCCACAATGCATTAAGATTAGTTGTCAATTACAGGAGAGAAACTATTAAAAACTCCAACATATGGAGGCTGAACAACACACTGCTGAATAACCAACAAATCACAAAAGAAATCAAAATATGCATAGAAACAAATGAAAATGAAAACACAACAACCCAAAACCTATGGGACACCGTAAAAGCAGTGCCAAGGAGAAGATTCATAGCAATACAGGCTTACCTCAAGAAACAAGAAAAAAGTCAAATAAATAACCTAACTCTACACCTAAAGCAACTAGAAAAGGAAGAAATGAAGAACCCCAGGGTTAGTAGAAGGAAAGAAATCTTAAAAATTAGGTCAGAAATAAATGCAAAGAAACAAAAGAGACCATAGCAAAAATCAACAAAGCCAAAAGCTGGTTCTTTGAGAAGATAAATAAAATTGACAAGCCATTAGCCAGACTCATCAAGAAACAAAGGGAGAAAAATGAAATCAACAAAATCAGAAATGAAAATGGGAGAGATCACAACAGACAACACAGAAATACAAAGGATTATAAGAGACTATTATCAGCAACTATATGCAAATAAAATGGACAACTTGGAAGAAATGGATAAATTCTTAGAAAAGTACAGCTTTCCAAAACTAAACCAGGAAGAAATAGAAAATCTTAACAGACCCATCAGAAGCAGGGAAATTGAAACTGTAATCAGAAATCTTCCAACAAACAAAAGCCCAGGCCAGATGGCTTCACAGCTGAATTCTACCAAAAATTTAGAGAAGAGCTAACACCTATCCTACTCAAACTCTTCCAGAAAATTGCAGAGGAAGGTAAACTGCCAAACTCATTCTATGAGGCCACCATTACCCTAATACCAAAACCTGACAAAGATGCCACAAAAAAAGAAAACTACAGGCCAATATCACTGAAGAACATAGATGCAAAAATCCTTAACAAAATCCTAGCAAACAGAATCCAACAACATATTAAAAAGATCATACATCATGACCAAGTGGGCTTTATCCCAGGGATGCAATGATTCTTCAATATCCGCAAATCAATGGTAAAACACCACATTAACAAATTGAAAAATAAAAACCATATGATTATTTCAATAGATGCAGAGAAAGCCTTTGACAAAATTCAAAATCCATTTATGATAAAAACCCTCCAAAAAGCAGGAATAGAAGGGACATACCTCAACATAATAAAAGCTATCTATGACACACCCACAGCAAACATTATCCTAAATGGTGAAAAACTGAAAGCATTTCCCCTAAAGTCAGGAACAAGACAAGGATGCCCACTCTCACCACTACTATTCAACATAATTTTGGAAGTTTTGGCCACAGCAATCAGAGCAGAAAAAGAAATAAAAGGAATACAGATTGGAAAAGAAGAAGTAAAACTCTCACTGGTTGCAGATGACATGATCCTCTACACAGAAAACCCTAAAGACTCCACCAGAAAATTACTAGAGCTGATCAATGAATATAGTAAAGTTGCAGGATATAAAATCAACACACAGAAATCCCTTGCATTCCTATACACTAACGATGAGAAAACAGAAAGAGAAATTAAGGAAACAATTCCATTCACCATCGCAACGAAAAGAATAAATACTTAGGAATATATCTACCTAAAGAAACAACACTGGACATGGAATAACAGACTGGTTCCAAAAAGGAAAAGGAGTACGTCAAGGCTGTATATTGTCACCCTGCTTATTTAACTTATATGCAGAGTACATCATGAGAAACGCTGGGCTGGAAGAAGCACAAGCTGGAATCAAGATTGCCAGGAGAAATATCAATAACCTCAGATATGCAGATGATACCACCCTCATGGCAGAAAGCGAAGAAGAACTAAAGAGCCTCTTGATGAAAGTGAGAGATGAGAGTGAAAAAGTTGGCTTAAAGCTCAACATTCAGAAAACTAAGATTATGGCATCTGGTCCCATCACTTCAAGGGAAATAGATGGGGAAACAGTGGAAACAGTGTCAGACTTTATTTTTGGGGGCTCCAAAATCACTGCAGATGGTGATTGCAGCCATGAAATTAAAATATGCTTACTCCTTGGAAGGAAGGTTATGACCAACCTAGATAGCATATGTAAAAGCAGAGACATTACTTTGTCAGCAAAGGTCCATCTAGTCAAGGCTATGATTTTTCCAGTGGTCATGTATGGATGTGAGAGTTGGATGGTGAAGAAAGCTGAGTGCCGAAGAATTGATGCTTTTGAACTGTGGTGTTGGAGAAGACTCTTGAGAGTCCCTTGGACTGCAAGAAGATCCAACCAGTCCATCCTAAAGGAGATCAGTCCTGGGTGTTCATTGGAAGGACTGATGTTGAAGCTGAAACTCCAATACTTTGGCCACCTCATGCCAAGAGTTGACTCACTTGAAAAGACCCTAATGCTGGGAAGGATTGGGGGCAGGAGGAGAAGGGGACGACAGAGGATGGGATGGCTGGATGGCATCACCGACTCGATGGACGTGGGTTTGGGTAGACTCCAGGAGTTGGTGATGGACAGGGAGGCCTAGCATGCTGCGATTCATAGGGTTGCAAAGAGTCGGACACGACTGAGCGACTGAACTGAACTGAAAGAAACAAAAGACCTATATATAGAAAACTATAAAACACTGGTGAAAGAAATCAAAGAGGACACAGATAGATGGAGAAATATACCGTGTTCATGGATCGGAAGAATCACTATAGTGAAAATGAGTATACTACCCAAAGCAATCTACAGATTCAATGCAATCCCTATCAAGCTACCAATGGTATTCTTCAGAGAACTAGAACAAATAATTTCACAATTTGTATGGAAATACAAAAAACCTTGAATAGCCAAAGCAATCTTGAGAAAGAAGAATGGAACTGGAGGAATCAACCTGCCTGACTTCAGGCTCTACTACAAAGCCACAGTCATCAAGACAGTATGGTACTGGCACAAGGACAGAAATATAGATCAGTGGAACAAAATTGAAAGCCCAGAGATAAATCCACACACCTATAGACACCTTATCTTTGACAAAGGAGGCAAGAATATACAATGGAGAAAAGACAATCTCTTTAACAAGTGGTGCTGGAAAAATTGGTCAACCACTTGTAAAAGAATGAAACTAGAATACTTTCTAACACCGTACACAAAAATAAACTCAAAATGGATTAAAGATCTAAATGTAAGACCAGAAACTATAAAACTCCTAGAGGAAAACATAGGCAAAACACTCTCCGATATAAAGCACAGCAGGATCCTCTATGACCCGCCTCCCAGAATATTGGAAATAAAAGCAAAAATAAACAAATGGGACCTAATTAAAATTAAAAGCTTCTGCACAACAAAGGAAACTATAAGCAAAGTGAAAAGACAGCCTTCAGAATGGGAGAAAATAATAGCAAATTAAGCAACAGACAAAGAATTAATCTCAAAAATATACAAGCAACTCCTGCAGCTGAATTCCAGAAAAATAAACGACCCAATCAAAAAATGGGCCAAAGAACTAAACAGACATTTCTCCAAAGAAGACATACAGATGGCTAACAAACACATGAAAAGATGCTCAATATCACTCATTATCAGAGAAATGCAAATCAAAACCACAGTGAGGTACCATTTCACGCCCATCAGAATGGCTGCTATCCAAATGTCTACAAGCAAGAAATGCTGGAGAGGGTGTGGAGAAAAGGGAACCCTCTTACACTGTTGGTGGGAATGCAAACTAGTACAGCCACTATGGAGAACAGTGTGGAGATTCCTCAAAAAACTGGAAATAGAACTGCCATATGACCCAGCAATCCCACTGCTGGGCATACACACCAAGAAAACCAGAATCGAAAGAGACACGTGTACCCCAATGTTCATCGCAGCACTGTTTACAATAGCCAGGACATGGAAGCAACCTAGATGTCCATCAGCAGACGAATGGATAAAGAAGCCCTGGTACATATACACAATGGAATATTACTCAGCCATTAAAAAGAATACATTCGAATCAGTTCTAATGAGATGGATGAAACTGGAGCCTATTATACAGAGTGAAGTAAGCCAGAAAGAAAAACACCAATACAGTATACTAACACATATATATGGAATTTAGTAAATCAGTAAAGATAACCTTGTATGCCAGACAGCAAAAGAGACACAGAGATATAGAATAGTATTTTGGACTCTATGGGAGAGGGCGAGGGTGGGATGATATGGGAGAATGGCATTGAAGCATGTAAATTATCATATGTGAAAGAAATCACCAGCCCAGGTTCGATGCATGATACAGGGTGCTCGGGGCTGGTGCACCCGGATGACCCAGAGGGATGGGATGGGGAGGGAGGTGGGAGGAGGGTTCTGGAAGGGGAACACATGTACACCCATGGCGGATTCATGTCAATGTATGGCAAAACCAATACAATATTGTAAAGTAAAAAAGCAGATAAATAAATTAAAAAAAAATAAGATGGCTTCACTGGGAAATTATAAGAAACATACAAAGAACTTACATGGATCCTTCTGAAACTCTTAAAAGACTGAAGAGGATGAACACAGAGAAGTCATTTGGTGAAGGGAAAATTACCCCAATATAAAAAACAGACACAGTAGCAAAAAGAAATTAAAGGCAAACATCCCTGTGGAATGTAAGTGGAATAATTCTTAACAGAATATTAGCAAAAAGAAACCAACAACACATAAGAAAGATGAAATACCAAGTTAAAGTTGGATTCACCCCAGGCTTTTAAGGATGGCTGAACAACAACAAATCAACAACCCAGAACACCAACACAGGAAAGGAAAAAAAAAAACAACACATAAATCACTTCATAGATGCAGAAAAGCATTTAATAAAATTCAACATACATTCACCATAAAAACTCTGCCCAAGGCACGTATGGAGGGAACATATCTCAACATAATATAAGCCACTTATAACCAACATACAGCCAGGATAATTCTCAACAGTGACAAACTGATAGTCCTCCCACTAAAATCTGAAACAAGTCAAGGATGCCCACTCACATCCCTTCTATTCAACATGGGATTAGAAGTCCTACTGAAAACAATCAGACAAGAAACAGAAATAAAAGGTCTCCAGATGGAAGCAAAGATGTATGATTTTCATGGTATGGAGAGGACGTGATACTACTATACATAGAATACCTAAGGATCCACATGTCAGCTACTAGCACTGATACACAAGTTCACCAAGGCAGCAGGATGCAAGACTGACACACAGAAATCTGTTGCATTTTTTCACATTAACAATATAAAAAAAAAGGTAAAGCAAACAAAAAATTCCATTTAAAATCATATCAAAAGACAATATGCATAAAAATAAACCTGACCAAGGAAGTGAGAGAATTTCATGTAGAAAATAAAACAGTGATAAAGGCAAATGAAGATGACTCAAAGAGTGGACAGCTACCGCTGTTCATGATCTTGGAATGAAGTATTAGGGTTATTTAAAGGGCTCTACTACCCAAAGCAAGCTACAGATTTGAAGCCATCCCCATCAGAATGTCCGTGACATTTTTCAACAGAACTAGAACAAAGAATCCTAAAACATATATGGAAACATAAAAGACCCAGAATTACCAAAGCAATCCTGTGCAAAATAGAACAAAGATGCCCAGTCTTCAAACAACACTACCAAGTTAAAATAGCATGGAACTGGCACTAAGAACAAAGCCATATGGATCAAGGGAACAGTACAGAGACACCAGAGATAAACTCAGACATGTACAGTCAATTAATCCTCAACACAGAAGGCAAGAATATACAAAAGAGAAAAGATAGTCCCTTCAGCAAGTGGTATTGGGGAAGCTGGACATCCACATGTTGGTACACTCATGCATACAACACACAAAAATAAACTGAAGGAATTAAGTGACTTTATTAAGCAATAAAGTCATTGCTTAATGACTTAAATACAAGACATGACACCAAAAGACTGCTAGAAGACACTATTAGGCAAAACATTCTCTGACATAAATCCTAGTAATGTTTTTCTTATGTCAGTCTTCCAAGGCAACAGAAACAAAAAACTAAACATAGAGGACCTCATCAAACTTATCATCTTTTACATGGCACAGGGCATCGTAAACAAGATCAAAACATAACCTACAGACTGGGAAATATATATATATATATATATATATATATATATATATAAACAGGGTGACCAACAAGGTCTTCATTTCCAAACTATAACAACAGTTCAAACAATTCAATATCAAAAGTACAAACAATCCAACTTTAAAATTGGGCATGGAATTGCCTGGTGGTCCAGTGGTTGGGAGTTCACCTTCCAATGCAGTGGATGTGGGTTTGACCCTTGTCCAGGAATATCCTCATGCCACAGAGCAATTAAGTCAGCGCACCAGTACTGCAGCCCGCGCATGTTCTATAGAGTCCAAGAGCTGACTCATTTCAAAAGACCCTGATGCTGGGAAAGACTGAAGGTGGGAGCAGAAGGGGATGACAGAGGATGAGATGGTTGGATGGCATCACCGACTCAATGGACGTATGTTTGAGTAGACTCCAGGAGTTGGTGATGGACAGGGACGCCTGGGGTGCTGCAGTCCATGGGGTCACAAAGAGTCCGACATGACTGAGGACTGAACTGACCCTTGAAAGAAAAGCTATGACAAACCTAGAGATCATATTAAAAAAGCAGAGATGACACTTTGCTGATAAAGGTCCGTATAGTCAAAGCTATGTTTTTTTTTCCAACAGTCATGTACGAATGTGAGAGTTGGACCATAAAGAAGACTGAGAACTGAAGAACTGATGCTTTCAAATTGTGGTGTTGGAGAAGATTCATGCGAGTCCCCTGGACTTCAAGGAGATCAAACCAGTCAATACTAAAGGAAATCAACCCTTAATATTCATTGGAAGGACTGATGTTGAAGCTGAAGCTCCAATACTTTGGCCACTTGATGCTAAGAGCAGACTCAACTAGAGAAGACCTAGCTGATATCTTCAGGACATTCCATCCCTAAACAGCAGAATATACTAGCTATTCAAGTGCACATGGAACATTCTCCAGGATAGAGCACATCTTGGGTCACAAATCAGGCCTCAGTATACTTAAGAAAACTGAAACTACATCTAGCATTTTTTTCTGACCAGAATGCTGTGAGACTAGATATCAACTACAGGGAAAAAAAACTGTTAAAAAAATACAAATACGTGGAGGTTAAACAACACACTTCTAAATAACCAATAGGTCACTGAAGACATTAAAAAGGAAATTAAAAAAAAAAATACCTAGAAACAAATGACAATGAAAACACGACCACCCAAAACCTATAGGATGAAGCAAAAGCAGTTCTTAGAGGGAAGTTTACAGTAATACAAGTCTCCCTCAAGAAAGAGAAAAACATCAAATAAACAACCTAACCTTACATCTCAAGCAATTAGAAAAAGAAGAACAAAAAACCCCAGAAGTTAGTAGAAGGAAAGAAATTGTAATGATCAGAGCAGAAATGAAGGAGACAATAGCAAACATCAATAAAACTAAAAGTTGGTTCTTTGAGAAGATAAACAAAATTGACAAACCACTAGGAAGACTCCTCAAGAAAAAAAAAAAAAAGGAAGAAGACTCAAATCAATAAAATTAGAAACAAAAAAGGAGAAGTCACAACAGGCAACACAGAAATACAAAGGATCATAAGAGACTACTATGAGCAACTGCTGCTGCTGCTGCTAAGTCGCTTCAGTCGTGTCCGACTCTGCGACCCCACAGGTGGCAGCCCACCAGGCTCTGCCATCCCTGGGATTCTCCAGGCAAGAACACTGGAGTGGGTTGCCATTTCCTTCTCCAGTGCATGAAAGGGAAAAGTGAAAGTGAAGTCGCTCAGTCGTGTCCGACTCTTAGCGACCCCATGGACTGCAGCCTACCAGGCTCCTCCGTCCATGGGATTTTCCAGGCAAGAGTACTGGAGTGGGGTGCCATATGCCAATAAATTGGACAACCTGGAAGAAATGGACAAATTCTTAGAAAAGTACAACTCTCCAAGGCTGAAACAGGAAGAAACAGAAAGCATGAACAGACCAACCATAAGCACCAAAATTGAAACTGTAATCAAAAATCTAACAAACAAAAGCCCAAGACCAGATGGCCTCCCAGGTGAATTCTACCAAAAGTTTACAGAAAAGTTAACACCTATCCAGAAAAACTCTTCCAGAAAACCACAGAGGAAGGATTCCAAGAGGCTACCATCACACTGATACCAAAACCAGAAATACCATAAATAAAGAAAATCACAGGTCAATATCACCGATGAACACAGATGTAAAAATAATCCACAAAATTCTAGCAAACAGAATTCAGCAATACATTAAAAGGATCATACACTATGATCAAGTGGGTTTTATCCCAAGGATGCAAGGATTCTTCAGTATATGTAAATCAATGTGATACACCATACCAACAAACATGAAAGATAAAAACCATATGGTCATCTCAATAGACACAGAAAAAGCTTTTGACAAAATTCAATACTCATTTATGAGAAAAACTCTCCAGAAAGTAGGCACAGAAGGAAACTACCTCATAATAAGGCCATATACAACAAACCCACAGCAAACATTATTCTCAGTGGTGAAAAACTGAAAGCATTTCCTCAAAGATCAGGAACAAGACAGGTGCCCACTCTCGCCACTATTATTTAACACAGTTTTGGAAGTCTAGCCACAGCAATCAGAGAAGAAACAAAAGGAATCAGATTGGAAAAGAAGAAGTAATAACTGTTTGCAGATGACATGATACTATACATAGAAAACGCTAAAGATTCCACCAGAAAATTCCTAGAGCTAATCAATGAATATAGTAGTCGCAGGACACACGGAAATCCCTTGCATTCCTGTACAGGAACAATGAAAAATCAGAAAGAGAAGTTAAGGAAACAATCCCATTCACTACTGCAACGAAAAGAATAAAATACCTAGGGATAAACCTACCTAAAGAGACAAAAGACCTGTATGTAGAAAACTATAAGGCACTGATGAAAGAAATCAAAGATGACACAAACAGATATACCATATTCTTGGACTGGAAGAATCAATATTGTGAAAATGACTATACTATCCAAAGTAATCTACAGATTCAATGCAATACCTATCAAAATACCAATGGTACTTTTCACAGAACTAGAATAAAAATTTCAGTTTATATGGAAACAGATGATCCCAAATAGCCAAAGCAATCATAATAAGAATGGAGCTGGAGCAATCAACCTTCCTGATTTCAGACTATACTACAAAGCTACAGTCATTAAGACAGTATGGTAGTGGCACAATAACAGAAATACAGACCAATGGAACAAGACAGAAAGCCCAGAGATAAACACATACACCTATGGGCACCTTATCTTTGACAGAGGCCAAGAATATACAATGGAGAAAAGAGAGCCTCTTCAATAGGTGGTTCTAGGAAAACTGGACAGCTACATGTAAAAGAATGAACCTAGAGTACTTTCCAACAGAATACCCCAAAATAAACTCAAGATGGATTAAAGATTTAAATGTAAGGCCAGAAATTGTAAAGGTCTTAGAGGAAAATATACGTCATAGCAACATCCTCTTTGGCCCACCTCCTAGAGTAATGGAAATAAAAACAAAAGTTTTTGGAGAAGGCAATGGCAACCCACTCCAGTACTTTTGCCTGGAAAATCCCATGGACGGAGGAGCCTGGTAGGCTGCAGTCCATGGGGTTGCGAAGAGTCAGACACGACTGAGCAACTTTACTTTCACTTTTCACTTCCATGCATTGGAGAAGGAAATGACAACCCTCTCCAGTATTCTTGCCTGGAGAATCCCAGGGACGGGGGAGCCTGGTGGGCTGCCGTCTATGGGGTCACACAGAGTCAGACACGATTGAAGTGACTTAGCAGCAAACAAATGGGACTTAACTAAACTTAAAAGCTTTTGCACAACAAAACAATAAACAAGATTAAATGACAGTCCTCAGAGTGGGAGAAAATAAGTGTAAACGAAACAAATGACAAAGGATTAATCTAAAAAATATACAAGCAGCTCATGCAGCTCAATACCAGAAAAACAAACAACCCAATCAAAAAATGGGCAGATGAACTAAACAGACATTTCTCCAAAGAAGAAATCCAGATGGCAAAAAAACACAGGCAAAGATGCTCACCATCGCTCAATACTAGAGAAATGCAAATCAAAACTCCAATGAGTTACCATCTCAGACTGGTTAGAACAGCCATCATTGAAAAATTCACAAAAAATAAATGCTAGAGAGGATGTGGAGAAAAGGGAAACCTCTTGTATTGTTGGTAGGAATGTAACCTGATAACAGCCACTATGGAGAACAGTATGGAGATTCCTTAAAAAAGTAGGAAAAGAACTACCATATGACACAACAATCCCACTACTGAGCATATACCCTGAGAAAACAGTAACTGAAAGAGACACATGTACTCAAATGTTTGTTGCAGCACTTTTTACAACAGTTAGGACATGGAAGCAACCTATGAATTAATCAACAGATAAATGGATACAGAAATTATGGTATACATATACAACGGAATATTACTCAGATATAAAAAAGAATGCATTTAAGTCAGTCTTAATGAGGATGAACCCAGAACCTATTATACAGAGTGATATAAGTCAGAAAGAGAAAGACAAATATTGTATTAACATATATACATGGAATCTAGAAAGACGGTACTGATGAACCTATTTGCAGGGCAGCAATGGAGACACAGACATAGAGAACAGACTTGTGGACACAGAGTGGGAAGGAGAGAGTGGGAAGAATTGAGACAGTTTCATGGAAGCATACACATTACCATAAGTAGAACAGCTAGCAGACGGGAATTTGCTGGATGACACAGGGAGCTCAAACCAGTACTCTGCTACAATCTAAAGGAATGGGATGGGGAGAGAGAAGGGAAGGGCGTTCAGGAGGGAGGGCACATATGTATACCTCTGGCTCATTCATGTTGCTGTATGGTAGAAACCAACAACATTGTAAAGCAATTATTCTCCAATAAAAAAAAAGCTGCTGATAATTCAGACAATACTACCAAACTACAGTAACCAAAACAGCATGGAAGTGACACAAAAACTGATTAAGGGAATAGGACAGAGACACCAGAAGAAACTCACGTATCTTCAGTAAATTAATCTTTGACACAGGAGGGAAGAGTACACAAGAGAAAAGGCAGTCCCTTCAACAAGTGGTATTGGGGAAGCTGGACATTCACATGTCAGTTAATGAAGTTGCAACAGTACCTCATACCACACACAAAAATATACTCAAAATGACTTAATGACTGAAAGAGAAAACATGACACCAGAAGACTGCTACAAAAGAACATTAGGCAGAACATCCTATGACATATATCCTAGTAAAGTTTTTCTTAGGTCAGTATTCCAAGGCAATAGAAACAAAATCACAACTAAACAAATAGGACCTCATCAAACTTAACATCTTTTACACAGCCAAGGGAATCATAAACAAGATCAAAACACAACCTATAGACTGGGAGAAAATATCTGCAAATGGGTTGACCAACGAGGGCTTCATTTCCGTATTATACCATCAGCTCAACAACTCAGTATCAAAACTACTAACAACCCAATTTTAAAATTGGGCATGGAATTCCCTGGTGGTCCAGTGGTTGGGAGTCTGACTTCTAAAGCAGGGGATGTGAGTTCAATACCTATTCCAGTAAGATCCTGCATGCCACTGAGCAACTATGTAGGCATGCCACAACTACTGCAGCCCTCCAATGCTCTATAGACCCAGTTCACTTCAGTTCAGTCACTCAGTCATGTCCGACTCTTTGCGATCCCATGGACTGCAGCACGCCAGGCCTCCCTGTCCATCACTAACTCCCAGAATTTACTCAAACTCAGGTCCATTGAGTTGGAGATGCCATCCAACCATCTCATCATCTGTCGTCCCCTTCTCCTCCTGCCTTCAATTGTTCCCAGCATCAGGGTCTTTTCAAATGAGTCAGTTCTTCACATCAGGTGGCCAAAGTATTAGAGTTTCAGCTTCAGCATCAGTCCTTCCAGTGAATATTCAGGACTGATTTCCTTTAGGATGGACTGGTTGGATCTCCTTGCAGTCCAAAGGACTCTCAAGAGTCTTCTCCAACACCATAGTTCAAAAGCATCAATTCTTTGGTGCTCAGCTTTCTTTATAGTCCAACTCTCACATCCATACATGACTACTAGAAAAACCAACTAGATGAACCTTTGTTGGCAAAGCAATGTCTCTGCTTTTTAATATGCTATCCAGGTTGGTCATAACTTTTCTTCCAAGGAGTAAGCGTCTTTTAATTTCATGGCTGCAGTCACTATCTGCAGTGATTTTGGAGCCCAAGAAAATAACACTGTTTCTATTGTTTCCCCATCTATTTGCCTTTAAGTGATGGGACCAGATGCCATGATCTTCGTTTTCTGAATGTTGAGTTTTAAGCCAACTTTTTCACTCTCCTCTTTCACTTTCATCAAGAGGCTCTTTAGTTCTTCTTCACTTTCTGCCATAAGGGTGGTGTCATCTGCATATCTGAGGTTATTGATATTTCTCCTGGCAATCTTGATTCCAGCTTGTGCTTCATCCAGCTCAGTGTTTCTCATGATGTATTCTGCATATAAGTTAAATAAGCAGGGTGACAATATAGTCTTGACATACTCGTTTTCCAATTTGGAAGCAGTCTGTTGTTCCATGTCCAGTTCTAACTGTTGCTTCCTGACCTGCATGCATATTTCTCAGAGGTAAGTCAGGTGGTTTGGTATTCTCATCTCTTTCAGAATTTTCCACAGTTTGTTGTGATCCACATAGTCAAAAGCTTTGGCATAGTCAATAAAGCAGAAATAGATGTTTTTCTGGAACTCCCTTGCTTTCTCAATGATCCAGTGGATGTTGGCAATTTGAGCTTTGGTTCCTCTGCCTTTTCTAAGTCCAGCTTGAACAACTGGAAGTTCATGGTTCACATACTGTTGAAGCCTGGCTTGGAGAATTTTGAGCATCACTTTGCTCACATGTGAGATGAGTGTAATTGTGCAGTAGTTTAAACATTCTTTGGCATTGCTTTTCTTTGGGATTGGAATGAAAATTGACCTTTTCCAATCCTGAGGCCACTGCTGAGTTTTCCAAATTTGCTGGCATATTGAGTGCAGCACTCTCACAGCATCATCTTTTATGATCTGAAATAGCTCAACTGGAATTCCATCGCCTCCACTAGCTTTGTTCATAGTGATGCTTCCTAAGGCCCACTCAACTTTGCATTCCAGGATATCTGGCTCTAGGTGAGTGATCACACCATGGTGATTATCTGGGTCATGAAGATCTTTTTTGTATCGTTCTTCTGTGTATTCTTGCCACCTCTTCTTAATATCTTCTGCTTCTGTTAGGTCCATACCATTTCTGTCCTTTACTGTGCCCATCTTTGCATGAAATGTTCCCTTGGTATCTCTCATTTTCTTGAAGAGATCTCTAGTCTTTCCCATTCTATTGTTTTCCTGTATTTCTTTGCACTGATCACTGAGGAAGGCTTTCTTATCTCTCCTTGCTATTCTTTGGAACTCTGCATTCAAATGGGAGTCTATAGACCCCCATGCACTGCAAATACTGAACCCATGTGCAACAATAACTGAAGCTCGCATGCCTAGAGCCTGTACTCCACAACAAGAGAAAACACCACAGTGAGAAGCCTGGACAATGAAATGATGAGTCAGTTACCCTTGCTCCTTGCAACTATAGAGAGCCTGTAACAGCAACGAGGAATTGGCAAAGCCAAAGGAAAAAAAAGAATGGATGGATGAATAAATAAGTAAATAAAATAAAATTGGTCAGAAGACCTCAACAACAGTTCTCCCAAGAAGATATACCTGTGGGCAATAGGCACATGAAAAGATGGACAATATCCCTAATTATTAGAGAAGCTCAAGTCAAAACTCAAATGAGTTGTCACCTCATGCTGCTCAGAAGGCCATTATCAAAAGGGCTACACATCATAAATGCAGGAGAGGATGTAAAGAAAAAGAAATAACCCTATCCTTTGGTGGCCATGAAAACTGATGCAGCTGTTATGAGAGAACAGAGGTTCCTTCAAACACTAAAAATAGAGCTACCATGTGAGGAGCAGTCATACAGGCTTATATACAGAGAAAACTCTTAATTCCAAAAGACACATGAACCCCAAGAGTCACAGTAGTGTTGGTTATAACAGCCAAGACAAAAGCCACTTAAATGCCCATCAACAGATGAATGCATAAACAAGATGTGCTCTATATAGATCTATTTATGCTCAGTCGCTTTAGTCGTGTCCCACTCTGCAAATTATGGACAGAAGCCCACCAGGCTTCTCTGTCCATGGTATTCTCCAGGCAAGAATACTGGACTGGGTTGCCATGCCCTCCTCCAGGGGATCTTCCTGACCCAGGGATTGAACCTGTGTCTCCTGCATTTCACACAGATTCTTTACCACTGAGCCACTGGGGAAGCCCCCATATAGATATACGGATCTCTCTATATATACATACTGAAATACTACTCAGGCATCAAAAAAGAATGGCATAATGGCATTTGCAGCAATGTGGAGGGTCTGAGAGATGATCATGTGAAGTGAAGTCAGAGAAAAAGACAAATATCGTAGGTATCACTTATATGAGGGATCTGAAATATGATACCAATGATTACTTGCAAACCAGAAACAGACTCATATCGAAAAAACTCATGAACACCAGAGGGGAAAGGGTAGGGGAGGGATCAATTGGGAATTAGGGATTAGCAGATTCAGACTACTATACATAAAATAGAGGGGACTTCCCTGGAGGTGCAGAGGTAGGGAGTCCACCTTCCAATGAAGGGGAAGTGGGTTTGATCCCTGGGTGGGGAGCCAACATCTCATATGCTGCACAGCAACTAAGCCCACATGCTTTAGAACTCACAGGCCACAAGTAGGGAAAGTCTCAACAAAAGATCCCACGTGGCATAGCAAGTACCTGATAGCTAAATAAATATTTATAATATATATAGAACAGAGAAACAAGGACCTAAAAACAAGGACAGCACAGGGAACTCCACTCACTATCTTATAGAAATTATCATCCTAAGCAATATGACAAAGAAAAGGTACACATATATATTTAACTGAGTCCCTTGTCAGTACACTGGGAACTATCACAACACTGTAAATTAATGGTTCAGTTCAGTTCAGTCGCTCAGTCGTGTCCGACTCTTTGTGACCCCATGAACCGCAGCACGCCAGGCCTCCTCGTCCATCACCAACTCCCAGAATTTACTCAAACTCATGTCCATTGAGTCGGTGATGCCATCCAACCATCTCATCCTCTGTTGTCCCCTTCTCCTCCTGCCCTCAATCTTTCCCAGCATCAGGGTCTTTTCAAATGAGTCAGCTGTCCGCATCAGGTGGCCAAAGTATTAAAGTTTCAACTTCTCCTTTAGGAGTAAATTAACGGTACTTCAGTAAAAAAAAAAAACAAAAAGAGGACTCATACACCATAGTCAAGTTGGATTCATCTCAGGTTTACAATGCTTCAACAAATGCAAATTAATGAACGTGACCCAGAACATCAACAAAGGAAAAGACAAAAACCACAGGATAATCTCCACAGACCCAGGAAAAGCATTTCATATGATTCAACATCCATTCATCATAAACACTCTTCCCAAAGTGGGTATGGACGGAACCTATCTCAACACAATAAAAGCTATGTGGGACCAACTCACAGCAAACATAATATTCAACCATAACAAGCTGATAGTCTTCCAACTAAAATCTAGAAGAAGAAAGGGACCCCACTTGCACCCCTTCTCTTCAACATGGGACTGGAAGCCCTACCCACAACAATCAGCCAAGAAACAGAAATGGAAGGCATCCAGGTTGAAAGCAAAGAGAGATGACTGTCCTGGTATGCAAGTAACATGATACTACAGCAACAACACCCTAAAGGTGCCACACATCAACTACAATTAACAGCACTGATAAACAAATTTAGCAAGACAGCGGAATACAAGATTGATGTATAGAAATAAGCTGCATTTCTTCACATTAACAACAGAATATCAGAAAGGGAAAGTAAAGCAAAGCAAATTATCCTATTTAAAATCATATCAAAAAACATACGTAAAACTAAATCTGATAAAGGAGGTGAGAGACATATATGCTGACAATTATAATACACTGATAAAGGTTACTGCAGAAGATTCAAAGAAGTGGGCAGCTACCCCATGCTCTTGGAATGGAAGTATTAGGATTATTTAAATGCCCTACTACCAAAAGCAAGATCCAGATTTCATGCCATCCCTATCAAAGTATCCATGACATTTTTCACAGAACTAGAATAATACAAATAAGTACATGAAACCATAAAAGACCCAGAATTACCAAACCAATCCTGTGCAAAAACAATAAAGCTACCTAGACTCTAGACAATACTGCCAAGCTACAGTAACCAAAACAGCACAAAAACAGACAGACTGACCAAAGCAACAGGACAGAGACACCAGAGGTAAACTCACACATCTACGGTCAATTAATCTTTAACACAGGAGGCAAGAATATACAAGAGAGAAAAGACAGTCCTTTCACCAAGTGGTATTAGGGAAGCTGGACATTCACATTTCAATCAGTGATATTAGAACGCTCCCTCATACCACACACAAAATAAACTCAAAGTGGCTAATGACTTATATAGAGAACATAACACCAAAAGACTACTAGAAGATAACATCAGGCAAAACATTCTCTGACATAAATCCTAGTTATATTTTTCTTAGGTCAGTCTTCCAAGGCAATAGAAACAAAACCAAAACTAAACAAATAGGTCCTCATCAAACTTATCATTTTTTACACAGCAAAGGAAACCATAAACAACATCAAAACACAACCAACAACTGGGACAAAATATCTGCAAATGATGTGACCACCTACAGATTCATTTCCAAAATATACCAACAGTTCATAAATTCAGTATCAAAACTATAAACAATCTAACTTTAATACTGGGCATGGAATTCCCTGGTGGTCCAGTGGATGGGGACCTGCCTTCCAATGCAGGGAATGTAGGTGTGAGCCCTGGTCCAGGAAGACCCTGCATGTTGCAGAGTGACTAAGCTGGTGACTGCAATTACTGCAGCCTGCACACGCTCTATAGAGCTGCATGCTGCAAATACTGAGCCAGTTTTCATAGCCACCAAGGGTAGGGAGGTTCCTTTGTCTCCATACTCTCCCCAATATTTATTATTTGTAGCCCTATGGATGACGGCCTTTTAACCAGTGTGAGGTGTGTGCCGCAACAACTGAAGCTTGCATACCTAGATCCTGTTCCCTGAAATAAGAGAGGCCACTATGGAGAAGCCTGGACACTGCAACAGAGGGGCCCCTCCTTGCTGCAACTACAGAAAACCTGTGCACAGCAATGGAGACGTGAGGCAGCCAAAATTTTTTTAAAATAGATGGATGAATAACTGAATAAAAAAATAAAATGTGGCAGAAGACCTCAAAAGACAGTTCTCCAAAGAAGATATACCCTTGAGCAATAAGCACATGAAAAGACGGCTAACATCCCTAATTATTAGAGAGGGTACTCACTCAGTCGTGTATGACTCTTTGCAACCCTTTGGACTATAGCCCGCCAGACTCCTCAGTCTACGGGATTACTCAGGCAAGAATACTGGAGTGGGTTCCCATTTCCTCCTCCAAGGGATCTCCCAACCCAGGGATTGAATCTGAGTCTCCTGCATTGTAGGTGGATTCTTTATTGCTGAGCCATTGGGGAAGCCCAATTATTAGAGAAGTACAAGTCAAAACTCAAATGAGTTGTCACCTTACACTGGTCAGAAGGCCATCATCAAAAGAGCTACAAATATTTAGATGCTGGAGAGGATTTGGAGAAAAAAGAACTCCCTACCCTCTGGTGGCCATGAGAACTGGCCCTCCTATTCTGGAGAAAAGTATGGAAATTCTTCAAAAACTAAAAATAGAGCTACCATATGAGCAGCAGTCACACTCCTGGACTTATATTCGGAGAAAACTCTAATTCCAAAAATACATGCACCTCAATGGTCATGCTTTCAATAGCCAAAACATGGAAGCCATCTAAATGTCCATCAACAGATGCATAAACAAGATGTACTCTATACAGATATATGGATATCTCTATAAATACATACTGAAATACTACTCAGACATCAAAAAAAGAATGACATAATGGCATTTGCGGCAACATGGAGGGACCAAGAGATGATCATAAGAAATGAAGTCAGACAGAGAAAGACAAATAATATGGTATCACTTAAATGCAGAATCTGAAATATGATACCAATGAACTTATCTGAAAACCAGAAACATACTCATACACATAGAAAACAAACTCATGGATACCACAGAAGAAAGCATGGGGGAGGGAAAAGTGGGAGTTTGGAATTAGCAGATTCAGACTAACAGAGGGGACTTACCTGGAGGTCCAGTGGTTGGAAGTCCAACTTCCAGTGCTGGGGAATGTGGGTTTGATCTCCAGCTAGGAAACTAACACCCCATATGCTGCAGGGCAACTAAGCCCTCACTGTCTAGAGTCCACAGGCCACAATTAGAGAAAGCCTCAACAAAAGGTCCCATAGGCCTCAGTTAAGACCTGACACATTTAAACAGACAAACAAATATTTAAAAAATATATAAAACACAGGAACGAAGTCCTTCTGTATATCACAGGGGACTACAGTCAACATCTTATAGGAACTATAACCATAAACAATATGACAAAAGTAGATATACATATATGTATAACCGAGTCACTTGTCTATACACTAGGAACTATCACAACACTGTAACTCAATGATACCTCAGTCAGAAAAATAAGTGGGAATCATACACCACACCATGCCCTTCTCAGGTGGCACTAGTAGTAACAAACCCCCCTGCCAATTCAAGATACATAAGAGATTGGGTTCAGTCCCTGAGTCGGGAAGATCCCCTGGAGGTGGGCATGGCAATCCACTCCAGTATTCTTGCCTAGAGAATCCCATGAAGAGAAGAGCCTGGCAGGTTACAGTTCATGGGGTCACAAAGAGTCGGACTCCACTGAAGGGACTGAGCATGCACGCACACACTACAATCAAGCTGGATTCATCAGGTTCACAAGGATGCTTCAACAAATGCAAATTAATGTGATCCAGTACATCAACAAAGGAAAAGACAAAAACCATAACATAATCATCTCCACAGACCCAGGGAAAGCATTTCATACAATTCAACATCCATTCATCATAAACACGCTTCCTAAAGTGGGTATGGAGGGAATATGTCTCAACATAAAAAAAGCTACACAGGACCAACCCACAGCAAACATAATACTCAATGGTGACAAGCTGACAGCCTTCCAACTAAAATCTGGAAGAACAAAGAGAGCCCATTGGTACCCCTTCTTTTCAGCCTGATACTAGAAGTTCTACCCACAACAGTCAGATAAGAAACAGAAATGAAAGGCATCTAGATTGGAAGCAAAGAGGAACGACCGTCATGGTATGCAGGTAATGTGAAACTATAATTGAAAACAATATGACAAAAAATAGATATATTTTTAACTGAACCTCTTGTCTGTACACCAGAAACTACCACACATTGAAAATTAATGATAATTCAATTTAAACAATGTGGACTTCCTTGGTGGTCCAGTGGTTAAGAATCCACCTCCCAAAGCAGAGGACATGAGTTCGAATCCCTGGTCCAGGAAGATTCCACATGCAGCAGGTCATCTAATCCCACATGCCAGAACCACTGAACCCCCATGCCCTACAGTCCTTACTCCACAGCAAGAGAGACCCAACAATAAGCCCGCCTGCCATAACCAGAGAAAGCCCACACTCTGCAACAAAGATCTAGGGCAGCCAAAAATTAATAAAAATTTTTTTGAAAAAAGGGCATACACCATGATCAAGTTGGATTCATCCCAGTCTCACAAGAATGGTTCAACATACACAAATCAATCAACATGACCAAGCAAACTGGGCAGAGACCTCAACAGACAGTTCTCCACAGATGACATACTGGTGGGCAGCAGCCACATGAGAAAGATGGCCAACATTGATAATTATTAAGTGCAAGGCAAAACTTCAATGAGTTGTCACTTCATACTGGTCAGAAGGTCATCATCAAAAAAGCCACAAATAACAAATGCTGGACAGGATGTGGATAAAAAGAAACCCACCCGACCCTCTGGTGGCCATAAAAAATGGAGCAGCCACTCCAGAGAACAGTATGGAGGTTCTTTAAAAAGCTAAAAATTGAGCCACCATATGACCAGCAGTCACATTCCAGGACTTAGATGTGGAGAAAACTCTAATTCCAAAAGATACATACACCTCAAGGGTCATAGCAGCACTGTTTACAATAGCCAAGACATGGAAGAGCCACCCAAATGTCCATCAACGGATGCACAGATAAAGATGTGCTCGGTATGGATTTATGAATATTTATATATATATATCGGAGAAGGCAATGGCACCCTCTTGCCTGAAGAATCCCATGGATGGAGGAGCCTGGTAGGCTACAGTCCATGGGGTCACTGAGAGTCGGACACGACTGAGCGACTTCACTTTCACTTTTCCCTTTCATGCACTGGAGAAGGAAATGGCAACCCACTCCAGTATTCTTGCCTGGAGAATCCCAGGGACAGCACAGCCTTGTGGGCTGCCATCTATGGGATCGCACAGAGTCGGACACGACTGAAGTGAATTAGCAGCAGCAGCAGCATATATATATATACACACACACACACCAAAATACTACTCAAAAAAGAATGACAAAATGCCATTTGCAGCAACGTGGATGGGCCAAGAGATGATCGTACAAAGTGAAATCAGACACAGAAAGACAATATTCTGTGATGTCACCTATATGTGGGAACTGAAATTTGATACACATGAACTCATTTGCAAACCAGAAACAGACTCCCACACATAGAAAACAAACTCATGGAAACCACAGGAGAAAGGGTTGGGGAGTGATAAATTGGGAGTTTGGGATTAGCAGATAGAGACCACCATATATAAAACAGATAAATAAAAACAAAGTCCTACTGTATCGTATGCTGCTAAGTTGTTTCAGTCGTGTCTGACTCAGTGCGACCCCATAAATGGCAGCCCACCAGGCTCCCCAGTCCCTGGGATTCTCCAGGCAAGAACACTGGAGTGGGTTGCCATTTCCTTCTCCAATGCATGAAAGCGAAAAGTGAAAGTGAAGTCACTCAGTCGTGTCCTACTCTTCGAGACCCCATGGACTGCAGCCTACCAGGCTCCTCCATCCATGGGATTCTCCAGGCTAGAGTACTGGAGTGGGGTGCCATTCGTATAGGCAGCACTATTCAATATCTTATAAGGAATTATATTGGAAAATAAGACAATAGATACACATATTGTTTAACTGAAACTGTCTGTACACCAGAAACTATCACAGTATTGAAATTTAATGATATTTCAATTAAAAAAAAAAACAGTGGACTTCCATGGTGGTCCAGCAGTTAAGAATCCAACTAACAATGCAGGGGACATGGATTCAACCCTTGTTGGGGAGTATTTCACATGCAGTGGGGCGACTAAGCACACACATAACTACTGGGCCTGCGTGCCCTAGAGTGCTTGTCTCCACAATGAGAAGCCTGACCACAACAACCAGAGCGTAGACCCTGCTTGCCGCAACTAGAGAAAGCCTGAGCTCAGCAACGAAAAACCAACACAGCCAAAAATAAACGAATAAATAAAAATTTTAAAAAGAGGTCATATACCACGATCAAGTTGGATTCACCCCAGGCTCACAAGGATGTTTCAACAAATGCAAATTAATGAACGTGACCCAGCACATCAACAAAGGAAAAGACAAAAACCACATGATCATCTCCACAGACATAGGAAAAGCATTTCATACAGTTCAACATCCATTCATCATAAACAAAGTGCGTTTGGAGTGAACATATCTCAACATAATAAAAGCTACTTAAGACCAACCCACAGTAAACATAATACTCAAAGGTGACAAACTGATAGCATTCCAACTAAAATCTGGAAGAAGAAAGGGAGCCCACTGGCATCCCTTCTATTCAACATGGAACTGGAAGTCCTACCCACAACAATCGGACAAGAAACAATAACGAAATGTATCCAGATTGGTAGGAAAGAGGTTGGACATTCATGGTATTCAGGTGATGTGATACTATACAGACAACACCCTAAAGATGCCACACATCAACTACTAGCACTGGTGAACAAATTCATCATGGCAGCAGGATACAACATTGACATAAGGGAATCATTTCCATTTCTTCATGCTAACAATGAAATTTCAGAAAGAAAAGTAAACAATCCCATTTGAGCAAACAAAACAATCCCATTTAAAATTGTTTCAAAAACCAAAATATGTATGAATAAACATGACCAAGGAGGCAAGAGACTTATTTGCTGACAACTTAAAAACATTGATAAATGCAACTTCAAATACAACTTTGAAGATGACTCAAAGAAGTGGACACTCATCCCGCGCTCTTGGAGTAGAAAAAATTATGGCTTTTAATTGGCCGTAACACTCAAAGCAAACTGCAGATTTCACGTGATACCTATCAAACTAACCATGATATTTTTCACAAAACTAGAATAAATAATCCTAAAATGTATATGGAACTATAAAAGACCTAGAATAACCAAAGCAATCCTGTGCAAAAAGAAAAAAGCTGCCCAGAATTCAGACAATACTACCAAACTGCAGTAATCAAAACTTCATGGAATTAGCACAAAACATTCATATGGATCAAAGGCACAGGTCAGTTGTTGCTGTTCAGCGGTATGTCATGTCCGACTCTTTGTGACCCCATGGACTGCAGCATGCCAGGCTTCCCTGTCCTTCACTGTCTCCCCAGAGTTTATTCAAACTCATGTCCGTTGAGTCAGTGATGCCATCCAACCATCTCATCTTCTGTCACTCCCTTCTCCTCCTGCCCTCAATCTTCCCAGCACAGGTCAGAGAGCCCAGTAATAAACCCACATACCTACAGTCAATTAGTCTTTCAGACAGGAAGTAGGAACATACAATAAAGAAAAGACAGTTTTTCAAATAGTGGTACTTGAAGACCTGAGCAGCCACATGTCAATGAATTAAGTTGAAAGACTCTCACGCCACACACAAAGATAAACTCAAAATGGCTTAAATACAACACAATACACCACAAGACTCCTTGAAACGAACAATATATTTTCTGACATAAATCAAAGTAATGTTTTTCTATCATCATTCTTCCAAGGCAACTGAAACAAAAGCAAAACTAAACAAATAGGATCTCATCAAACTTACCACATTTTACATTTTTACACAGCAATGGGAACCATAAACAAGATCAAAACACAACCAACAGACTGGAAGAAAATATCTACAGAGTGACTGACAAGGGCTTCATTTCCAAAATACACCAACAGCTCATACAGTTCCATACCAAAACCACAAACAACCCAGTTTTAAAATTGGGCAGAAGATCTCAGACAGTTCACCAAGAAGACTACCCCTAAGCAAAAGCACACGAAAAGATGGTCAACATCCATAATTATTAAAGCGCAAGTCAGAACTCCAAAGAGTTGTCACTCACACTGTTCAGATGGCCATCAACAAAAGGGCTACAAATAATCAATGCTAGAGAGGATGTGAAGAAAAAGGAACCAAGCTACTCTTTGGTGGCCTTGTAATTGGCGCAGCTACAATGGAGAAGTGTATGGAGTTTCCTTAAAAACTAAAAACACAGTTACCACATGATCCAGGAATCTCTTTCCTGGCTTATATTCGCAGAAAACTCAATTCAAAAAGGTACATGCACTCCAAGGGTCATAGCAGCACTATTCACAATAGCCAAGACATAGAAGGCACCTAAATGTTCATCAACAGATGAATGCATAAAAGAAGTTGTGCTCTATAGAGATATATGGATATGTCTATATATACACATGGATATACTACTCAGCCATCAACAAAAAAATGACATAATGCAATTTGCAGCAACATGGACAGACTGAGGTGGCTCAAAGGTAAAGAATCTGCCTGCAATGGAGGAGATGCAGGAGACATGAGTTTGATACCTGGGTGAGGAAGATGCCCTGGGGGAGGAAATGGCAACTCGTTCCAGCATTCTTGCCAGGAAAATCTTATGGACAGAGGAGCCCCTGGGGTCACAAAGAGTTGGACACGACTGGGCAACTGAACACATACTACTCAGCCATCAAGAAAGAATGACATAATGCCATCTGCAGTAACATGGACAGATGGAGAGTTGATCATATAAAGTGAAGTCAGACAGAAAAAGACAATTATCGTATGAGATCACTTATATGTGGAATCTAAAAATATGATATAAATAAACTTGTTTGAAAACCTAAAACATACTCATACACAGAAAAAAACCTCATTGGTCACTATAGGGGAAAGGGTGGGGGAGGGATAAATTAGGAGTTTGGGATTAGCAGATGCAGACTAATATATATAAAACAGATAAACAAGGTCCTACTGTATAGCGCAGGGAACTCCATTCAATGTCTAACAAGGAACTCGAAAAGAAACATTATAATAAGGAATAGATAGATATACATATGTTTAACCGAGCTGCTTACCTGTACACAAACTATTACAACACGCTTTCCTGGTAGCTCAGCTGGTAAAGAATCCGCTTGCAATGCAGGAGACCCCCATTCGAGTCCCACGTTGAGAAGCTCCCCTGGAGAAGGGATAGGCTACCCACTCCAGATTCTTGGGATTTTCTGATGGCTCAGACCCTAAATAATTCACCTGCAATGCAGGAGACCTGAGTTTGATCCCTGGGTTGGGAAGATCCCCTGGAGGAGGGCATGACATCCAACTCCAATATTCCTGTCTGGAGAATCCCCATGGACAGAGGAGCCTGGCAGGCTACAGTCCATGAGGTTGCAGAGAGTTGGACACGACTGAGTGACTAAGTGCGCGCGCACGCACACACTCAAAGATCACACACCACATTCAAGTTGGATTCATTTCAGGCTCAGAAGGATGGGTCAGCATAACACAAATGAATCAATGTGAGCCAGCACATCAACAAAGGAAAAGACAAAACCACATGATCATCTCCACAGATGCAGGGAAGGCATTTCATACAGCTCAATATCCATTCATCATAAACCCTCTTCCCAAAGCAGGTATGGAGGGAACATATCTCAATATAATAGTTATGCAGGACCAACCCACAGTAAACATAATACTCAACCATGACAAGCTGATAGCCTTCCAACTAAAATCTAGAAGAAAATGAAGCCCGCTTGCACACCTTCTCTTCAACATGGGACTGGAAGTCCTACCTACAACAGTCAGCTAAGAAACACAAATGAAAGCCATTCAGGTCGGAATCAAAGAGGTATGACTGTCACGGTATGCAGGTAATGTGATACTATTAATGTGATACTATACAGATAACATCCTAAAAATGCCACCCGTCATCTACAGGCACCAGTAAACAAATCCAGCAAGATAGCAGAATACAGGATTGATGTGCAGAGATCAGCTGCATTTCTTCACACTAACAACAGAATATCAGAATGGAAAAGTAAAGCTAATAAAACAAACAACCCTGTTTAAAATCATTGAAATACAAAGTAAAATACCTAAAACTAAACCTGACCAAGGAGGTGAGAGACTTATATGCTGACAACTATAATACACTGGTAAAGGCAACTGCTGCTGCTGCTGCTAAGTCACTTCAGTCGTGTCCAACTCTGTGCGACCCCACAGACAGCAGCCCACCAGGCTCCATCGTCCCTGGGATGCTCCAGGCAAGAACACTGGAGTGGGCTGCCATTTCCTTCTCCAATGCACGAAAGTGAAAAGTGAAAGTGAAGTCACTCAGTTGTGTTTGACTCTTCACGACCTCATGGACTGTAGCCTACCAGGCTCCTCCATCCATGGGAGTTTCCAGGCAAGAGTACTGGAGTGGGGTACCATTGCCTTCTCCAAAAGGCAACTGAAGATGATTCAAAGAAGTGGAAAGCTACCCCATGCTCTTGGAATGAAGTATTAGTATTATTTAAAGAGTCTTACCACCCAAAGCAAATTGCAGATTTCATGCCATTCCTATCAAAGCATCCATGACAATTTTCACAGAACTAGAATAATCCATGAAGCGACTTAGCAGCAGCAGCAGCAGCAGAATAATCCAAGGATGTACATGGAAGCATAAAAACCCAGAATTACCACACCAATCCTGTGCAAAAAGAACAAAGCTGCCCAGACTTCAGACAATACGTCCAAGCTACAGTAACAAAACAGCATGGAACTTGCACAAAAGCAGATAGATTGATCAAGGGAAAGGACAGAGACACCAGAAATACTCACCTACGGTCAATTAATCCTCAATACAGGAGGCAAGAATATACGAGAGAGAAAAGACAGTCCCTTCAGCAAGTGGGATTGAGGAAGCTGGACATCCACATATCAATGAAGTTGAAACACTCCCTCATACAATAGACACAAACTCAAAAAGGCTTAATGACTTAGAGAACATGACACCAAAAGACTAGCAGAAGAGAACATAAGGCAAAACATTCTCTGACATAAATCGTAGTTATGTTTTTCTTAGGTCAGTCTTCCAAGGCAATAGAAACAAAATCATAATTAAACAAAGAGGACCTCATCAAACTTATCATCTTTTACACCTCTGAGGGAACCATAAACATCAAAATGCAACCAACAGACTGGAAGAAAATATCTACAAACGGGGTGACCAACTAGGGCTTCTTTTCCAAAATATACCAAGAGTTCATACAACAATATCAAAACTACAAACAATCCAACTTTAAAACCGGGCATGGAATTCCCTAGTGGTCCAGTGGCTGGGAGTCTGCCATCCAATGTGGGGAACATGGGTGTGATCCCTGGTCACTGCAACTACAGAAAGCCGGTGCACAGCAATGAAGACATGGGGCAGTCATAAATAAAAAATGGATGAATGAATGGATGAATAAATAAATAAGTACATAAATAAATAAAATAAAATTAGACAGAAGACCTCAACAGTTCTCCAAAGAAGATATACCTGTGGGCAATATGCACAGGAAAAGATGGCCAGCATCCCTAAATATTTGAGAGCGTGCTCAGTCACTCAGTCATGTCTGACTCTTTGGACTGTAGCACGCCAGGCTCCTCTGTCCATGGGACTTTTAAGGGAAGAATACTGGAGTGGCTTGCCATTTCTTCCTCCACAGGATCTTCCTGACCCAGGGACTGAACCCAGGTCTCCTGCATTGCAGGTGGATCCTTTACTGCTGTGTCATTGGGGAAGCCCAATTATTAGAGAAATGCAAGTCAAAACTCCAATGAGCTGTCACCTCACACTGGTCAGAAGGCCATCATCTAAAGGGGTACAAATAATAAATAAATGCTGGAGAGGATGTGGAGGAAAAGGAACCCCCCTACCCTTTGGTGGTCATGAAAATTGGCACATCCACTCTGGAGAAGAGTATGGAAGTTCCTTAAACAACTAAAAATAGAGCTACCATATGAGCAGCAGTCACACTCCTAGGCTTAAACCAGGAGAAAACTCTAATTCCAAAAGATACATACATCCCGAGGGTCACAGCTGCACTGTTTACAATAGCCAAGACATGGAAGCCACCTAAATGTCCATCAACAAATGAAAGCATAAACAAGATGTATTCTATACAGATACATGGATATCTTTGTGTATACCACTGAGATACTACTCAGACATCAAAAATAATGACATAATGGCATTTGCAGCAATGTGAAGGAATCGAGGGATGATCATATGAAGTGAAGTCAGACAAAAAAGACAAATATTATGGTATCACTTATATGAGGAATCTGAAATATGATACCAATGAACTTATTTACAGACCAGAAACAGACTCACACACATAGTAAACAAACTCATGGATACTACAGGGGAAAGTGTGGAGGGAGGGATAAATTGGGAGTTTGAAATTAGCAGGTTTGGACTACTGTACTTAAACAGATAGGACTTCCCTGGGGGTCCAGTGGTTGAGACTCCACCTTCCAATGCTGGGGATGTGGGTTCGATCCCTGGCTGGGGAACCAACATCTCAGGGCAACTAAGCCCACATGCTCTAGAGCCCGCACACCACAACTAGAGAAATTCTCAACAAAGATCTCATGGGCCGCAAATAAGACCCAACAGAGGTAAACAAATAAACATTTTAAAAAATATATATAAAACAGAGAAACAGGGTCCTCCTGTATGGCTAGAAGATTATATTTAATGACTTTAGGAACTATAATCATACTCAATATGACAAAAAATAGGTATACATGTATATTTTACTGAGTCACTACACATCAGGAACTATAACAACACTGTAAATTAATACTTTAATACTTTAATCAAAAAAATAAGGGGGAGTCATACACCACACCAGGCACTTCCAAGGTGGTGCTAGTGGTATAAGAACCTTCCTGCCAACTCAGGATACATAAGAAATGCATGTATGATCCCTGGGTCAGAAAGATCCCCTGAAGAGGGCATGGCAAGACACTCCAGTATTCTTGCCTGGAGAATCCCATGAAGAGGAGCCTGGAAATCTACAATCCACAGGGTTGCAAAGAGTTGGACTTGAATGAAGTGACATAATACACACACATACACAGCAATCAAGTTGGATTCATCTCAAGTTCACAAGGGTGCTTCAATAAATGCAAATTAATGAACGTGACCCAGAATATCATCACAGGAAAATACAAAACCCACATGGTCATCTCCACAGACCCAGGAAAAGCATTTCATACAATTCAACATCCATTCATCATAAACAATCTTCCCAAAGTGGGTATGGGGGCAACATGTTAGTGTATTAGTTGCTGAATCATGTTCAACTCTTTATGACTCTATGGACTGTAGCCCGTCAGCTCCTTTGTCCATTTGCCTTTCATTTGTGGAAAGAATTCTGGACAAGAATTCTGGAGTGGGCTACCATTCCATTCTCCATGGGGGCAACTTATCTCAACATAATAAAAGCTACGAAGGACCAACCCACAGCAAACATAATGCTCAACAATGACAAGCTGATAGTCTTCCAACTAAAATCTAGAAGAAGAAAGGGAGCCCAAATACATTCCTTCTATCCAACATGGGGCTGGATGTCCTACCTGCAACAATCAGATAAGACACAGAAATGAAAAGATCGAGACTGGAAGCAAAGAGGTATGACTGTCACGGTATGCAGGTAACGTGATACTATACAGACAACACCCTAAAGATGCCACACATCAACTACTAGCACTAGTAAACAAATTTGGCAAAGTAACAGGATATAAGATTGACATACAGAAATTGGCTGCATTTCTTCACACTAACAACAGAAAATCAGGAAGTGAAAGTAAAGCAAAGAAAACAAAGCAATCCCATTTAAAATCATGCTGAAAAACAAAATAAAGTATGTAATGCTAAACCTGACCAAGGAGGTGAGAGACTTATATGCTGACAACTATAATACACTGATAAAGGTAACTGAAAATGATTCAAACAAGCAGAGAACTACCCCATGCTCTTGGAATGGATGTATTAATATCATCTAAAAGACTCTACTACTTAAAGCAAACTACAAATTTCATTCTATCCCTATCAAAGTATCCATGACATTTTTCACAGAACTAGAACAAATAACCCTAATATGCACATGGAAACCAGAGAAGACCCACAATTACCAAAGCAATCCTGTGCACAAAGAACACAGCTGCCCAGACTTCAGACAACACTACCAAGCTACAGTAACAAAAACAGCATGGAAGTGACACAAAGACAGATTAATCAAGGGAACAAGACAGAGACACTACAGACTGACACACCCACAGTCAATTAATCTTTGACACAGGAGATAAAAATATACAAGGGAGAAGACAGTCCCTTCAACAAGTGGTATTAGGGAAGCTGGACAGTCACATGTCAATCAATGAAGTTGGAAAACTCCCTCATTCCACGCACAAAAATAAACTCAAAAAGGATAATGATTTAAGTAGAAAACATGACACCAAAAGCCTACCAGAAGAGAACATTAGGCAAAACATTCTCTGACATAAATCCTAGTAATGTTTTCCTTAGGTCATTCTTCCAAGGCAATAGAAACAAAACAAAACTAAACAAATAGGACTTCATCAAGCATATTATCTTTTTACACAGCAAAGGGAACCATATACAAGATTAAAGTACAACATATGGACTAGTAGAAAACATGTGCAAATGGGGTGACTGACAAGTGCTTCATTTACAAAATATACTAACAGCTCAATCAACTCCACACCAAACCCACAAACAACCCAATTTTAAAAGTGGGCAGAAGACCTCTACAGTCACTTTTCAAAGATAACATCCATGTGTGCAGTAGGCACATGAAAAGATGGCCAACATTGGTAATTGCTAGAGAAGTGCAAGTCAAAACTCCAATGAGTTGTCACCTCACACTGGTCAGAAAGCTATCATTAAAAAGGTTCCAAATATTAATTGCTAGAGAGGATGTGGAGAAAAAGGAATCCCCACCCCCAATCCGCCCCCCCCCCCCCGCCCCATGTCGGTGGCTGTGTTTTTTTGTTCAGCCACTATGGAGGTTCTTTAAAAAACTAAAAATAGAGCTACCATAATATCCAGCAATCCCATTCCTGGGAATATATCTGGAGAAAACTAATTAGAAAACATATATGCACCCCCACGGTCACAGCAGCACTGTTTACAACACTCATATCTTATATGGAAGCCACCTAAATGTTCCATCAACAGATGAAAACATAAAGAAGATGTACTCTATTTAGATATATACGTACACATGAAATACTACTCAGTCATCAAAAAAGAAATGACATAATGCCATTTGCAGCAATGTGGATGGACTGAAAGATGGTCCTTTGAAGTCAGACACAGATAAATATTCTGTGGTATCACTTACTGTGAAATCTATAATTTGATATCAGTTCAGTTCAGTCACTCAGTCGTGTACGACCCCATGACTGCAGCATGTCAGGCCTCACTGTCCATCACCAACTTCCGGAGTTTACCCAAACTCATGTCCATCGAGTCGGTGATGCCATCCAACCATCTCATCGTCTGTCGTCCCCTTCTCCTCCTGCCTTCAATCTTTCCTGGCATCAGGGTCTTTTCAAATGAGTCAGCTCTTTGCATTAGGTGGCCAAAGTATTGGGAGTTTCAGCTTCAACATCAGTCCTTCCAATGAACACTCAGGACTGATCTCCTTTAGGATGGACTGGTTGGATACACCTGAACATACTTTCAAGCCAGAAACAGACTCATACACATAAAAAAAAAAAAAACCCTCATAGTTAACACAGCGTAAAAGGTAGGGGAGGGAAGAATTAGGAGTTTGCATTTAAGAGATACAAACTACTATATATAAACCAGATAAAAAACAAAGCCCATCTGTACAGCATAGAGAATTCTATTCACTGGCTTACGAACTATAACTGAACAATATGACAATGAACAGATATATCTTTAACTGAGCCTCTCATCTGTATACCAGAAACTATCACAACATTGAAAATTAATGGTAATTCAATTTTTTTAAAAAGTGGGGACTTATCTGGTGGTCCAGTGGTTAAGAATCAACCTCCCAAAGGAGAGGACACAAGTTCAATCCCTAGTCTGGAAAGATTCCACATGCAGCAGGGCATCTAGTTCCACATGCTGGAACTACTGAACCCCCATGCCTTAGAGTCCGTACTTTGCAACAAGAGTGTCCCCACAATAAGAAGCCTGCCAACTGCAACTAGAGAAGGCTTGCATTCAGCACCAAAGACTCAGGGAAGTCAAAAATGAATGAATAAAAAATTTTTTTAAAAAGGGCATACACCACGATCAAATTGGATTCATCCCAGTCTCACAAGAATGGTTCAACATACACAAATCAACCAACACGACCAAGCACATCAATAAAGGAAAAGACAAAAACCAAATGATCATCTCCATAGACACAGGAAAAGCATTTCATAAAATTCAGCATCCATTCATCATGAAAACTCTTCTCAAACTGAGTATGGGGGGAACATATCTCAACATAATAAAAGCTACTTAGAACCAGCCCATAGCCAACATAATGCTCAATAATGTAAAGCTGATAGCCTTCCCACTAAAATCTGAAATAAATCAACAATCAGACAAGAAACAGTAATGAAAGGCATTCAGACTGGAAGCAAAAAGGTATGACTGTCATGGTATGCAGGTAATGTGATACTATACAGATAACACCCTAAAGATGCCACATATCAACTACTAGTACTGGTCAACAAATTCAGCATGGTAGCAGGATACAAGATTGACATACAGAAATGTTACACTTCTTCATATTAACAATTACATTTCAGGAAAAAAAGTTAAGCAAACAAAACAATCCCACTTAAAATGGTTTCAAAAAACAAAATACATAGGAATAAACATGACCAAAGAGGTGAGAGACTTCTTTGCTGACAACTTTGAAACATTGATAAAGGCAATTAAAAATGATTCAAAGAAGTAGACATTCATCCCACACTCTTGGAGTGGAAAAATTATGGTTATTTAATTGGCTCTACTACTCAATGCAAGCTACAGATTTCACGTGATACATATCAAACTAACCATGATATTTTTTCACAAAACTAGAATAATCCTAAAATGTATATGGAACCATAAAAGACCTAGAAAAACCAAAGAAATCCTGTGCAAAAAGAAAAAGCTGCCCAGAATTCAGACACTATTATCAAGCTGCAGTAACCAAAATGTTCATGGAACTAGCACAAAAACATTCGTATGAATTTTTTTTGTTCAGTGGCTAAGTCATGTCCAGCTCTCTATGACCCCATGGACTGCAGCACGCCAGGCTTCCCTGTCCTTCACTATCTCCTGGAGTTTGTTCAAACTCATGTCCATTGAGTCGGTGATGCCATCCAACCATTTCATCCTCCATGGCCCTTTCTCCTCCTGCCCTCAATCTTCGCAGCATAGGTCCGAGATCCCAGAAATAAACACACACATCTATGGTCAATTAATCTTTGAGAGAGGAAGGGAGAACATACAATAAAGAAAAAACAGTCCTTCAGCAAGTGATACTAGAAAAGTGGGGCAGTCACGTGTCAAAGAATTTCGAAGACTCTCACACCACACACAAAAATAAACTCAAAATGGCTTAAATACAACACAGTACACCACAAGACTCCTTGAAGAGAACATTAGGCAAAATGTTCTTTTATATAAATCGTAGTAATATTTTTCTATGGTCATTCTTCCAAGGCAACTGAAACAAAAGCAAAACTAAACAAATAGGACCTCATCAAACTTATTATATTTTACACAGCAACAGGAACCATAAACAAGATCAAAACACAACCAACAGACTAGAAGAAAATATCTGCAGAGTGACCGACAAGGGTTTCATTTCCAAAATACACCAACAGCTCATACAGCTCCATATCAAAACCACAAACAACCCAATTTTAAAATTGGACACAACTCAATTTTTTGGGGTTCTCCAAGAAGATATGTGGGTGCATGCATGCTAAGTCACTTCAGTCGTGTCTGACTCTTTGTGACCTCATGGACTATAGGCTGCCAGGCTCCTCTGTCCACGGGATTCTTCAGGCAAGAATACTGGAGTGGGTTGCCATGCCCTCCTCCAGGGGATCTTCCCAACCCAGGGGCTGAACCCACATCTCTTATGTCTCCTGCATTGGCAGGGGAGTTCTTTACCACTGAGCCACCAGCGAAGCTCTCCAAAAAGACATGCCTGTGAGCAAACGCATGTGAAAAGATGGCCAACATCCCTAATTATTAAAGTCCAAGTCGGAACTCCAGTGAATTGTCACTTCACACTTATCAGAAGGCCATCATCAAAAGAGCTACAAATAATAAATGCTGGAGAGGATGTGGAGAATAAAGAACCCCAATACCCTTTGGTGGCCTTGAAACTGTGTAGCTACTATGGAGAAGTGTATGGAGGTTCCTCAAAAACTAAAAACACAGTTACCACATGATCCAGCAATTCCATTCCTGGTTTATATTTGGAGAAAACTCTAAGTCAAAAAGATATACGTACTCCAAGGGTCAGAGCAGGACTGTTCACAATAGCCAAGACATGGAAGCCACCTAAATGTCCATGAACAGATGAATGCAAAAAGTTGTGCTCTGTAGACACATATGAATATCTCTACATACACACATGAATACACTACTCAGTCTTCATATAAAGAATGACATAATGCCATTTGCAGCAATGTGGACAGACTGAGAGATGAGCATACTAAGTGAAGTCAGACTGAGAAAGACAACTCTTCTATGAGATTACTTACACGTGAAATCTGAAATATGATATAAATGAACTTATTTGCAAATTAGAAACAGACTCACATACAGAAAACAAACTCACGGTCACCACAGGAAAGGGTGGGGGAGGGAAAAATGAGGGGTTGAGGATTAGCAGTTCTACTATATATAAAACTGAAAAACACGGTCCTACTGTATAGCACAGGGAATTACATTCAATGTCTTATAAGGAGCTATAATGGAAACATTATGACAAGGAATAGAAAGATATACATATATTTAACTGAGTCACTTCTCTCTACACCACAAATTAGCACAACATTTTAAATTAATGATACTTCAATCATAAAAAAGGATCACGCACCACGGTCAAGTTGGATTCATCTCAGGCTCAGAAGGATGGTTCAACATACATCAATCAATGTGACCCAGCACATCAACAAAGGAAAAGACAAAAATCACATGATCATCTCCACAGATGCAGGAAAAGCATTTCATATAATTCAACATCCGTTCATCATAAACACTCTTCCCAATGCAGGGATGGGAAGAGGCAATATAGGACCATCCCATAGCCAACATAATGGTCACTAGTGACAAGATGATTGCCTTTCCCACTGAAATCTGTAACAAATCAAGATGTCCACTAGCACCACTTCTATCCAACATGATATTGGAAGTCCTAGCCACAACAATCAGAGAAAAAACAGAAATAAAAAGTATCCGGATTGGAAGGAAAGAGGTAATATTGTCATGCCATGCAGATGATGTGACAGTATACACAGAACACCCTAAGGATGTCACACATCAACTACTAGCACTGGTAGACAAATTCAGCAATACAGCAGAATACAAAATCAATATATAGAAATCATCTGCATTTCTTCACGCTAACAGAAGGGGAAAGTAAAGAAGAGAGTCTCATTTAAAATCATATTAAAAAGCAAAATAAAATACACAGGATAAACCTGACCCAGGTGGTGAGAGACTTATCTGCTGACAACTATAAAACATGGATAAAGGCAACTGAAGACGATTCAAAATTTGACAGCTACCCTGTTCTCTTGGGTGTGGGGACGGGGCTTCCCTGTTGGCTCAGTGGTAAAGAACTGCCTGTAGTGCAGAGGCCATGGGTTCAATCCCTGCATCAGGAAGATCCCCTGGAGGAGGGCATGGCAACCCACTCCAGTATTCTTGCCTGAAGAATACAATGGACATAGCCTGGCCCTATAGTACATAGGGTCACAAAGAGTTGAACATGACTGAAGCAACTTAGCATGCAAGCGTGCACTACCCAAAGCAAATTACAGATTTCATACGATTGAAATCAAACTATCTATGACGTTGTTCACAGGACTAGAATAAATAGTCCTAAAATGTATATAGAACCATAAAAATCCAGAATGCCCAAAGCAATCCTGTGTACAAAATGAAAGCCCTCAGACTTGGACCATATTACCAAGCTACAGTAAGCAAAGCAGCATGGTACTGGCACAAAAACAGCCACATGGATCAAGGGAGCAGGACCAAGAGCCTAGAAATAAACTCACACAACTATGGTCAATTAATCGTCGACAAAGGAGGCAAGAAAATGTACAATGGAGAAAAGACAGTCCCTTCAGCAAGTGGTACTGTGGAAGCTGGACAGCCACATGTGAATCAATGAAGCTGGAATACTCCCTCATAACACACACAAAATAAGCTCAAAATGCCTTACCGACTTAAAACACAAGACATGACACCACAAGACTCCTAGAAGAGAATGTATTAGACAATACATTCTCTGACATAAATCCTAGTAATGTTTTCTTAGGTCAGTCTCCCAAGGCTACAGAAACAAAAAGCAAAACTAAACAAATGGGACTTCATCAAGCTTACCATCTTTTACACAACATAGGGAAGCATACACAAAACCAAGAGACAAGCTATGGACTGGGAGAAAATATCTGCAAAGAGTGAATAACAAGGGCTTCATTTCCAAAATATACCAGCAGCTCATACAATCAATACCAAACCATTAACAACCCAATTTTAAAATCTGGCAGAAGACCTCAAGAGACAGTTCTCCAAAGACAACACACACATGGGCAACAAGCACATGAAAAGACAGACATCATCACTAATTATCAGAGAGAGTCAAGTGAAAAGTACAATGAGTTGTCATCTCACACTGGTCTGAGTCTTGGCCATCATCAAAAAGGCTACAAATAATAAAGGCTGGAGAGGAAGTGGACAAAAAGCAATCCCTCTACCTTGATGCTGGCCATGTGAACTGCTGCAACCTCAACAGTAAAGAGGATGGTGATTCTTTAGAAAACTAAAAATAGAGCTATCATATGATCCAGGAATCCCATTACTGGGAACATACCCTCCAAAAAACTCTAATTAATAAAAATATACATGCTACACACTACTATATTTAAAATGGATAACCAAAAAGGACGTACTGCATAGCACAGGGAACCATACAGTGTGTTCTCTGTGTTCTCAGTGTCACATGGTAGCCTGGATGGGTGGGGAGTTTGGGGGAGAACGGATACATGTGTATGTATAGCTGAGTCCCTTCACTGCTCACCTGAAACTACCATGACATTGTATGTTAATCGGCTATACCCCAATATAAAATAAACAGTTAAAAAACATTTCCAGTAACTATTTTAAATGTAAAAATAAAAACACATTTAGGGAAATATAAGCTCTTGGTTCTTTTCTCTAATTGCTTTTCATTAAAAAAATGATACACATTGGGGAAAAAATTCATGCACTCCAACATGCAAGCAGTAGTATTTATAATCGCCAAATCATGGAAGGAACCCTAGTGTTCATCAACATAAGGAAGATACAGTTTATTTCAGTGGTTCCTAATCTTTCAGACAGCAAGGACTGGTTTTTTGGAAGACAATTTTTCCAGATGGAGTAGGAAAGGATCAGGTGGTAATTAGCCAGCAATGGTGAACAGCAGATGGAGCTTCACTCACTTGCCCAACCACTTACCTTCTGCTGTGTGGCCCATTTCCCAATAGGCCATGGACCAGTACCAGTCCTCAGCTGGGGGGTTGAGGACCCCTGGTATATATATTTGTACACACACATATGCGTGCGTGTGCACACACACAGACACACATATACAATGGAATATTACTCAGGCATAAAAAAGAAATAATGCTGTTTGCAAAAATATGGATGGACCTAGAGATTATCATACTACATGCAATCAAAGATAGACATATGATATTATATGTGGAATATAAAAAATTAATTAATTAGAGAACAGAAACATAGCTGCTGCTGCTAAGTCGCTTCAGTCATGTCCGACTCTGTGAGAGCCCATAGACGGCAGCCCACCAGGCTCTGCCGTCCCTGGGATTCTCCAGGCAAGAATACTGGAGTGGGTTGCCATTTCCTTCTCCAGTGCATGAAAGTGAAAAGTGAAAGTGAAGTCGCTCAGTTGTGTCCAACTCCTAGCGACCCCATGGACTGCAGCCCACCAGGCTCCTCCGTCCATGGGATTTTCCAGGCAAGAGTACTGGAGTGGGTGCCATTGCCTTCTCCGAGAAACATAGCAATAGAAAACAAATTCATGGCTACCAAAGGGGCAGGCGGGGGAGGGATAAATTAGGAGTACAGAATTATTAGCTATATCTTATCACATATAAAATAAACAACAAGATTAGTGTACAGAAGGGGAACTATATCCAATAGTTTGTAATAACCTTTAATGGAAAAGTACACCAAACATGTCTGTATATTGTATATGTATATATATATGTACTCACACATATATATAACTAAATCAATTTGATTTACACCTGAAATTAACATAATATGGCAAAAGAACTATGCTTCAAGAAAAGAAAAATCTCACGTTGGATGCTGTAGGCCAGGAAGAAGACCTAGTCATAGGTCCCATCATGCATAAAACTGTCTGGCTAACCTTTATCTTTGTTCAAGATGCTCCCTCAGTTACCTCTGCCTCAAGATTTAAGTCAAATGAAGCTTCCTGGTTCAACTGTGTGAATCACTGTATGTTCATTAACTCATTTCTTATCTTTGCCTCTGGCATTAACTTCATTCATGCTGCCTAGTAATATTTAACTATTTTTCTACTTAATTCCCAGAGACAATAGGAGCTTAGGGTGTCTGGTCCCCTTTCCCCTTAGTAGTCTGAACACTGTCTTGTACATAGTAGGTGCTTTAAATGTCTATTGATTCCAATTTGGATTGGCTTGTGGAAAAGAAGATTCTAGAGCCTAAGGCCAAGTGAAACAAGTTTTATTTTAGGCATAAAAGAGCATGGGTTCCTGTCACATAGGATGAAGATGGCCCTAGGGTCCTGGCTTCTAAGATTAGACTCTGTTTATCTTAGACACAGCTTTTATCACAGCTTTTTGGGAAGTGAATTAGAAAGGGAGCAAGACACAGCTTGGAAATAAAGTCATTGTTTTTGCTGGAGAGTTGTAATGAAAGAAAAGAGCTTATTCAAATCAGCGTACACATCACAGAGCCTCAAGGAAGATGAAAGTGATGCGGGGTAAAACCGGTCTAAGTTCCCGGTCTTAGCAGTGATGTCGGCCTCTCCTTCCAACAGCAAGGACTTGCCTCTAAATGGAGGCAGCAGGGTCGATTTGGCAGTTTTGACTATAGTAGCATCTTGGGTCTCCCCCAGTTCCCTCTCTGGATCCCCAGTTCAGTGCCCCCACGCTTCCCCGGAATAACTGAGAGAAGGGCAGGGTCTATGTCATGGACACTGCTACTTGCTCGATGAAGCTGGCCAGGTTTATGTCCCGTTCTGAAAGGCCCGCACACTCATGAGTGCTCAGGGTGATGTGGACCTGAAACAAAACCAGAGATTCCAGGCCAGCTGATTCCACCAACTGAACCTACGAGTAGGAAGGAGTCACCAGCTCCTGGGCTCAACCACACTGTGAAGAGTAACTAGGCACTACTGGCTCTTCCCAGGGCTGCCTTCTTGACCAGTCTTTAACAGGGCAAAACTGTCTTCTATTACATCTGCATAAATAGTGGTGACTACAGCACAGGATAAAAAAGATCCAAATATTAAGAGCAACGTAAAAGCTAAAGACTAGACTCCAGACCAACTTCAACTCCTAAACACTGTCCATTTATAGATTGTCTCTTCCAACCTTAATGTTTTTAGAAAGAGCCCAGCATAGCGCTTGGCACACGGCAGGCATTTAATGACTGTTTCCATTCATTTAGCAGACAGGCTGACCTTCCTGGTGTGCCTGGGTATTCTTAGTTCAAGATTATTGCTTTTTCATTCTTCTATATCTCAAGAAAAATTTCAGCCCTTGAGAGCTATTAACAATGAATACGCCTGGTTCCCACAGCTTTTCCTCCCTTGGGATTTGCCTCCTTAATGTCTACTTTAACCACACATTATCTCACTAGTGTTCTAGTTTGCATTTTTTTTTTTTAATCTGTAGTGAGACTAAATATTTTCCAGGGGCTGTTTATGTCGATTCTAGGAAGGAGGTGAAAGGAACAGGAGCCGATACTATGTCAGTGAGGAGGGCCCACAGGGAAGTCCAAGGGAGAGGCCTTCAGAGTGAACTGGAGTTCAAGGCATGCATCACTCACCTTGTTATACACATTAAACCATTCGGGATGGTGGTCTAATTTCTCAGCCTGCAGGGCCACTCTTGTCATGAAGCCAAAAGCCTGTTTAATGAAGTGAGACCCAGGTTAGTATTCTGAGAGAAAGGACGGCTGGGCTCCCTTTTATGGCCAATGTGAGGCCCAGAAGGAAGAGGATGGCCTCGATCCCTACAAGGTGACCTTTCTAGCTTTCAGCATTCCTCCTAGTGCCCTGCCACTAGTTCGGAGGCTGGAGTTTGAGGTGGTCCTTCTGCAGGAGAAAGTCTTATCACCAGGACCACTAAGAAGGTGGAAATTCCAAAGAGGTTTTGCGTCTTGGCCAATCTTTTGGTTATCTACTAAAATATCTTCAAATAGTCACCTGTTTCCCACTTGAACTGTCTCCTCTAAAGACTGTTTCTAAAAGTTCCAGGCATGGAGAGTCCAAGGCCTCCCTGGTGGCTAAAGAATCTGCTTACAATGCAGGGGACCCAGGTTCGATTCCTGGGTCAGGAAAAGCCCTCGGAAAAGGGCATGGCAACCCACTCAGTATTCTTGCCTGGAGAATTCCATGGACAGAGGAGCCTGGTGGGCTACAGTATAAGGGGTCACAGAGTTGGACACGACTGAGCGACTAACACACACAAAATGGAGACAGCTCAGGACTTATCTCCAACTAAACTGGATTAGCACAGCATCTTGAGAGTCTTGGCTAACAGGACTCTAAGGGAGGGAACATGTTCTGGAGTGTGACCTGGTCAGCCCCGGTCTCAGGAACTGTGTCCCACCCCAGTGCCATACCCGATTAAAGTCTTTGAAATGGAACTGCTTGAAGATGGCATCCCGGCCTTCCAGCTCGTTCCACCCCACGGCCCGCAAGTTTGGCAGCAGCTGGTCCCTTTCCTCAGCACTCAACCTGTGTGCTTTGCCAGCCTAGGAGAGGGAAAACACAGAAGCTCAAGGGCATTTTTTTTTTTCTTTAAACAGGACAAAAGAGAGGGCCCTGGGCCTTTGGGGAAATTTAGCCAGCCTCCACTGGTGGCTGTGGTGACACAGTCAAAGGGCAGCTTGTCTAACGCAACAGACTGGGAGGAGGGGCCCTGGCTCAGGCACTGATAGGTTCTTAGACAACAGCGAGTCCTGAGGTGTAACGCCAATCACCGGGGCAGAGAAACGTTCCTCCCCGCACCTGTCCTCAGAGCTTTCAGAGGGCACCCCTCCATTCAGAAATCAGGTCTCTTCCGTTCATGAGAGAATAAAAGCAAATCAAGCCGCTACTGTTACTGTGTACTGAAGAGGAAACTGAGGCTTGGAGAGGGGAAATGACCGCCCCCCAGCCCCCCAAGTCACTGAAAGCACAGGCATCATTCTCAAGATGGGTCCATATCCCTGGGGACTGGCAAAGGCACTAGCACTTAAAACATGTTCCAGGCAATTTTTAGCCATTGGCACTACGTTCCAGTGGGTACCCCATCTTGTTTCTACTCAGCCTCTGGTTCCCAGCTGTCAGGCCTATGTTTCTTTTATTTCCACTTTCTTTTCTATTCTGTCAGCTTGAGCCACACACAGCTCAGGCCCAAAGCAGAAGTAACTTGGCCAAGGGCAAATGGCCGGGGCAGTGTCTCAGCCTATTTTCCTATTGTGCAAAATGTCCCCAGGGCAGCCCAAACTGGCACCATTCAGGCCATGATTGGGACCTTCTCTTGAAAAACAGAAGAAAGGTCAGTTCTCCAGCCTCTTAAAAAGATCCAGGTGGAGGAACTTACGGGATCCTAGAATTTAGGCCTGTGAAGTAGAACTACCCAAGGATGGATGTTGTTGAGTACTAAATTAAAAGTGATTAGTTAGGTCTGGGAAAAGAATATGAGGGAGGTTAATTTAGTTTTGATAAGGCAGCCTGCAAACTGGAAGCCAGATGGCCCGGGGGCACTCATTTCTCCTGGCTTGATGGGTAAAAAGGTACAAGAATTGCCACTTTAGGAATCAGCAAGGGGAGCCAGGAGACACTTAACTCCATTGTTATTAAGGGGATATTATCTGCATTTTTAAAAGGAGACTTCCTGGGGCAAGCAGGTCTATGACAGCCCTTCAGGTGTGGGTTAGAACTGAAAAAAACATTGCAGGTTTCTGGTAACTCAACAGTTTTCTCCCTCCTAAAAAGCATGGGCTCTCTCTGGACAGATCTGGACGGGTCCATCTCCTCTCCTATGCTCTGGAAGATCAGCAAGGACAGTTCAGATTTGCATCACCATTCAACCCAGTCTCTCTTCCAGAGCCTGGCCCTGTCTCAGTGGCTGATAAGCCTGGTCTATGTATCCAGGCAACCAGATGGCAGCTAAGGCATCAGAAGCTACCACCTAGTACGTTGGCTCTGAAAGAGTGCATGGGTACTAGCAGGCTCCTAGGAGGCTCCCCTTTCTCTTTGGAGTCTTCTGGAATCCCCCACATTTCACAGCCTGGGGCTGAACTGACAAACCCCTCTGAGATCTGGGATCAGAGAGGGAGCAGGGGCAGTGTTTGCTTAGTAAATCCCAGGTCAGGCTTGGCCTGGGCCTCTGGGAGTGTGCAGAGGGGTTACTGATTACCCCCGCCCTGCAGCTGCAGAGCCTCAGTGTACCTCATAATCAGCTCACCTACCACCTCCCCTATGTTCAAGCCAAGGTCTTCAAAGTGCCCTTCCAGGTGTCACCACAGTCCCAACTGCTCCTAATACTTTGAAGCCTAATGCTTTTGCTGTTTAGTAAAGGTCTGGGTCTAGAAGTTTCCCTTCTTGCTGCCCTGCAGGTTCACCTTCATCTCTGTAGCTGAGCACAGGGCCTGACACTCTCCTCCCAGAAAGCTCAGCCCGGAGGGAGTGTGATCCTGAGCAATCATGTCCCCACTGCTGGGCACAGGCCTCAAACTAGACGCCAGAGGCTGGCTCTGAGGTCCCGGCTCCGCAGAGGAGGCTCAGCTAGACTCCGTGCCCAAAAGTGCAAGCGAAAAGGGCAGTAAACAGGCAGGCAGAGGCACACGGGAAATTCAGCCGCCCCTCCTTTGCGCAACCACACAGGCATCTGTCTCCCCGCCGCTGCACCCCGCCCCCCGCCAGCCCCCAATATAGGCCAGGGCTGTGCCACCAAGGGGCCCACGTCTGCGGGCTCACTATGCTGCCCCGCCCCATCCCCGTCTCACCGTCCCACTCCCTGCCCGAGGCCCTGAGGCCCTGAGCGGGCTCTGGCCTGGGCTCCCTCCTGGCTGTCACTGAACCTGCCACCGCCCGTCTCTCGGCCTCAGTGTCCCCGGCGGCACCACGGCGGGTAGGGTGGAGGCGGGACCGAGACCCCGACACTCTCAGCCCTACGCGCGGCTGCTTCGCTAAGGCCTGGGAGGGAGGCTCCCCGCACGCCTAGCGCGGTCCTCTGGCCTGGGCGGGGATATTGCGCGGGCCCCTGGCCCTCCTCGGTTCCTCCCGCGCGTCCCCCTCCTAACCTGCTGCCCGGACGGTAGCAGCGTGTGATCCCCCTTACCATGCTGGACGCGGAGGCGGGCAGCAGCAGCAGGTGGCGGCGGAGTCCACTAGCGCGACGCCTGGCGCTCTGGGAAGCCGACGGGCGGGGCCACGCTCGGGCCGCCCCGAGGCGGGAGCGCGGCCGAGAAGGAGCCGCCCACCGGTAATCATTAACAACAGCTGAGGTTCGCTTCCAGCACTTTCCTCGGAGGCAACCTTACTGGGAGCTGGGGGAGTTAAGGCCACGGGCTCCAAACGCGGAGCCCGCGCGGTGCCGCTTCCTAGTATGTGACGCTGGGCGCGAGATTACTTTTTCTTTCCTACAAACATCTCCAGAGAAACTGACCCCCGTAAAAAACTGCGCATATTTCAAGAGTACACTTCGATGCGTTTTGACGTAGTATGCATCTGTGCAACCATGCATCACCACGTAGTATGCATCACCGCCGTGAAGATCATGAACATAGCCATAACCCCTAGATTGCATCCTCCTTAACTCAAATAACCCCTGACCTGTTTCCCTGTAGATAAGACTGCATATTCTATGTGAATGGTATGTGAATGGACATAACATTCCATTCTTTATATCTGCCTTCTTTCACTCAGCATAATTACTTTGAGGTTCACCTATGCTTTTGCATATATCAATAGTTTGTTTTTATGGCTGAGTAGAAGTTATTTAATAGTGTTTTATTGTGTTGGAAATGTTACAGTTTGGTGGACATTTGGGAAATGCTACAATTTGTCTGACATTTGGGTTGTTTCCAGTTTTTGACTATCAGAGGTAAAGCTGCTGTAAACTTTTGCGTGCATATATGCTTTCGTTTTTCTTTGATATGCAGGGGTATATGCTTATAACTTGTTAGGAAAACTACCAAACTGCTTTTCAAAGTGGTCAGATTATTTTACATCCCCATCAGTGTATGAGACTTCAAGTTCCCCTGCACCTTCCCAGGTGCACAAAAATTTGCTGTGTCAGTCTTTTTAATTTTAGCCATTCTAATTGATATGCAGTAGTATCTCCCTGTGGTTTTGAGTTTCCTTAATGACTAATGGTGTTAAATACCTTTTTGATAGATAGGGACAGAGTAAAGGGATAGAGTAGGTGATTAAATAGTTAATCCCACAAGGGGATTGTAAGTAGAAAAAAGTATAGGAGACCCCTGTAAGTTAATGATTACTCAGGAGAGCAGGTTTGCTTAACCACAAAACCAAGTAGGCTTACTTAGCAGCAAAACCATGCAACAGAAGCATAAGACATGCCCCCAAACAATGAAACAATGGTGGCTTGAGACCCACATCCTGCCCTGGGAACTCAGTAAGTTAATGACCCCTAGGACATGCTCTCTGCACAGATAAAACAAAACAAAAACCCCAATAATTTGTGAACCTGACTTAACCATGCAGGGACAAGAAAACTCCCTACCCAACCTGGAGGAGGAGCTGATGATGGAAGCATGACGTCTACTCAAAGACGAAGAAGTTCTTCTTTTCCTTCCCACTTTTCCTTTGATTATAAAACTGTAGCGCACTAACTTCTGGGGAATGACATCCTCTCGCCCATTTGCTTGTAGCCTCACATTATTTATTCTAATAAATCACTTCTTATCTATAACTTTGCCTCTCACTGAGTTCTTTCGGTGCCGAGACACGAAGAACTCTGTTACCGGAGATCTTTGGAGCCCTCAGAAACAAGACCAAATGGTTTCATTTTCATGTGCTTATTTGCCAATGATCCATCTTTGGTGAATTGCCTGTTCAAATTGCCCGTCCATTAACAACAACAATGAATGCAACAAAAATTGAGTTTGTTTTTTGTATTGGGTTTTGAGAATTCTTCATTCTGCATACAAGCCCTTTATCAGATATTTTTGATTTGCAGATATTTTGTTTGCATTCTCACAATGCTTTTCAAAGAGCAATTGTTCTTAATTTTGATGAAATCCAATTTATCAAATGTTTCTTTTCTGGGTTGGTATTTTGATGTTGTAACTAAGAAATCTTTGTCTAATCCAAGGTCACAAAGACTTTTCTCCTATTTTTCTTCCATATTTTATAGTCTTGGGTTTCATTTTTTTAGAATTTGTAGTTGTTTTTTTTAAGTTGGTTATCAGGGCTTTATATATCAACATTGTTAGTTTCAGATACTGCAAATATCTCCTCCCATTCAGCCATTTGTACACTAACTTCTTCCATGATGTTCTTTGTTGGCAGAAATCCTATGTTTTAGTATAATAAGATTTATATTTTCCCCTCTACTTATACCTTTATGCTTTTGAAGATTTACTTGACAAATCACTGTCACAAAAATATTGTCCCTTTTCTTTATGTTAATTTTATAGTTAGATAAATTTAAGACCAAAGTATGAAAGATCCCTTTTTGTATGCAATGATACTATTTTTAGTCACTAAGTTGTATCCAACTCTTTGTGACTCCATGGACTGTAGCCTACCAAGTCCTCTGTCCATGGGATTTCCCAGGCAAGAATACTGGAATGGGTTGCCATTTCCTTCTCCAGGGGATCTTCCTGACCCAGGGATCGAACCTGCATCTCCTGCTTGACAGGTGGATTCTTTACCACTGAGCCAGCTAGTCTACAAAGATGGCCCTCCAGTGAAACTTGACTCCCAGATTCCTGCCTTATGACTTTTGATCATCAACCACCAGTCACAGGAATGAGACTTGTTGGCTGCCTGGTCCTTCCAATGACTTCAGCCCCAGCAAACACCTGACTGCAATCACATGGGAGATCCAAAGCCAGAACACTGCCCAACAAAAACCAGGCAACTCAGAGAAAAGTAGGACATTTTTATTTTAAGCCACCAAATTTTGAGGTCATTTGTTAGGCAGCAATAGATAACAGGACAAATAGATTCCTGAATAAAATAGATTCCTGACACTTTCACGGTCCCTGAAAGTGGAGTGTTAAGACCAACCTAAAACAAGTAGCATCAGCTTGGAAACACTGGTGGGTAGAAGATGGAAGAGAGGTTTCAAAGACAGGAAGATTTAGACTTCCTAGGGTGTAGTCAGCTGGAAGGAGTGTTGCTCCCACACTAAGGATGAGAAAAGCCTGGAGATGACACAAAGTCATCACTTTTCTTCAGCATGCCGGCAGAGTTGAGGTCACAGGGCAACCATGGGAAGCAGGATGCACAGAGGGGTTCAACTGTGCCAGGCATGAGAAGGGAGGGGGAAGACACACGGTCTCCATAAAAGTGGGTAAGAAGAAATATAAAATGTTAACATGTTGTTGGAAGCCAGTTGTGTGCTGGCATGCAGTCTAGAACAGCTGGGGCCCTGAGACACAGGGAGAGTTTGCACACATGAACAGCTTTTATTTATGGACCTCCGCTCAGTGCTCAGGAGAAAGAGTGGGGGAAGGGTAAGAGATGGGAGCAAACATCCCCTGCCCCCGCCCTCCCTCCTCCCCAGAAGAGCAGTGGATTGGCTGCGGCTGTGGGAAAAGTGCCAAAGTGCAGTCTTCTCCAGACCCTTGTCTTAAAGGAGCAAAAGCCGTTAAATCACTAGGAGAAGGCCAACAAATCCTGTCACTCCTGGGATCCAGATAAAGATGCATTGCGGGGCTTCATTTCCTGTAGGAGGCGGGGAAAAAAAAAAGAAAAGAAAAAAACCCTCTGCCCTTGGGGAGGGGCAAGAAACAATTCTGGGCTATAGGATCCTATGCCAGTACCACTAGAGGTCAGCTACCTCTGGGGAGAAGCAGGAAACTCACACACAAGTACAGCCATAGACATGAGGCAGTCTGGCCGCCGCAGGACTAGGGGTAGAGCAGGGATGGGCAGGAACACTGAGAAAGCTCCAGCATCCAGGGCAACAGAGAGCCCAGCCCCCTGCCATGAACCTAGGTCTAGTAGTGTACCACTGGGAGAGAGGCAAGAATGTGGGGGGCATGTGGAGAGACACCTTCTTCCGTGAGATCATTAGGGACATGCCAGTTGGTACCACAATGAGATCTCACTACGCACCTCTTAGAAGGACTAGGGAAAAAAATTGTTGTTCAGTCCCTCAGTTGTGTCTGACTCTTTGTGACCCCATGGACTGCAGCACACCAGGCTTCCCTGTCCTTCACCATCTTCCGGAGCTTGCTCAAACTCATGTCCATCGAGTCAGTGATGCCATCCAACCATCTCATCCTCTGTGTCCCCTTCTCCTGCTTCCATCTTTCCCAGCATCAGGGTCAGCTCTTCCCATAAAGTGGCCAAAGTACTGGAGCTTCAGCTTCAGCATTAGTTCTTCCAATGAATATTCAGGACTGATTTCCTTTAGGATTGACTGGTTTGATTTCTTGCTGTCCAAGAGACTCAAGAGTCTTTTCCAGCACCACAGTTCTATGGCATCAGTTCTTCACTGCTCAGCCTTTTTTATTGTCCAGCTTTCACATCCATACATGACTACTGGAAAAAACATAGCTTTGACTTTTGTAGGCAAAGTAATGTCTTTGGACCTTTGCAGGCAAAGTAATGTCTCTGCTTTTTAATACGCTGCCTAGGTTGGTCGTTGCTTTTCTTCCAAGGAGCAAGCGTCTTTTAATTTCATGGCTGCTGTCACTGTCCACAGTGATTTTGGAGCCCAAGAAAATAAAGTCTGTCACTGTTTCCATTGTTTCCCCATCTATTTGCCGTGAAGTGATGGGGACTGGATGCCGTGATCTTCATTTTTTGAATGTTGAGTTTTAAGCCAGCTTTCTCCCTCTCTTCCTTCACCTTCATCAAGAAAAAGATGACACCTGATAATCTCATGCACTGACAAAAATGTGAGGTCACTGAAACTCTCATGTGTTGCTGGTGAACAAACAAAGTGGTTCAGCCCTTTGGAAAACAGTTTCACAATTTCTTATGAAGTTAAGCATAAATGTATAAGTCAGCAATCCCACTCCAAGAAAAATGAAAACAGGTCCACACACACACACACACACACACACACACACACACACACACAAAACCCCTATATGCAAATGTGTAGAGCAGCTCTGTTTGGAGACAATCCAAATGCCCATCAACAGATGAATGAATAAACAAATGTGGTCCATTCATACATTGGAATACTACTCAGGAATATAAAGGAACAAACTGCCAACCCATGCAACAACGTGCATGACTCTCAAAAGCATGCTAAGTGACAGAAGCCACACTGAAAATTTAAAAAAAAGAAAGAAAAATAAATCATCTGCTTACAAATATCACACATCCGATGATTGAAAGAAATTTATAGAGATTAGATGCTGTTTGTGTACACACCCGGCCTTGTTTCTCCTCCATTACCCACAGCGTCTCTGCCAGGGGCTGTGGGATGCATTCATATCACCACTTCTGGCCCTTTGTCTTTACATCACCTCACAATGCTGGGTGCGTCAGCAGAGCAGGAGGTGGAGGTATTTCCTGAAAGAATGTCTGTTAGCAATAACTAACCTAGACATGGGTATAACTGAGAATCATTCATTCATGTACCTCTCTAAACCCAAGTGTATTGTATCCCCAACTCAACTTGTCCTTAATACGATCCCCAAACATGCCCGATGTTTAACACAATCAAACATGAGGGATGTGACATAAGGAAATTTAGAGGGACAAAAGACAAGGGGCTTAATATATTGCACTTAAAATATCTTTCTTTTGCATGAAACTCAGAAACCATAAAAGTAAGGCTGGAGGTCACCTGCATACAGTTTCTCTTTCCATCATGCCTTTGTGCCTCACTCTCTACCTGAGGACATTCTCTGCCTGTAGAAGGCACTCTGTTCACAAAGTGAGAGACATTAATACACCACCCCCTCACCAACAACAAATGAGGGTGGGGCTCAGTGTGTAAATATCCAGATGCTTGCCCTGTTCTAGTGTAAGTAGCCTCTCAGGGGCTCCAGCGCTATCAGTCCCTATGCACTTGGTGATACCCTGTTCACTGCCACACACGTTCTTGACTTTCCTCCCTCTCCACTAACCTGCCTGCTGGTTCCTTTTTTTTTTCTTAGTTCAAGATTATCCTTTTCTTGTTGACTTGTAACAAGTCAACAAGAAATGATAACCCCTCATTTAGGCTTCGGAGAAGGCAATGGCACCCTACTCCAGTACTCTTGCCTGGAAAATCCCGTGGACGGAGGAGCCTGGTAGGCTACAGTCCGTGGGGTCACTAAGAGTCGGACACGACTGAGTGACTTCACTTTCACTTTTCCCTTTCATGCACTGGAGAAGGCAATGGCAACCCACTCTGGTATTCTTGCCTGGAGAATCCCAGGGATGGCGGAGCCTGGTGGGCTGCCGTCTATGGGGTCGCACAGAGTCGGACACGACTGAAGCGACTTAGCAGCAGCAGCAGCTGGCTCAGTGGTAAAGAATCTGCCTGCCAATGCAGGAGACATGGGTTTGATCCCTGAGTTGGGAAGATCCCCTAGAGAAGGAAATGGCAACCCACTCGAGTAATCTTGCCTGGGAAATCCCATGGACAGAGGAGCCTGGCAGGCTACAGTCCATGGGGTCGCAAGAGAGTCACACTTGACTGAGTGATTAAACAGCAACAACCCCTCATTTATCACATATGTAATTATTTTCTCAGAATCCTGCTTGCTTTTTAGCTCAGTGACAGAAAAATGCATAATTTTTAGTCAGATCCTCCTGACTTTTCCTTTAGAGTTTCCGAGTTTCTGCCTTGCTTCAAAAGGACTTTTTTCAGTCCTAACAAATGTTTGTCTTTACTGCCTTTTTAGTACTTTGACAGTTGGTAAAAAGTGTTTAGATTTTTATTCTCTCTGGAACTTACTTTGGGGCATCATGTGAAACAATAACAATAACAACTTATTACTTTATTTCTCAAGAGGATAAACAATCATCGAGTACTACTTTAAAAATACATTAACTGGTCCATCTTTTCCCCACTGATCTGACTGCTATTTTTGCATTATGCTAAATTTCTATAATCCCTGGGGCTTGGTTCTTGGATTGTTTGTTCTGCTCCTTTGATCCCTCACTCCGCCCTGTTTTAATTACTCCAGTTTTATAGTGTGTTTTGGTATCTCATAGGTCAAATCTCATCTAATTTTTATTCTTTTTCAAAATGTTCTTGGCTTTTCTTGCTTGTTTACTCTTTCAGATGAGCTTTAAAATCAGCTTGTCAAGTTCTATAAAAACCCCTTTAGGATTCTGATTGGGAATGCATTGAATTTATAGATTTAATTTGGGAAGAATTGACATCTTTGTATTACTGAGTCTTCTTATCCTGGAGCGTGATATATCACTCGATTTATTTAGGGCTTTTTTATGTCCTTCAGTAAAGTTTTATCGTGTTTCTCATATAGGACCTGGACATTTCTCATTAAGTTTATTCTTAGGTATTTTATAGTCTGGGTTAGCCATTGTGCATGGGATACTTTTCTCATCACGTTTCTAAATGGCTATTGCTGGGTATATAGGAGAGGTGTGAATGTTGATGCTATCTTGTCTCCAGCCATGCTGATGAACTCTCTATTTAGTTCTAATATTTTTTCTGTGGATTAGAAGAACTTTGAACGAACCATGCCTGTCCCACTTGGGGTGGGCCTTTCTCAAGAGCAGAAGGCTCCGGGTGTCCAGACGGCAGTGGTTGAAGGCATTGACCCTGTAGGGCTGCAGTGGGGACTGCTGCGTGAGCAGGGCTTTCTAGCAGATGGCCCTTAGAGCCCTTCCAATTCTGAACTTTTAAAAGCCCATAATTCTGGTTGCTGTGTCCGTTTTCATACACTGTCTCCCCAGTTGCATGATAATCAAGGGCAAGAACCCTCCCTCCTTTCCCTCTTCCCTGTAGATGTTTGATTTCCACATACCAAGCACTGTGCCAAGTGCCAGAAAGGTGGGAAGGAGATATTGAGGTGATGGTTGCAGGTATCAATGCGTCACACTCTTGGGAATCAGGCAGCATCAGTTAAAATGTTCTCAAATGAACTTAGAATGTGGCAGAAACTCTCCACCGCAAATGACTGGAAGGGCAATATATATTCTGGGGGCCCCTCCTCCGCACTGTCCCCTTGGGGGTTCTCCAGTGGGTGTGGTGGTGACAGCAGCAGTTCTGTCCCCCGGGGGATAGCTGGTTTTTTGCCATCACATCCCAGGCTCAGCTGAGCACCTGGTTCAGACAGGCACTTAGTAAATGTTATCAAATAAAATGAGGCATGAGAGACAGGTTGGGAGCAACCAGGCCACTTTTGGAAGTGGCCGCTGGTTTTCAGGATGAGGTGGCCCCTGGGTTGTGCTGAATGCCTCCAGACACAGGCTACTCACTTCCTTAAGTCCACTCCACTCTGGGACAGTTCCAGCCATCTGAGTGGGAGTTCATGGTGACAGGTAAGGGCTTTGTCAGACATGTCCAGCTCCCTAAAGGCCGCATATGACCAATGGCTACCATACTGGATAGTAAGGACGAGACATTAGAAAGTCCTAATTTCTTTTATAAGGGGTCAAAACCTGTCATCTAGAAAAGAGGTCAATCTTCCTTCTTAAGGAGAGAAAGAAGTTTTTGACAATAAGACTAGAAACCAAACACACGAGTTCAGTTCTTAATGAGTCTCTGCCATACTGAGACCCAGCGTTTTCTTTCAAGGACCATCTGGTCTAGAGACAGAGATGGTCATATGGCCAACGCAGATGACAAGTGCTACCATAGAGGAACGTGGCCAGGCTGCCACAGAGTGACACGAAGTAGCTCCTCATGTGGGTGATGGTGAATTGTCTACAAAGAAGCAATGTTCACTGCATGCCTTGAAGATTCACTAGAAGTTGGCCAGGCTTAGAAACAGAGTATGTGTGTGAGTGTGGGAGTCGGGGTGAGGGGTATGGGCCCTCCAGGCGGAGAGGGTGGCCTGCGCAAATGTCAGGTGGCCTGAGGCCAGGGGTGGCCTGTTCCTTAGGTGAGTCTTCAACAAGGCTGCCCTCGGGATCCCAGTCAGAGCTGGGCCTGGAGGGGTTGGGAGAGGCTGATGGTGACAGGCTCTGCACGTTTCTGTAGTGGGCTTCCCTCCTAGAGCCTAGTTCAGAGCTCTGCTCAGTGATGAGGGAGAGGGGGAAGCAGGAGGCTGAAGGTGGTGGGGAGGGGATCCAGTTTTGCTTCCAGCCATTCCTGCAATGCTCCTTTCCAACAACAGGGGGCAGGATGACCTCAGGAAACGATAACCATTCTTTGGGATTTAAGCAGCCAGGTGAAGTCCTAAGGTAGGTGAGACTTTTCAATACTCAGTGGACAATTACTGAGCCTCAGGCTTTGTGCTGGCTCTGAAGACACTAAGACAAACCCCCGCCATTTGCAGCCTGTGTCCCAGGCCACGTGGATTGTGGGGACTGCAAGGTAGTTGTGGTCATTTCTGCCAGGGTAGAGGCCGGAGAAGAAGGACCAGCTTCCTAGAGGAGGCAATTCTTGAGCTGAACCAAGACAAGAAGTCGCCCTCTTGGTTGCCAGGATTGGTAAGACACGCCATCCCAAGGGGACAGACATATGAGGCATGGTAGGAATAGCCGTGTCTGGTTGCTGACTGTTGCCCCAGGTCCTGGAGCAGGGGGTGCTGGAAACTGTGAGGTATGGTGGGGCTGTGTGCACAGCTCATGGAGGGTTCCAGAGCTGTGCTGCTAAGAAGCTCCATCCTGGGGCAACAGGGAGGACCCAACAGAATTTCCTTAAAAAATTCCAAAGTTTTCATTACGAAAATTTTCAAATACATATCAGAGTGCATCATATAATGAACCCTCCATGTGCTTGCCAACAATAATCACATTCTTCCACTTTTTCATTCTTTCTCCCTCCACATTATAAAAAAAAAAGCTTTTTATTATAGAAAATTTCAAACACACACAAAAGAAGGGAGCTAGGACAATGACCCCTACCCACATCAACAATGAACAATCTGCCGAGCTTGTGTCTGCTCCAGCCCTACCCATTCCTCCCCACCCTCAGGTTACTTGGAAGCGAATCACATGTCATTTCATATATACCTATTTTGGGATATATGTTTAAAAGTTAGGGATGCTTTAAGAAAACACAATTGCACTACCATGTTCACATCTGAACAAAGTTAATAGTCATTCTTTGATTTCATCCAATATCCAGCCCAGATGGAATGGCCAGGATCAGATGAGCATTTCAGGAACGTTGTCCTGGCAGCACATGGAGAAGGAAGTACAGGGGACTAGGGCTGGCATTGGGGCATCAGCCAGGAGACATTCATGAAGGTCTGGAAGCAAAGCTATGATGACCTGACCTTGACTAAGGCAGAGCCACGGAAGTCGGAACCAGACACTACACATGTTGCCATATTAATCCTCACGAATGCCCTGTGAAGGAGGGTTTGTTATCTCCGGGTTTACAGGTGAGGAGACCATGGCTCGAGAGATTGAACTGCTCCGAGAGATGTAGCTACGAAGTCGAAGAAGGTTGGATTCAAACTCAAGCTGGCTTGTCCCTGAAGCCCTGGATCCTGACTGAGGCCAGCATGGTCTCTAGAGTCTCAGGGCCGCAGAACCCGGAGGAAGGCTGGGGGCAAGGGTGTGACAGAGTGGCATCTACAGACCCTGATGCCTCCTGGAGGTGAGGGGTGAGGGAGGGAGCTGTCTGCTCTCCTGATGCCTGCTCTCTTGCCTGGGAGAGCCTGTGAGTGTGCAGTGGCGAGTGGAGATGGTGGTGTGGGTTAAGGCCCCCTTTACTAACCTGTGCAAGTAACACACCATGGATTCCAACCAACTCTGCCTTCCCTTCCCTTTCTTTCCTCTCCTGGTGCCCTGCTCAGGTCCTGTCCACTCAAGGCCCTCAAGGCCCAGCCCTCCCTCCCATGGGGAAGGCTGACACCCATCAGTTTCCAAGTGGATTGGCCTCCCCATTCTCTATATGAATGATGGGGGGGCCCACACTGTAGGCACCTCTCAGAATCCAACTTAAATGGGGCCGACTTAGTCAACCCTGGTGCTGCCACAGTCACTTTTGGTTGACCTTGTAACATCTCTTTAGGAACAGATCACTCTTCCCCCATACTTTCCTCCCTACCTCCACCCCACAGAATCCCCTGTCTGTTATCACGGTGGGTGACAGAGGGCTGGACAGTTCTCTTAGGCATCTGTTCCTCAAGGGAGCATCCCACCTCCTGGACAGCAGCCATCAGGAGGGTTTGCCAGGGGCAAAGGGCACACATATCTCTTGCCTGCCTCAGATTACAGATTGGGGAGCCAGGCATGGGCTGGTGCTCTGGGACCAGTGTCTCAAAGGAAGATGAACATAGCCTAATTGATGTCTCTTTGTGGCACAGTGGCCCGGGGAGGCCAGGGAGTCGATGTTTATCGATGCCTGAATCAGACTCCTCTATACCCAAACCAGCCCGAATTGTCAGGTCTGCTTCCCCAGCAGCATCTGTTATGGCTGCCCCAGGGCAGAGATGTTAGGATGCTCCCTTATTTGTTCAGTAGGTAAAGAGATAGACGACCAGAGGTGAGGGACTTGCCTAAGGTCACTGTGTGCCAAGGCCCAGGTCTTCTGCCTTATTGTCTGTGTTCTTCCCTTTGCAGTGGGTCACCCAGACATGGGAGGGGCTGGGCAGGCTTGCCCTCCACTAAAGATCCTGGTGGGGTTCTGCTGGGCTGGAGACTGCTGGTAGACCTGCAAACCTCTGCAATTTCAGAACCTGGGAGACCTCAGGGCTTACCTAGCCCAGCCCCAGCCTCATCTAACAATTGCAGAATAGGGCACAGGGAGGGGAGCCACCTACCTTGTCACCAGGACACTGAGGATCTCCCCCTGGTCTGGGCAGCCCCGTTCCTCCTCACTGTCTTCCTCCAGAAGCTCCCATAGGCCAAGGGAGGGAGATGGCTACTATGGCTGCTTCAGACTAAGATCCTCCCCCTCTCCTGCAGGAAGGACTAGCAGATAGTGTCTTCTTCTCTCCTCTAGGTACTGGGCCCACCTCAGTGCTCCCCCTGGATCCTCCCGGCTTTGGGGTGGATGTGGGCAACTGCTGCTGTGGTTAGAGCCAGGGGAGTCCAGAGACCTGAATTCAGGTCCTCTCCCTGATCATTGCTGTGTGATCTTGTGTAAGTCACTTCATTTCTCTGAGCCTCCACGTCTTCACCAGCTCAGTGGTAATAATTCTGCCAGCCCTGCCTCAATCAAAGGGGATCAGATCCTAAAGAAAACACTAGACATATGTAAGAAGTGGGCCTATTCTGAGCTGGTAAGACAGAAGCCACGAGAATCAGTGAGTGTCCAGAACATGGTTCTTTCCTGGGCCTCAAAAGACTGTGAATACTGACTTCATGTCTGTTGCTGATTTACTGTGTGGCCCCAGGCAAGTGGCTTAACCTCTCTGTGCCTCATAAAAACATGCCGATCACTATTTCTTCACGCTGCGGTATTGACCTCCTGGCAACAAGGGGAAGCTAAATGCAGAAGAGCTTTAAGATCCTTGGAAGAAAGGCCGTCCATAAAAGTAACAGATTAACAACATCCAATAATCATGCTGTCTGCTAACAAAAGTAATGCCGCCCTAAAGTCAGGCAGGGAAACCAGCCCTGTCAGCACAGTGGCAGCTCCTAGCCGGTCTTCCTCTCGGGCTCCAAGGGCTAATAACCCTCTGTATTTGTTTATGTGGGGCTTTGCCTTTGCAAACCAACCACTAATTAGCTCCTCCATGGGCATGCCCAGGAGGCAGGCAGGAAGGGTGTGGGGTGACGAGAGCTGAACCTCTGGGAAGGGGGGTCTCGCCCGGCCACCCAGCCAGTGAGGGCAGGGTTGGGCTGGGAACAGAAGGCTCTCCCAATTCTCAGCGCCTACTTCTGTCCCTGGTGAGGTGAGCAGCTGGGCAGAGAGTTTGAACTCTTTGGGCCTCAGTTTCCCCACCAGAGCTGCCAGGGCAGGAAGGGGTGAGGCACCGTGAGGTGTGTGGCCAGGTTGCCTGCTGGCTCACCCACCGTCCTTTCCTCTCCGCTACCCTCACCCCTCCTGCCCTTGATGCCCAGGGCTGGCACGGGGAAGCCACTCGGGGCCCAAACCTGGGGTCCTACCTAGTGTCCTCTCTGTGGCCAAGTCCCCTTGATGGAGGCTGGGAGCCAGAAGGCCTGTCATGTGACTCTCTGAGCCTCAGTTTCCTCATCTGCATAGCGGGGTTGTAATTCCCACCCTGCCAGCCATGGATGCCCAGACCCTGGGCTCATGAGCCGGGTGGGGATGCACCAGGCAGCCCTCCTGCAGGGCACACAGCCCCTCCAACCAGGACCAAACATGTGAAGCTGAAGCCAGAGCCTCGGCCTGTGGGGGGGAAGCGGCTGCCTCTGTCTTCCCTCATCCTGGCTGAGGCCTGAGGGAGCTTTCCTCTGGGTCCCCGGCTCCTTTCCCTCCTGTCTCTTTAGACGACTGCTCTCATTCTGTCTGCCTTTCACCGCACAGCCTATTTTTAACTTTCAGCGTTGGGGGAGGGGAGCAAGGGCACAGGCGTTGGTTTTTCCCTCTCCTTTTCCTTTGTCTCGTTTCTTCTCCGGCCCTCCTCCCGGCTCCCCGCCTTTTCTGCCCTCCCCACAGCCCTCCTGTCCTATCCTCTCATCCTCTCACTGCCTCCCCTCCCGACTCTCTGTCCTTCTCCTCACCCACCCCCACCAATGCTGCAGGCTCCCAGGGCCCCCATTCCCCTTATGACTTCTCCTGGAGGGGTAGCAGTTCTTGGATAGCGCCCATTCTTGCCATAGTCACGCTGGACTGCTGGTGGCTAATCTAGTGGCCCCCTTGGGGCAGCAACGGACACAGTGACCGCTCCCCTCCTTCTGGCAACCTGATCTTCTCTTGGTATCTAAGACCTTGAATGCTTCCGCATCTCCTCCCCTTCTTCTAGACAAGCTTTGTGGGTGCTGCTCCTTCCAGTAAACGCTGGCAGTGGTGGTGAAGCAGGCAGCTGTGGGGGTGCCTGCCCAGTGCCCGCCCACCTTCTTTGGCCACCAACATGCAGATTTTTCTGGGGCCGCCCCCCACTCCTTACCTCATCTCAGTCCCTGCTGTTTGGGTGTGGCTGATCCAGCTCTGGGCTTCAGAGACCCTTGTGTGATCAGGCCTGGCCAGGGGGAGCCTGTCCTGGGGTTTTTGTTGAATCAGGAAAAGGGGTCATTCCTCTTGGCAGGATGGTGGGATGTCAAATGGAGCTGCCAGGGCTCCGTGGCCCCCACAGGGAGAGGCTGCCTGAAGAAGAGGCCAACAAGGAGGAAAACAGAAAGTGTGATGGAAGAAGAGAGTCCCAAGCCCTCAACCTGGAGAGCACCTGGACCCAACTATTTCTGATGTTTCGGTCACATGAGCAATATGTATATATTTTTCCTGAAGCCATTGGCACTCGTAACTAAGGGAGCTTCAAAACGGAGGGGATATATGTATACATATGGTTGATTCATGTTGAGGTTTGACAGAAAACAACAAAATTCTGTAAAGCAATTATCCTTCAATAAAAAATAAATAAATTTAAAAAAAAGGAAAAATTGAAAAAAAAAAAGAGAGAGAGAGTCCTGATTGGCCCACGATCCTGGCTTCTTGTCCCAGTCCACTCCTGTCCCACTTCCCCACCCTATCCTAGGGTTTCTCCGTCCCTATGGATGAGAATTCCCAAACACCCAGGCCACACTACATTTCTGGGCTTCAGCCTGTATCTTTAGCTGCCCTGAAGCTTTTGACTCAAAGCCATGCAGAGGCACTCAAAACACAGCGTGTCCCAAACTGGACTCATCCTGTGTCCATCTTCCAGGACTTTCTGACTTGGGGATTAATGCTCCCTTCATTCCATCCACCCACCCTTCCATCTACCCATCCATCCATTCATCCTTCCTTCCTCCTTCCCTTTCTCCCTCCCTTCCTTCTTTCTTTCTATCCATTGCTCTTCCACCCACCCATCCATCCATCCATCCATCCAACCACCCATCCGTCTCCTCTTCCTCATAGCTACTACAGTGATGGTGATAAATAGCCTATGTTTATGGAGACCTTGGGGCTTCCCAGGTGGCTCATTGGTAAAGAATCTGCCTGCCAATGTAGGAACCACAGAAGACTTGGGTTGGGTTAGGAATATCCCCTGTAGAAGGAAATGGCAACCCACTCCAGTATTCTTGCCTGGAGAATCCTAAAGGCAGAGGAACCTGGAGGGCTACAGTCCGTAGGGTCACAAACAGTTGGACATGACTGAGTGACTGAGAGCTTGTGCAGGGCTTACTTGGTGCCAGGTACTGGGCTAATCAATGCACAGCTACTCATGTAACCCTCAAAACAAGCTTATGACATGGTAGTATCATTGCACTGTCTAGAGATGAGGAAACTGAGGCAGAGGGGTTGATGATTTATCGTGAGGATTCCTCGTTGCTCAGGACAGTCCTGGGAGTTGTCCTGCACACCCCACTTTTCTTGTTTAGGTGGTCACCACATCCTGAACACACTTGGAAGTGGCCACTGGTTTTCAGGATGAGGTGTCCCCCAGGGTGTGCTGAATGCCTCCAGTCACGGGCGCTCAGTCCCTGAAGTCCACACCGTTTTGGGACGGCTCTAGCCATCTGAGAAGTTCTTGGTGATGGGTGGGGCCTTTGACACTCACACATTCAGCCATCTGAGGGCCTTTGTTCAGCTAAACACCTCTGCCCATCTACCACTTGGCAGTCTGAAGCCCCCCACTCCACTCCCTTCTTGATGATTCAGGGCAGAGAGCCTGGAGCAGGGGGAGCTGGACAGCTCTCATTGCTGGCTGCCACCCCTCACTCCAGATAGTTGCCCCCTAGGTGGGGAACTGTCTGTGGATGTACTGCAGGAAGCTATGCCTGGGGGTGACTTGAGGGGGTGAGAGACCTGGGGCCCACCTTGTGGTCCACAGTGATGAGTCTCTGGGTGGACGTGGGGTTCCTCTGGGACCTGGGGGTGGCATGGGGCAAGCCTGAGAGCCAGGGTCCTGCTCTGAGCCAGGCTGTTCCACCCTGGCTGGCGACACTGCCTTTGGGCCAACACCACTGCCCCATCCTGGGGAGGGAACAAGGGAGCTGAGTGTGTGTTGGGGCTGCCCAGGGGGGCGGTGCTGAGGCAAAGGAGGAGGACCCCTTCCTATGTGTGGGATGGATTTGTCAACACCTGGAAGGACTCTGCCCCAAGAGGTCAGCATGGTGGCCACAGAAGAGCACCACTCAGATGTCCCTTGAAGGGATCCAGTTGGCCCACCATTCCTGATAGCTGCACCTTCAGCACCTGCAGCAGGGTCTCCCCCAGCCTTCCTCTCTTAGGCTGCCCTTGGCCAACGGCCAAGCACATCGAGGGTACTGGACCCAGACTTCATTTGCCCAGCACAGGTCCCCTCCCTTGGGCAGTCTTTGCTTAGGGCCTCCCTCATCCTAGCCAGGACATTCCCTGGGTTGCACTGAGTCTGGGGCTCAGTTTTCTTGTACATAAGATGGGAAAATTAAAACCTACCTTGGATATTTGAGGATAACCCAGGAAAATGTGTGGTAAGTGCCTGGGACAGTTCGTGGCTCAGCATGGCTCTCCCTGACCATCTGAGCTGCCTCTCCCCTCCCCTGCCTGCCTTAGGGTCTGGCTCAGGGCTGAGCACACAGGAGATGTTTAAAATCCAGGTGTTGAAAGGTGTGGAACTAGTGGGAGGGGGCTGCCCAGGCAGGCTCTGCCATGCGGAGACAGTGATAGTTATGTCAGCTTACAACTGCGCTCAGAAACACCGATTCAGCACTCGCGGCTGAGTGCAAAGCTCTGTGGGGCTGGGAGGCTGGGGCACAGTGAGGGAGAGAGGAGCGGGGAGGCAGCGGGGGAGCGAGGGAAAGAAGGGACACAGACACAGAGGGACAGAGGCTGAGAGAGAGGAGATGAGGGACACAGAAAGAGACCCGGAGGGAGAGACTGGCCGAGAACGAAACAAAGACAGATGGAGAGAAAGTCAGAGAGTTTAGAGAGGCAGAGAGCCAGGAGAGAGTGTGTGCGAGCTCAGGAAACGGAGAGAGAGAGATAGAGACAGAGGTGCCAGCCAGGCTCCCTGTGCCCTGACCAAGTGACCCTCCAGAGGGCAAGTGAGAGACTTCTTTTTGAGTGAAGACCTCTTGAGGCTGTTGTTTTCTGGATCAAGGGCCATATCCATTCATGTTCCCAACAAGAGCCTGCAAAGGGGGTCCACAGCCCAGAGCTAGCAGCCGAGGAGCGGGCTGTGACCTGGTTGATGGGAGTTCTGAGGGCCCTGGAGCTACATGACAAGCAGATTACCAGCCCCTGAGAGGGGCCGCCCCTGCCGCGGCCTGTTGTTCTGGCCATTCAGGGAACACCCCTGAGTGCCAGGGTCCCTGTGAGGGTCTGAGGTGGCAGAGAGGGACACTTGTGAATGCACATAGGCTGCAGGTCCAGGTGAATGGAGGAGGAGGAGGTGAGCGACCAAATGTCCGAGTCTCTCTGGGGTGGAGAAGTCCCCTCTTATCATCCCACCGCCTCGATTTGGATGCCTCCACGGTCAGCCAGCTTCCCCCTCCCCTAATCAAGAAAGCCTGCTCTGATGCTGAGGTCTTTGCTAGGCTGACACTTTCCCTCTGGTCTTAGCTGCTTGTGCTGGGGTAAGCTGTAAGTCAGCACGTGAGGTCACAGGGTTACCTGTGGGGAGAGAATCCTAGGAACTTTTCTCTGCATCCCAAAGGGAAGCAGGAGTGTGTCTCTTTGGATCTCTTATTTGATCTCAGGGCCCTATTTATTGCCCCAGGGAAAGACTTTGGACAGGTTCAATTATACTGAGATGCTTGGAAGTTACTTTGTAACTTCCTCTAAAGAGGGAGGCTTTTAACCCAAAGGGACACTTTACTAATGGTGGAATAACAGGCAGTGGGGAGTGGATGGGGAGAGATTTAGATTGGCAAGGGCTCTCTCTGGCTCCCATTTCCCACTGGAATCTCTTCCTTTCTATATTAATTGGAGGTTCTTGGCAGGTGGGGGCCATTTCTTCTGTTTTCTTGGTGTCCCCCCATCAGGGTCAGTGAGCCCCTCCACCCTCACCCGGGGGGCTTCCTGTGAATGGCAGGAATGGAACAGTAAGCACAGTTTTTGTACCCATGAACCACATCACCAAGAAAGACCCCAACCAAGTTATGAGTCCTGCCTGTGGGTGGCTTGCTGTATGATTTTGGGCATGTCATTGTCCTCTCTGGGCCTCCACTGCCCACCTGGGTAAGGCAGGGTTTGGACCAATGGCCTTTGAAGGCCCCTCTAGCTGTTGTGATCCAAGGTTCTGGGTCTTTGACCCTTCTCAAATTGCCAGTTAGCACCTAGGCTAGGCTCTGAGTGCAGCAGGACAAGATAGATGGACTCCAGAGGACCCAGTGGCTCTAGGACAGCCAGGCAACCAGACTCCTTCATTTGAAAATAATGGGTGAGATCTCAGAGCTGGAGGCCTGTGGACTCTCTTATCTGACTCCCTCAGTGACAGGTAGAGAAACCAAGGCCTGGGTACAGAGGTGGCTTGGTCAAGTCCCTCTGCATGTTAGTTTTGGGTAGGAACTACAAATAGTTCCTCCTTCCTCTCTGTGCATTTGGTTGGGTCTTAGGGGTAAATCCTGGTGGGCACCCTGGTAGAGGTGAAAGCTAAGGTAGGCTCCGAAGGAAAGTGTGAGTGGAGCATTGTCTTCCAGGGAGAGGCTCCAAGGGAAGGGAGAAGGGTTAGATTATGTACCTTGTCCTTGGCCTGTGCGTCCCCTGCATTCTGAGATTCTAGAAGCCTGGGCACTGACTGGTGTCTGAGGTGGCCATTCTGCACTTGGTCTCTGGTGTGCAGTGATGGAAGACCCCGCTCCCGGTACTATGAGCTGTCCCTGGACCAGCAGCTGGACTGGGCCAGACTCGGCTGTAAATCACCCATGGAGTTGGGCTGGTGGGGATGGTTTATGCATCTCAGGCACCTACCCTGCAACTCAGGACAGGCAGTAACACGTCATTTTAATGAGGTTGCAAATTTCCTTGTCACCCAGGAGGTTGACAGGCATGGCCATCACCACCTTGCTTGTCCCAGGCCCTGCCAAGGAGTGGGTGAGAAAGGCAACGGGACTGGGGGTCTAACTAACCAGACCCGGGAGAGAGGTGGAACTGGCTTGACTGTGGGCACCCTTGATCCCCAGGCATCTCTCCTCTTTGACAGATGCTCCCACTGCCCTTGAATATGCCGAGTGGATTTTCCTCTCCACATCTCCACTCACACTGCTCCTGACACCGGAAACACCTCTCTTTTCCATTCAACTATCCAGATATTCTTCTTTCAAGGCCTAGGTGAAGACCTCTGCCTTCAGGAAGCCTCCTGTGGCCAGCCCAGCCGTAACCCTTAGACCTCTGTGGAGGTGTTCCCCATTTACTTTCCAACTCCAGTAACCAGGGGGGTGCTGTCTAGAGCAAGAGAACAGAAAGACCCAGGAGGCTGCATCCAGGTTCAGCTGAAAAGAGAAATGTGATTGATTAGCGATGTCTGCCAGGGTCAGGGAAGGAAGACAGTAGTCCCTCCTGTTTGGTTTCCCTGCGGAGGCTTCCAGGCCATGTGGCTATTTATCTTAAGATCTGTGCACATGTTGACACTAAACTTCTCATTTCTTTATCCTCTATCTGCCTAGGAGTGATACAAGCTCCTGGTGGCAGGCACCCTGCCCAAGCTTTCTCTGTGTCCCTCAAAGTGCTAGGCACTCATGAAGACCCCCAAAACCTTAGTCAGATGGAAAGGCAGTGAGTAAAATGCTGGCACTTTCCCTGGAGTTGGGAAGTAATTTATAGGGTATCAGAGCCGTCTATAGAGGAGAGATCTGGGGGGTACAAAGTGGGAAAGCGTTTTCTCAAGATCCCAGAGGGAATGAGTTCTAGGAAGGTCTCTGCTGGGCACAAGAGGTCGCCGCATTATTGAGGGGTGTTTCTTAGACCAGTGGGGGCAGGGCCCAGCATCTAGCCAGGTATCAGGGTCCTAGGCTGCCTCCCTGGCCCTTGTAGATGCTCTTCTTTTTCTCATCTGAGGCTTGGAGAGCTTTCATTAGTGCAACATCCTCCCACATATGGGAGCCACACTTGTCATTATCCCCATTTTACTGATGGGAAAATGGAAGGAGCACCGGGTTTATGGCTGGATCCCAGGGCCCAGGCCCTCCAGCAGGTCAGTGGCAGCTGGAGAGGCTCTGGTTCCAAACATATGCTGTCTCAGCTCAGGTCAGTCTCCAGGCTGGTCGAAGAGGCAGGTCTCCTCTTATGGATGCTGATGTAGAGTGTGTGAGTTATAAAGTCACTTACAGGCTGTTAGTTCTGAGCCCCTTGTGATCCAGATGGAGAAAATGAGGCCCAGAAAAGGCCGGGGCCTGATCCCAGGACACACAGCCTCCCCTAGTGAACAGGCTCCCTGACAACCTGGTACCCCAAGGAATGCAGAATAGAGGGTGAGCCAGGTTGTGTATCTGGGCCTTTGCTGGGGTCTGCCCAGGACTGCCCACTCTGCCCAGGCCCCAGAATGTTAAAGAGAGGAACCCACAGGACTCCTGCCCTGGCAGACTGCTCTGGATGTTGTGACACTAGGGTATGCCTTGCTTTCCTACCAAGTTAGATACTTTGACATCTTCCCCATCCTGTTACGGTAAGGAGAGCAAGTCCTAGGCCTGGGGAGCAGCGTGCAGGCCAGGGTACAGGCCTGGGGCGCAGGAGGAATGTTTGGGACACCCGGCCTCTGAGCCTTGCTGTCTCATCCCCAGATGATGCAGGATCAGGCATTTCCACAGTCCAGCTTCAAGTCCTCACTATGGTACAAATGACTGATGGTAGACCCTTTCCCAAAGCCATGCTGGCAGGAAGGGGAAAGGAGAGGTTGAAGGTGGGAACAGGATGCTGGGGGTTCTGAGATATGGGTCACGATGTTGTCCAGAAAGCAGGTCTGTGAGCCAGACACTCTTTCCCAGGCTGGCCTTCCTCCTCTCCCTCCTTTCCCTCTTTCTCACCTCCTCTGTTCTCCTACTGCAGCTGTTAATTCAGTCCTCCCCTCCGCATGGAGCACCGTAAAGAGCTGGCCTTCAGCCAGATTTGCATTGGTGGTTTATTGATTTAATTAAGCAGGGACTGTAAGCAGTGTCCCCCTCCATGGTATGAGTCGGGCAGGGGCTGGACTGGGTACCCGTAGGGTGGCTGATTGGCCTCAAAGCCCGGGAGGCTGCTGACATCAGGGCAGTCTGATTCAGGGACCTATGCTTCCTGTGACCTTTGTCCTTCTGTCCCTTTTGGACTCTATCAGAAGTGACATTGCAAGTGGCAGTGACAGCTTAGTCACACTCGAAGTTTCTGCCAGGGAGAGGGGGCCTCAGTGGACAGCGGACAAAGGGAGCCCTGGCCCCAATTCAACAGCCCCTCCTCCTACAGATGCCCTGCCTAGTGCCCTGGGAAGACTGTCCTTTTGTCCTCTAAATGGAGCTGCAGTTTTGGAGGCGTGTGGCTTGCTCCCTGTGCCCACTCTTGCCTGGCATCTCCAGATGCCATCGTGGGGCAGGCATTTGCTGCATCTGCAGAAAAGGCAGAAGTGACTGGAAATGACCTCCATGCTCCCCGCCCTTCCCTGGCCAGGAAGCACAGGCTTGGGGGACCGTGCAGCCCGCCTATCAGCTGCCCGTTCTGGGCCTCCATCTTTCTATATGTAAGTAAAAGCTGAAGGCAGCAGCATCTGAGGGCTCTGCTGATTCCTCGGTCTTCCTTCTTCTCGTGCCCGGGGAGCCGTTCTTATGCCATGGAGTGCTAGGCCCCAGGCTAGGGGATTCTCACATTTCAGCTTTGGAAAGTAGGCAACCTCATCCCCACCTTAGAGACTAGCAACTCAGAGAGGTTGAGTGACCTGCCTCAGGCCACACAGCTTTTAGTGGCAGAGCTTGGTTTGAGTCCAGCCAGCCTTAAGAGGGGGGACAATGATGTTGATTTATTTCCCCTCCCCACCCTATTGCCACATCGGCCCTTCCAGTCAGTCACAAAACTCTCCCCTCCTCCCTAGAGCTGGAAGAAAAGGTTGGCCTCAGGGGAGCAGGAAGAAACCCCGGGGACAGAAATGCTGCAGGCAGCCTTTGGTCCTGCTTTAGAGAGAAAGATGGAGGCCCTGAGTTGGTGGTGCTGAGTTGGCCACATTTCCCACAGGGAGCCAGGGGGCTGGGTGAGGGGCCTGGGGCTCTGCAGAGTGGCTTATTTGAAGGACTGGGGCTGGATGCATGGACATGCTTTGGTGGCTCAGAGTCTGATGGACCTGGCAGGGTCCTTGGGGCCCATTGCCCAGATGAGAACACTGAGGCCCAAGGCCATACCGTCTGGGTGGGGGTCTCCCAGGGAGAGTCCAGCCCGGCCCTCTGCTGACCCTCCCCCCATTTATAGCCCCAGCCACCTGGAGCAAGGTGGCACTGAGCAGGTGCAGGCACCCGCCCCACCAGCCTGTGTCAGCAGTGTCTGTCTCATGAGTTCACAGCTGCTGACAAACATCTGCTGCGTCTCCCACCCTGGCACCATCTGCCACCCCGCCTGCTCAGCCTCTCTATATAGCTTTCTCAACTTCTCTGTGTCTCTGCATCTTCCTCTCTCCTCCCTCGCTCATTCTCTGAGTGTCTTAGAATTGGTCATTTCTGCCTTGTCCACTGGGCAAGGCCAAATGCTCCAATGCCCAGGACCTGGGGGTGGTGTAGAGTCAAGTGCGACAGGCCAGGCTTGGGGACTGCAGGGCTGGGAGCTCTGCCATTCCCTGACTGATGGCCCTGAGCTTCCATCTCCTCATCTCTAAAATGGGGAGAACAGTTCTCACCTTGGAGGGCCGTTGCAGGGATGAGGGCTGAGGACAGTGCCTGGCACCTTCCAAGGCTCCTTCTGCTCCACACCTAGGTTTATAGTCACCGCCACGGTCAGTGGCAGGTCCTCAACCTGGACGTGCCCAGGAATCCTGGGCAGCCCTGAGAAGGTACAGATTCCCAAGCCCTGTCCTCCCAGATCTCTTCTGCCCAGCCGGATCCACCATGCGGTATCCCTGCCAAGTTGTCCCTGGAAAGCTGTTATCCGCCTCTGGTGCATTAACAGGAAGGGCTAACAGATTGGGGTCCTGGAGCCACCACTCAGCTCACCCAGACTTAGCACATGTCTGCAAAATAGGAAGAATAAGGCTTTCTTCATAGCTTTGATGCAAGAGCTCCTGAAAAGCCCTCAGCACAGGGCCTTCTGTGGACATCAGAGGGCTCAACAAACAGGGCTGGCTCTTTTTGTTGAACTCTGCCAGGGGCAGGGAGCTCACCCCCTCAGGCTGCTCAGAGTGTTGGGATGGGAAAGCAGGTCTGCCTGTTCTACATGATGCCTTGCTGTGTTGAAATGCTTCAGTGCCCCAAGGAGTCCATGCCTATGCCTACTTGTCCTCTTTCCCCTTCCGAAAGCCTCTCTCACCTGCCCACACCACTGACTTCTTCCTCTGACCTCTTGCAGCATGACTGGGTAAGCCAGGTAAGCCAGGGCACCTGTTTCCTGCTGGTTTGCTCATTCTCTCTCACCCAAGGTGTTGCAAAAGCCCCCCAAATGGTTATCCCAATTCTCCTCTGCACTCTCCACTCCATTCTCCATCTGCATCTAGAAGGAGTAAAAAAGAGCATGTTATTGGAGTATACTTCTTAGTATAAAGTGCTCAAATCTCAAATGTGTGTTATTGTTCAGTTGCCCAGTCGTGTCTGACTCTTTGCGACCCCATGGACTGTAGTACACCAGGCCTCCCTGTCCCTCACCATCTCCTGGAGTTTGCCCAAGTTCATGTCCATTGCCTCGGTGACACCATCCAGCTATGTGCAGCTGGGTGGATTTCTGCATGTGTATGCACCATGTAAATGTCTCATTGACTGAGATACAGAACAATTCCAACAGCCCAGCAGGTTCACCTGTGCCCCTTTCCAATCAATAATCTCCCCAGAGGTAACCAGTATTCAGACTTTAATCCCCAAAGTTAATTTCACCTACCCTTGAGCTTTATTTAAATGGGACCACATAGCATATACTCATTCTGTCTCCCTTTCTTTCAGCATCGTTTGTGAGATCCATGCATCCAGTTGCCTGTATTGGGAATTTCTTCTTTTTCATTGCTGTGTAGTATTTCATTGAAGGAAGGTGCCATCAATTAATTCTCCTCTCTTTAGTAGTTGGATGTTAGAGTTGTTTTCAGTTTTTAGCTGTGATGACCATTTTTGTGCACATTCTTGGTGGTCATTGGCTTTCATTTCTCTTGGGTAAATACCTGTGAGTGGAAGTTAGATCATCACACAGGCATGTGTTTAGTCTCAATAAATATTGCTAAACAATTTCCCAAGTGGTTGAACCAATTAACACTCCCACCAGTAACATATGAGCCTTCTGGTAACTCCACATTCTTGTCAACCTTGGGAGTTATCATTCCTTTTTAATTTTAGACATTTTGGTGAGAGAATAATGGTATCTCATTGTGACTTTGATTTGCATTTCCCTAATGATTGATGAAGTTAAAAACTTTTCGTACACTTGTTGTGCAGCCAGAGATCATCTTTTGTATACTGTGTAAGTCTTTTGCTAGTGTTTTCTAAATTGATTTATCTGTTTTTTCTTGATCTAGATATTTTTTCTTGTTCCTTTAAAAATATATAGTGGATTTGATTAATCTGTTGGATATATGAGCAGGAAATGTGCTTTTCTATCTTTGTCACTCACTTTCCTGTCCTCTCAGAACCCCTCACTTCATCACCACTGAGCCTTTGAATATGGGGTGCCCTCTGCCAGATGGAATCTCTCCTTCTTCTCTGCCTTACTGGGGCTTGCTCTGTCAAGACCTAAAGCAAACTCCACTACCTCTGGGAATTTGGTTCTTCCTGCTCCATAGTTAACCCCTGTGTTCTGTGTGCATCAGAGCTCATAGCCCATTGGATGCAATAAAAGTAAGCCAAGGGGCACCTGGCTTCTTTGTGCACCTCTGGGGCAGGATGGTGTCTTCTGTGTCACAGTTGCCCCATACCTCACACGAGGCTGGTTCTCAATCAACTCTTGTGGTAGGTTTTCAGTGATAGGATGGAGGCAGAGCCCAGTTTGCCTGCAAAGGTCCCAGTTTACACTTACAGATACAGTATGGTTATGAATGGCCCCTCCTGGAGGCCCTGAGGGAATGGGGATAGGAGGGGGTGCCAAGGGATTGATGGGAAAGAGAATATTTGTTTCAGGGACAGACTTGGGTCTAGTGCTGACCTGGTGCCAATATGCTGTGTGCTAACAGGTAAATCTCTTATCTTCTATGCCTTAGCTTCCTCTTCTGTGAAATGGGGAGAATAAATAAATCTTTCGTTGCCTATGTCTCACGGGTTAGTTATAGGGTAGATGAGATGTCAGATGAGCCTGTGACAGGAGCACAATGCAGAGGCATAGAGAAGCTGCTCCTGCTCCCAGGGAGCCTCTGCCTGGGAGGGGAGATGTCAGGCACCCCTCCACCGACCGCAGTCAGTTTTAGCAGGGAGGGGCCCTGGGGGGGGGGACACTGAGCAGAGGCAGGTCCCGACAGGGGCAACCTGGCTGGATGCTGACACCAGTTACATCCAGGTGGTGGCTAAATGTCCTTTTCTGAATGTTGAAAACATTTCATAATTTCAAGTAAAGGAATTAAAATATAAGAACACAAGTTGGGCCCTTTCAACCATCTGGGTGCTTGTGAGGAGCCCCTCCTGTCACTCTGAGCATCGCGGTTGATGGGGCCAGGCACGGGGCAGGGCTGCTGTGTGGGGCACTCGGTGCAGGACTCAGCTCTGACAAAGGAGACTCGCCCCGGGAGCGTCGTCCGCACGCCCCCTCGGATGGAGCTGGCTGAGGACAGGTGTGCAAGGAGTTGAGGAAGAGTGACTCAGTGCCTGGGCCGCGGCCTGCCGAGGGCCAGGTGCCAGGCCTGGGGAGGGGGCGAGGTGGGAAGTGGCAGAGGCGAGCTTGGCTGACTTCCAGAGGCAGAGTCAGGGTGGGGCTTCTTAGAGGCCACAGTTTCTTTGTACGAATGGGAGACAGAGACCCAGAGGGCAGACAGGACTTGGCCCATGTTACATGGGAAACTCTAGGCCAGATCTCCCCATTGACTCCACTTCCCACCTGCCCCATGCTTGCCAGGGGCCAAGAGGCATTTTTCTGGGTTTTTCTCAGGTTTCAGATGCCTGACGTCACCTAGTGAATCCCTAAACAGTGGATGTCCTCTGTGTCTTGGCCCTGGGTGCCCCTGCAAGGAGATCCTTAGGGTCCTGGGGGGTTCCCAGGGAAGATGGGGGTGCTGAGTGGGAAGGTGAGGTGCTGGCGCTGGCTCGTCTGGCTTGTGGAGACAATTGTTGGCATCCTGACATCTTTTCTCAGCTCCACAGTGAGTGCCTAGGGGTTGGTGGCCTGAAATTAGCCATGGCGGGAGTATTGATGGAAACAGGGAAATGCTTCAAGGCAGAGCGGTTCCCTGGATGCCAAGTTTCCCATTTGCCAGCATACTGCTGCCTGGTCCCATCCCCCTAAGCCACACAGCTCCACTTTATGATTTGAAGAAAGGTTTAAAAACTAAAAAAAAAAAAAAAAAAAAATCATTCTTTTGGACCATTCAATTTGTTTTAATCTATCCTGCAAGTGCCAAGGAAGTCTGTGTGTTGTGGAATAACCTGGGCGAACTTGTATGTCCTGAACTGACCCCTGATTCTGGGCTGTCCTGGGCTAACCGGTATTCCAAGCCAACCCAAGTGCTCTGGGCTAACCATCCGTTTCTGGGCTGACCCAGGCTAATGCACGTGTTCTGGGTTAATGGGTGGGTCTGGGCTAAGCTGGGAGCGAGTTCCAGGCTAGCCTGGGCTGACACATGTATTCTGAGAGAAGCTGTAGGTTCTGGGCTACCGTGGGGACTTGTTCCAGACTGATCTTCAGGATGTGGGAGAGTCCCTGAGCCTCTCCTGGAGACAAGGGTAAAGCTCAGAGCTCTGGTCCCGATGCCCTCTTATTTTTTCAGGGGTGGGAAAGAGGCCCTCAGTTTTCCTTCTTATAAATAAGAACAACCAAAGGTTAGCAATGAACTTGGAGCTCTGTTGGGAGCGAGCAACTCAAAGAGGCTCAGGAGGCCCAGAGCCAGCCTCTCCTCCTGGACTTCTGGGGGAAGGGGAGGTACAACCAGCTCCTGTGTAGGGCAGGCAAGACTGGGCTGGGCAGGTGAGGGACAATGGGGCCACTGTGGGTTCTGGGGAGGAAGCCAGACAAGAGAAGGGCTCCCTGACCTTGCTGACTCTTCCTGCAGAAGGAAGGCGGGGACCTCATTTAAAACTTGACTCCAGGGACGTCCCTGGTGGTGCAGTGGCTAGGAATCCGACTGTCAGTGCAGGGGGCAGATCCCTGGTCTGGGAGGATCCCACATGCCGCAGAGCAACTGAGCCCGTGTGTCGTAACTACTGAAACCCGTGTGCCTAGAGCCTGTGCTCCGCACAAGGGAAGCCACCACAATGAGAAGCCTGTAACCCCATCTCACCACAACTAGAGAAAGCCTGTGCAAAGTAACGAAGACCTAGTGAAACCAATAAATAAATAAATAGACTTGACTCTATTCCCAGTCCCACCAGGAACCCCTCCTTCAAAGGGCATTCATGAACAGCTCTGTGTCAGCCAACCCCATTCCTGGCCACCCATGGTTTTCGGGGATGGAGGCTCGTCAACCCAGACTCTGTGGCACCTCTCAGAACCCCTGTCCATGTGGCCTCCCTCTAGCCCCTAGTCCATCTTCTGCTGCTTCCCCAGGGCACTATATCCCCCACTGCTCCCAGGCCCTGGTGACCTCCCTTCTGCCCCAGACTGAGGGCCTGCTTTCTGGGGGTTCTGGCCTGCTGGGAGAGTTTCCTCCAGCACGTGTGCCCTGTGGGTACAACTACATCATGCTGGACAGATACAGTGACAATCGCATCAGTGCCCCCAGTACCACTGAGAAGGCCATTGCTGACCCCAAAGTGCTGCCCATACCCTGAGTTAGGGACACCCCTCAGCCATCTTCCCCAGTGGGCATATCTGTCCTTTCTACCTCCCTCCAATCAGGCCCACTCATTCTAACCCTCCTTTAATACCTAGTTCCTGAGTCCCTCTGGAGGGTGGGTGCTGTGCACAGCAGACAAATGCCTCCCCTGTCCTCCAGAAACTTGCAATTCCTGAACTTATTCCAGCTTTGCTTCTGCCACTCCCTCTATGTGCAAGACTCTCTCCCCATCCCCTCCTCCAGAAAGGTGTCCCTGATTCCTCACAATGCCTTTCTTCCTTTTCAATTCCTTGAAAACTGTTCCCTCACTCACTCACTGGGTGCCCTTTTGGCAAGCCAAGGTCACTTCCTGGGATGGGTGGGCCTTGAAACACTCCAGTCCATGTGAGAGACAGGCCCATTCCTGGCTGAGGTCCTTCAATCCATCCTGTGCCTCTGGTAAGGCCAGCACTGCTATCAAGGTCACAGCAAGGCCCTTTTCTCATGTTGTCTGGGCTGGCTGGGCCTGGCCAGGGGTCTCTACACTTACCAATTGTGCAGGACAGGGTGGCATCTGGGGCCTGTGGACAGGCAGGCTCTCTGAGCCTTGTGTTTATGGTGGGAATTTTGCTCTGAAACCACCAGCCTCACCTAATGTTTCTGTTCTCATTCACTCATCATTGTCCCTGTTTGGCCAGAGTTAGGAATGGGTGGGCAATCCTCTATGAAGGGGTTCAAGGTCCTGAAGGATGGGCCTGCCCATCTTTACCTCCAGTTCCTCCAGAAGACGGGCTCCTGGTGGCCCTCTGTACAAAACGCTGACCACCTCCAAAGACCTGAAGGCCAGCAAGTTCTTTTTCTTGCCTGACTCTCCACTCTTGGCAGCAGGCACCTCCACCTCTGGGCCTGCTCCTCCTTCCTCCCTGTGCTCCCCTCTCCCCAAGTCTTCTTTCCTTTCACCTCTCCTTTCCTCTATTTCTCCAGAAAACACCGTCTCATGTTTGAAGGTAAGGGGTCACCATGACTTCTGAGCTCTAGGGACCTGGTGGGCAGGAGGGAGCGGAGGGCTGTGAGGGAGCAGAGCCCAGGAAGGTTTGGAAAGGCAGAGAAAAAAGTCCAGGAAGTGAGGTTTGGGCTGCTCTGAGGGTCAGCATAGAGAAGGGCTGCTTTATTCCGTGGGGAACCATCAAAGGTTGATGAGCAGGAGATGGACATGAAGGGCAGGCCTTGGAGGCCACTTAGTGGCGATGATAGGAGAGAAGGGGGCCTGGAGCTGGGAACTAGGTTATGTCCATTCTGGGATATGAACATGGATTTAGGTATTGGGGTAACCTTGAGCTTCAGTTTCCTTTTCTGTCAGGTGGGTAATAATCCTAAACTAGTGTAAGGAGACCATATTATGTGGGCAGTGATCTGCCTCATCTTCTCTGGGCACCATGGCCTGCAATTCTAACACTGGCCACTAGGTGGCAGCCAGCCCCCAGGAGCCCCACCTGCAGCCCCAAGCCTGGGCCAAGAGGACTTTTCCTCTGAGAGGATCAGTCTCAGAGCTGCCTCACCCAGTCTGCACTTTGTAGGTGGAATCTTCTCTTCTTACCCACCCACCAGCCCGAATCCAGACAGCGGCCTCCGGGGCCTTGGAGCACAGAGGGGAGGCCATGAATGAGAAACTTCCGGTCCACACGTCCAATATGGGGCCCTCTCTCTGGGGAAGGTCTGTGCCAGGGGACAATTTGTGTAGGGTTGCCAGATGCAGCAAATAAATACAATATTTGGGATATAATTATACTAAAGATTATTCATCATTAATCTGAAATTCAAATTTATCTGGCAACTCTGACCCTGAAGCACTGGCCTTCAAGAGGGACAAGGCTGCTGCTGCTGCTAAGTCGCTTTAGTCGTGTCCGACTCTGTGCGACCCCATAGACGGCAGCCCAGCAGGCTCCGCCGTCCCTGGGATTCTCCAGTCAAGAACACTGGAGTGGGTTGCCATTTCCTTCTCCAGTGCATGGAAGTGAAAAGTGAAAGTGAAGTCGTTCAGTCGTGTCCGACTCTTAGTGACCCCATGGACTGTAGCCTACCAGGCTCCTCCATCCATGGGATTCTCCAGGCAAGAGTACTGGAGTGGGGTGCCATTGCCTTCTCCGAGGGACAAGACTAGTCGCTGACATACCTGCACTGAGCACAGGGCGTGGGCTTAGGTTGCTGGGGCTGAGAACTGTCAGAAAGGGAGCTGGCTCAGGGTGGGCAGACCCAGCTTCAGTTCAGTCAGTTCCCCTGGATGCCTATTCATCTATCCATTCATTCATGGGAAAAAGTGAAAACAGTGGCAGATTTTATTTTCTTGGGCTCCAAGATTACAGTGGATGGTTACTGCAGTCACAAAATTAAAAGATGCTTGCTCCTTGGATGAAAAGCTATGACCAACCTAGACAGCATATTAAAAAGCAGAGATATCACTTTGCCAACAAAGGTCTGTCTACTCAAAGCTATGGTTTTTCCCAGTAGTCATGTACGGATGTGACAGTTGGACCATAAAGAAGGCTGAATGCCAAAGAATTGATGCTTTTGAACTGTGGTGCTGGAGAACACTCTTGAGAGTCTCTTGAACTGCAAGGAGATCAAACCGGTCAATCCTAAAGGAAACCAACCCTGAATGTTCATCGGAGAAACTGATGCTGAAGCTGAAGTTCTAATACTATGGCTACCTGATGCAAAGAGCTGGCACATTGGAAAAGACCCTGATGATGGGGAAGATTGAAGGCAGGAAGAGAAGGGGACAACAGAGGATGAGATGGTTGGATGACATCATTGACTCAATGGACATGAGTTTGAGCAAACTCTGGGAGATGGTTAAGGACAGGGAAGCCTGGCGTTCTGTAGTCCATGGCATCAAAAAGAGTCAGACATGACTGAATGATTGAGCAACAACAATCCATCCCCTCATCCATCCATCCATCCATCCATCCACCCACCCACCCACTTGTCTGAGTCACTCCTTGAGGACTGGCTAGGCTCTGAGAGCATACCATGGGCCACTGTCCTCACATTCTCATGGGCTCTATTTCTGTCTTTCTAGTTCCAGCCCATCCAGCTTCTCTCTGGAGCCTTGGCAGAACCTGGTGGTGGAACCACATAGAATCCATGACCCCTGCCTGCTCTGAGAGTTGTGCTCACCATTCTGGCTGGACACACACACTCCACTTTTCCCCTCACTGGACTGGGATGTTCAGAGGGTCAGGGTGGCTCAGAGTGTTGACAATTGCACCTTTACCAGGTAGTCATGCACATGAGTGGGACTAGGAAGAGCATGGAAGGGAAAGGGGAAGCAAGGGTTGAGGGAGGGCCACTCTGTGGGCAGGTCCAGAGGGTGGGCCTTCATGTGGAGACAGCACTTGCCTTTCCTTGCCTCCCTGGGGTACGGGTGGCTCAGGACTCAGAAGGCCAGCTTAGGGATGCCTCCTGGAGACCAGCTGACCGCATCTCCTGCTCCCATGATCCCACTTCTGTGATGATAGATGTGAAAACTGAGTCCCAGAGAGGGGTAGTGAGTGACTCAAGGCCACACAATGTCCTGCTCCTCATCTGAGTGTATTGCCCTGTGTCCTCCAGGCTTTGATCTGCTCTAGCTCTCAGGCACTGTGAGGCACCTTCTGTCCCCCAGGGGTCCCCAGCAGGCCCTAGGCTGGGCCATCTGCAGTGACACAGCCTGGGGCCTGAAGACCTGCCCTCAGCCACCCTCTTCACAGGGAAGAAGATTCACGAGGCAGGTGAGTTAGTTTAAAGGAACCTGCAGTCTTTTTATCACCTTGATGGCTACAGTGGATTTTGTTTCAGGGAATATCTGTAAGACTTTAATTAAATCAGGAACTCAGGCCCCACCAGCTTCCCTGCTGCTTATCAGCTTCTTAAGGCCATGATTCATTACCCAGGATTATTTTTTTCATCCCTGAAATAATCTTTAAAGGCCTTCTATCAGGAAGATTAAAGCCATAAGTCATACATGCACACGTGGTTGCTTTCTTTTTTCTGCACATGGCGGTGTGGAGCCACCCAGAGGACCGGGCCACACGCTGCCCTGGCCTTTTCGGTCCCTCAGGGACCCTCTGCTGCCCTGGCTGAAGGAGGAGCAAGGGGCGGTGGCCCTCTGGCTAGACAGAGGTTTGGCTGGAGGTGTGGGTGCTGGGGTAGCCTGTGTGGGTGGGAGGTGGGAGAGAAAGGAATTTACATTGGGTTCCCCTGATGTCCTGGGTGAAAAAGGCCAGGCCTGTCCCTCATCACCCTCTACCCTCACCAACAAAATACAAAGGAAAGTGAGAGACCGGGAGACGGACTTAGCTCCTCTTTCAACCTGCAGCTTACCTTTTCCTCTTACTCTTCCTTCTTTGCTTGATGACTCTTCTCCTTCCTTCATTTAACAAACATCCAATGGTCCTGCTCTGGGTCACTGTCTGTTCTGGGTGCTCGGCCAGGCAAGACGGATGAGATGCCTTTTAGGGATACAGACAAGTAGTGAGTGATGACACCACATTTATTTCTCTCTCCCTCTCTGTGCCTCCCGGTCCCCTTTACCCCATCTTTCTCTGTCTCTGTCTTTGAAACTGGAGAAGCAAGGCTTTCTTTTCCAGTGAGAGGTAGGACTTCTTACTGGAGGTAGTGACCTTGGACTCATCTTGAACTGTTCACAGTGACCCTTCCCTGGACCAGCTTCCTCAGGGGGAGGGTGGTCTCAAGCCAGGTCCCCAGGCCCTTGAGGATGAATGAAGTCCCTGGTTCAGTCTCTAATGGGAACAAGGCAATCGGGGGCATGGAGAGAGGAGGGTGGCTTTCCTGGAGGAGGTGGTAATGAGGACTCAGGTAGGCTACAAAGAACTTGGGTCTGGAGCATACCCTGCTCTTGCCCTCACGCTCTAACCCCTAGGCCCCTAGTGCCTGTCTCATCTCTTTGAGGATGAACTATGAGGTGCTAAGACTCAGCTTTTGACAGACTCTTCCCACTCTAGCCCTTGGCCATTGCCAAGTTCAGTGAGTTGTTAATCACACCACAAGCATCATAGCTTTGGAGATGTTACTTTGTGCAGTGTTGGTTGGAGTCACAGGTGCTGGCAGGGATAGCAGGCTCCCCCAGCCTGTGGTGGCTGTGTGCATGGCGGCAGATGGGAGCCCAGGAAGTCTCACGTACAGCTTCCAGGTGGGTCTACACTGGGACTTGGAATTGCCCTGCACTTGCTGGGGCTGGGAGCAGTCGCAGGTACCATTGGCATGAGTTCATCTGCAAAAGTGTGTATGTGAAGAAGAAATTCCATGTGTGGATGTGGTGGACCAAGATGGGGCAAGAGAACACAGGAGCTGGGAACTTGGGGTGAGATGCGGCCCAGCCCCCAGCACATGACTTTACTTCCATTCTCTTCCACTTCCAGGCTTTTGTATGGGCTGTTCCCACACATCTCCACCCCCACGTCACCTGGGATCATCCACCCATCTCATGCCACACCGCCTAGATGAGGCCAGGTCCCTGTTCGGCCCCCCTCACACAGTGCACGGCCCGAGTCCTGAGCAGCCCTGGAGTTGATTTGTGCAGGGACCTGGCGGGGTGGGCTCCCTTTGGGGGCTGTCGGCCCCACAGGGCAGAACTGTAGCTGTTGGTTCATGGCTGGGCCCCTCTGCCTGACAAAAGTCTGCCAAAGGAGAAGATGAGTTGAAGAAAGGGGTTTGGAGATGTGGAGTTCCCAAGAGGGGCTGCTTCAGGTCCCTGGTATTGCAACATGGCCCAGAACAGAAGCATTCTTGGTCCACTTCTGCCCAGAACACCGAGGGTCTTTGTGATGCTGAGAACCAGCCAGGCTGGCCCCAAGAAGGGATCAGATCTGTCAGCCTGGCTCTCTTCTCCTGGGGCCACAGGTGTGGCAGGGGCTCGGGCACATGGGAAAGCCCCCTTCTCTTCCCAGCCTTCTCAGCCTTTCCTGGGTTGGGGTGGGAACTGTAGATGAAGACAATGAGCTGGCATGATCTGGGGGTGGACACTACTGTGACCTCCTTCACACTGCAGGCTCACCAGGCCAGTAGACATTTTATTTATATTGATTTGTGTCACACACAATGACTTCATTTTCTGAAACAAAACTCAGGAATGTATACAGAAGTGTGTGCAGTCAAATCCAGGCCATCTTGATTTTCTGTAACATCTGCTCCCAATTGTGTGTGTGTGTGTGTGTGTATGCAGGAAGTCCAAGCATTTTATTAGACAGTGATTGAGTTTCAGGGGCTATGGGCTGACCTGTGGTTCATCCGAAAGTTGAGGGTGAAGGCTGACCACGGAGAGGCAATTAGCTCATGATTGCTGAAAGGGCAAAGGTCTCTCCTTATAATGATAGCTCCTGCTTATTGGGCATTCAGCAAGCCCTCTGTGGGAAGTGTTATATGTGTAGCGTTTCCGGACCTTGCAAGAGCCTTGTGGTGTAATTGTTACTGTCCCATTTTACAGATGAAGGAACAGAGAGGCTAGGGTCCTTCATGTATTCACTCACCCATTCATTCATGCATGCACATGTTCATAAGAGTCTTTACAGCAGGCCCACTGTGTGCTGAGTCATTGCTGGGAAGTGAGGGAACTGGCCTGAAACTCAGCCCAGCTAGGATTCAGTTCAGTTCAGTTCAGTTCAGTCGCTCAGTCGTGTCCGACTCTCTGCGACCCCATGAATTGCAGCACGCCAGGCCTCTCTGTCCATCACCAACTCCCGGAGTCTACCCAAACCCATGTTCATCGAGTCGGTGATGCCATCCAACCATCTCATCCTCTGTCGTCCCCTTCTCCTCCCGCCCCCAATCCTACCCAGCATTAGGGTCTTTTCCAATGAGTCAACCCTTCGCATGAGGTGGCCAAAGTATTGGAGCTAGGATTGGACTTGGTCTTTTGCTCTATCGCGGGCCTTTCCTGGCACCACGACTACTCAGAAGGAAGCGCCTCAAAGGAGCTTGATAGAAGCCTGAGGATTGGCTGGGTTCACAAACCAAGGATGACAGTGCAGGGAGATGGGGTTCTGATGGGGGCTGGGCTGGTCACTGCTGGAAGACAGGGCTACTTTGGGCTGCCCAGGGATGCTTGGAATCCATCCCTGGTCTGGTCCCAGCTTGGAGCCACACTTGTGCACTTCACTCCTACAAATCTTGGCTAAAAATGGAAAACCTCAACAGTCCTTTATCTTTCTGCCTCTTCTGAGCCCTAATTCTCCCATATCCTCTCAGTGGCAGCCCAGCCCGCCTTGGTGCTTACCTTGGATACAGCACGGTTGAGGTTCTCAAGACCTGTTTGTCTTGTTATATCAACACAGCAGAAGCAGCGGCAGCAAGGCTGATAAAATAATAAAGCTCCTTGTTTGCATCAGGCTCGGTTTCATATCCCTGATCTCATTTTTTTCAGTGACCAAAGGAGGGAGGTGCTTTTATCATCACCCCCATTTTCAGCTGAGGAAACTGAGTGAGGACTTTCTCTGCCCTGTGGGTGCTTCTGTGCCAAGATTTGGCCAAAGTTCCCTTCACTTGATACTGGGTGGGGGCAGTAAAGCCAAATGCAGCAGCGGTTTGTACCTGAAAGAGAAAACTTTGCAGTCACAATCTTGGCGTTGAAGCCTCAAGTACTCTGGGCCACAGTTTCCTCATCTGTACAATGGGGCTAATGAGAGCACCTCCCCCATCCTTTTTACGTGACTCTTTTGGGATTCAGTGAGATGCTGTGTGTGTAACCCTGTTGGTACAATGCCAGCACAGAGTAGGTCAGGATGAAAGATGAGGAGGAGGAGAAGAGTGGAAAAGGGGTGAGACAGTCACCCCCTTGCTGCAGAATCTAAGCTAAGAAGTATGGGAAAATGTCCCTCGCAGTTCATGGGCAGGCAGGCTTTCCCAGCCAGAGGGAGGAGGCTGATGGTACCATGTGCTTGGCCAGGAGCTAGGGATGTGGGGTCAGACCATCACCCTGAATCTCTCTTTCTACCTTTAGGAAATGGGAGTGAGCCACCTGTCTGCTTTTCCAGGGCCATCCATGTCACAGATGTGAAAGATCTCAGGAAAATTCCTGGCATTGCTCAAATCAGAGAACAATAGGCATTCCCAATACTATCAATAATTTCCTCTGTTTTACCTCTCAAATGACAGAGAAAAGACTCCTGCCTGAGAAGCTTCTAGCCCGAGATGATTCATTCCCTCCCTGTGAGTCCCTGCAGCCTCCTGCGGTACATTCCATCTGCACCCTGCACCCCCAGCCCTCTCTGCTCCAAGGGTCTGATCTTGGTGGTCTGTTTGAGACCCTGGGATCCGGCACAATGGCTCCTGGAAGCCGTGATGCCACCAGCTTGCTGGGTAACTGCTCTAATCTCAGGGCTTTTGTCATACGGTTTGGGTTGTTGGGAGGGTCCAGTGAGGTGGTGTATGGACGTGCGTGTAGCACACAGTGGGTACTTAAGACATATCAGGCCCTCCTTTCTTGACTTCTCAGTCCTAAGTCTTCCCCTTCTTGAATATAAACTTTATCTATAAGATGAGGGGGTTGGAACTTGAAAGGATGGCAAAGCATGAGGCTATTCTTGGGACTACCCCACACTCTCCAAGGGGCAGGCAGACACCACCAATCAACTGGAATCAGCCTCAGAATCCCTCTTAACCGAAGATCCAGGGAACCTCAACCAGTCAGTTCACACAGAGTCTGAACTCCTAAGGGCTGGAACAGTCCTGGTATGGGAAGGCTCAAGGATTCTACATGAGGGGAGGGTGGATTTAAAACTCACTGTGTGAGAACAGGAGGAAGAAGAGGGGAAGGGGAGGAGGAGGAAGATGATAATCCCTCTATATTTATAAGACTGTTGCTTCCAGAGGGTGCCCTGAGACACAGGCTGGCCTGCCTGGCAAAGAGGTACAGGTTGGAGTCTGGGAACCCCAGACCTGGGGTTCCGTCCTTTCCCAACTGTTGGCTCCAAACAGGCTCCAATACATGTCATCACCACCATCATTTACTAAGGGCTTACTCTGTGCCAGGTCTTCAGCCGGGCATGTGGGTCTGTGACTTCACTAATCCTCAAAGCCCCACTCATCCCCGTTTTATAGACAGAGAGGCAGAGGCTAAAACATGGGGACTGGGTCGCTAAGGTTGCACCTCCAGACAGGAGCTGAGCTGGAAACTCCCATCTGTTCCTGCTGGATTTACTCAGGCCATTAGCAAGGTCCCTGACATCAAATGAATTCTATAATTTGTAAACGCAGCTGAGTGGCTTTTACAGAGGAATGTCGGGAAGTGATAAAAAAAAAATATCTCCGATAGATTTACAGAGCAACCAAATGCCAGCATTTTACCCCCTCCTGCTTTCTCCAGGAGCCACACACAACCAGAGAGGAGACCCAAGAAGACTTTTGTGGCCAGCAGCCAGGCCTTCCATTGACTTGCACAAGACAGGTTTATGGCGGCCCGGAGGAGACCAGGAATGCAGGGCAAGAGGCAGAAGGCTGCCTCTGTCTAGGGCTGAGGCAGGAATGTGACAGGCTGGTAGGTGAAGCCTGGCAGCGTGCTAGAAAGTCCTTCAGATAGCAGGCAGACAGAGGCATTTTCTAAGGCTATTTCTCCCCCTCCCCTTCCCCTGCCTCAATCCCATCCTCTAAAGCACTGAGAACATACATGCCTACCCTTCTTTTAGGTCACCACCCTTCAGACACTTAAGGCTGTGCTCATGCCCTCTCCCAGGGGGAATCTGGGGCACGTCTTCTCCAGTCAGTGCCTTCTGCGCCCCTCTCTTTTATCCAGCACATCAGAGATGCTCCATAACTAACAAGCTGCCTGGTGTGGTGGTGAGCTCCCCAGAGCTGGGGGCATTCAATCAGAGGCTGTGAGAATGAGTTGAGGTGAGGCAGTTAAGCTGGATGGCCTCTAGTACTCTTTCTCATCCTCTTTGATTCTAGCCTGGCCCTGGCATGCATGGAAGCCACTGGAACAGTCTGCCAGGAAGCTAGAGTGGGGTGACCAACTTGGTTTGCTCAAGACTAGGGAGTTTCCAGGGATGTGGGACTCAGTGCTAAAACTAGGAGAGCCTCTTTCCCTTCCTCTTTCTCTGGCAGGTGGGCAGAAGAAGCAGGGACCTGCCCTCCACTGGTTCCCCTGGTGTGACCTGCCCCAGCTGTCTGTCAGATTGTCCCCAGCCCAGCCCCTGGCCTCTGTCTGTCACTTCACCTGCTTCCTCCTGCCCCAGCTTCCCTGCATGGCAGCGGTGGAGAGGGTGGAGACTGGAGTGGACTGAGGGGAGAGCCTCCCCCTGTTCAAGACTGCTCTTTACAGCTGGAGGGCAGACCTAGAGTGCGGAGGACCCTGGGCCCCTTCAGGGAAACAGAGCTGTTCCAGGTGTCAGTCATCAGCAGGGCTGGGCTGGTGCCTTGAGGCTCACTATGGCTGGGCTTCAGCCCCTCGGTGAGGCCTGGCACTCAGCAGAGGTGGGTAGGGGCAGGGTGGGAGCAGATGGTCCCAGGAAGGGGCAGTGGCAACCGGGAAACTCAGGCCCTGGGCTGACCTCACCACTGACCTGGGGTACAACACTGCCCTCTCTGAGCCTCAGTGTCCTCACAGGGGTGGGAGAGAGTCCCCTGTTCCTGCCATTCACTGTGTGGCCCAAATGGTGGGAACTGTAGCTCTGACACTTCGGGGTGCAGGGGTTGATTCTTAACATAAACACAGGCCTAATTCTTGCTCAGATTACCAGGGGGTGGACCCCAGTCTTGCTCTTCATCACACACATGCTGAGCAATGTGCAAATTCCCTCATGGCTTCCACACCTGAATCTGTGTACACGCACCCACCTCCACATAGCCACACTCCACTCATCCACACAGACACACCTTCAGACACCCATACACCTTCATATCCCCCCATGCCTGCACATCCCCCACCCCTAGCACTGCCTTCCCAGGGAAAGTGATGGAGCAGCAGAGACATGGCCAAGATAAAGAACTGTGGGAGAGCCTTGCTCTGCAGCATGGATGGGACTCAGAGACTTTGGGGAGCAGCAGGGTGGGGAGACAGGTCACCCACAGCCTGTAAGTGAGGAGTCCTGAGTAGACTCCTCCAGCCTAGGCCCCGGGCTCTGGGTCCTGCAGGGGTGTCAGGGGGCCCTGCTCCCCTCTCACAACCTGGTTCCTGGAAGCGGCAGGGCAAGCCCAGCCTCACATCCCTGACCCTGAGCTTTAGCCTTCTTTAAAATGCAGGAGGAAACGTGGTGGGGAGAGTAGAGGTGACTGGCCCAAGGTTGTGCAGAAACCAGGAAGGAAACCAGATCTCTCCCGAGAGGCTATGAGATGCACTAGAAATGTGACGCACAAAGATTGTGGAGGAGCCTGTGGGAGGAAGGGCTTTCATCTGCCTGGGCCACCGGAACACTTGACTCACAAAGGCCAGAGGCTCCTCCCAGGGGCCATAGATGCAGGGGCCCACTGGGAGGAAGGCCGGGTGGAGCCAGGGGCCAGCAGCTCTGGCTGCTTCTCCCTTGGTGGTCTCTCTGCCTCCCTCCCCTCCCCCATCTCCTGGTCTGCCTACCTGTCCATCTGTCTTGCTCTAGACTCTTGCTCTAGTTCTGGTCATAGCCTCAGTCCACATCCCAAAGAGCCTTGTCTGTGGTTGCCTCCCCACTGGGCCAGCACTGGTGCCAGGCCATGTGATCTGTCCCAGGCTGCCACGTTCACCCCGGTCCAAATAGTGCCATCTGGCGGGTGTGGGCGGGGCCATCCCACCTCCAAGGAGACAGGGGGTAAGCCTTCCTGGAAGAGGGAGTCAGGGCCCAATCTTGAAGGAGAAGCACGATTTCAAAGAGTGGTGGAAGTTCTAGCTCAGGGGACGCTAGAAACGTCGACTGGGGAATGGCCTGCCTGGAGGGCCATTGCAGCCACGGAATGAATCAGAACGAGTATAAGGTGAGAAGGGTGGGCTGAGAGTACAGACGGTAGAGGGTCTGCACTGAAGGCGTGGAGAGGGAGCCAAAGCAGATAAGGGGAACCAGGGTTGCTTGGGAGTTGGAGGGGGACTGGAACAGGGCTGTGCCTCCCCAGACCAAAGAGGGGGGCCAGCCACGTCAGCTGCTGTAAAGGGGCCTAGGAGGCTGGTGGTGACCCTGGTCAGAGCAGCTCTGTGCTGTGTGGGCATGGCCGGACTGCAGGGGTGAGGAGTGAGGGGAAAGTGAGGTGTGGAGACAGCAGGCGTAGACTACTTTGTGGGTTCATGGGGGAGAGAGGGCCCTGAGCCCAGCCTGCTATGGACCCCTGAGTGGGAAGTGCTTCTCAGTCCCTGGCTCTCCTCGGGAGGCAGGAGAGGGCAAGGAGCAAATAGTAGCTTCCAAGTCTCTAGGACGAGCTCACGCTGCATTAACAGGTGACATCTGTCCTGCTCTCCCCAGACCACAGCCCCAGGGCCTTCACCCTTGGACGGGCACAAACAAACTGCTGAATGTCTCCAGGAAAGGAAGTGGTGGTACCTGGGCCACAAACACTGAGCTGGGGGCTGGGTGCTGAAGAAGTTCTGGAGTTGGAGTTGGGGAGAACATGATCATTGCTCTCAAATGTCTGAAAGTCTGTCTGTTCAAGCAAGGGGAATTCTACTTGCCCAGGGTAACTCCTGAAGGCAGAGCTAGCTTCAGAGCTGGGGAGGGTCAAGAAGCAATTTTCAGCTCAAATGAGGGAGTCTCTAGGTCAGTAGTGTCCCCAAGTGTCTGCTGGAGGCACAGGGACAGGTGTGAGAGTCCTGTCGCTGGCAGTAATGGGGCAAAGGACACTGCTTTGTCATACCTTGGATGTCTGACACATGCAAGGTACCCAAAGGACAAGGGATCCAAGGGACACCCAAGAACTGCATGACATGATCTCGGCTCTTGGGGGCTGATGGGATCATCTGGGAAACTTGACTCGGACAAAACACGCAGACTGAGCTAGGGGAATATGAAGGACTGTCAGGTCCATTCCACGTTTCTGGAAGAATTGGGCCCAAATAGAGCTTCCCTGCACTGGCACAGGCTATCTGGTGGACAGTAAGTAGCCTATCATTGGAAGAATATAGTTGGAATGGGGTAACCTTGGGCAGGGGGTGCAGGAAAGTGGTTCCAGTTTCCGGCATGAGCAGGGGATTGGATGCAAACAGATGACCTCTGAGGTTCCTTGAGTCCAGAGTTCCTTGGCAGAGAAAAACACCCACAGAACTCTAAGCGGCACACAAGGTTACTGAGGACGGAGCAGAGATCCCGATATAGCTGGCGGGAGGAAGGCAGCAGCGGGCGAGGGGAAAGTAGGTCCCCCGAACAAATGAGGTGGGGCAAGAAATTAACGAGGCTGGAAAGGGCTGAGCTCAGGCACTCATTTTTAAAAACTGTCTTTTAGCTAGAAAAATGAGAGAAAGGAATTTGGGCAATGAAGATATAATGGAGATGGTGAACGCATCTGTCAACCTCTAGCCAACTGGCCAGAGAGAGGGGCCTCCTGGAGAGCAAGGACGAGGTGCACATACGGGGGACTGGGGTGATTCCTACACGCCATGCAAGGTAGAGAGGAGCTGGCAACAAGAGGCATGGGACAGCAACGGGGGCAGCCACCTCCTGCCCACACTGACAAGGCTCTATACCATTCTGTCCTCTGTCTGCCCTCAGGCACCGTGCACTGACAGACTTCTCCTATCCCAACAACTGCTCATACTATCTCTTCACTTGGTATGCTCTTTTACCCCTGTCCAAGGGGGGCTTGTCCTAAACGACCTCCAAGGGTCCTTCTGCTTGGCCTCTTGCATGATGGGTATAGGGGCTGCCTGAATCACTCTGGGTCACTGGTTGCCTTCACCCTTGCCTCTTTGGAAAGAGTAGATGCTGGTGCCTGGGTGACTTGGGACCTTGCCTACCCTACTCTGTCCCAGAGCAGTTGGTCTGTGGCTCCCTGGAGACAGAGGTTCTGCTGGATTCTCTCTGGTCTGCCTGGTCCCTAGTCTGGCACCCAGGGCAGAGGTTGTGCTGAATGGATAACTGGATAGATGGTGGTGGAGGCAGAGAGGGGAGAGGGGGTGGCAGGCTGGCTGGATAGATGGATGGATCAATTCAGTCTGACCACCTGTATGCATCTGGCAAAGGGCATAGTTAGCTGCACTAGAAGGATTCTATCCCTTACTGGGTGGGAAGGTGGAGGGAGAGGTGGGTGGAGGAGGAGAAAGCAGGGAGGAAGTAAGGAAGGAGGAATTGGATAATCTAGCTCAAACCAGAACTACTGGGTCCCCGAAGAAGAAGAAGGTGCCCTTCCTGCCTCTTCCCAGGGCAGGGCCCCATTGCTCCTGCCATTGGCCTCTGCCAGAAGGTGGCTGAACTCTAGGATCAGGGCCCAGGAGAGGGAGCTAATTAAGAATTGACAGGCCTGGAGGCCCAGAGAGGGGTGGAGCACCATCCAAGTTCACACAGCGCAGGAGAGGGGTAGAAGGAAAACAGAGTCCCTGAGCTTTCCTAAGACAGTGCCATGGCTACCCCAGGACAGCCCCACTTCCCTGAAATCCCATCCCTTTTCCCTTTAGGCAATCCCCGTGAGCCACTCCCTTCTCCAGGTACAGGAGGGCTGGAGTGGAGGTGGTTGGGGGATGCTGAGCTAAATCATCTCAATGCCAGAGCCCCCCAGGCTCAGTTGGCAGAGCAGGAGGAGAATGCAGGATGGCTCTCCACTCACACCGCACTGGCCCTCAGGAAGCCCAGCATCCCTGGAAGCCCCTGCTGCATCCTCCTCCCTATCTAGATGTGGAGATAGAGGGGGTGGGACTCGAAAGAGCCCTTAGAGGCTGCCCTTCACTGGGCCAGGGTGATGCCCGGAAGCCCAGGCTGCCCCCAACGCTACGCTGTGGTCATGGGGAGGGTCCTTCTGCTCCCTTCCCAGCCCCGCTGGCCCAGCCCCCTCCCATGGCCCTGCATAGGTGACAAGGTCCTGAAAGAGGTACAACCAGCTGGCCTCCTCAGGAGCTGTTGCCAGGGCTCCGGGAGGCAGGGGGCAGAGGCAGGAAGGGAGTGAGCTGGGAGGTATGGGGGAGCCTGGAATCCAGCAGCCACTTCACACCTGGCTTGTTAATTGCCAGATTGATTTCAGATCCAGGTCTCCAGGAAGGCCCAAAAGTCAATCCCTCTTCTCCTCCCTTCTCTGGGCTCAGGAGTTATCTTTAAAGCCACAGCTGTCCCAGCTACTTTGGTTAAGCCTCCTGTTGAAGAGCGGGCTTTGAGCTCCAAAGCAGGCCCAAGGTTCTGTGTAGGAAAAGTCTTACCCTGAAGGGAAGCATGGTAGCTCATAGGGTGTGATTGGAGGGGTGTAAAGAAGGTCCTTTTACTCAAATCCCCATCTTACTGAGATGCCCTGATGTCTATAATTCCACTATTAGGAAGTCATACTTTTGGGCAAGTTAGACCAACAGTTCAGGAGTCCAAAATGTGGAGGCCCAGGAGAAGGAACAGAGAAGCCTGAACTCAGGCTAGACCCTAGTGATGGTTGCAGGTGAAGGGGCCACCAGGAGCCAGGTAGGGTCAGTCTATGCAAGAACATTATTTTTCCCCAAGGAGGTATGTCTCAACTTAGTAGGAACATTTCAATGGCTGGGCAGCCACCGTGTCCCAGCCCCGAGCCCAGCACAGTGACAGTATCTAATGTTGGCACAGCCTTGTGAGAAGGGCACTGTTGGCCCTGTCTCCTACACAGGGACACCGACATGCCTGAGATGAAGTGACCCATCCAAGGTCACATGGCTCTCACAAACAACCAGGACTCCAGCTTGGATCTACTACATTCCAGGAACTACTGCACATTTGAAGAGGCTTCTAGGAAGTCAAGAGAGCTGGACTGAGGAGGACATGCTGAAAAGGAGTCCTGAACTCAAGCATTCCACGATGCCAAGAAACCAAGACAGTGAGGCTCTTCCATCCATCGATATTACAAGTCAGGCATGCCAAGCCCTGGACACCTGGCCTCAACCTCTCTGACATTCTGCCGGGGCTCAGAGTCCCATGGGTGGGAGGGGCTTTGGGAAGTGTTTCTGCAGCTCCAGCCCAGCTTCTGCTCACAGCCATTCCTTCATGGCCTTAGAGATGCAGGCTCTAGGCAGGACCACTGTGGGTCAGCCCTTGTACTTGGGGACAAGACATCATTGCTCATCCCCTCTGCATGGACCTGATTACTAATATAGCACTCTGTGTTCCCACAGCCTCCAACAAGGGTTTCATCTGGTAGCATCACAGATGGACAGAGACATCCTCTACCAGCCCCTGTGCCCATTAAACGGCTGGAGGGGTTCCCTGAGGTGAGCCCTGCATGCTCCTGTCAAGGTACATCCTCACTCTGCCAGCCTGGGGTGTGTGTGTGTTGGGGGTGGGTGGGCAGGTGGGTGCATAAGTGAAGCAGCAACTGTGAAAAGTTTGGTGCAATCCCAAGGGTCTTTGCCCAGCCTGTGAGCCCCATGAGAGAAGGACCATGTCTGTTTTGACCCCTATCCCCTGCAGTGTGCCTGGCGTGTGATGGGTACTCAGTAAATATTTTGGAGTGCATGAAAGTCTGAATGAATGAATTAGAACTCTGGATCCCCAGCTCCGGAAAGTGAGGACAGTGTGCTCTTCTTCCCTCTTAGAGGGAAATCTCTGGGTGACCGTCTCAGTCCTTGCTCAGTCATGGCTATGCTGTGTGGCTCTAGGTGAACTGCTTGATGTCTCTGTGCTCAGATTCCTGGGAATGGTGTTAACTGGGGAGAGTGGCTAATGACATACAAGTGTTTGGGGGATAGAGTGGGCAAGAGGGCACTGCCCTTTATAGAAGGTGCCTGTAGCATGAACCACAGGGGCGGTGGGGGGCCTCTCCCCCTCCTCCAGGGCGAGGCTGACACGGGTTAGAGCACAGCACTAACTGAGGGGCGGGGAAGGAGGAAATCCCAGGCCTGGCAAGGGCCAGCACATGGGCTGGCATTGGGGCTGAGGGGTGCCAAAGTGGGCTAGGTTGGGGGCTCGGTTAGGGCATGGAGTCAGCGGCTGACTGCAGCCATGGCTGGTGGTTCACACTGGATCCTCAGTGAAGAACTCAGTCAGGGCCTGGGCAGGGCTGGGCTGAGTTCTCAGACAGAGTCAGAGCAGAGGTCAGGGCCTGGGGCTGAATTTAAGACTTCAGCCCAAGGCTGGATCAGACTCTCCCTCAGGTTGCGGCAGGGGTCAGCCTGGGGTCACAGCAGATTATCTCTGATGAGAGCCACTGGGAGCAGCTCTGCTACCCTGGCCTCATTCACTCTAAGCAGCAGTCAGTTGAGTGGTTGGGTACTGGAGGCTTGCTGAGGGCGCTAGCCTTGGAGGTGTCCTCCTTGTCCTCGAGGTGTCCTGAGGGAAACTTAAGGCTGCCCAGGGATCCAGGACCAGTTATTCCTGTCACTGGAAGTGCCCCACTAGCACTGATTGTCCAGCAGCTGAAGGGATGGCATCATGATTTCCACATGTGCACAGCACATTACAGTTTATAAAACTCCTTCCTTTCCAGCATAGTTCACACTCCTGAGAAACAGACATGACAAGAGATGATGCCCATTTTACAGATGAGGAAAATAAAGGCCCAGAGAAACTAAGAAGTTTGCCCAAGGCCATTCAGGAGGTAGAGGCAAAGAGGCAAAGCAGGAAAAGTCTCCCACTTCCTACCTGCATGCTTGCCTGACTGCTGCCTGGTCTTAGGTTCCCTGCACAGGATACCATGGCAAGGCACTCACATCCATGGCTCCACTGCCCACTGATGCCCTGCAGAGATTAACAAGTTGCGACTGCCCTACAGCCCTTGCCAAGTCTGTCCAAGTCACCTCAGTCATCAGCAAGTCATATCCCTGACATCACGACCACATAAAATTAATTTATTTAGTTAAGGAAGGTGTTAATTAAGAGTTCACATTTATTGTGTCTTTGCAGACAGCTCTCGGGGGCTTCTGAGTTGTCAGTGCTGGTGACAGCAAAAGCTAATGGTATCACAAGTTATTAATAGGATGATTCAAGATGGGGAGGGGGCAGATAGTAACTGGATCCCCAAAGCCTAACACAGAGCTTAGGGCATCAAGGGAGGTCCGCAAGCATTTGCAGGATGAATAACGGGCCATCCTGTCCCTGGCGGGTCTCCAGGTCTGGTCTTCTTGTTGAGAGACCCTGAAGTCTGGGGAGGGAATTGTGGGTGAGAGACCCCCCACTCCTCTTAGGCCCCTCAAACTTGGAGCCCCAGAGTTCCACACTTGGGGAGTGTGGATAGATCTTTGCCGATGAAGGTGGGGTGTATTGCAGATGTGGGCAGCCAGGTGTAGGTAAACGACGATGGCTGTAAGGAAGCCACCTAGTGCAATGGAGAGAACACGGCCCAGGAACTCAGAGTCCTGGGTCTGTCCATGACAGGCTCTGTGACCTGAGGGGATGCCCACTCTCTGGGCCTTAGTTTGCTCACCTGTGAAACAGAATGATTGGGCTAAAATTGGCAAAAGTCCCTTCTAATGCCTGATGCATTCCACATCTCTTTTTCCCCATATAACTGCTTCTGGAGGGTACCACCCACATTCTAGGAGATGTGCCTGACCCTTTTGTGGTTATCATCTTGAATGCTTACAGAGCACTGGGAGGGAGATGCTGTACCAGTATTAACTCCTATCACAGTTGGGGAAATTGAGTTTAAGTTGGGAAAACAGGGGCTAAGTAACTTGAAAACAGAGGCTAAGTAACTCAAGCTCTGAGGTGAGCTTCAAAGTAGGTCAGTGCTCTTTCTAGAATATCAGACCATCTTTGTTGATCACCTGGGGTGGGATGGATACAGAGACCACCGTTTAGATGTTGACTGATTGGCCAGGGCAGGTAGGGTTAAGGGAAAGGAAGACAGACCACCCTGTGTGACTCATTGGACACTGCATTGGGCTACTGGAGCCTGGCAGGGACAGGTTCTGATACCATCATAGAACCAAATACAGCCTGCACCGTGAGGTCCAGCAGCTGCCCACTTAAGCAGCCCCTTCTCTGCCCTCCCCCTTCTCATCTCACAGGCAGACGGTCATTCATTCAACATTATTTGGGGGCTGGCCTGACAACTAAAGATGAATCCAGACTTGTTGCTGCCCTCAAGGAGCTCTACATTTAGGGGGGAGGTAGCCCCCTAGACAGACAATTCCACAGTGGGCTGGGACAGAGGCAGGCTCAGGTCTGTTGGAGGCTCCCTGGCAGGATGGGTCACCCTCCTGAGGGACAGTCAGGGATGACTTCCTTAGATGAACTGACCTTTCATTGGAGTCTTGAATAGATATTCACCAGGTAGAGGGGCAGGGCTGTGAGATGGGCCTGCCATATGGACAGAGCTGTGTGGGTCAATTCTGGAACTACTTTATGGCTGATGCCTAGTGGGTAGAAGAGTATCCAATGGTGAGGTAACTGGGCTCAGAACACATGGGGCATGGAATGCTAGCTTACGGACCCCTGACCTCATCTTAAGGGCACTAGGGAGCCACTGTGGGATTTGAGTAGAAAAATGTCATCTGTACCCTGGTTGGGCCACCCTGCTACTTTCCTGTTCCAGGTACTGGGGGCACTGCTGAGAGTAGGGATGTGGGGGTTAGTTTGGGATCCTCCAGAGGCCGAGGCTGAAACATGTATTTAAGTGCAGGAACACTTGTAGGGAAAGAAAGGCCGAGGGACCATTTCTAAGTCAGTTACCGTGGTAGGTGGGTGGAGCCCAGCTCTGCTGGGGGGCCCCAAGAGCTGGGACAGAACATGCTCCAGTTATTCACCAACTCCCATTAGTCACTGGCTAAGGGCTGCTCCCAGGAGACATCAGTTCCCTGGTATATCTGGTCTTCTCTATACAGTCAACAAAGAGGACCCTAGCTGTTACAGAAACCCTCAGGAAAAGAAGTAAAGATGCTCGCAGTTGGCAGTTAGGCCAGTGTGCTCTGCAATGGTGAGGATGAGAGGCTATGGTTAAACAGATCCTGGGGTTAGCCACTGATGAAAGAATCACCTCCACATTCACGTTCACCAAGACATCAGCCTGGGGACTTGATCTGAAGACAGGAGGGAGGGGAAAATCTGATCCTAAGCTTCAGCTTTGGAGAAGTTAATCTGAGTTCAAGTGCTGATTGCCGCTTATAAGTTGCATCCTTAGGCAAATTTCTTAACGCTCTTAAACTTCAGTCTTCTCTGAGAAAGGGGAGATAATAGTACCTGCACTATGGAATTATTGTGATCGATAAGCAAAATAATGAGTGAGATATATTTAGCCCAGTGCCTTGAATACATTGTGTGTGCAATTAAATGTTTATCATGATTATTATTATTATATTATTATTATCCCAGTGATACATAAAGAAGAGAGGGGCAAGATAAAGACTTGCAAAAAACACTGCCATATTAGCAGCCCAAAGTAATTTTTAGTTGCCTACATTCTTCTTGGGTGTTAAACAGTAGGTTCCCATAGTACTTCTGGACTTTGTGAGCTAAAACTGAGCCATTAGCAAGCGACTTTATATATATCTATTAATGTAGATATCAGCTGTGACAATCACTTCTTTGTCTCTGACACCCGTCTTCTCAAGAACTCAAAGATTAGCTTCAGACATTATCTTGTCATCATTTTATTATCTTCAGACTGTCCCTGAAGCTGACTTCCAAGATGTGGAGCAGAGGAAGGAACACTGGGCAAGGAGTCTGGATTCTAAGTCAAACTCCAGAATGAATTTCAGATTCCTCAACCAGAATGTGGTACTAAAACCATATCATCTCGTGTCTCCAACTAAGGCTGTCTAAGAATTAAATAAGATTACGAGGGGGGAAAAAAGGTTAAACTATGAAACTGCTTTGAAAACTAAAATCAGCATCCAAAGTCTACCAGTGGCAGAGAGCTGGGATACAGCCAGGTGACTTAACTTCCGATCAAAGGCTTTCTCAAAGGATCTTAGTAATCACAGCCACTGGAGAAGCCATAGGTGTCACACCATGGATGGCTCAGCTGGGCCTCTGGGGTAGGCAGCCTGGGAAGAAGAAGGGTACCTGGGAAACCCTGGTCCTTGGAAGACAGGCTTGAAGTTCTTGCTTGGGGATAGTGGTGGGGGATGCTCACGGCCAGCTTTTAGAGGGTGGGGAGAAGGGACTGGCAGTTATTAAACTGAGAGGCAGTGTGGTCATCTGAGAAAAGTTATAACCAACTGGGGACAGGTTTCCTCATTTCCTTATGAATGCAGGGACATCTCAGGATGTGGCTAAAGGGCCTCCTGTTCATACCCAGTCAGTGAAGAGCCAGGGAAGCTGGTGCTGGCCAGGTAGGCAACACTAGTGGTCTGCTGGAAGCCATGTAGCTTCCCCTTCTCTCTGACCATAGATTGGTCAGTAACTGGCTGGGAGTTAGCCTTTGATCACAGCCAGAGTGAACCCAGCTCTGGCCCCAGGTCGGTCTGGGCATTCTGAAAAATCACAATGAACTAAAGAGGATGTAGGACTGGGAATGGAGACCTACAAAGATGGGTTTCTGCTTACACAAGTAGTTCTAGACCCATTTCCAGAGAACCAATCAGGGAACCATTTTTACTTTTGCTTGAAGAAGGTGGTCATGTCCCTAGTGGGGCAGAGACAGGAGAGAGCCTACACCCCAGCTTGGGGTGTCTGTGTGGGATGTACTCTCTAGAAGAGGCCAACAGTTTCCCACAATGCCAGGGGGTAGAGAATACCAGGCTAATGCATCGTCAGGGCTGGTTTCCATTCTGGGGGGCATTTCTCTGCGACTTCTTTATCAGAGAGATCCAAGATACAAAAGGAGGATTCATAGTGCTACTTAGAACCCTTCAGCCACCTGATAAAGTCCTGTATCATGGAATCCCAGGTCTCAGACATGATTGGTCCAGGGCCAGGGAATACATTATTGAGAAGTTTTTGCTTAGATGTGGGTTTTCAGTTTTAATCTATATTCAGGGACCCAGTCAAACTGATTCCCTGAAATGTTGTTTTATTATTTTTCAACACAAAAAACTCTGTGTGGTTGTTAAAAATCTTCAGATCTGTGGCTTTTCCTGTTTTTCTCCTATGGCTTACATCCAGTGAACTGAGGTCATGAAAGAGGCCAGTTTGGAAAGATGAGGACCATAGCAGCCAGAGGTTCAGGGGAGGGGGGCCTGAGAGAAGAGATTCAGGAATGTAGCAGGGGAGACAAAGAGAAAGTATTAATGAGCAAAAGAGTAATAGTGAAAGGTGAACCATCCAGTGCACTAGGAGAGGGAAAGGTGATAATTGAGAAGAGAAGGAAAAAGGAGAGGAGAGAAGAAAAGAGGAGAAAGGGAGAAAAAAGTGCAGTATGATGTGGGGACAAAGCATGAATGAAAAGAGAGAGGCAGAAGAGAGGGGGATGAAGAAGGTGAGGCAGTGGAGGGGAGGTGGAAGGAAAGCAGAAGCAGGGTAGTGGTGGGGGCAAAGAGGCCCCAGCTCTGGAGTCCTTTTCTCTACCAAGCATCTGCACAGCAGATAAATACAGTACAGCAGAGCTTTTTTCTCTTCCTAATTGACATCTTTGAATCAGTCCTCACTTGGCAAATCAGGCCATTTATTATTAGCGATGACAGGGATAAATATTACAGGCATTCACTTTACATCTGGGCCCCCTGATAATAGAAGTCAGTACACCAGCCCCTCTATCACAGGTTCCTCGCCCCTTTTCTAGGGCTTCTTGGCAGGGAAACTGAGTGGCCAGGAGCTCCCTGAGGCTTATGGGGGTGCTGAGAGCACCTACAAAACACCTAGTAGGAAGCATGTGGGTGGGAACTGTCCACAATCAGAGTGGTGCTGAAAACCCACTGCTCCCTGTGGCTCCAGGGGGAAGGTAGGTGGCTGGGAGTTGTATACAACCTGTATACAGCTTTGTGACCTGTATACTGCTTTCAGTATACAGGTTGCATACAACTCCAGTTGTGTACTAGCCCAAGATGGGGCAGAGATCTCAGGGCTGGAGGGGCAGGAGTGTTCCTTCTTTGCCTGGAACACAATTACTTCTGGCACAGAAGCAACTTAAACTTACCATGTCTGGCCCTGGTTCTAAACATCCTGGATGACTTGAAGCATGTCCTTCCCCTCTCTGGGTCTCAGGCTTCCTACCTGTAGCATGAAGAGCTGGATTAGGTGTCCCTTCAGGGCCCTCCAAGTTCTAGCCCTTTCTGCTACCAAAGCCTTTAATAGATTCCGTCTGCACATAGGATCAAGTTGCAAATTCCTTAAGCAGGCCCTGAAAGTCCTCTCTGATCCCTTTCCACTTCTTTACATTATCGTCATACCAGCCAGAAGAGCCTTCTTTCCAGTCCCAGACACAATCTCCCACAATTTCCTTTTTCATCCCTTCCCCACTGCTCAATTCTCTCCTCTGCCTCTCTCCATTCCTAATCTCTGCAAGAGTTGACTGTCTCAGCCCTTCATCAAGCAATAATAGCCTTATGCTTAATGTGATTCCAACATTTTGTGTCAGAGGCTTGAGAGCAGACCTACATGTTATATGGCTCTGCAGGGCCAGGCAAGGTTGTGCTCTGAGTCAGCAATCAGTGGCTTACTGGAGTTTCTCATGACTATGAATGGGGCATGGGTGAGTACGTGTGGTATTTTGACAGACCAAGCACTTTTAAAACCATAATTGCTCTCTCAAGATTACTGGTGAAGGAAGAGTTAGCTGAGGCTTGTGTCCCCTTCTCTGAGACAGAATCCCTCTGGGGTTCCCACTCCATGCTGGCCCTAACGTGTAAGTTTGCATTCATGTAGACATGGGACCCTGCTTGTGGGGTGGCCGAGACATGCCAGATCATACACACAAGACTCCATCTCTGTTTGCTCAGAGCCTTTGGGGCTTGACCCAGCATCCTCATTGTTATCACTTAGGGGTAACACCCTCACAGTTATCATGGCTGCATGAGGTTCAGTTTTAGGGACCTTTCAGAGAGCTTCCCATACACCCACCCAACTACAACCCAGACTGCCCCATGGAGAGAGGCTGTTTCTTTGGAGCTCAACCTTGGAGGATACAATGTGATTTTGTTCATGGAGATGGAGGTTTCCTTGTACACTGTTGCAATACAGGTGAGTGGCCTCCTCCTCTGTCCTCTGAAAACCAAGGGGTTTCCATCTGTTGAGGTGAGCAAGTAAGTGGGAAAGGATGACTCTCTTTTCTCTGTTAAATCCATAAGGAACTCAAGATAGCCTCGAAGTATGCATTCCCTCTCCATTTCAGTAGGGATGGCAGAATCATCTCCTGGGGGTCTAGAAGACCCTTTGGAAGAAATCATTCTCCTTCCTGAATCTATTATCAGCTCAGACACCAAGGCATTGGTGTGGGAAACTCTGCCCACTGCTCAGTGCTTGGTAGAGCCCCTGAAGCCAGGTCTGGTCACTGGAAGTGCCATTTGGGGACCACTTGTCAAGAAGTGGCTTAAAGGGAAGAACCATGCTCATTAACTGATTCGATTTTGTCTCACAAACCTGAGCCATGTGCTTCATGGCCTCGGTTCCTGCAGAGGGAGTGGGCTAGAATACTTCCTTTCCCCCAGATACACTGACCTCTTTTCAGGACCCCAGAGTTCCCCTATAGGTCTTCCCAGATGGTGCCAGTGGTAAAGAACTTGCCTGCCAATGTAGGAGATGCTGGAGACCAGGGTTTGCTCCCTGGGTCAGGAAGATCCCCTGGAGTAGGAAATGGCAACTCTCTCCAGTATTCTTGCCTGGAAAATTCCATGGACAGAGGAGCCTGGTTTGCTACAGTCCATGGTGTTGCAAAGAGTCAGACACGACTGAGCATACACACACACACACACACACACACACACACGTACAGATTTCCCCCATAGAACTTCATAATATTGGATATGAAAAGGCTTGGAGATTATCTAGATCCTAGGTCAACTGCCTCATTTAAAGATGGGAAAACTGAGGCCTGGGAAAGGGAATCCAGTTGCCGAAGTCACAGAGCAGAGAAAGGAGCACCTTCACCTCTTAGTCCAATGCTCTTCCTTCTCATGTGGGAGGTGTATGCCTTGTAATAGACTTGTGAAGGCAGAAGTCCCTCAGTGACCCCTCTAATGGTGGGACTCCAGGCAAGACGACAGGTGGTGAGGGAGTTGTCGGGAACACATTCTGAAGAGCTGGGGCCTCCTGCCTTGTGGAAAACACCTATGACCTCAGGTGGGACAACTATACAGGGAGCAGGGACAGCAGGATGGCCTTGTAGAAACTGCTTTTAGGGTCCTGGGCCCTCCCAGCCTGATGTGGGTGGGAGGGCTTCATTGTCTCTGCACCAGGGGATGGGTGGCTCTGGAGGAGCTAATGAAGCTGTCTTCCCAGCGACACACAGAGACAGTGACGGATGGCTCATGGGGTAAACGCAGGTGTTGGCACATGGCCCATTGGGCAGGGTACAGAGCAGCATCCCTCAAAGTCATCATGGGTCACAGTGACTGCTGGGTCCCAAGGGAGGAGATGTGTGGGTTCTGGGGTGCAGTGACAGGGATCCTGATCCTCAGGAGACCCAGTGCCTCCCATAGCCCCCTTTGTGTGACCGGCAGATGAATGTCAAAGTTAGAAGGGACAGAGCAACAATATAGTCCAGCCTGCTCATTGTCCAAGTGGAAATGCACAGGCCTAGGAATCAAATTCACACAGCAAGGTGGGGGCAGAGATTCTTAAAAATGTCCCATGTGGTCCAGAGGGGGAGAAGAGAAGATGGTGCTTCACTGTACCACTGTCCTCACCTGTTGAGGGTGGGTGGGAGGGTATGGTCCCAACTTCTTGCCCAGCAGTGGATGCCTTGATGATTTATCTGCCCCTCTCTTCCTCCTTGCTCTAGAACCCAAGTCTTCAGTCTACCTCCACTTCCCCCACCCAAACTCTGAGTCTTAGATCAGATCCCATGCAGGAAGGTTGTCTTCCAAGTCCCTCCTGTCTGCCTAACAATCTATGGGAAGCACTAGCCCAGATGCCTTTTATAGTAACATCTCTACTTGGCATTTGAAACTAACCCCTGAATAAGACCCCACCTGAGTGGCATTACCTCTCTACTAACATTCAGGGAGAACTTCCTCAAAGAACTTTCTCTTCCATGGAAGGCATTCCTGAAATTATTGGAAGCATGACTACTCAAGATGCCAGAGACCCAATTTCCTGGGTGTGTGGGGAACAAGACCGGCCCAAGAGGGAGAGAGGGATTGAAGGAGAAAAGCACAAGTGATTCCTTGGCCTCTCCAAGCCTAGAGCAGCTTCATCACAGTCTTATCTACTGAGATCTCCTCTTCTCACTGGTCCAGGTGGTCAGTATGGCCCGAGGTGGGCCTGTGGGATTTGGCAGAGGAGATGGGAGAGAGAGCAGGCCCCAGGTGTGGTGGCTTCCATCACCTCTGTTAGGGGCTCCCACACATTGACAGTACTATGATGGTCATCAGCTCACCTGACAGGTGCCATTGGAGCCCTTAGGAGGTGATCTTGGAATCATTAGCTCCACTTCCTGAACAAGGACACCAAGGTCCACTGAGGGAAATAACTAGCCCAAGTGGACAGGTGGGTGAGTGGCATTCATTCACTTATTCATACTGACATATACTTATTGAGTACTTACTATGGCCAGGCACTGTGCTAGGTGCTGGGAATATGAAGGTGAGCAAGGCAGACATGGTCCCTGCTTTCAAGGGCCTTTCAGGGACCCCAGACTCCTGCATCACTGGATCTCTGGCCTCTAGGGAGACACATATTGACAGGAGCACTGTCCTGAGAGTGTGCCTTCAAAGCTCAGTGTCTAGATTTGTATTTTAGAGCTCATCTGCCTGCTCTGGAGCTTTCTTTCAAACTTGTCTACATCATCCTTGAGGGTACTACCCTGCCTTCCACTCTCTCTGAAGTGTCCACTGACTACCCCCGCCAGTGCATCCTCCTTTATCCATCACTGACCACTGGCCAGAAATGAAAGAACAAAGAGGAAAATGCTGATGCCTACAGCCTCTTGGATGAAGGATGAAAAATAAAGATGCCTCCCATCCCCCCAAACTCCTACTGTCTCAGGCAGATGAATGGAGACATCCAGTCAATCTAGGGTCAAGATTTCCTAGGGTTTGGGGCATGAAGGGGCCCTTGTTTCGATGCTCTTCCCTCCCACCCCCACCCCGGCCTCCTCACTGTCAGCCCACTAAGGCCGGATTTGTCTTGCAAAGTAGCATCATTATAAACGCATCAGCCTCCTCTGGACGTCTGCACCCGTTCCTGCCAGCCCATCCAGGCTCGATTACATCTGAGGCTGTCTGGGGTAATTAAATGACATTAGGACACATCCTCTGCTGTAATGCACTGTTCAAAGCCCTGGGCCCCTGTGTCCTGGGAGTCACAACCGCACCAAGGCCATGTCTGCCTAATGCACCGCGCTGTGATTGAGGCTAATTACTCCAAAGACAGGCCTCATTAGTGGTGGGTTTGTGCTGAAAAGTGGGGAGCAGGCTCCCTCTCTCACCTCCCCCAGCACACTAGGTCACAGCCTGTCTCCCCTCTCCCCCTGCAGGTCCAGCTCTCTTTGCTCTGCTGTTTGGGTGAGATTTGAATAGAGTAAGGACATTGCCAAAATAGGGCAGACAGGGTCATTGATTAAGCTCCAGGGTTTTCAAGAACTTTCTGACTGCCTTATTCAACTGGTGGGAACTGAGGCCCAGAGGGGGTTACTGACTTGCCCAAGGTCACATAGTACAAGTGTAATGTGCCACATTTCTTAATCTGCGAGCCTTAGAGGTGAGGATGGACAAAATGGAAGTGTACATAGACAATACCTATCTGTATCCAGGGTAGTGGGAGGAAGGGCTCAAGATGACCTAGGAGAAGAACAGGATGGCTGCATTTCCACAAAGGTGCTGTGTTTTTTGGACTGCCCTAGTGGCTCAGATGGTAAAGAATCTGCCTGCAATGCAGGAGACCTGGGTTCAGTCCCTGGGTCGGGAAGATCCCCTGGAGAAGGAAACAGCAACCCACTCCAGTATTCTTGCCTGGAGAATCCCACCGACAGAGGAGCCTGGCAGGCTACAGTCCACAGGGTCGCACAGAGTCAGACATGATTGAAGTGACTTAGCATGCATGCACGCTGTATTTTTGACATCTCTAGGCTTTTGAGCCCCCTTTGCCTGGAATCCTCTTCTGATGCCTTCCACCTGCTACGTTGGCTGACTTCTTCAGGTGTCACTTCCTCCAGAAAGCCCTGGCTAACCTCTGAGCCTGAGTTTTGCATGTCTTATACATGTTCCCAGGATGCTCTGTACTTGCCCGTCTCAGCCCACATCATTCTGAATTGTCAATGTTCAATCACTTGTCCATATCCCACATGACTGTAAATCCATGAAGGGTGAGAACTGAGACTTTCTTGTTTGTGTTGGCTTCTCCAGTGCCCAGCACAGAGCCTAGCTCATAGATGGCTTCTGATAAGAATGAGTAGAATGAAAAAAATCAATGATCAATGGTCTTTACCTTTTGTAGGTCCTGGACTCCTTGGAGAATATGATGAAATCTTCTGTCTAGAAAAAAATGCATGTATCCATGTATAGATAGTATTTTCCAAATTTTAGGGCATTTTGAATACCATAGTGTGCCCGCTACCATTTCCAGAAGGGTGCTTGAGATCCCAGTTAATTACCTCTGAGCCAAAGTGTGGTTCCCTCTGCAGTTCTGATTTTTCAGTGTGGACCCCTTTGGGGACCATGTCCCACCCTCCACTGCCTCCTCAGACCCCCTGACAACATCCTACCTGGTGAACCTTTCCCCAGCAAGTGCTGACAGTCTTGTCTGCATGTCTTTGCCTCTATTGCACCTCCTGCCAGGGACACCTCTTTCTCTGTGTCCCTCCAGGTCTTACTATTGTACAGAGCCCAGTGTACTCTTCATCCTTTCTACGAAAGGATGATGATCTGAGAGGGCAGAATTCTGGAGATATTCCCCCAAGGTTCCTGTTTCTGGCTATTCAATTAAACACAGATCCACTTCCTGCTGTGAAAGGACTTTGCAGCTGGAATTAAAGTTATTAATGAGCTTATCTTAAAATAGAGAGGCTAACCTGGATTATCTGGATGGACGCTGCATAATCACAGGAGCCCTTGAAAGCATAAGAGTCAGTGGGGAGATGAATCGGAAGGGGAGGCCAGGGAGATGCAAACCTTGAGAAGGACTTGAGTCTCCATTACGAGCTTCAAGATGGAGGAAGGAGACTGTGAACCAAAGAGTGCAGGAGGCCCATAGAAGGTGGAAACAGCTGACAAGGGAACAGGAAACTCAATCCTACAACTCCATGGAAATGAACTCTGCCCACAACCTGAATGAGCTTCAAAGCAGGTTTATCCCCAGCTCCTTGAGAAAACCTTGATTTTGTGAATCACAAAGAACCAGCTGAGCCATGCTGTGCCTAGACTTCTGACCTAATAAATGGCTGTGAATTTTAAGTCACTAAATGTGTGATAATTTGTTACAACAGCAATAGAAAACTAATACACCTACAGTGGGGTAAATAAGACCACAGCATCTTAGACCCTCTTCCCACTCAGCAGTGGGTGCTTCTTCTTTCCTTGAATCTTGACTGGCCTGTGACTGCTTTGACTAAAAACAGCAGCAGAAGTGAAGCTGTGCCAGATCTAGGCTAAGCCTTTAAAAGCACTGGCAACTCCTACCTTGGTTTCTTGGAGCCATGAGTTGCCATATAAGCAATTTGAGTATGCCAAGACTGCCATGTTGTGAGCAAGCCCATGCTAGCCATGCAGAGAAGTTACGTGGTACATATGAGGGAAGTGGGTTCTAGAGAGATCCCTTCCCTGGGGTAACTTCTCATAACCATGGCATGATGTTGGGGGCACATCTCCGAACTTGAGACTGGCTTTGACTTAGAGGAAGTGAACAGTTCCCTTCATTTTGTGGCTTGATGAGGACGAAAAGTCCTTGAGACATTTTCAAAATATCTCCCCTCCTTCCTAGACTACCAAGGAGACCGAGATCCCTAGAGAGCTCATATTTTGGCATTAGAGCATCATGTTCAGAAGGCTTCTCTGGAAAGGCAACATCGTCATGAGTAGGACCAGATGCAACAGGAACTAATGAATGGATTAGGTAGATTTCCCCAAGGTTCTAAAAACTTGGCCCCAGGACAGGTATGTGTTGGAACACATAGAAGAGAGAATGCCTCAGCCCATAATGGTTTTCACGCATTTATCTTATTGTTCCCCTCACCCAGCCCCAAAGTCCCTGAAATACCTAGTACCCTCCACCCTTGGATAAACTCTCCCTGGTGGCTCAGTGGTAAAGATTATGCCTGCAATGCAGAAGCCACAGGAGACACAGGTTCAGTCCCTGGGTTGGGAAGATCCCCTGGAGGTGAGGATGGACAAAATGGAAGTGTACATAGACAAGACCTATCTGCATCCAGAGTAGTGGGAGGAAGGGCTCAAGATGGCCTCAGAGAAGAGCACAATGGCTGCATTTCCACAAAGGTGCTGTGTGTTTTGGACTTCCCTAGTGGCTCAGATGGTAAAGAATCTGCCTGCAATGCAGGAGACCCGGGTTCAATCCCTGGGTCGGGAAGATCCCCTGGAGAAGGAAACAGCAACCCACTCCAGTATTCTTGCCTGGAGAATCCCACCGACAGAGGAGCCTGGAGGGCTACAGTCCATGGAGTCACAAAGAGTCAGACACGACTCAAGTGATTTAGCACACATGCATTGGTCCCTTAGCTGTCAGGTGTGATTGCTTAAGGCAGACCTTAAGAAGGCCCCTAAGGCAGACCTTAGGAAGCAGGGGGACATGACTGGACAGAAAGAGGAGCCAAGCCTTGTGCAGTTTAAAAAGGGGCTTCCCTGTGAGGATTACTGAGAGGTCTCCTAAGGCAGTTGGAGCAATACACATTTAAGCATGTCTTACTTTCTCTGGGGTTGAGCCTAGTTCTATTGTAATAAGCACTGAGGAAGGAACAAGGAACCAGGCACGGGTGGTGCCCAGGGTTGCTATGGGTCCACGAACATCAGCTGAGCCCCCAAGACTTCTCCCTCAGGGTCAGCTCTCCTGTCCAATTCAGTCCAAACTCAACCCAACCCAACAAGCTTACCGCCCTCCAGTGGCATTCACTGTATTAATAGCTTAACTATGCTGGCTTCCCTTGTAGCTTGGTAAAGAATCTGCCTGCAGTGCAGGAGACCCGGGTTTGATCCCTGGGTAGGGAATATCCCCTGGAGAAGGAAATGGCAACCCACTCCAACATTCTTGCCTGGAAAATCCCATGGACAGAGGAGCCTGGTGGGCTGCAGTCCATGGGGTTGCAAAGAGTTGGGCACAACTGAGCAACTAACCTGTACCCGTACCCGTATGCCTCCCTGGTAGCTCAGCTGGTAAAGAATCTGCCTCCAACGCAGGAGATCCTTGGTTCAATTCCTCAGTTGGGAAGATCCCCTGGAGAAGGGATAGGCTACCCACTCCAGTATTCATGGGCTTCCCTGGTGGCTCAGATGGGAAAGAATCTGCCTACAGTCCATGGGGTTGCAAAGAGTCAGACACTACTGAGCGACAAAGTACACACATATCTTTCACACTCAAACCCACCCACCTCTACCTGAAACAACCCAACACCAAACCTGAGGGACTTAACTCACTTTACTGAGGAGGAGACAGGGGGATCTTTTGTCCAACATTCTACAGTGGGCAGAGTTAAGGCCAGGACACAGCCCTGCTGGCTCCAAAGCCTGAGCAGACTGCATGGCCCCCTCCCCCTGCCCTGGAAATGGAGAGCCACTTCGAGTGTCTGTCGATGTTGTGGATTATAATTATTATTTGTCTTGGGTGAGAGTGGCTGTGGGCAGTCAGCGTCACCAGGGAAACCATGCTGAACATTTTCCTTCTCTTCCCCATCCCTCTTCACACCTGTTCTGCAGCTCCCTTGCCTCCCGGGCACCCTGGGGCCTGTGCCAGACTGGGTGCCTCTGAGGAGTCCCTTCACTCTCTGGGCTTCAGCTTCTTCCCCTGTGAATGGGATAGTGCTGAAGACTAAGCGGAATGTCAAGTGGGAGATGGCTGGCACTCAGTAGGTTCTCAATAAATGCTGGTTTATTAGAAGAGCTCAAGAAGGCTCGTTCCCACCTGCAGGGTTGAGGCCAGGGTAGGGGAAGCAGCTCCTCCATCATGGAGCTCTTTTCACTGCTTCTCATGAAGCCCACAAATCACTTGGGAAAGCACCTATGATTCTGTTATTTCCCAGCCAGTTCACTTACTGTTCACTTCTGACTCACAGCATCTTCCGGCCTTACAGCACTGAGGGTCATCCTGTCCAGCTTCCAGGTTCTAGTGAGACCAACACCCGAGTCACCAAGGACAGGGAAGCACTGTCCTCAGCAGGCAAATTCCAGGGAATCCCTGTGTTTCTCTGCTGGGAGGTCTTGGTCAATCCTTCCCCTCTCTGGGACTTAGTTTCCCCCTCTGAAAAATGATGTGGTTGCTCCTTTTAACTCTCAGGTCCCACATGTCCCTGTGGTTCTTCTGGGGCACCACCAGACTGATGAATTGTTCTGCATGCAGGTTGAATTCTCTGGCCTTTCTCTTCAGTGGGAGGTAGGCTGAGTGGGACCCCTGCCCTGTCATGTGAGTGTTCCCTCATCCCCACCCCAGCTGGCCTCCCTCGTGCTAGTTTGGCCTCTTGGAGCCTCGCTTCCTTATCTCCTAAATGGAAATAATGATGTGCACTCTGCCCACCACAATAGATCAAGCCACAGAAGGGGAGTAAATCCTGTTGGTGACTGGTAAGTGTGAGAGAGGGCTTCCCTGGTTGCTCAAAGAATCTGCCTGCAATGCAGGAGACCTGGGTTTGATTCCTGGGTTGGGAGGATCCCCTGGAGGAAGGCATGACAACCCACTCCAGGATTCTTGCCTGGAGAATCCCCACGGACAGAGGAGCCTGGTGAGCTACCGTCCATGGGGTCACAAAGAATTGAACACGACTTAGTGACTAAGCACAGCACAAGTGTGAGAAAGAAACAGTGGATTACTAACCAGTACTGTGGGGAGAGGGGTAGGTGGTGGGTGAGATTATGGTTGCTAGAGCCACTATGTCTGCTTTCCAAGGCGGCTCTCCTCTCCCAGCTGATGCTTTAGCCAAACCATTATTCATATAACAAACACGTATTGAGCACCTACTGTGTGCCAGGCCCTGTCCCAGACATTGAAGGTACAGTAGTAAGCATGACAGATCCAGGGATGCCTCCCTGAAGGATGCAAACCCTGAGGCCCCCACCCCAGAGAACCAGCCATCCAAGACACATGGGCTGGGGCAGGCATGGGAGGCCCAGAACTCCTCAGCTCTGCCCTCCCCTCCCCCCAAGGCTTTCAAACTGTGCTCCACAGAGCTTGGGGACCATAACCTGGAACTGAGGGGCTTGGGCCCCAGCCCATGTGTCTTGGATGCTGGGTTGTGCTTACTGTTATACTGAAGAAGCTCTGCAGCTATGAGAGGTTTGAGAAGTACTGCTTGAGTCCTACCCTCCTGGTATGCAGATTGGAGACCTGAGATCCCGAGGACTTGCCCAGAGCCACCCTCTGTCCTGGTTGAGCGCTCTTCCTACACCATACCCAGGCCTGTCTTTCTGACCTGCAACCTCCAACCCCAGCCTATGAGTCTAGCTCCAGGTCAGCCGGAGCACCCCAGACCCTAACGGACACCTCTCCCTGCCAGCTCCACACTGTCAATTGATTAATAATGACATATTTTAGACGATAGTACAAATTAATTTCTGAATCGCACCATTAGTGTGTAATTAATTTCTTTGCTCTGGGAAATGAAGATATCCCTAACGAGCATGTTATCTCAATCTATAAAAGAGGAGAAACGCTGAACAGGCAACTCCGTTAAGGCAAACATTGATCTTTCCCCACCCTATTTCTCCCTCCCTTGTGTGAGGACTCTTCCTCCCTTATCATCCCCTCACTTTTGCGGGGGGCAGCGTCCGTTTTCCTAAGGATGGGTGGGGCCCCTTGGAGAGGGCTACTTCTTGATAACTTCAGCGGTAATCAGAAGATCATGTGTGCTTACTGCAGCCAAATAATGTCTTTATCGGATCCTGTTAAGGACACGGTTGCTGTGGAAACACAAGCTCTCGACTCTCCAGGTTTGGATGTCAAACCTGGAACATGCATTTTTCTGTGAGCTTCTGGGGGCCTGGGAGTGCTGGAAGGAGACAGATGGCTGAGCTTGGATGTTGTGCTGTGGTCTTCCAAGCCGGCCCCTCCTAATTTAGATGGTGGCTGCCTCCTTTAGAAAGTCCCTCCAAGATTTCCTCTTTTCCACTGTCACTCTTCCCCTCCCCGCACTGTACTTCACAGCAGCATGTTTCTCAGGTAGCTTGGCTCTGGGGCTCCCACATCAGCCTCCTTCACACACCTCCAGCACTGTCTGGGTTAGTCCTCCCCGCTCTAACATTTCAAGCTGTGTGACTCTAGGCAAATTACTTAGCCCTTCTCTGCCCCATTTCCTCATCTTTAAAGGGATGCTCGTTGTCCCATTTCTTAAGCTGATTATGAGAATTTAATGAGATAATGAATGCAAAGTGCTCACACGGTGGCCTGGGGTGAGTGGTGATCAATGAGAGATATTACTATGCAAGCGGGAGCTGAGGGTCTGCCAGGGGCAGGAACAAAATTGGAATCAGATCTGATTTGGGTTCATGTCCCACTTCTGGCTGACCCCCTATGTCTCTGGGCAAGTGGCAATCTCTTTGACCCTTGGTTGGTCTTTTAAATGGGGACAATGCTGACTGTACAGGCGGGTGACTGTGCCTCTTGTTTTGTTGGGACAGTCCTGGTTTGCACCTGTCGCCTCGGCACACTATTAACAGTGGGCTGGTGGGGCCCAGAAGTTGCCTCATTAGCTCAGATTCCAGGCCCCCAGGGGCAACCTCGTGCAGGCCTCTGCTCTGAGGTCAGAGACAAAGGGCCTAAAGGCAAGACAAAGGCTGTTTGCCCCCTGCCTGGCTCCAAACACCAGCTCTGGTGGGGCCCCGTGGCCTCTCTGACCCAGCTCAGCTCCAATTAGTGCACTGGGAGAGAGGCCTGGCGGTGGCCTCCCAGCCACAGCTTCCTGGGGCTCCCTGCACACCACAGTCCATTCAGGTCCTGGCATCAGCCCTGACCTGGAGGGCCCAGTTGTGTCCAAGTCCCTGCCCTTCCCTCCATCTCATTAGTGCCTTTTGGACTAAGGGCATTCAGATGCACACAGCCCTGTGACCGTTGTCCTCAGGCTGCCTGCAAATATGCTTTTTCTTAGGGCTGCATGTGAGATGCTTCATGTCCAGAGGACCATGTACCACCATTCAGAGCCTCAGGCTCCTGATGGGTAAAATGGGTATATAATCACTGGCTTGCTAGTTGTTGGATCAGACGTAACAATGCATGAAAAGGGGCTTTGAGTGCTCAAGAGCCCCATGCTCCTGTGAGATGTGGTCCCACTGAGTGATTCCCAAAGCAATTGCCTTGTGAAGCCAGCCCTGAGATTATGCTGGTTTCCTTTTAAACTCTGGGCTTCTGTAATGAAGGTCAAGTCTCCATACGAACAACTAAACTCCACCCACTCCTGCATGTGGGCAGAGAGGTCATTCTCGAGGTTCAGGAAGCTGAGGTAGCGGTCTTGGCTCTGCTCCCGGCCTGCTGGGAGACCCTGGGCCAGTGCCTCAGTCTCCCCTCTACCTCTCTCAAGGTTCCTGTGAGTAGCTGGGCAAAGGCCAGGGTTGCCTGTGGGCACAGCTGAGACCAGCAAGGAACATAAGCAGGTACACTTTCCCGATGCTGGGACCTGACCCTCTGCACCTCAGGCTCCTCTTTGGCCAAATGGCACTGAATAGCCACCCTGTAGGCTGTGAGGATTAGTAGCAATGATTAGAAGGCTGGGAAGCGCCTGGCTCACAGTAGGACTTAGAAAGTGACTACGGCTGTTGTTGCTTTTCACACTGATAAGGTTAAAACACCACCCAAACGAGGGATGTCATTTTTATTTTACAATCAGCTGTGTGCCCCCACTGATTGCTCGGTGCCCTGGTTTAGAAGCACAGAACTCCTGGGGCCTAAACCTGGCTTTGCCCCTTAGGTACCCTCATCACTTCCTGCCTCCCTGGCCTCAGCTTAGCGGGAAAGGGCTGGGATTCAGAGGGTGAGGCCATGGAGACAAGGCAGGAGGGGAGCTTGTATTCAGCCCTTGGTTTCATGTTTCCTTCTGCAACCCAAGAATAGTTTTCTCAGGCGACTGGCCCCAGATCCAGGATTAGGCAGGTAAGCTGTGTGAGTTCACTACCCTGTCGGTGAGTATTTTCTTTGTTGCTTGCAGCTGGAACCAAGTTTCAGTTTCTGGGGGCAGTGGCTCTCTAGGAATTCTTGAGAGCCTGGGAATTTCCCCAGGAGATGCAGTCAGCTCTCCGCACTGAGCCCCTATAGTTCTCAGGCTCTCACAACTCCCCTCCCTGGGGGTCTAGGGTGAGAGGGGAAGGGGGCAAAACAGGCCTGTGACCTGTGGTCCACCCGAGGTGTGAGTGCAGGGGCCGGAACTAACCAGGTTGGTCATCAGGGGATTAAGGATGTGCGGGGGCTCCTCAGGGGTACTACTGGGGGACAGGGCTGATTGAGAGGGGTCACAATCAGAGACTCTCAGGGATGGCCACTCCTGGTTTCCAAACGTCTTTCCAGGAGAGCAAAGTCCTGGAGCTGGGAGGCTGAGAATAAGCTTGAGGGAAAGTGGCCCTAGAGGAGCCGGGCCCCAGACCCCTGGCAGAGCAGCCTTGGCGAGGAGGCAACTGGGTGAGCCAGCCTGATGTGGGGGAAGAGCCCAGGCTCTGGAGGGTAGTAGGGGGTGGCGGTAAGAATCCCTGCTCTTCTTAGAAAGTAGACCTGTGCTTCTTAGTGGTGGGACCTCAAGCAAGTACTCACCTCTCTGCACCGCAGTTTCTGTATCTGTAACTTGGGGCTAACAGTAACTATGTCATGGCACTGTGGTGAGTCTTAGACGGAATCACATGTGTACGATGCCTCGCATGGTGCCCAGCACAGAACCAACTGTGCCTATGTCTTCACCATGCCTGTATAGTGATGTCATGTTGGCAGCTTGAAATCAGCCATGGTGGGAGGAGTATTTACACCATGGAAGTTGGCAGACACAACAAATTAGGGCATTTCCATCCCTTCCCTTTGACTGCAGGATGTTAAAACATCAGCGTACCACTGAACCAGAGAGTGGGAGGAGCTGTGCAGTATTTCCGCCACTAGGTCATTTGCCAGGCAAACATCTGCCCATCTGAGCCCGGACAGAACTACACCCGCTGCCTACATGGAACAAACAATTTCAAATTTGACTAGCTTGTATTGGGAGCCCTGTGAGGGTCTCAGGTCCATGGATAGATGGAGGTTTTCCAGGACCTTTGTCAGGTTTAGGGAGATTCTCTATTCCTACTCCCAAGGCATTCTCACACAGCCTTGGGCTAGCCAGAGGAAGCTGGGGTCTGCACTATGTCTCTTAAACATTTGGAAAAACAAAAGCCTCAGAGGTCAGGTAATTTGCTTGACATCATTCAATCAATTTTTAAAAGCCATCACACAGTTGAAGAAAGTGTTCATTTCTACCACCCCAAAATTTCCCCTTCTGCCTCTTCTCTGACATTTCCTTCCCCACAAAGTGTGCCACTATTCTGGCTTCTGTCATCTTAGTTTAGTCTGATTTAGAACTTTATGTACCTGGAATCATATAATGTGTTCTCATCTGTGTCTCTCCTCTTTCCCAGCATTATGTCTGTGAGACTCACATGTGCCTGATGTGTATGGCAGTATTTAATTCCTCTTCCCTACTATATACTATTCCACAATGTACCCGCTCTCTGTTCATGGATATATGACTTGTTTCCAGTTTTAGGCTATTTCATACTATTACTTGGAACATACAAGGACATAGATTTTGGAGACCATATGCACGTACTTCTGCTAGGTGTGTGCCTAGGAGTGACATTGCTGGGCATGGGGATTACTGGATGCAGTTTTGATGCAACAGATAGTTGAGTTCCTTTGGTGTGTGAGTTCCTGAATGAGACTCCTTGGACTAGATGAAACTCCTCTCCCAGAAAGTTCCCAGTCTGGTGGAGGGGGTGTATGTAGAGGGGTCAGATGGAGAGTAGACACGTTCAGCAAAAGCCAGCAGAGAGGAAAAAACAAGAACTCTGGAGGTTCCCAATGTAAGGGCCACTGTCTATGTGGGGATCTGTGTGGGGAAATGGGCAAGTCTGGAGGAAGGGGCATTGGAGGGCTTGGGAAAGATTTACCCCACAGAGATGGGGGGCTGGCTTCCAGGCAGGGGACTTCAAGGGAAAGGTGTGGAGGCAGGTAAACAGAGCGATCTTGGAGAAAATTGATTGTTCTCCTCTGGCTGGGGAGCTGAGTCTGGGTGGGGCAGAGTGGTTGCTAGTTAGGGTCTGATCACTGATCACAAAGGCTAGAGTTTGGGCTTTGGGAAACCACTGACAGCCTCCCACAGGGCAGCCTGTTGGGGAGGGACTATGTTGGGGGGGTTATATCTGTGTGGGGAATGCTGAATTCAGGGACGGGTACTAACAAAGCGTGAATGGGAATGGAGGAAGTGGGGAGAGGAGAAACAAGAGTGATTGGAGGGAGGCCTGCACAGTGGGCTGATTTTTGGATGAACTGGGGTGGGAGTAGGGTGAGGGTGGGGAGTGGGGGGTAGGTGGAGGTCGGAGGTAGGCAGCTTGCATTTAGAATCAGGAAGCTGGCCAAGTCCCAGCTCCTCCTCCCCCTTCTGGGGGTGATCCTGGGTGAGTCCCTCCCTTCCTGGCCTCAGGTCTCTGTCTATTACAGAGGGTGGCACTGGCTGATCCCTGAGGCCTGGGCTCCTGGAGCCCCTACCCCAGGCCTCCCTCAGAGGGCGGGCTGAGGGATGATTAAAGAGGGATGATGGATGGGAGAAGCCTGGAGGAGCCCAGAGCACCAGACAAGTGTGAGAGGAAATTAGTAGTCACCATTTTATTTAGCATGTGATCTGGCAGCCTGGCGATTTATTACAGGCATTATTATTAATGACAGTAATAATGACGCCGACAACACCATCTACTGCTTTGTACCAGGCTTTTGTTTTCATTGGAAATGCCCTCCCTCCATGATCCTCACTCCTCCTTGTGGGTCCTGATGTACAAATGGGTAAACTGAGGCAGAGAGCTGCTGTGTGACTGGGGCCAAGGCCAGGGTGTCAGTCAGGGAGGGAGCCCAGCTCTATCCATTCTCTGCCCAGGGTTTTCACTCCCGAACTAGCTATCTGCTCTCCCTCTGTCTCACGTGATTCTAGTCCTGCAGTCCTTTCCTGTGAGTCCCCGTCAGGAGCTGGGCTTTATCTAAGTGAGCCCTGGACGGTGCAGTTGACAGGCGTGAGTTAAAGACATCTTCCCCACCTGCTGGCAGTGTGGCCTTGGGCAAGTTGTGTCCCCCCCTCCGCAGGCCTCAGTTTTCCCATCTGCCACACAAGGACACCTAATCCTGGCAGAGTCATAGTGAGGGTTAAGAACTTTGGTGGAAGTACCAGCTCGGAGGGATGGACATTTTCTAGGCTCCTGATCTCCACTCATGCGTCTCTCCCTCAGGTCAGAACTCAGCACGTGTGGTGGAGGATTGTTTTTTCACTTGAGCTGGGATGGAAAGTCAGCCATGGCCTCCAGTGACAATTTTCCAAAAGCTCCCTTTGAATGTGCAAACAAGAGAAGCAAGCAAGTGTGTGTGTGTGTGTGTGTGTGTGTGTGTGTGCGCGCGCGCGCATACTGTCTGGCTGAGGTCAGTAGAAATCTTATTCTAAATGAAAGGTCCCCGAGTGACAACAGTATGACAATTGGCCCATGTTGAGGGCCCTGGCCTGTCCCTGACTCCCTGCCACAAGCTGTGATGAGGAAAGCAAAGGCTGACCCTCTCCTCCACACACCCTCAGACCCCAGCCTGCATGTTGAGGCACCAGCCCCTTGGGTCTCCAGGAAGGAGTAGGAGGCAAGGCCCCACTGTGGTACCTGCTCAGACTCAACCCCCTGGCTGCCCACGTGAGCCAGGGAGAATCACAGATATGCTCCCAGCCTCTGCTCCCCGATCTCCTGTCCTCCCATCCTTTTTCTGCCCTGAGCTTGGCTGGTTAGGGTGCCTGTCCCTGCTCACAGCCCTCTCACGACAACCTCCCCATAGACCCTGGCAGCCTCTCAAGACACCCACTCCCTCTCTCCCTTTGTGCTCTGTGCACCAGCCACTGGCTTGGGAGGGCCTCAATGGTTCTATGTTCCTTTCCACCATGGGGCCTTTTATATGTTGTTCCCTCTGCCTGGAATGGGGGCTTCCCTGATAGCTCAGTTGGTAAAGAATACACCTGCAATGCAGGAGACCCTGGTTTAATTCCTGAGTTGGGCAGACCCCCTGGAGAAGGGATAGGCTACACACTCCAGTATTCTCAGGCTTCTCTTGTGGCTCAGCTGGTAAAGAATCCACCTGTAATGCGGGAGACCTCAGTTTGATCCCTGAGTTGGGAGATTCCTTGGAGAAGGGAAAGGCTACTCAGTCCAGTATTCTGGCCTAGAGAATTCCATGGACAGTCCATGGGGTCGCAAAGAGTCGGACACGACTGAGCGACTTTCACTTTCTGCCTGGAATGCCTTTCCCTTCTCACCCAATTTCATCCACTCACCTCTGATTCTTTGTTTTTGTTTAGTCACTAAGTTGTATCTGACTCTGCGACCCCATGGACTTTGCAACCCCACCAGGCTCCTTTGCCCATGGGATTTCCCAGGCAAGAACACTGGAGTGGGTTGCCATTTCCTTCTCCAGAGGATCTTCCTGACTTGGGGATCAGACTTGCATCTCCTGCATTGGCAGGTGGGTTCTTTACTACCAAGCTACCAGGGAAGCCCTTGATTCTTTATATCTCATCACAAACGTCACTTCTGGCAAACTTTCTCCCCAACCACCGCCAAAGGTTGAATCATTTCATGTTCTTCAAGCTCTTTTACTTCTTTAGAGCCCTTGTCCAAATTTGTACATATATGTTTATTTATTTAGTGATCATTTCTCTAGTTTCTGTCTTCCCCTAGAGTGTCAGCTCCAGGAGACCTTACTGTCTGCTCACTGTTGAATGTCTGGCATCCAGCACAGAGCCCAGTACCAAGCAGGGATCCATCTGTTCAACTGGTGTGTGATTCGATGAATGAATGAATGAATCTCTTCAGCTTGCAAATCAGAGCATAATGAGGTGATATCGGTTGGCCAAAGTCTCACTTATTAGAACCAGAAAGTCACAGTGCTTGGTGCCACTTGGTTCCACTCCCTGCCTGGGGACAGGATCCCTACTCACAGGTGTCAATCTCTTCTTTCCTACTTCCAAAGACAGGAGTTTCACTCCCTTGAAGGGGAACAGAGGAAGGTGGTAGAGGTTCTGTGCTGTTACTGCGTCAGTCTGTGAGGTCCAGAAGTCCCTAAAGTCTCTCCTGTCCAACTGGGACCTGCTGTCCAGGAAGACTGTGCAGCCCGCATGCTGGCTGGCTCTGAGATGGACATAAGATTCCACGAGTCCATCTCCAAGCTCAACAGAGCAGAGGATGCTGGGATCCCACCTGGACTCGCTCTTCCCTCCATGCCATCTTCTTAATCCTTATGCATCTTTCAGGGCTGGTTCAGGCCTTGCTTCCTCCAGGAAGCCCACAGGGTCTGCTCTCTAACGTGACCTAAGTGTGGAACTCTACACCAAGGTCGTATGCATAGAGCCTCATACCAAGGCCACACAACAAAAGCCTCAAGAACTGATCGAGATCCATAGCAACTGTTGCCATGAGACCCCATCCTCTGACCTAAACTGGCCATTTTCCGACTCTCATACTAAAACGGTAAAATATCCACCCTATAACATCCTAACCAATCACCTAATGCCGCCCTTCCAGTAGGAATTTTCTTTGTCTTAAGGCTATAAAAATTGGCTACTAGTTCACAAAAGGGATCAGCTCTCCCTTGACCCGGACCTCTGTTCTGACAGCATCTCTTGCTCTAATAAACTCTATTCTCCTCTCATTCTGCCTCATGTCTGGAAATTCTTTTCCAATGCAGGCATGGACCATGACACTGAGCAAGGTGGGGTTCTCCCTGTGCCCTATGAGAATGAGAGAATCAGAAGAAAGTGTAACCCCTTGTTTCATATATGGATTTTTGAACGACCAGACAGGGGAGGTAAACTGCCAAAGTCACAAAACTGATTACCTGCTGATCTGGGACAATGAAGCAAATTTTAAAATTTTGTGGTTATTAAAGTTTCATTCTATTAGTTTTTCTCTAACTGTCTTTGAGGAGGAGGAAAAATGAACAACCTCAGGAAATGTGGTCATAGACATCAAAAACCTTTTTAAAAAGAATGTATCCTTTCAGGCCTAAGGATGCAATTTGAAATGGGTGCAAAGATTTATGTACAAGGATGCTCATCACAGCCTTGTTTATGAGGGCGAAAAACTGAAAATAGCTTAAAGGTCCGACAGAGAGATTGGTTAAATAAATTATAGTGCATTCATGTGATGGAATACCATACAGCCATTAAAAATGATGGCCCAGTAAAAGAATATTTAATGACATGGGGAAATGTTCACAAGATACTGTTAAGGACAAAAAAAAAGAGCAGGTTGCAGAACAGCAAGCTCCATATGCCTCTGACTTTGCTAAAACAATTATTAAAAAAGAAAGCCCAGGGTCCCTAAGGTTATTTATGATATTGTTTCACTGCCTCCAAGACACCAGCCTCATTAATTCCTATTTCAGTGTGGGCTCAGCGGAAAGCATGAGCATTTAATGTCTGGAGATCTGATGTTGAATCTAGTCTAAGCTATTTCTTCACCAGGTGACCTTGGAGCCATAGGCCTCATTTTTCCTCATCTATAAAACGGGGATAAGAGTCCTCCATTGGAATGATGTGGAAAGGATTTCAAAGATAGTGTGTATATGTGTGAAAGGCCTTGCTAAATAGTACAGAGCTGGATTGATATTGAGAATAATGGTATATTATTCCCTAATTACCCTGGAAAAGGAAATGGCAACCCGCTCCAGTATTCTTGCATGGAAAATCCCATGGACAGAGGAGCCTGGAGGGCTACAGTTCATGAGGTCACAAAGAGTCGGACATGACTGAGCGACTGAACACACGTTCCCTAATTAAACTGAGAACTCCATGAAGGCCACACGAGGTAACATTCTTCCCTGTCACTCGGCAGCCACCACAGAGCTTTACACACTGATGTGCACAGCAATGTGAGTGGAACCACCCACTGAAACCCCAAGCTCACCCCTCCACACCCTCTGGACATCCCTGTGTGCCCCAGGACTGGGATTGGCATCACCTATGGGGAGCGAGAGTGCAGCTGTGGGTGCACTGAGTGCTAAGCGTTGTTTGGGGGTGTTCCCAGCACCCCCATCTCCCCAGCCCTTGCAGAATGAGGGGGTAGCCACTGTCTGGCACAGAGTGCATATCAGGAGTGACTCAGAAGCTAGGGTCCAGCCGGGAGACCATGGCTCTCAGTACCCCCAAGCACTTTAGCGCCTTTATCCGTCTCCTTGGGCTGTGAGCACTGCGGGTGTTGCTGGGCTGCAGGAGTACCTGCCCGCCACCGGTGGGGACCTTGGGTCAGGCCCGGATTGGCCTACCCCATCCTGACCCCTGCAGTGCACAGTGGGCCAACCTTATCTCTCCTCTGAGTTTTGTTCCAGAGAGGGGATGTGACCTTCCCTGAATCATGCAGTTGCTGACTGAACAGCAGACCCCAGGCCTGGCTCTTTCCCCTGGCCCCCAGCCCCTCAGTAGAGGAGGGACTTTCAGGCAATTCTGTCAGGGGTTCTTTGGGGCACTCAGAAGACAGAGCTGGTGTATTCATATTTTCTTTCTGTATTCATTCTCTTTATACACAGAGTTGACATGTTTCCACTTTGTGCAGGCTCCAAACAATAGATTGGAATTGAGTATTTTGTTTTGTTTTTTGATAGAGGGAGGGACAGTTAAAATCTCGCAGGCTTATGGGAAGAAAATGATTAAGCGGGCCAGTGTGGTGAGAAGATGCTGTAGGAAGTGTGGCTGGGCCCACCCAGGGCCCCCTTGTCCAAAGACCCACCCTCTCCCCCAGCTGCTGTTTGGTGCCCAGTGCTTACAACTCCAGAGACTTCTGAGAGCTAGACAGAGCCGCTGACAACAGAGCTGGGAAGGCAGTAGCCCCTCTTCCTTCTGGGGCCTCTTCCCAGGGCTTTCCTGATGGGAGGACAGGAGCCTGGCCTCTGCCTCAGGCAGGAAACTTTGCTGAGAGATGATTTATTCTCCAGAGCCTCCACGTCAGGCCGATCAGGCTTTCCCTGCGATGCCTCTCCCCCTGCCTATCCTGCGGCACTCCCTCATGTGGGTTTTCCTGAAGAAGCACCCTCTCTAATCTTGTGCCCCTGAATCCCTGCCTCAGGCTCTGCTTGGTGGGAAGCTGACATGAGACAGATGGGAAATGGGACACAGTGTATCTAAATATATCCAGATATAACCTTGTAAACACTACTCGTGGAGGCTCTGCCCTTAGATAGAACAATCTCCAGGCATGTTGTTTTTGGAAAGAGAAAATAACTTGAATGTACCAGACAGCCTGGATTGGAAGCAGAACCTAGAAATTCACTGGATGAACACTCCTGGCTGGATAGAACACATTCACAGCAGGTGCCCACATTATGGGGGGGTGTGTGTACTTCATGTGTGGAGAACACCAACCAAACTCTGGCATGGAAGGTCCACACGGCCCCTACTGGACTCCAGCCTGTGAAACAGGGATTGCTGGCCAAGCCCGTGTCCAGCTTCTGGTAGCCCCTTGCCCAGCCAGCACCCTAGAGGGTCCTCCCAGATCGTGCTCATAGAACCCACTGGGAATCCCTCTGGTGGATCAGGGAGTGTGAAAAGGAATCCTTTTGGCCTGGTCACTTTCCATCGCCTTTCAAATCTCAGCCTCCTCCAGGAAGTCCACAGGGAGCGTTCCCTTCTCTAAGCATTTCTAGCCCTGTCAGCAGGCTTCAGCTGGCTCAGTTACGAGAAGTTGGTAACAGACTGGAGGACAGGACAATTTTTGAATCCACCTGAATACACAGGATGAGCACACAGTAGATAGAAGATACTGGAGAAATAAATATCTTCAGGGTGGGCAGGCTAGGATAGATCTCCAAACTCCTATTCACCCTCCAGGTCACAGTGTAGATGCCACCACATATCAGTCACCACCCTGTGACCTCCACATTTGTAACCTCTATTGCTTTGAAGGCTAGAACTCTGTCAATCTTGTTCTCTGCTCTGTCCAAATGCCCAGTACACAGTTTGGCACAAAGAAGTTGCTCTGTAAATGCCTGTGGAAAGAAAGAGTCTCTGGAGAAGTGGCCAAGCTGAATTTGAGGGTAGACACTCCATGCAGGTAGGTACTGCGCCTTTCTTGCCCATGTGCAGGGCTAACAGCACGCAGTGAGAAGAGGCCGTCAAAGTGAGCCTACCCCTAGCATAGTCAGGATCCCAAGAACAAGGGACAGAGGCTCACTTAGGCTGCCCCAAGGAATGAGGTCTGTTTGAGAATAGCTGTAGCCATGACAGAGTCTAGGATTCCACCTGAACAAGCCCAATAACACTAGCTGTCACTTACTGTGCACCTGGCACTGAGCTGATCGTTTTATCTGCACTCTTGCATTTGTAGTGGAGAAGGGGATGGCAACCCACTACAGTATTCTTGCCTGGAGAGTCCCATGGGCAGAGGAGCCTGGCGGGCTACAGTCCATGGGGTCACAAAGAGTTGGACACGACTGAGCGACTAACACTACTACTACATTTGTAGAGAATAAGAGGAAGCATGGTTAGTGCTCACGTCTATCCCCCTATCCAGTGGCCCCTTTTTCATCAAGTCTTGGAAGAAGGGTAATTCCAGGCACTCACTGTCAGACACTGAGGGGGTAAATCTTTCTTCTTCCTACCTTAGGTAGGGGCAGTCAAGATGGGAACTGAGATCCAGGCCATCAATGAGACACCCTCCCAACTTCAGATCCTCAGTGGGTGAAGCTGGGATGGAGGTGTAGGGAGGGTTGATGTCCTCAGGGCAGTCGTGGAGGGCCCCCATGAATTGGGGTTCCTGCAGGAAACAGATGGCACATGCCTAGGAGCTTTTTGAGAGGAGTTTAGTGCAAACAGTTTGGGCCAGGGGAAGTCCACAGGGGTTGATACAGCAGCCTAAGGGGCAGAGGGAAGAGATCACACACCTGTAGAGAGAAGCTGTGGATGCAGCAGCCCCAGGAGCTATGACCTCAGCAGAGGGACCACCTGGGGGGCACACACTCTCACCTCTCTCTCCCACTTTTTCTGACCCTCCCAGGGGTGAGTGGAAGCCATTGATGTTTACCAGCTTGTTTCTTGTATCTCCTGGAAATCTGTCCCCAGGCTTGGCCTCTGGTCTCCTGTTGGTGCTATATGTCCCCATATAACTTTCTAGAAAATCTTGTCTGGCTTAAGTTTTCTAGAGTTGGTTCTGCTACTCACAACTACAATGCCATTATGATTCCCTTTCAACAGATGAGTAAGCTGAGGCTCCAAAGAGTTTTGGCTTGTGGTCACACCACACAGGCAGAAGTGGCTGATGAATCAAGTTATGAATGCTGGTCCAGCTGTGCTTAAAGCTCTGAGCCCTGAAGCGCAGTGAGGCTGGCCTCTTCCCGATCTGGAAGGCTACGGGGGTCCCAGGCAGTGGACGGCCTGCTTTATCTCACCACTCCCTCAGTACGAGTGTGAGGGGTGTGATCTGGTTGTACCATACTGTTTGCTTCTCTCCGTGCCTGGCTGACCACTTTTCTTCCTGTTGCTAACTGGCTGTCCAATCCATGGTGACCCAGTGGCTAGGGAGCAGAGGCCTGTGGTAAGAAATACAACTCCCTGCTCATGGGGCTGGGGTGGGGTGACTTGGGCAGTTCAGACTGAATGAACAGAGAGCTGACTAGGTGGAAATTAGGTGTGAGGTGGAGGCAGAAGCATCTAGGAGTGGGGATGAGGCTGTGATGCGGCCCTGGCCCATTGTGCAGCTGGAAGCCTGAGACTCAGAGGGCAGGAATGCACCTTGGAGACCTGCCTTTCTCACCCCTAGGCTTGGTCAGGGTCCTGAGGCCCACAGACTGTGCCCTCCTTAGGGAGGAATCCCCCACCCTCACCTAGTCTCCCCATCTCCCCATTTGGCCCTGACACCCACATCTATCACTGGGGAGAAATCCCTGGCTTTCATGCATAAGCATAGATGCTTTATGGGAAATTACCTAAGTTATAATCCAATTACACAATAATTACATTGGGATGGCTCTGTAACTATAGCATTAATTAACTTTGATGGCTCCCATAAATTACGTGGGAGATTGATAGTGGAGAGAGGGTGAGTGCAGTCCAGTGGGTGGGAAGTGGGCTGGGAACCCCCGAGGGGATTGAGGGGTAATAAGGAGGGGGCAGGAGATACAGAGGGGAGGTCAGCTCACAGACTAGTTGGGAGTTAAGGGGGATAGGGGACAGTTTCCTGAGAGTCAACCTACATGCTGCACAGGAAGTTCTGGGCTCTTTGGGAGTGGGAGGGGGGTTCAGGGAGCTAGCTCCCTTCTGGACTGCAGAGGTCAGCTCTCTTCTCTGCCTCTGCTCTTGAGAACAGGCTCTGTCTTCCCTCAATGGACCACTTAGGGCTGAGCCTGGCATCCCTTTGACTCGCCTGCCACCCCAAACTGCTTGTCCAAGTGCTGCGCTAGTGAGCAACATGGACTTCCCTGGAGATGTTACAGAGGGGGCACTGTAGTCACTCCCTTGGACCCAGCAGTGTGACTCTAACCAAAGAGACAGGCAACACCAATGTGGGTTGGAACGTGGAGCAACGGGGTCTCTCGCTCTCAGCTGGTAGGCTGTGAACTTGAACAACTACATTAGAAAACTGTTCTGCAGTACCTACTGTAGCTGAACATGGGCACGCATGAATCCAGGAGTTCCACTCCTGGGTGTATAACCCACAGAAATGTGTACGTGTGTTCAAGTGAAGATTCTTTAGAGCAACACTATACCTGGCTGTCAAAAATGGAAACTACCCAAATGTCCTTCCGTGTAGAATAGGTAAGTGAACTGTGGACTGCCCACTCCATGGAATATTCTACAGCAGTGAGATGAAAAAGCCACAGCTATGCACAACAAGGCTGAATCTCTCAGACAAAACGTGGGGTGAAAGAAAGTGAAGTGAGAGTCGCTCAGTCGTGTCCGATGCTTTGTGACCCCACGGACTGTACTGTCCATGGAATTCTCCAGGCTGGAGTACTGGAGTGGGTAGCCTTTCCCTTCTCCAGGGGATCTTCCCAACACAGGGATTGAACCCAGGTCTCCCGTATTGCAGGCGGATTCTTTACCAGCTGAGCCACAAGGGAAGCCCGAGTGAAAGAAGCCAGACGTAAGAGCACATTGTTTGTGATGTTGAAAACAGGCAAAACCAATATGATGCTAGACATCAGGACTGTGGTTCCTCAGTCAACGGGAGTAAACTGGAAGGGGCTGGGTGGGGGGTGGGTGCCTTCTAGGTCCTTGACATGTTCTGTATCTTGATCTGGAATTAGCCCTATAGTGTCTGAACTGTGTAAAGATCCATTGACCTATAACCATGTGATTTGTGAGCTTTCTCTTCATATGTTACAGTTCAATAGCAATTTGAAAGAAAAGTCACATTAGCTAAATTGTCCTTCCCCAGAGCCCCTCCTCTATCTTGGCACCCCTGGGTCCCACAGTTTGTTTTTGCCTCCTCTTTTCTCCACGTAGAGTCAGCCCCCTAAACTTCTTCCCCACAAGCCTGCCTCGTCCCTGGCACTTCCCCCAGTACCTGGCATTTCCTGCCCTAATTGTGGAGAACTTTTAGCTTCACCCAAGCACCCCTACCCAACTCAGCTCCACCAACAGGTGCAACACACCAGGGGGGGACTCATGGATGGGGGGCTCACGGACAGGACACAGGTTGCTCGGAAGGCAGGTCTGTGACACTTTGTGCCATTAACCTGTTCCTCAGGGTCTCATTCCTCACCCTAAGGGGCAGGCCAACATATTTTTTTTCATACTAAATACAGTGCAGTCTTCAGGAGGAATTCCCAGGGTGACTGCCAAGACAGTAAAAGTGTCTCCTCATTCCGCTTGTTTACAGAAGAGCAGACACAGGCCCCAAGAAGCTGAGGCCTCTGTGCCGATAGAAATGGGGCCAGAGCCAGGATCACCTCACCCTCCACCCAGCGCTCCTTCTCTCCAGGACCGGGATCCTGGGTGGGACGATAGTGGGGTGTGGGCTGCAGCTGTGGCTACCCAGGCTTTGCATACAGGGAGGAAATGCCCCAGTGCCCTCACCTGGGCCCATTTGTTTGAGGGGCTGTATCTGCAGACATATACACTGCAAATCTCGGATAGTGTGGACACACAGGCGGAGAGGGGTGCTGAGGAAAGGACAGCGAGCTAGACATGAGGCACCCCGGATGCCTGGCCCATTAATTCAGACCTCTAAGCCCTGGAAAGTTCCCAAACTGCCGCAGACACCATGTTTACATCAAACCCCAGTCTCCTTCCTCCTCCTGATCCTACAGCAAATGGGGGTCTCCCGGGGCCTCCCTAGTCCAGGGCTGGAAAGAGATCAGAAAGAGGAAATGAAATTAGGCAGTACACATATTAGCCTTGGGATTAACATGGGACCTTCTCAGCCTCTCATTACTGAGTGCTAAATTCTGTGAGTCTTCAGCAGTGTTGGGCTGCTCAGTGTTTAACTGACTCTCTGGGGGGGCAAAAAAAAGAAAAGAAAAAAGAAGAAGAAGAAAAAGCCCGGCTTTGCAGTATTTGCCAATTTTCATGGTGTAAATTTTTCACCAAGGTCCATTTTTCACTATCAACATAAGGTCAATTGGCTCTCAAAATTTCTGAAAATTTAGCAGTTAGGGGAGCTGGCTCCTGCAGGAAGTCCTGGTGAGGGGAACTGGGCCTTTAACACTCCACACGCTAGTAGGTCTGGGAATCTGTCTACAGGGCCATCAGAAAACGTGCGGTGGTGGCAGGATGACAGCCTCTTAGGTCCTAGGGCAGTTGGTGGCCCCTTTGCTTCCAGCGCATTTTTGCTAGTTTTGCCTGAAGTATGAAGGAGTTGCCAGTAGGAAGGACCTGAGAGCGTGGAATATGCTTGTTGAGAAAAAATGCCAGCAGAATTAGAAACCCAAAGGAAACTTAGTGCTTATCCTGTTATAAGCATGTCTTTTCAAGATATTAAGACAGTGATTTTTGTTTTGTTTTGTTTTAAAAAAGGTCTTTCATCCCTTATGTGACAGAATGTATCATAGTCAACAAAGCACTTTCACATGAATAATCTTGTTGGATCCCCATCGAAGCACTGTAGCCTGACTAGTCCCACTTCCCAGGTAACATAGGAAGACCATATCCTTTACCATCCAAACCAGGAGAGTGTTGAGACAGGCAGGGAGGTACTCATTATGCCAGGACAGAGTGAAGTGGATCCTTCCCATCATCCTGAAGGTGGGTTGGGCTGACTTTCTCAAGGTCACCCAGCAGGAAGGATGGGGTGCCACTCTTGGGCCTCACAGAGGCTTCACAAGCTTGGGTCTCTCCCCAAATCTAAGACTCCTCAGCAGTCACTCACAAGGGGTGTGCACACTCTGATCTTTGGAGACTTTCCTGAGAGCCAGTCCTGAGGGGCCATGGCACAGAAAGCCTGTGATGAGGCTGGTAGCATCAGGGTATGGAGGGCTTAGGAAGGAGACTCCTTTCGAACTCTACCAGCTCATTGCACTTTCTCTGCACTGAGCGGTTTCACCCATAAAGTCTGACCCCCAGATGCAAGCCCCAACTTTGGAAAGCTTGCTGGGAGGCAGAGGTTGGGGTGGGAGGGGGCAAGGAGAGGTTGCTTGTGCCTTTCCAGTTCTCTCTATTCCAGCCCCATGGACGCTCTGTCACTACACCCAGCCTGCCGCCTGGTTTGCAATGGGGGAAGCTGCTCCAGAAAGCAGTCTCTACCAAGCCATATTTGCCTCCTGCTTTGTGCTGGGTAGGGAGGGTGGGGTGTCCTTATCAGGGACAGGAATAGACCATCTCTGTCAGATCACTCCGCCCATCCAAGTTTGGAACCCAGTCCTCATCTTGCAGGAACTCATTAGCCAGGAGTCCAGTGCCTCCCCTGGAGGAAGAGTAAAGCCCCCTTCCCTGAGATCTCAAAGCCATGATTGCGCCTTGTGACTGGCCTAGAGTGTGTCCCTGCCTCTTGTGTCCTGCTAGACGACAAACCTCTATGCAGGCAGCCCATCTATCTCACTTAATGCTCCTTCTTCCAAGAGCCCTGTGCAGAGGAGGCTTTCAGCAAGTGTGCAGGAGTCAGACTGGGAGAAGAGCCTAGACTTGGTGTGACACAGACCTGTTATCTGACACTTTTCATAACAGTTAATCTATTCAACGCTTACTATAAGCCAGACATGGCCCTCAGACATGAAAGAAAGTGAAATCACTCAGTTGTGTCCGACTCTTTGTGACCCATGGACTGTAGTCGGCCAGGATCCTCCATCCATGGGATTTTCCAGGCAAGAATACTGGAGTGGGTTGCCATTTTCTTCTCCAGGGGATCTTCCTGACCCAGGGATCGAACCCCGGTCTCCTGCATTACAGGCAGACTCTTTATCATCTAAGCCACCAGGGAATCCCAATGGCCCTCAGACATGCCATGTATTAATTCAATTAATCCTCACTATGACCCTAGGTTTGGCTTCCCTGGTGGCTCAGCTGGTAAAGAACCCACCTGCCAATGTAGGAGACGCAAGAGACGAAGGTTCAATCCCTGAGTCAGGAAGATCCCCTGGAAAAGGAAATGGCAACCCACTCCAGTATTTTTGCCTGAAGAATTCCATGGACAAAGGAAGCCTGGAGAGCTACAGTCCATGGGGTCTCAAAGAGTCAGACATGATTGAGTGTGTACACACGAGGTTTGTCAGAGTATGATGACCCTAAGTCCCTAGGGCAGTGGGTACTATTTTTCTGCCATTTGTCAGATGGGGAAGCTGAGGTTCAAACTGGGGAAAAAATCTAGTGTAAGGGTGTGGGATATAGAGCCAGATGACTTGCAGTTATAGTCTGGCTTTACTGTCTTGGGCAATTAAGCTCCCCATGCCTCAGTTTCCCTATGAGTCAAATGGGACTACTAATAATTCCTTTCCCATTCCCAGAGGAAGTCCTGCCTCTCCCAGGGTTTCTGGGAGGATCAAAGGGGATAATAGATGTGGATGCTCTCTGTAAATCACAGGATGCTGTACAAATGTCAGGCATTAATATGTGTTGACTCGAATGCCCTCTCTCACAGTCCCCCTGCACTTCAGAACCATGGTTCTTCCAAAAACCAATCCCCTGGGATCAAAACTGGCATTTCCTAATCCCCTGCAAGCACAGAGGCAATTTGATGTCCACAAAAGACTTCTTAGGAGAATTCGATGACCTGATTAAAAAGGAAGTTGTGGGGGCAGGTGTCTATCTTGTAAAAAATATTGCCAAGGCCCTGCCTTCAGTAAGGCTGTCCAAGAGGGATTTTTTTTATCCCCTTCTTTCTTTTTGGAAAAGTATTTTAAAATTACTAAATAATGGAGAGATTAAGAAATTCAGATTAGCATAAACATGAAAATTAAAACATCCTATAATCCCACTACCCAGAGAGAATTATTCTGAGTTCCAAGTGAAGTTTCTGGTCTATTATGACACTAGATAGAGCCAGGCATGCAGAAATTCTGAGGTAATGATCCCCTCACCCATGCTCCATGCAGAGTTCCTGACCAAGAAAGTCATGTCTTAGAAACAACAGCTGGATGGGACTTCAACTGCTACTCCATTCATAAATTTATTACTAGATCTGAGACTCTGGTAAGGGTTAGGATGAAAACCTCAGGCCTAGAAGACTTAGAGGGGCTTTCTGCTCCTTCCTTCCAAATTTCTGAGATAGCTGCCACTACAGGTTAGGACCAGCCCACCTTCTGCGCCAGGGCAGGGGTGGAGGAAGCAGAACAAAGGAGGATTCACACACTTGTGGCTTTTCAATGCAATGAACTTGCCCTCTCCTGAGGGTGGCACTTTAAATCCTGGGCTTGGACCATTCCTAGAAGAAACTCCTCTTCCCTTATGGGATGTAAGAGAGGGGAGACAGTGGGAGGAAGGGCCAAAGCATGGGAAAGGGTGAGAGTTCCCTTCCCAGCAATTGCCATGGTTATTATTGTGGATAGCTGTTCAAAGTCTATTTTAATTATTTTCCTGACAAAAAAATACATTTCTACATGATTTTGTCTTTTAAATCTTAATTGATTTTATTTTTAATGGTTAATACATGCACATGATAAATAATTCAAGCAATACAAAAGAAGATTGAATGAAAAATAAATTTCCTGTCCTCCCCAGCCCTCATTCTCCTTCAAAGAGGCCCCCCATTGTTACCAATTTCTTGAGTCTTGTTAAAGATGGCCTAAAGATGTGAACACGTCTATACATCATTCTTCATGGGTCATCGTATTCCAGAGTAGGGAGGTACCGTGATTCATTTGACTAATCCTTTATTGTCACACAACCAGGCATTTATTAATAACTCTTCGACAGCATTTACATAAGCATCCTTAAGGCATCTCTTTGGATAAATACTTAGAAATAGGATTACTAGGTTACAAATTGTGCACATTTTAAAGATTTTCAGATCTTCCTGCTCAATTGTCCTCCAGAAGGATGTGCCAGGTTTCACTCATACCCACAAGGTCCCATCACCGTACCCTTTTTCTGTCATGCAGCCATCATCAGGTTTAGAGACTCTTTGCCAGTTTGCTAGGTGATAAATTGCATCTTATTATTTTTTTAATTTGCATTTCTTGGATTATTAGTGAAGCTGATGATTTCTTTAAATTTCCTTTTAGTCTATTGGCCATCAATCTTTGAATTCTTGGTTTGCTTTTCCCCCATTGATTTGAAGAGCTCTTTGTAAGTAAGACTATTAACTCTTTGTTTCTCATATTTGTTGCAAATGTTTTTTCCCAGTTTGTCATCCGCCTTAAGACTTTGTTATAATGTTCTTGGGAGAATATAATAGGTATTTCTGGATATATAATATTGGATATAAAGTGGTACTTTTTCCTTTTGCTGAGGATTAAACAAGGAAAATGAAATTGAAGGGACACAAAGAAGATTTAATGCTGACTTAGGACAGACTTTTCAATTATAGGACTTTCCAAACTCTAAAGGAAGTGACCCTGGGCCATTCATGTTCTCTCTCTGGATTCATTAAATTAGGGATGATGAGAGGCAGGAGGAAGTAAGGTCAGGGCTCCCAGGCACCCTCACCCCCAGTTTTCACCACCAGCAATGACCTGTCTTTAGATTGTATGTGTAGAACATTTAGCCTCTGGCTCATAACGTGCAGTTAGTAAACAATAGCTGTTTAGTCATTCATTCACGGAACAAATATTTCTTGAGTGACAGGTATGTGCCAGGCATTGTTCTAGGTCCTTAGGACCCTGGAATGTCTTGGCCAAGACAGAAACAAATCCCTGTCCTCTGGTGGAGCTGACACTGTAGAGAAGGGAGAGAACTGCACCTGTTGCTGGTTTTTGAGGGGCCCTGGGTGAGGATGGCTCAACTCTGGAAAGGAATTTAGAAGTTACATAGTTCAATCTCATGAACCAGATGGGAAATCTGAGGCCCAGTGACAAAGTGACTTTCCAAAGTCAAAGAGCCAGTCAGTAGTACAGAAAGAACTGGAGTTGAGGTCAATTTAGGTCAGGAGTAGCTCCCAGGCATCATTCTTCTATAGGAAGGTAAGAGCATTGCTATGAATTAAAGCACCTGACGCCCACTGACCTTGGCAGGGAGTGATAGATGGTCAGCTGGCAGTGGTTGGAGATGAGGGAATGTCCCTGTTCTGGAGGGGTTGTGAGGCAGGAATGAGGGAGAAGGACAAAGGTAGACCCTGGCTTCCATGGAGAGATGTCCGCCCACCATCCTACTTCTGGAAGCCGAGAGAGGGAAGGGGAGGACTAAGCCTGCTGTGTGTGACCAGCTTCCCCCAAGATGGTTGATCTGGGAACCAGTACAGCTCAGCGGCACCTCTCACCACCAAGCTGGAAGTGGCTGCAGTTCTGACCCTTCTCTCTCTGCTTCACTCTCCAGATGGATCTCTGGCCTTTAGTATCATAGGAAGCCACTCTGGTGGAGGTCCTTGGCCTGTCACTCTTTGGGGTGCTCAGGCACCCAGCCTGCCAGGCCTCTATCAGGGGGCATGGGGCTAGATCCCTGTCCAGGCAGACGGGAACTGGGGGGTGTTTGGGCAAAGGTCTCCGACTATGAATCCTCAGCTCACCTGATAAAGCGATAGTCCCTAGCAGGGACTTGATGAATATACAGATTCATTAATTGATAAATGATGATAATGATGTTAAGTGAGGAGTCTCAACTCATGGGGATAGGAACATGAAATGGTTTAATCTTTTTCTCCAGTAACTGACTGTGCTCTCTTACACCCCAGCCCAGAGTAGCGAGCTCCATTAACCGCGCCCTCCTGACTTGATTATTAAACAGTCTCACTCATGTTATTTAAAAGCCAATTCTGTTCATTTGAAACATGTAGCTCCCATTTAATTCAGTATTAGTCTTGTCTGCCTCATCTTTGGCATCTGGGAGGGAAAACACTCCCCTTCTTTTTAGATCCCCATCTCCTCTGACATGGGTGGTAGTAGCAGTGGTAGATCTACTGTCCAGCCATGTCGTGAAAGGCCGTTTGGGAGCTGGTTCCCTGCTGCAGGTTCTGGCCTCAGAATGCGGGCCCTTTCTGATCTCTCTTCTCAACTGCGGGCCTTGGGTACCGTTCTCTGGCCAGCAGGATAGCCCCATCGGCTGTCTCCAACCTGTTATCATGGTAATAGCTATCATTCACTGAGTTCCCGGCACTTTTCATATCTAAGCTTTCCTTTTGGTGACAACCCTGTGAGATAATCGTGTTCATCTCCCTTCACATCTGAGAAGACAGAGACTCTGGGAGTGCAGGAACTTGATCAGGGCTTCTTAGAACCCAGATTTGTACCCTGGTCTGTTGCCCCCAGGGTCCATGCTCCAGGAAGCCTGAGGAGCTGAGTGTGTGGTCAGCTCTGGATGTGTGGCAGAGCTGGCTTTTATCGTGACCTCCGAGAGCCACGCTGTGCCCCCAGTGCCTTTATTTCCCAGGAGCGTCAGGAGGGAAGGATGTGGGGCTAAGATGCATTCTACCCTAATACCCCAGAAAATATCAAATTCCCTGGGTTCGGAGCCAGAGATGTCATGGGCACATTTAGGCTAAAATGAGAAAGAATTTCTCATCCAGTGGTTCATCAGAGTTAAGGAAAGGGGTGTTATGGGATTTCTGGGCCATGCCCAAGATGCCCTAGGATGCTCACTGCTCCCCTCCCCACTAGGAACTCCTAGTGTGGTCCAGGCTGGAAAGAGGCCATGAGTCAGGGGGATGCTGGTGTGGGGAGAGCAAGATGCAGTCCAGGCATCCTCCCTGGGTCCCAGCAGCCCTGAGATCCCTCCTCACAGTGAACTGTGGGCTCGCTCCATTAGAGTAGGTCAATTATGCCAACAGAACAAGTCTGCTTTGGCAGATGGAAAAGCCTTTCTGGGCATCTCCTGGACTCATAGCTGATGTGTGCAGGCCTCACTAGCAGCTCCTGACCAGGTTCCATTCATTATTGTGAGGCAAGTACAAGAGGACCTTTTTTCAAAGGCAGACAGGGGTCCCTCCCCATGGGCTTCACTATTATCCCCTGTGCCTACCCCAGGGTGGGTGCAGACCCTCTGGTCAGCCTCTGGTTATCCTCCCCTACTCTTTAGTAAGTCTTAGGGCTTCTTTGCCTGGAGGTGGCATGGCCACAGTGGGTGGATGGCCCAAGGAAGGCCTGGGGTTTGACTGAGGTTGATGTCAGCCCCTCAGCCTTTGTTTACATTGAAACTGTCTAGTTTGAGTTCTGCCTCCATACCTTGAAACAGGCATCTATGTACACACCTCGATTCACTCAGCCACATTTCTCATTCCAGTCACTGTTGGGGTGATCTGTTTTGCACAGGTTTGGCCAGCTTCCCTCAGGTGCAACCTGCAAAATGACCCCCTTACTCCAGGTATGAGCAATGCCACTCATTATGCATAGGACACCTGCAGAAACCCATGTGGCCCTCCTGCATGTGCAACTGAGTGTGTGTGTGTGTGTGTGTTTAAGGGGAAGTTAACACATGTAGGGAAACCTATGACCAGTGGGAGTTGGGAGCTGATGGATAAATATTCCTTGTGTTTATTGTACTCTGGGACAACTGTGAACAATTTCATAAGGCTTCTCAGATGGAGCCCCAGTTATGTGTAGCAGTTGCCAATTTGATCACATACAATTTATCAGCTCCTTCCTTTGCTGTTTTGCTCATTCTGTTCCTTCCACCTGCTCCCTGGGACCACCTTCCCCCAAATCACCTCCAAGAAAGATTTTCCCTGGGTTCTGTTTCCAGGAGAACCCCAAATGCCAGACTGGCCTTAGAAAGCTAAACAAGACCAAGGAAGTCACCTGGAGCTAGGTCACTCGTCAGTAAGTCAGCCACAGGAGCTCATGGCTAGACAGTGGGGTGGTGAATCCTCTGGCTTGCAGGAGCATCACACGTACTAAGATGCCCAAGAAATTACACAACAAGGTGGCTCACACTTCCATTGCACTAAAAATGCATTTCCCTCAACACAGACTTTTGTTTGAACGTGGTGATTTCTATGACCAGTTGATTGGTAAGAAGAAATCCGGATCAATGCCATAAGTCAGTGCTAGCCCTGCCCTACAGCCCCATTCAGTGGGCCTGAGGGACAGTGTTGAGGGCAAATCCTCCCGCGGACAGATCTGTGTGTGGCGCCGTTGCCCATCTACTTGTGGGAGGGAGACAGGCTGTGATACACATAAACCTGGATTCTTGGGCAGCGGCAAATAGCTTAGCTGGTTGATCAAGGTCATGGAAGGTGCAAGATTGGATGACTGGGTACCAGGAAGTCTGGGGAAAAGGCTCTGGATGGACCTATGTAATGAGTGTGACCCTGTCCCTCTTGACAGTCCTCTCCTAGGCCACATCGTTGAGGAGTGGGGGACAGGAAAGGTGAGGGAAACTGATGTTCCTTCAGGGGACCCTCTATTGTGCAAATGGGGAAACTGCTGCCCCAAAATGGGCAGGTAACATGGCAGCAGAGCTCAGAGGAGGAAAAATCATGGGCCTAGGAGTCAGGAGAGCCAGGTTTGTATCCCAGCCTCTTCACGTGCTGTCTGGGCTTCAACTTCTCCTGTCTCTGAAGTGGATATCACCGTCTCTGATCTCCCTGACATGAGGGGTGTCTGGGGTCTGATGTGGTTTTGCTTGTATGTCTTGACAAGCCTTCAAGTGCTGTGCTGACTGAATTCTGACAGAGGGCATGAAATTAAGGACTCTGGCTGCTCAGAAATTTTCCTTTACCCTGGAGGCCTGGGTCTAGGAGATGAGGAATGGGGTAAGAGAGGAGAAGATAGGAGTTGATGGGAGATGAGCCCAGGACACTTGGCCTCCACAGAAGGTGGCATGGTAACCTGACCTATTTCCCGAGCCAGAGGGGCCTCAGGATGGTGGTCCCCTAGCCCAGGGCAGAGACAGGGGCAGGGAAGCCTGGTGCCTCAGCCACATGCCACAGTAAGACTGATGCACAGGCCTGTCCTCAGCCCCCAGACTCCAGCTCACTAAGTAAACACCTGGAGTCAGCTCATTACTCACCTCCCCTAATTAGCTCATCACTCTCCCAGCTCTCCATCCGTCTTCACCTTGCTGCCATGGGCTCTAGTGTGCAGTTATTTTTGTACTCCCCGTAAGCACACCAGCTGGCTGGTCAGTGGGGACCAGTGCAGCCTGGGCAGAGCTAGAGTTAGGGCTGGGCCATGATTGCCTCCACCTGGAAGTCCATAGCCTGCCTGCGGGCACTTCTGACCACTCGTCTGCCCCACTCGCCAGGGCAGGAGCTCCCGCCCCACCCTTGGGAGCTGAAAGGCTGAGGGTGGGGGCGTTGTAAAGAGCAGTTCAGTTTAGTTCAGTTAGTATTTATTAGGCACAGGCACTGGGGTACCTCCAAAATGCCCTTGGGGGATGTCCCGTTTCCTGGAGCACAGATGTTCAAGGGAAGATTTAGTTCATGTGAGATGTGTCCCAGCATCCGTGGAGGATGGGGCAGAGGCACTTTATCTAGTCTAGGGTCTCAGGAAAGCTCCCCAAGGACAGGCACATGGGGGGAGCCTACAAGGGTAACAGAGCTCTACCAGGCAAAGATTCCAGCAGGGGGAGTCCTGAGACCTGAGTTCCAGGGCCCAGGGGCCGTGGGTAAGCTACTTCTCCCCTCTGGTTTTACTCCTGTGAACACTGAGAAGCATGAGATGGGCTTCTTCCAGATAGATCAGGGCATCTCACCTATGCTCAGCTGGAGTGGGCCTGTGAGGGTCACTTCATCTTTACCCCATCTCATACATGCAGAAAAGCAGGTCAGAGAGGCTCAGACTCATCCTGAGGCTGCACAGCTCAGGCAGCGCCAGAGCTGGGATGTGGCCCTGCTCCGCCTGACTATAGAGTCCCTGCTGTCTGCATCCCCTGCTCCTACTCTTCCAGCCTGGCACCAGGCAGCAGGCTGGGAGAGCGGGAGAACAGTGGCCACCCCTGCCTTAGGAGGCACTCAGCGCCCTGCCTGTTAAGGGGAGGGCCAGCCCTCTGCTCCTTCCTGGCCATTGTTCTTCAGAAAATTAAGTCATTCCACTGGGCCCTTGTAAGCCTTTTTGGAGCTGGCTGTTCCCAAGGTTTGAGCCAGACTGCAGCTGGAAGTCTGTTATTATTCATTGAATCTCTCCAGGGTGGCTGGGAACATGACTTTTAATTGTCTCATCTTTGTCCATCCAAGAAAGAGACTAAGAGGCAAGAATAATCAGTATCTCATTATAGATCAGGGCCTAGAAAAGGAAACTCCTTAGCCAGTGCCCTCTACCCATGGAAGAGGGGCCCCAGCCAGGGGAGGAGCAGGCTTATTTCTTCAACTCCTACAATTCACATGCCGAACTCCACCTGCCTGAATAGGAGGACTGTCCATGGCCATTTGGAGTCCAGATGGCCATAAGCCAGGGGTTGACATATTTGGGAATGGTGGCAGTGGGGTGGGGTAGGGTGCCAAAAGAGAGGTCAGAAGACACTGGTGTGTGGGCCCCAAATCTCTCTCTCTGCCTTTCACTGCCCCAGATAGTACAGAGACCTGGAAATATAATTTAGAGATTATCTTGTCATCTGTCTCATGTCCATGTCCAAACTTATGTCCATCAAGTCGGTGATACCATCCAACCATCTCATCCTCTGTTGTCCCCTTCTCCTCCTGCCTTCAATCTTTCCCAGCATCAGAGTCTTCTCCAATGGGTCAGTTTGAGCAAACTCTGGGAGTTGGTGGAAAACAGGGAAGCCTGGCGTGCTGCCATGCATGGAGTTGGACATGACTGAGCGACTGAACTGAACTGAACTGTCATCTGTCTCTCCATCTATCCATCCACCCACCTATTCAGCAATCCAACCGTCTGTTCATCAATCCATCCATCTATCCATTCAATGAGCTAGAGAGGCACTGGCATTCATCATGCATATCATACTTTTCAAAACAACTTCCTTTCTTCTCTCATCTCATTAGGTCTTCACAACTGTTTAGTCCCACTTGCCAAATGTGGAAGCTGAGGCCAAAGAGAGGCAGCGGCTTGCTCAAGGGCAGACAGAACAGAGTAGTTTCCAGGATGGCAGCTCAGTCCAAAGTCTCCAGGAAGAGTTGTGTACAAAGGCCTGGACCAAGGGGCAAGTGAGGGCTGAAATCCAGTCCACGCTCTGCGCACTAAGTGGGAAGGAGCTATGTCTGCTTGGAGGAAGGGGAATCGTTTTCTTTGCACAAAGGCACCATCATCTTGCCAAGCTCAGACCTCAGCTGAGGAGCCTTTTTGAATTTTCATAAACAGGTTGTATGGACTATTGTCAGCCCCAAGCTCACTGGTCTGTGTCTGGAGGAGCACTCTTGGAGAGGAGGGGACAGAAGACTGGCCCATGAGGAGGGCTTTCTCTCCACCATTGCCCAGGGAGGGGCCTATGCCCCATGGCACCATGTCTTAGCCAGCTCAGAGAGGGCACAGCCCCTCCCTGCCTCTAAGCCAGCCTCCAACCTCATGCCAAATGGTTTGCTTGTATGGGGGTTTCTAGTTGGCAACTCTTTGAGGTCATATGCTCTTTGGGGACTGCCAGCTGTTTGAACTACTCTGGTTGGTAATTTTGTGTTTTGGGGCTTGTGTTTTGTTTTGATTTGGTTTTTGATCATTTTTTTTTTGAAGTGAAATTTATATATAATAAAATACACCCAGAAAAAGGTAGAGTTCTATGAGTTTTGACAAATGCATATACTCATGTAACCATACTGCAGTCCAGGCAGAGAATATTTCTATTTCCCCAGAGAGTCCTCTCTTGCCCTTTGTAGTCTTCTCACCCTAACCTGGCCCCCAAAAGCAACCTCTGATCTACTTTCTGTCACTAGTGACTAGACTTCCCTTTTGTAGGATTCCATGTAAGTAGCATCATGCATATATATTCTTTTGTATCTGAATTCTTTCACTTGGCATAATATCTCTGAGGTTAATCAGTGTTGATTCATATACCGGTAGCTTTGTAGTATTCCAATGCATAGACATACTTCAATGTATTGATCTCTTCACTGTCGGTAGGCATTTGCATTGTTTTTAGGCTTTCGCTGTTATAAGGAAAGTTAGGATAAATGTTTGTGTACAAGTCTCTGTATAGATATGTGCGTTCCTTTCTCCTGTCTAATGCTTAGGGGTGGAATTGCTGGGTCAAGGACAGTTTATGTTTGTACTTAGGAGAAAGCTTCTCTGTCCATGGGATTCTCCAGGCAAGAATACAGGAGTGGGTTGCCATGCCCTCCTCCAGGGGATCTTCCCAACCCAGGGATCGAACCCATGTCTCTTACATCTCTTGCATTGGCAGGTGGGTTCTTTACCACTAGCACCATCTGGGAAGCCCATGTTGTAGTGTACAGTGATGTCTCATTGTGCTTCTCACTTAGGGCCTATTTTGAGGGCCCACTCTTTGCCTCACCTCTCTCTTGATAGTGAGATCCTCTAGAACACAGACTAACTCCCCATTGTCACTGAAGAGCCTAGCAGGCAGCTGAGCCCAAAGCAGGAAGCACACCTTCACTGCCCTGCCTGGTCCGCAGGGCAGTTTTGAGTTAAAGATTCAGTGAACTGAATGGAGCATGATCACTCGTGGGACAGCGGCTCCAATACTAGTGGGGGCTCATGATGCACTGGGGCCTGTGAACTCTTCACAACCCTCCTCACTCTCACCCTTCCTTATCCCATTATGCAAACATGGAAACAGCCGAGGCTCAGCCAGGCAGAGGGACACCAGGTCTTCGTCCTCCCAAAACCTGCACTCCTGGCTGTGATGTGAACCACTGTGATGCAGAGTCACCTGGGACTGGCCAGGGGGTTATCACCCTCATGGTCAGCAGACAGACAATTGCTAGGACGTGCATAGAGCTGTGTTCCTGCCACCCCTCCTGCCAGCTTATCCGGCAGCTCTGGTCCCGGGGGCTCAACGCCACGTCATCTGTTGCTCCATTATCCTAAGAGGCCTCCCCAGATCCCATTACTTCACTGCTGTTATTATTTATTCATCGATGGAGCCCTCACCCTGTGGATGGGCACTTACCTTGATGTCCCTGACAGCAGGTCAGGAGCCCCACTCAGGGTGTATTAATCACCGGCTGCGCCGGCAGGGAGCCTATATCCCCCGAGACAGGAGATCATGTTGCAGACACAGAGGGCCTGTCAGCACGCTCATTTTCCCAGAGAGGAGCCCACTGCCTGGTGTTTCGGAGCTGTAGGAGCCTCAGAGAGCATCTGCGGAGGCAGGGAAACTGAGGCTCAGACAGGGGAGAGCATTCCCTAAGACCCCACATCTCACTGAAACACTATCTGGGACTCTCTCCATACACAAATGCACAGTGATTATAACTCCATGGACTTGACAGTTTCAATCTATTCTCCTATTTGATGATAATGACAATCTCTCGAGATCAATAAGGGCTTTTAATCAGATAGATAGATAGATAGATAGATAGATAGATAGATAGATAGACAGATAGAAATAGATGATAGACGTAGAGATAACATAGATACAGAAACTGAAGCACACAGAAATTAAGCAACCTGCTGAAAGCTACTGAAATCTAGGTCTGAGACCCAGCTACCCAGACTCTGGCTTCAGCCGGGAGATGTATACCTCTGTTCCTCTCTCTTTGCTTCTCATCCCCTGTGAACAAAAGGGGTCTCTGAGTGTCTGGGATAGATCCCCTTGGGAGTTGAGTCTTACGTCTTTCTGGGAGGCTAGAAAGGGGTTTCTGCTCTGCCTTGCCCTGCCCACTGTTGTTGGTCTGTCAGCTCCAGGCTCTTGGGAGGAGGTGGCTCATGGGCTGCTGGCTGGAAACATTCTGGACATACTGGTGTGGCTAGAATTGGAGATGACTCGGTCTTTCACCAGAAAGCAAATACAGACAGAATTTGATACTAAAGATACAGCTGCCTTGGAGCATGAGTCATTGCCAGGGCAACCATTCAGGAGCCATGCCAACATCAGTGAGCTCTGGGTCGCCTCAGACTTTCAAGGAAGTCTCTTCTGGCCCCTGATCACAGGGTTTTGCCCTATCTGAGCCCCTCTATCCCTGAATGAGAGTCTAGTGAAATAACAGATGGAAATGAGGTCAGCCCATGCCCCTGTTCTAAAGCCTTCTGTGGCTCCCTATTGCCCTCTATAAAAGGGGTAGCAGGATCCTGGTAGGTTGAGGCCAGCTTCTACCACTCCCTCTTACATATAGGGAAGGAAATCTGGTATTTTTTTTTAAGTTACACTTTTTACTTTTGGCTGCGCTGGGTCTTCATTGCTTTGTGTGGGCTTTCTCTAGTTGCCATGAGTGGAGGCTACTCTTCACTGCAGAGCACGGGCTTCTCATTGTGGTGGCTTCTCTTGTTGCAGAGCACAGGCTCTGGGTGCACAGGCTTCAGTATTTGTGGCACACAGGCTTAATTACTCTGCAGCATGTGGAATCTTCCTGGTCTAGGGATAAAACCCATGTCCCCTGCACTGGCAGGTGGGTTCCTATCTGCTGTGTCACCAGGGAAGACTAGAAATCTGGTATTGAGGAGCTCCTGGGCCTAGAACATTCTTTGAAGAGTCTTTTGTAAAAATATGCATTTTGTGGGCGATGCACAAAATGCATCTGAGGCTTATTGAGGAAAGATAACTGACTTAAGACCACTCTACTAGGAAGCGTTCAATACAGAAATCATACTCATGCACTAGGGCCCAGATCACAAGCTCTTTACCCAACTGAAGGATGGTGTGTGGGAGAAGGGACAGCTATGTTCAGGGTGGCTCCAAGGGCAAAGCTAAGGGCACAGGATGGAACTGACAAGGAGGCTGGTTTCAGCTTGAGCTAAATAAGACCTCCCATACTGTCTTTGTGTCCAGGATAAAATGGGCTGCTTGTGAGGGCGGTGGGAAGGAATTCCCCATCCTGGGAGGTATGCAAGTAGGTCATCTCCAGACATCTCTGGAAGTGTTGGGCACATTCTCTGCCTTGACATCTGTAGACGGCTTGTCCAGAGAGTTTATTGGGTGACCTTCCCTGGGAAGCAGCCCAGCTGACCACAATCTGTTTCCTAGAATCACCCCACCTACCACTGGGCCCAGAGTTCCCACCATCTGCTCATTCATTTGTGCATTCCTTACTCAACAAATAGCCAGCACATGTGGGAGCTCCCTTATCAGACTTGGGGCAAGGGGGCCTAAGTAGGACTTCCAGAACATTTAGAGGCACAATGCAGACCATGAAAGCAGCACTCACTGTGGGGTCAGACACACAAGCATCGTGCTTGCCCTTTACTTGTTATGTGAGGTGAGGTGAATCATTTTACTTCTCTGAGCATTAAGTTTGTTCTCAGAAAAATAAGGCCAATAATGTACACCTTCTGGTTACTGTGAGGATGAAATGAGACTAGATGACAGCTTCCTGGCTCCAGGAGGGACAGGAAAGGTGTGCCTCCCATTTCAGGCCATGGTCCCCACCCAAGGCACTTCATTCTCTTTGTGTCCCCAGCTCCTGCTGAGTTGAGGGCCTGGGCCCAGGTGGGGCTCAGTGGCTGTGCTTAGGGGACTGGGCAGGCAGTGGCTGGTGAGTTTAGATAATTTTTATTGGAGCGAGATATGGTCTGCTGATCTAGGTCAGCCCAGCCAGGGGGCAGCGTGAGCTATCTTTCAGTCCAGTGGCAAAGAGCAGGTGGCCTGGACCCTTGTGGGACTGAGGTCCTGGCTTGAAACTTTGCATCCTGGCTCCTGGTTGCCCAAAGAGGGGAGATCCAGACAGGACCCTGAGATCATGGTCTCAGAGACAAGAGCCTTTGGGACTCCTGACTCCTGGTGGCCCCAATCCCAGGGCTCTGGCCCAGGCTTGCTGTGTGGCCTTGATGAGTCCCTTCTCCTCCGCGGGGCCTTCAGTGTCTGATTGCCATCATAGTGAAGACTGAGGAAGGCGAAGGGTCAGGGAGATGCACACAAGGTAGACCCCCAGGAATTCAGCCCAACCCCCAGGCCCAATCCCCCTCACCACCCCTACCCCACCTGTGTGAGATGGAGCAAGTCACTTAATCGCTCTGAGCATTAGTTCCACCAACAACATGGGGATAGGATCTGCTTTGTCTTCTTCTCTGAGCTGCTGTGGGGCTCAAATAAACTAAAGAGACATGAGGTCAGCTTTACCTGGAGCCCCTCAGCTGGGCTCAGTCTGGGAGACAGTGGTGAGCCGGACAGGATTCTTGATCTCAAGGGACTCTTGCTGGGTATGAAAGGTGGAGCCATACTCTCAATGGGGGCTGTGGGGACCTGGGGTGGGTGTTAGTGAGGGAAGATTTATCTAAATGAGAGCATCAGGGAAAGCTTCCTGTAAGAGGCATGAGCAGGACAGATGGGCAAGGTCATGGTCAGGCATGTGCAGAGCTGGCAGGGATGCAAATAGGAACAGCAGGATTCACAGAGTGTTGGCACTGAAGCTACACAGTTATGACCCCTGGACCAGCAAGCAATCCAACAAGCAACCCTGTCCCTACCCTGTTGGAGCCTGCAGTGTGACAAGAGACAGGAGAGACAGACATTAATCAAATACTCATCAAACACTAGAGTTTTATCTAAGGGGTCCGGGGACAGTTTTTAAGGGAATAACAATGATTTCTGAGGATTTCCTACGTGCCAGACACTGTGCCAAGCTCTTTGTATGTATTGCCTTGTTTAATCATGCCTATGGCAATCACTGTCCATGTCTCTGTCTATGGAAGAGGAAGCAGAAGACCAGAGAGGTGAAGTAACTTGCCTGAGGTTGCACAGCTGGCAGGCAGCAGAGCAGGATTTGAACCCAGGCCATCTGACTCTAGAACCCCCACTTACTGTAATCACTACGCTATTTATTCTGCCTCTTGTGTGCTTGATATGGCTGATCTCTCCCTCACGTTTTGGGTTTCCCCTTCCCTCCCCATCTTTGACCACCAAGATGATGCAGCAGAACAAAGTCAATTCCTGAAAAGCTTGGGGCAGAAGCAGCAAATTATAGGTGTAGCTGGAGACCTTTGCTAGATGGCACCCCACCCTCTCCCTGGATTCCACCAAGAGTCTCTACGCCTGCTAAGAAGGAGGGGAGGAGAGTGAAAGGGCAAGACAGGAACTGGTGGGTCCCTGAGAAAGGTCCTGCTTCTGCTTTCCTGTCTCTCCTACCCCCACCCCGTGTGGGAACTCACAGGGCAGAGAGGACCTGTACCTACCCTCCCCACCCCCAGCCTCCTGGTGGGACCCCTGAGTCTTCCTCTGCCTGGCATTGCATGGGAGCAGAATAAATGCCTGTATGGAGTCTCTAGCGCAATGTGGGGAGTGGCAGGGGCCTTGCAAGGGTCATGCGGTCTGGCTGCTGTGATGTAACAACCACGGCTGGGATGGCAGAGGCTGAGATGGTACTGGAATCAGGGTGTGACAGGTGGACAGATGACAGTCCTTCTCTGACCCTGGAGCATTGGGGGACCCACCCTCCATTCCCCCATCCCAAGGCCCTTGCTGGATTGTGACAGAACACAAGGGCAAACAAATCATCCTGAACTTCTGTGTTATATTTCAGACTCCTGGCAGAACGGGGGCTTGTAGTAGAAATTAGACTTAGCTACAGAAAAATACAGTCATCTTTTTGTGCCCCTGATTTTATTGACTCAGAATCACTGTGAAAGAGACATATGGGCCACCATGAATCTGACTTCAATGGGGAAGTCAGGGAAGGCTTCCTAGAGGAAATGATTCTTGGGCTGAGTTCTAAAGAAGGAGTAGGAAAAGAGGGTGAAGAGAAGATCAGTCCTGGTGGGGAGAGAAGCATGTGGAAAGGCCCTGTGGCAGGAGGGAACTTGGTGAGAGGGAGGGAATAATGAGGTGCAAACTTTCTATTTACCCTGCTGCAAGCCAGAACTCAGACAGTATAGCTCCTGGCAATTAATGTTGGGATGCAGGAGAATGGGGCTCTCAAAACCCTCCTGTTCATGGTCTTTCATGTACTCAGACTTTGTTTCCCCCAACTCTGGCACTCCTGACACCTGCACCAAACTCAGAATATAAAGCAGCAGGTGAGGAGCCCCAGGTGGCATCCTTATCATCCTGCCGGGGAAACTGAGGCCAGAGATGGCAAGTCACTTGCCAAAAGGAACCAAGCCCATCACCTCAGAACAACTCTCAGCAGAGCTGAAGCTCTGGTCTAGAGGGAAAAGCTTTCTGTTACCAGAGGAGAGGACAGTACCCACCTGTTCCCCAGCCCTTTCCCAGATCTGAGAGGCTTCTAGTGGTCAGAGTCAGGAGGATGTGGTAGCAGTTGCTCTGCAGGGAGGTGGGCCAGCCAGTGCTCACAGCCACTCCCAAGCTGGGCTGGTCACAACCCCACAACCACATGATGACCACTTCAGCAGCCAAGAGGACTGAAAGGGATGGGCAGTCCAGCTGAGTCTGGTGCTGACTTCCCCTGCAGCACCCCAACCGGGCCTGGACCCCATGGATCCCAGCGGACTCCGGCACTCTGGGGTTGTGGGCAGTAGTGAAATGCTTGAGGTCAGTGGGAGGCTAGAAGCTCAGGAGTGCAGACAACAAGAATGGCTCCACTTGTGTGAGTAGAGCCAGCCCTGCCTCCTCCACCTACTCCTCTGCCCTCCTAGGACCCCGGGGAGCAGGTGGTCTGGTCCAGGGGAGAGGAGAGGGGGCTGGGGCCTGAGTATTAGACGCCTGGGCTTGCCAGGTAATTATGCATTAGGAGCTAATACTAATAAAGTTTCCAGAAAAGAGGAAAAGATCTCGCCACCAGGTTATTGCACATGAGGGAAATATCAGGCCCCCAAACTCTCTCCACCCCTCGCCCTTTGTCTCTAAGCAATCTGCTGCTTTTATTAATTCTGACTGGATTTTCCCAAGCTGAGGGCAGTGGGGGCAAGGGGAGATGGTACAGTGAGAGGTAGAGCAGGGCAATTTGGAGCAGACTTTGGGAAGATGGAAACACACACAGGACAAATGCCTTCCACTACTGCTTCCTCGATGCCACTACATGCACAGCCCAAGAGCATCCCTGGGGATGCAGCCCACAGCTCTGCCCAGCTCTGGCTCCTCCCTGGTGCCTCCAGAAATGTGACTGCTCCACCAGCTCTCCCTCCTCTCTCCCCTCCCAGCCCCCTCTCTTTCTCATCCCTTCCTCCTCCAAGAATCACAGTCTGAATTTCCCTCCCATCTGGATCCCACCCCAGTGGCTTGCATTCCTTGAGTTACTTAAAGTGACACTGAGATTCAACTTCTAGAGACTTTTGCAAAAAAATGAACCGAGTAAAAGGAATATTGGAAGAAGTCTAAATCTCCATCAAGAGAGGTTTGTTTGCAAAATTATGGTACAGCCATACACTGGAATGCTCTCTATATAATAAAATGGAATAATCTACATGGTATATTGTTGAGAAAAAATATCAAGGTGCACAACTGCACACATAGCATGCTACCTTCTGTATATGAACACACACATGTCCCTGTACATGCATAGAATAGGACCTAATTCAATTGAAGTTTGTTGTGGAGACAAAGGGAAACAATGTTTGGAGGAAATGCTTGATGGGGTGTCTGTTAGGTGGGAAATGCTCCACTTGTGTTTGCTGTTGCTAACATTGGACAACTAACCCCAAATTTCCTTCCCTTTCTGCCTGGATGCCTCTCTGGAAAGGGCATTTGCGTGGACAACACTTGAGAAGATTATGGGTTGTAAGTGAGAGGAGGCCATTAGAAGTTTTGAGGGGCTGTAGATAGGCTGAGACTGGTAAAGCCCTTCCAGCTCTGGCTGCAACCCTGGATAGTGCCCAGTGGTTCCAGGGCCTTAGGAGGCAGACACAGGAACCAGCACAGGGCCTGGTGCCTAGGAGGTGTTTGCAGCAAAAGGAGGGAATACTGTACATGCTGCTTCTGATAAACTATTTTTATAGCGATGCAAATAGAGGTTTGTCAGGCTGTGTGACTCATTTCCGACTCACCCTGAACCTGGTCGGGCCTGTGGTTCTAGACTAAAAGAGGCCTTCATCTGGCTCTGTCTCCTGGTGTCCTTGTTATATATATATACATATATAAATGAGCCAAAGATGACCTCTGTGGATTGGCCCCTAGGTTATCTACCTCTTCACTGCAGGCTGAGACCTGTTAACTCAAAAGCCTTCCAGCCCAGATCTCAAATTGTTACACATCCAACAGTTTTAAAAAATAGCCCAAATGATCAGATATTTAACTATTTAGGCTCTGCCTAACTAGCTTTGTCCTCACAAAACCTCATACCACAGCTGTTGACCGTTGGTAGAACAGAGCTCTCTGACCCAGAGACTCCCTGTTATGCTACAGAGTGACACATCTAGACACATAAGCCCCTTTCTTGTCTCCCTTTCTTCCCTGGAGTTCCCTTGTTCTCTCCCACTCTGAATGAGGGTCCCCTTGCCACAAACTTTGGTCTCATGCTATGAAGGCTTCCCTTCTTGAGCAGCCCTGTTCAAGTACCTTCAATAGACTTGTGTTACTGCCCTTTGTGGTTATGCACTTATGATACTTAATTTTATGTCAACTTGACTGGGCTAAGAGATGCTCAGAGAGCTGGTGAAACAGTGTTTCTGGGGCATCCCTCTGTGTGTTTACAGAGGAGATTAGCATTTGAATCAGGAGACTGTGTAAAGAAGATCACCCTCTCTAATATGAGCAGACATCATCCAAACTGTTGAGGGCATACATAGAACAAAAAAACGTGGAGAAATTACGAATTTTGTCTCCCTTTCCTTGAGCTGGGATGTCCATCTTTCCTACCCTTGGATATCAAGAGTTCCTGGTTCCCAGGCCTTCAGACTTTGGGACCTACACTAGCATCCCCCCTTCTCATACCTCAGGACTCCAACTGCATCACACCACCAGCTCTCCTGGTTTCCTAATTTTCAGGCAGCAGACTGTGGGATTTCTCGGGCTCCATAACCACATGAGCCAATTCCTCTCTTTTTGTAACCATATCTATGTATCCTATAGGTTCGGTTTCTCTGGAGAACCCCGACCTGACTTTCTCTCTTGCGTGCAAGCTCAGTTGCTCAGTCACGTCTGACTCTTTGTGACCCTTTGGACTGTAACCCGCCAGGCTCTTCTGTCCATGGGATTCCCCAGGCAAGAATACTGGAGTGTGTTGCCATTTCCTCCTCCAGGGTATCTTCCGACCCAGAGATCGACCCATGCCTCCTTCAGCTCCTGCATTGCAGGTGGATTCTTTACCACTGAGACATCAGGAAAGCCCAATTTTTCCTCTTTCCAGCCCCCAAGTCCCTCAAACTCCTGACAGTCCCTCTGCCCGAGGCCAGGCTGGAGTCAGGAAAATCCAGACTTGCCTTGTCCTGAGCTACCTGGGATGCCAAGACAGAAGAGAAGGGAAGAGAAGAGGCAGGGGGTAAAAGATATCCCAGATACCTGACCTCAGGGAAACATGGTGGCCCCAGTGTGGGAAGCAGCAGCTACTGAAGAGGTTCTGCTGTTCTGTTTCCTGGGGAAGAAGGAGGCGGGCATAGAGGAAGAGAAGGCTGTGGGCAGAGGGAGAGGGTAAGTAGGGCATCTGATATTACTGAACAAGCCAGACAGCTGCATATCCTACTGGATATCCAGCATACCCCCTGGCTACCAATCCCACAGAGAAAATCTGGCACAAGTGCACTGGCTGCTGCTGCTGCTGCTGCTAAGTTGCTTCAGTTGTGTCTGACTCTGTGTGACCCCATAGATGGCAGCCCACAAGGCTCCCCCGTCCCTAGGATTCTCCAGGCAAGAACACTGGAGTGGGTTGCCATTTCCTTCTCCAATGCAGGAAAGTGAAAAGTGAGAGTGAAGTAGCTCAGTCGTGTCCGACTCTTAGCGACCCCATGGACTGCAGCCTACCAGGCTCCTCTGTCCATGAGATTTTCCAGGCAAGAGTACTGGATTGGGTTGCCATTGCCTTCTCCACAAGAAATGGCTAAGTATGAGTGTAGGAGCAAACCACAAACCATCCAACAACAACCCCAAATAACCACAACAGGAAACAATCTGGGTGTCCATTTTCAGTATGTGTAGGTGTACTGTGGTGTATTCACACACTGAAGTAGCATACAGCTGTGCACAATAAAGGTGCCTATAGCTACACACAACGTGGACAAATCTAAAACATAGAATGTGAGGCAAAAAAGGCATTGCAGAAGAATATACGCAGAGTGATCTCACGAATATAAAGGACTGAAGCAGGCAAATTAAACATGATGGTTCAGGTGAAACCACAAAAAAGGGGCAGTGGGTAATGAAGCAGACTGGAGACAGTGGTTACCTATGGTGGGGGGAGGGGAGAACAGTTAGGGAAGAGGAGGCAGGGACCATCTAAGGCAGGGATTGTCATATGTTGATGTGCACACAAGGTCACCCGGAAGTCTTACTAACAAGCAGATTCTCATTCAGAGGATTTCTTGTGGGGGCTGAGGGTCTGCATTTCCTACAAGCTCCCAGGGGAGGCTAACGCTGCAGGTAGGGAAGCTAAGCCAAGTAACCATAATGGCCTAGCCCAGGCACACGTGGCCCTGCCACAGTACCAGACTCACTCTGGGGACGGGGGGTGCTTCTCCAAAGCATTGATGTAAATTGGCATAGCCATTATGGAAAATGGCATGGAGTTACCTCAAAACAGTAAAGATAGAGCCACCATATGATCCAGCAATCCTGCTGCTGATTATGTATCCAGAGAAAATACTATCAGGGTCTCCAAGAGATAACTTCACCCCCATGTTCATTGCAGCATTGTCCACAATAGCCAAGGTATGCAAACAGGTGAAGTGTCTATTGACAGGTAAATGGATAAAGAAAGTGCAATCTATAGTATACCTATATGGTGGAATATTATTCAGCTTTAAAAAAAAAAGGAAATCTTGCCATTTGAGACAACAGGGATGAACTTGAAGAACATTATACTAAGTAAAATAAGCCAAACACAGAAAGACAGAATAATGCATGATCTTGTTTACATGTGGAATCTAAAAAAGTTCAACTCATAAAAACAGAGTAGAAGGATGGTTACCAAAGGCTAGGGGGAGAGGGGAACAGGGAGACATTTGTCAAGGGGTACCAAGTTCAGTCACGCAGGATGGACAAGTTCTGAAGGTCTAATGTATTGCATGGTGACTATAGTTAGTACTACTGTATTGTATACTTGAAATTTGCTTAGAGAGTAAATCTTAATGTGTGCTCACCACACACACAAGTGGTAACTATGTTAAGTGATAGAGATGTTAACTGGATTGATTATGATAATTATTTCACAATGTATATATACATCATGTACACCTTGTGCTGTGTACTTAGTTGCTCTGTTGTGTCCGACTCTTGGTGACCCCACGGGACTGTAGCCTGCCAGGCTCCTCTGTCCATGGGATTCTCCAGGCAAGAATGCTGGAGTGGGTTGCCATTTACTTCTCCAGGGGGATCTTCCCCACCCAGGAATCAAACCCAGGTCTCCCGCATGAGCTTCTACACAAAACCTACCAGCTAGGAACCTACGAGGAATGTATTTCAACCATAAGTCTGAACAATGTACACCATCAAGGCTTTGTTATTGGTAAGTTCTGTGGAGGAGAAAAGTAGGGGTGATCCACATCTCTAATGGGTAGCTTAAAATGTACACCTTAAATAGTTACAATTCTTATTTGTCAATTATATCTCAATAAAGCTGAGGGGAAAAAAAAGCAGGGATGCTAGACCAGTTAGCTGAGCATCTCTGGGGGAGCAGCCTAGGCATGGACATTTGACAAAAGCTCCCCAGTAGTTGTGTTTTGCAGCAGGTGGAGGGCCACTGTTCTAACCCTGTGACACACAGATATTCATTTTCTTTTCATTCCTTTGTATGGAATAAAACAGCATAAAAAATAGCCTAAAAAATAAAATTTAAAAAGAATGTGAGGTGAAAAAGCTGAGCTGGGAGATAAGGGGCCAGAGAGGAGAAAGGGCAAGGAACCCAAAAGGATTCCTAAAAATGCCCTACCCCAATAACCAGGAAGCCTGTCAGCCTGTCAGCACAGCAGGCCAGGACTGTGTTGATGATCAACCAGTCAGTTTGCTGTCAGAGCTGGGGTCTGCCAGGCAGCAGCACTGTTGTCAAGCTGTGGGTCAGTCCATCAAGCCAGCGAGTCAGGCTGCTGTCACTGAGTGAGTCTGTTTGCTTTAAAAGTCAGCCAGCGAATCGAGCTTTAGTCGTTGTCATTGCTGTCAGGCAGTCAGTTAGTCATGACTTGGTAAGCCGACTGTCCATCAGTCAGTTGTCTGCTGCCTGTTGTTGTGAAGGTTAGTGTGAAAGGCCCGTAGGGGCATGGAGTGGCCAGGCATCAACATGGCAATTGTTAAATCAGTTAGTTGGTCAATCATAATATCAATGAGTGAGAGTTAGTCAGTGATAAGATGATCAGCCTGGCAAACAGTCTGTCACATAGCCATTCTCTGTCAGCCAGTTAGCTGGGGAGACAGTGTTTAGTCAGGGAATCCCTGAGCCTGTCAGGCAGACTAGTCAGGTGGTCAGTTTGTCAGTGCAGAGAGTCAGTCAGGCAACCCATGAGTCTATCAGTTAGATGCCGTATTAATCAGTCAACTGTTCAGTCACCCAGTCAGTGAGTCCCTGAGACAGGCTTCCATCAATCAATATGTGTGTCCTTCATTCACTATCAGCTAACCCTCGAGTCTGCCAGCCAGACACTCACTGTGCCTGTCCATCACTGCCCATGTTGGTGGGCGGGTGGGGTGACTGTGGATAGGTGGCAGGCCAGCTAGGCCACTGCAGGACAGCTGCTCCTCTCTGCCTCGAGCCGGCAGCACTAAAAGCCATGCAGGCTTGGGAAGAACTCAGAGGCTCTGCCCAAAGGCGAGGTTCTGTTACTATTATTGTCTGAGAAACCTCCCAAGGCTCCGGAAAGTGGAAAAGGCTGTCAATTGCCTACCCTCCTCTTCCCCTCCCCTCCTCTTTCTCCATTAATGAGGTTCCTGCCACAGAGAAGGGGCGCTTCCCGGAGGCCGGAATTGGAGGAGGGGGCAGGAGGTTGGTGAGCTTTTCCAGTCAGCCCTGGGCCTGCAGCTCAGTCATTCCTATTATAATCACCAGATGGGGGGTGGGAGGAGTGAGAGGGGTTGTCCTAACCAGTGGCCCTCTTCCCTTAACCTGGCCCTGCCCTTCCCCTGGGGACTCCACATCCTCCCACCCAGACCCAGAAGTCAGAGCTGCCCCTCTGGGTGAGCAGGGTGGAGCAGGAGCAAGGGATTACAGTAGGTCTGAGGGACCACGGATTTCATGTCAGCTTTTGCTGTTATCTGCTGTGACCCAAAAAGAAAAGAAAAAATATCGTCTCTGAGTCTATGTTTCACTTTCACGGAAGTTTCATGTGCATTGTCTCATGTAACCCTCACAACCATCCTGCACAGCAGCATTATCCCTTTATAGACGCGGGCATGAGGCTGGAAGAAATAAGCATTGACCGGAGGTCGATTCTGACCGGTGTGTCTGGTACCAGAATCCACCTTCTTCCTTTGCCAGACCACCTCCTTGGGGCTGACTGGGGACTTTCTGTTCTAGGCTTCCCTTTCCCCATCTTTTCCATGGAGCTGGAGGGGAGATTTCTCAGTTTCTTGTAATTTTTTTTGCTCTCTTTTAGAAGCTCTGTCCTGGACTTGCATTTGGGATCCCTTGTGCCTGGGGCCAGACTGGGAGAGACAGCAGAAGTTGGAGAGCAGCATTCCTCAGCTCTGGGTCAGCAGCGATTGGCCCACTCTTTTATAAGCTTTTAGATTTGTGAAGCTAAAAGGGAGCTTGGAGATTTCCTGGTCTGCATCCAGTCTCATTGGAGGCAGAATCCCTCCTGTAACCATGCAGTCAGCGTCTGATCTGTGCTTACACACTCTGGGTGATGGGGAGCTCACTACCACTCTAAGAAGCCTTTTCTACTGTGGGACAGTCCCGATCCTTGGCAAATCCCTCTGTGTTTTAAGCCCAATCTTTAGGTCTCAGTTCTGCACTCTGGTGTCACCCAGACCAAGCTCATGCTTCTCAAGAGAGTTGACCCTGCTACCCAGACTTGGAGAAAGACAAGATTCCCTCCTTGTTCAGGGCTTCAGTTCTTTGCAAGGGAAAGGGCAGAATGCTGGAAAATTGTGGAGAGTGCAGCATTCTTGGGCCAGTGTGGCAGACTGATGATGTCAATGGCCTGAGATTGTCATACCTTGCTGTATCCATGACTTTGAGTAGTGCTCTCCAACACTGATATATATGCTCTGGCCAGTGGGGTAGTAGAAAACTTGATACAAGCCAAGGTTGGTTAAAATGTTCATTTGGCCCTGCTTCCTCTCTCGTGGACTCCTGCTACCCATGTGAGAACAAACCCAGGCCAGCCTGCAGGAGGGAGGTGAGAAACACATGGAGCCCAGGTGACCGGGCTGAGGTTGTCCTACAGAAGTGGTCCAAGAGCATCCTCCTACTCACCACAGTCTGAGCCCAGCCACGTTGGCCAAGCCTAGTTTAGATCAGCTAAACTCAGAGACTCGTGAGACTCAGAGACTCATGAGAAATAACAGTTCATTTTTTAAGCTACTAAACATTGGGCTACGTTGTTACACAGAAATAGCTAACTAAGAAAGTCAGTCAGCCAACATTGCTCAAGTTGCAATCCTGCCTCACCCACTCTTTCCTAGCAGTCTCCTCAAATAAAGGATATAATCTCTGTCAGTCTCAGTGTTCTCATCTGTTAAATGGGTTACTAAGCATTTTCTTCCTCCTTCAAAGGAGACAGTCAAAAAAGATGACAGATGTGGAAGTACACTGCTAACTGTGAAGAGCACAGCACAGGGATGTGGGCTCAGGAGGGCCCTATGGGCTGGCATGGATGGGCTGGTATCCCTGCGGCTACATGTCAGGGCTTGGCTAAGCAGAGAGCACTGTGCCATATTAACCCAGCTCACCTTTATGACCAGAAGCAAGCCTGGTAGGCTGAGTGATGGGGCCAACTGGAGACTTATTTACAAACACAGCCCTTTCGCCTTCACTTCCTCGATAAAGCCCCATTGGCGGCAAATAAATGAGAATCAATAGGCCAGTTATTAAACCATAAATATCCCTCCCCTTGGGTCTTGTGCCAAGAGCTCTGAGGCTCTCAGCTGAAGGCAACAGAGCTGGGAGCCCCTTGCTCTGAGCCTTTCAGGTAAGAGAGGGCCAAGTGCCCCTTGCATGGGGCCTGCCCCAGCCCCCAGCCCCACCAGCCACTGCCAAACAGAGGAGAGTCTGTTGCTAGTGTTGTGGGCAAGAAGAAGGCCTGGTCTGTGCAAAGCCACCTTAAAGGACCCTCTTCCCACCACACAACACCTATAGTTTAGAAGGGAGGAGCCTTCTATGTGAGCAAGGCCCATACCCCTCTCCTACCTACACTGAGACTCAGAAGAGGACAGGGAAATCTTCCATTGCTGCATCTACACAACCTGTGGATGGAGGGACAACTCAGGCTCCCAAAGAGACAGTGACTCATTCAGGAAACACATGCCCCAAAAGTGACAGAACCCAGACTCAAAATCAGATGTGAGGCCTCTGGTCTGTGCCTTCATCTAGGATAGGAGAGGAATTGCTGTGTGCATTAAGCTCGGTAGATGGTGACTTTGGGAAAGGACACAGGTTATGAGGCAGCTGAAGGGGGCCAGGGAGACAGGAGTGGGTAACCTCAGCACTTTTTCAGGAGCCTGAGTGTTTCCTGTTTGATCATTTGTGCTATAGGCCAGGTTACCCAGAAAGTGGCTCGGAGGAGTTGGGGGTAGATGAAGGGGAGTAAAGACAGTGTGAGAGGGAAGCAGGGGCTGGTGAAATGGAGAGTTTTGTAGTTTGGTGCAAGAGAGAAGAGGACACACATATACATATACACACGGCAGGAAAGGCCACTGGTAGGCTTCCTGCAGTCCTTGACTGTGGGAGTCAGGGAAACTATGTGGAGGAGGCTGCATTTGAGCTGGGCCGTGGAGGATAAGTAGGACTCATGCTCACTTACACCCCTTTGTAGATGAGAAAGAAGCAAAGAGCAGTCCAGGAGGAAGGGCCAGAATAAACAAAGGCATCAGTGGTGGTAGTGATGATGAGGGTTACGATGGTGGCAGTGATGAGGAAGATGATACTGATGATGATGGTGATGATAGCAGTTGGCACTTGTAAAAACACTTTCTGTGTGCCATGACCTGCATTAGGTATTTTACATCCCCCACGTTATTAAATCTGCACAGCAACCCAACACTCTCTCTACTTAAGTCTCTGGCTGCTCAGTGGTTCCTGTCCATTGCCTTGTATTCAGCGATGTGCTTTTTCTGTTCCCTGAGAATGGTAGCTGAGTCTCCCATGTGTGAGACAGAGGGGAAGAGCATTGAGCGCCTGCAACACAAGTCCAGAAGCCAAACATCGGAGCTCACGCTTGGAATCTGCTTTTCACTAGCTGGGCAACCTCTCTGGTTCTGTTCTCTTGTTGGTGATAAGGGGGAAAGGTTATAATAATAAAAAGTATTTTCCTTTTCGGATACTGAGAGGCCTTGATGAGATGATCCACGACAAGCCCTCCGAAGAACAACTGGCAGATAGCACGTGCTCAGGATGAGCTGTTATTTTTATCTGCATCCTGCCTGGGACCTTACTGCATGTTAATGCTTGCCAAAGATGGGTTGCACTGAATGGGAGTGGCCACTAGCATGTTTTTCCTGACCCAGATCTGAACCCTCTTTCTGTATTTGGAAGACTTCCCACTCTTGGAGGAAGGCAGAGCCTATCTACTATTATAGAAGCTAAAAATCCCAGCTTGTCACTTCCTATCCTCCCTTGCAGCTCAGGCACAGACCCATAGGCTGAGGTCTGTCTTTGAGGTGGGCCACGAGGCACATTAGCAAGACTCCAGGAATGCCATTCTGGTGGTGGGCAGGGGCCACAGGGCAGTTACATGAGTGTCTACGGTGGAGTGGGCAGCAGGCAAGGATGCACAGTCCTATGGGCCTGGAGGCAGAGCACTGGGTGACCTCTTGTGCTCTGTGGCAATGCCCTCCCCAGACTGGTTTGGTGGCATGGTGGCTTGGCCTACAATCTGTGTTTTCTAGTCCTTCTCACACTGTTTTCTAGTTCTTCCTAGAGATTCTGTGATGCCCAGTGTACATTCAATAGATCCTATTTCTGCTCAGTCAGTGTGTATCTCTGCTGCCTGTAGGTAGGATCCTGACAGTATATAGAGGAAGGTGGAGTTTCTGTTGGACCTGCTGCCAGGCTGAGACACTGGTGAGATCCTGGGCCAGGCCCAAGGTACTAACCTGCTGCTCAGGGAAGTGGAGCTACCACTTATGCCACCGTGTGCAACCTCCCATCAGTGGACACCCCAGGCCACTGGCCTTGGCCTCCAACACTTCTGGAAGAAGACCTGATGGAGGGCTCCTCCAAAGCACTGGCCATAGACTCCAAGGGAGTCAGGTGCAAGTCCCAACAGAGAGGAGGGTGCTTATGATTTAAAATGCCCCATAATCAGGAAGGAGGCTGGTCATTCTCACTTTTAGACAGAAAGGCCTCAGCAAAAGTCAGCTAACCCAGAAATGGGATTCCCAGCCAAACTCTAGGCAGAGCCACATGGCCAACAATAGTAATTAGAGCATTTTACACTACACTGAACTCTGAATTCTCACTTCTTTATCTCATTTTTACTTATTCTATAGAGGGGGAAACACTGGCTCAGAGCTTATGCTGGCTTTCCTAAGGTCCCCCAACAATGAGTGGTAGAGACTTCCAATGCAGGTATTATAATATCAAAGATGAAAGGGACCTTTGGGGAAACTGAGACCCAGGAGGGGGTGGTCAAGAGAATCCATCATGGGGAAGCGGATTTGAACTTGTACTAGAAACAAACAAAAAAACTTTCTTATGACCTTAGGATGGAGTGCCCTGCCATGGGAGAGAGTGAGCTCCCTGTTAGCGGAGGTGTGCAAGAAAAGGTAGGGACCACTAGGTGAGTATGTGTGGAGAAGCAAGGACCTCCACACTGACTGTGGGGGCTGCCATCTCCTGGGGTATGTGGTTCACTATAAATGGGGGGGGGGGGTTCTGAAATGATGCAGGTTCTTTCGTGATCTTTCTCTGCTTTGAGTCAGTTCAGCCCAAGAGGGCTGAGACGTGCACAGAGGGTGGCTCTGACATCACAGGCCACGTGGGAGGTCTTGAGCTATCTCCAAAGGCAGAGCAGAGACCCCGGGGTCGTAAGGAGTCTGTCTCCCTACACACATACACTCACATGCACAGATGGAGAAACTGAGGCCCTGAAAGGGGAAGTGAAGGACCCCAAGCTAGACAGAAGTAGAGACAGGGTGAGAAGCCAAGCCTTTGGCATTCAGTCTAAAGAGTATGGGTTCACATTGTGGGGTCCCTGATCAGCACCCTCAGCATCTCCTTGTTGAAAAGACAAATTCTTAGGCCTCACAGACTCCAAAACTCTGGGGTTGAGCCATAGTCTGGGTTTCATCAAGCGTTGCAGGGGATTTAGCATTTAATTTATTTATTTTTAATTGGAAGAAAATTGCTTTACAGTGTTGTGTTGGTTTCTGCCATACACCAACATGAATCAGCCACAGGTATACATATGTCCCCTCACTCTTGAACATCCCTCCCACCTCCCACCCTGTCCCACCCCTCTAGGTTGTGGGACGGGGTGAGCTCGGGGTGGACTCACAGAGCACTGGCGTGAGCTCCCTGTATCATCAGCAAATTCCCACTGGCTATCTGTTTTACATATGGTAATATTTATGTTTCAATGCTACTCTCTCAATTCATCTCACCCTCTCCTTCCTGCACTGTGTCCACAAATCTGTTCTCTGTGTTCTTGCAGGGGATTATTCCAACCGCAAGTTTAAAATCACCGACATTAGTGCTTTTTGTATTACAACATTAACTGATTTGAGGCCTATGGGTGGGACATCCTTTCTATGACATCTGGCCTTATCTCACTTTCTAAATAAAAGGAAATGTGACCCTCCCTGGCTTATAGGCTACACACATTTTATTCAAATGGGGTTACTGCCCCAAGCTCAGAGAAGTAGAACAGCCTGACAAGGTCACACAGTGACATGGCAGCTAGTCTGGGATTAGAACTCACAACTGCCTGATTTTCAGCCTGGGATGGAATGGATCTCTTGGTCCTAATCCCTCTTGTCCTACCCTACATGACATCTAAGGCGCTCACCCCACCTACACAGAGGAATCCGGGCCTCAGCACTTCTTGGGCTGGCCAGCAACAGGCTTTTCTCGAAGAGCCCTGGCTGCTCTGGGCAATGTGGGCTGGATTGGTTTATTTATTGCTGTCATTAATTAGTTTTGTTGGGGATGAAAGACAGGTCCCTGGAGAAGACCAGTGCATTAGAGCCCATTATTCCATCATTGCTCTGGACTCCTCGGCAAAATGCTCAGCCCCTCTCTGCTGTCAGGCCAGTACAATTAATTAGCCTGTAGCCCAAGAGGCGGTTTTCCTGCTCTCCTTGGGCAGGGAGGGCTGTTCTGGCATCTAGTGTCCTCCAGGGCATCTCTGCCCCAATTCTAATGAGGGGGGCAGCTAGTGACAGCTCTGGGGGTGAGGGTGCGGTTTTGGGTGCCAGAGGGAGGTAGGGATTCTCTTATCCCAATAATTCTGCCGTGAGTGCATTCTACGATGTGTCAGACACCGGCGTAACTGCTTTAAGCACATATTTAATTCTCACAAATGTCATGTGACTTACAATTTAATTTGCCAGGTGAAGAAACTGAGGCTCTGCTAAGAGGGACAGACTTGCTCAAGGACCACAGTACAGACTTGCAGAGCAGGATTTCAGCCTTGGGTCTGGCTCCCAAGCCAGGTTCACCCTTTGTTCACTGGGGCTTCTCAGTGTGGCTCATGAAGCTGGGAGCCCAGGCCCTCCAGAGAGAAAGGAGGCTAAGTGCAGGGGAAGCATAGAGTGAAGCAGAAATGATGGGCTCCATGATATGCTTGCAGGCACCTTCGCTGGGCTCAGAATCAGAAGACATGAGTTCACTTCTGACTTGAGTGACCTTGAGCAGGTCCTCAGCTTCCCAGTCAGTAGAAAGATTGCATCTAGTGACATGGGTTCTTCTTCAGAGAGGCTATATAGCCTAGAGGTTCAGGCAAGGTGACTTTTCGGTGTTACCTCTCTGAGTCTCAGTTTCCTCATTCCTTAGGAATTGTTGCAAATTCTTCAGGAATTGTTGTAAAAATTAAATGAGATAATACATGAAAAGGCTTAGTACAGTATCTGACACATCACAAGGGCTTGATCATTGTTTACAAAGTTGAGAGTGATAAGTTAAAAGGACTTAGTCTCAGACCAACTTGTCTTGAGGTTTGACCAAGTTAAACCAGTAATTATAGAATCACTCTGTGCTAAGTATGTTGTTGTTCAGTCGCTAAATTGTGTCTGACTCTTTTGCAACCCCATGGACTATAGCCCGCCAGGATTCTCTGTCCATGGGATTTTCCAGGCAAGAATACAAGAATGCCATTTCCTTCTCCAGGAGATCATATCGACCCAGGGAAAGAACCCATGTCTCCTGCTTTGGCAGGCAGATTCTTTACCACTGAGCCACCTGGGAAGCCCCTGTGCTGTGTATTCACTGAAGCTAATCACCCTGTGAGGAGGAGGCATGGTTAAGTTTCTAGAAGGTAAGTATCCTCCTGTTTGCTCAGGGTGTGAATGCTAGGCTTGGTTATGCCTACATTTTACTGTGTAACCTTGAGCAGTTGCCTTCTCCCCTTAAGGCCTCAGTCTTCCCATCTGGAACATGGACAGGCTTATGGGTCAAGCAGGGAACTGCCCCTCCCTCCGTCCCCTCCACTTTGGCAGGAGCTGCCTCTCCTGAAGGCTTCACTGGCCCTCAACATGGCAGACTCAGGCTTCACCCAATGGTGGCGGCCAGGCTGCCTGCCTGAGGGTACTAAGTTAATTAAACCCTCAAGAAGCCATTTGTTAAGAGGGGAGCGATGGTATATTCAATACCAGCCAAAGATTGGTGCAAAGTAATGAGTCTTTCTTTAGCTGTGAATAATGTATTCCCTCCCATCATAGCCCCCCAGCCCCCAACTCTGAAGGATGGTCCCAGGGAAGCCTATGGCTCATCTTAATGGCCTGGATGCTGAGAAGCCTAGCAGGCTAGTGTCTCTCCAGGATTTGTCACTTTCTCCTTGGGTTTTTCTCTGTTTCAGTCCTACTCATGTTCCTCTTAACTCTTCTCCAGAAGGGATCTGGGGCCATGACGATCTCTGTCTCTCCCTTCACCTGTTCTACACTTGTTCCTTCAGCCTCCAAGGAGAAACTGAGGGCCACCATGTTCACAACCCCACTGCACATATTATGTGTGGGAGTCACAGTCCTGCCATGTAGCAGGTTCAGAAACAGCTAGGAAGAGGGAAGAAGAAAGGGAAGCGAGGTGATGGACTGACTGCCCTGACCCTTGAGGGAAGGAGACTGGCCAGGAGACAGGAGGCAGTTTGAGGTCAGCTTGGGCCGGTCTGCTCTGGTTCCTGCTAAACTTGCCCACTCCCGATCACCTCCATGTACACGCCCTGCAGAGGGCAGCCTGCCTTAGACACCAAGACAGGTGTCCAAGGACGGGACGGGGGTTGAGGGGGTAGCTTCCCAGTCAGGCACTGGGCTGATGTGGTGTGAATACTCCCTCAACTTTTCTGAGCTTTCTTTCTCTTCAAGTCCTGTAAAAAATGGAGCTGGTTCTGCTCCCCAAATGGGCTCTGGGGACAAAGGAGATCTTAACAGGGTCCCTGGGGATGGTGGAGCTGTACCCAGCTCTGCATCTTTGTCTTGTACACCCGCACCCCTGGGGGCACCTCATCTGGGCAGCTGTCCAGGATGGCTCTTTTCCTGGCCTGCTACTCATCCTGGGCTTCCATCTGTCTGTCAGTCTCTCTGTGGACACCCCCCTGCTCAATGCAAAATTCTGGCATTCACAGGCAGAGATGGCCACAGCTGAGAAGTGGGAGCCCTGGGGCCTCCCCCTCTCCAGGTGGGGCCTGGCTTTGTCCCACTTTGTGCTGTTACAAAAGGAAGCTGGGCAGGGGAGAGGAGGGGTCTGGGGCCTAGCAGGTGTCTGCCGCTGTCCTGGCAGCCAGAGCGGGGAGTGGTGGGAGGGGCTCAGGCAGCCGTCATTCACCAGCTGAGCTGGGGACAAGGCACCTTGATTGGGCCCTCAAGATAATCGCCACACACCTGGGATGGCACCCCAGTTCCCCCCACCCCTTGCAGTCACCCCTTTGTCTGTCTGGGGAGTCTCCCTCTTCAAAGCCCAGATTGTGGCAGATAGATTGGGTTGATGCCAGGTACTGAAACCCGAGAGCCTAGTGGAGGAACAGCAGTGGAGAGGGGCTTTGGGGATGGCGGTTCACAGAGTCAAGAGGATGGGGACAGCCTGGGTGATGGAAGGTCCAGGTTCCCTACTCTTCCTGTCCAAACACTGACTAGGTGGCCTGGAACAGAGAGGACCATGGTGGGGAGAGGAGGGAGACAGGCTAGGGTGTGCGCGTATGAGTGTGTGAGAGAGTGAGTGTGTATGTGTGAGCATAGCTTACACATGGATAATCACATATGCCAGGGTGGGATGGAACAGGTGGCTGCTGGATGCCCCCTCAGTCCTCCCCAGTGGTCACTACAGCCCTGGCAGGGTTGCCCATGTGCATTGTCTCTTCTAGGAGAGGCTCTTTGCTTAAGGAGCATGCTTGGCCCTTGAGGGAAGCAGGACAGATATTTGCAGAGTTGACCATCTTCAGGCAAAGAGGGACGGGAACCAATGGATAATATCTGGGCACCCTTGCTCCTTGAGGCGGAGAAGGCAATGGCACCCCACTCCAGTACTCTTGCCTAGAAAAGCCCATGGACGGAGAAGCCTGGTGGGCTGCAGTCCATGGGGTCGCTAAGAGTCGGACATGACTGAGCGACTTCACATTCACTTTTCACTTTTCACTTTCATGCATTGGAGAAAGAAATGACAACCCACTCTAGTGTTCTTGCCTAGAGAATCCTGGGGACGGCAAAGCCTGGTGGGCTGCCGTCTATGGGGTCGCACAGAGTCGGACACGACTAAAGTGACTTAGCAGCAGCAGCTCCTTGAGGAGGGGAGCAGTTATGTAGTGTGTGATACTCAGTCTTCCAGAAGAATCTGGGGGGGATCGTGCTCTCTGCACAAACCCATCATGAACATATCCTTCATACCCTTTCCTCCCTCCCTGCCTTACCCCTCACTTCCTCGCCAGTTTTCCTGGGATCACTTTCCAAATAAACAGCCTGTCCTCAAATTCTTAACTCAGGGTGGCTTGTTTGAGTACCGTAGTGGCAATGGAGGCATGTTGGGTTCAAGTGGCGTGCCTGGTGCAGGGTGAGGAGCGGGGAAGTGCCAAGAAACAATCTGCATACCTCTCCTGAGCACAGAGGGATCACAGCCAAGCTCCACATCCCAGCAGAAGGTAGAGTGGTGAGAGCCTCATCTCCTGGGGACGTCCTCGGGGTCACATTCAGCTGTGCCTACATTGATCTGGGAATGGGCCTGGGACTTGGTGTATATCCATATATTAGTGTAGACACCTGAGAATGTGGGTAGATGCGGGTGTATCTGTACATTGTAAATATGTGATATTGCATGTGACCCTGTACTCAGGCATGTGTGTGTATGCATGCATGCATGTGTGTCTAAATATTGATACTGCTAGAATCAAGGGGCTTCTGGCTTTGGGAGTCTGACCAATTGGCCCTGCCCTGCTGGCTACCCACTGACCCCCGTGGTGGCCAGCGGCACAGTCAGGCATGCCTCCTCAAGGTGGAGACTGGACTAGCCTCCTGGGTGGACATGAATGTTGGGTGTCGCAGAGTGCCTGCACTGTCCTGTGGCTCCCTGCTCTGCCTTCAGTGTATGTAGGCCAAGTCAGGTATAAAGTTGTGCTGACTGGGGATGCCCCAGCCCAGGAGCTGCAGAGCCAGGTTGCTAGGAGAAGCACAATTTCCATCCCTGTGGCTGCCTTTCATGCCCACCCCCTACCCCCCCACATCTGCATCACTCAGCCACAGCGGACACCCTGATTTCTCTCTAAATAGGAAACAATGACCTTGGCTGTGTGTCATGCAGTGGGGTAGGGGAAGGAGGAATTTCTACCCATGTCAGGGGCTAAGTGGCCAGCTTTTTCCAAAGTGAGTGGTCAACTCCTAGGGTTGGCCTCAGGGGCTTCCCCAGCATCCCTGGGGTTGACTCCTTTATCCTGGGGAGCATCAGATTTAGAATACAAATTTTTGCTCTTGTAAGAGCCTGCAGAGGTCAGCCAGGTCCAACCCTTGGGTCTCATGGGTCTCAGAGAGGGAAAGCCATTTCCCCAGGGTCATACAGGGAAGCAGATGAGGGCAGGATTAGAACAAAAGCTCCTGGATGCTGTATTTGCCTCTCACCAACCTGCTCTGCAGGTAGAATTTCATACTTCTCTGGCGCACTTGGCCCATTGCTCAGATTCTGCTACACTCCTCAGAAGCTATACAGACAGACACTCTACCTGCTAAAAGTGGGCCCCAAAGGCTCAGCAAAGATCCGACTCTCAGTCCCAGTCATTACTGCCAAGCCCTATGTGAAACCAGGGGATTAAATGAGGCACCCAGAGAACCAGAAATCTCCAGATTAACCCACATCCATTTCCTTCCCTTTCGTTTACAGCAGCCTTGCACTCCCACCTGCTCCCAGCATGTTTTGGGTCCCCTCCACCCAGGGCAGAGCGGAGAGGCTGGAATCCAAGGTGGACTGGGCCCCTCCTGGGCTAGCCAGGGGCCAGGCACACATCAAATGGAATTCCTTTGCAATCTTTACAACAAATCTGTAAGGTAGAGACCATAGCCATCATTTTACAGAGAAGGAAACTGAGGCCCAGAGAAGCTCACTCACATGGCTAATAAAGAGAAGCAGTGTGGCCAGGCAGGGTGGACACAAAACATTCTTTCCTGACTAGTTTATGTCTTCCCACCACCTGTCAAGTTTCTCTTGGGCTCCGACTAACTCTGGTGGCACCTGAGTCTTGAGATTATCTGTCTGGCAAGTGACAAACTGCCATGTAGGTCTGGGACCCTAGCCTGTCACACAGCACTGTCAATCAGACCACACTCAATCTGGCATTTCAGGACAGCTGATGACCCTGAGTCCCAGGCCCAAGGAATAATCAATGGCTCCCAGCCCTGACAGACCCTGGACCAAGTGAAGAATCACAGGGAGGAAAGTCCCCCAGGTCAGCACACAGGTGCTAGAGGAATGTGTCACCCTCGGCCGTGTACATGCCTCTTCCAGGAACCCATAAATTTCACCTGTCCCCCATGTGGGAAGGATGGGGTGTCCAGGAGATGAAGAGCCTGTCCCACTGTCCACCTTCATGACTCTGCCAGGCCAGGCAATTTTGCTGATGTCACCTCCCCGGAGACATTAAATATTGATAATGCAATAAATTTTCCCTGCACCTTCTATGACTCATGTCTTGGTGTGTGCCAGAAAGAAGACAAGGAGCCTGAGGTGCCTCCATTTAGGCTGATGGGCATCCATCCTCCTGGCACTCTGGGAGTCATAGCCTCCTTGTGCTAAAAAGGGGCTTACAGAGGTCATCGGGTCCATTCCTCTGTTGTCGGGCCCTAACCTGAGATGAGCATTCTCTGAGGAAGGGGAAATCTTCTGGTTAGCATATTATAATGATTAACCACTCTTTTTTTTTTTAGGAAGTTCTTCAAGTCTAACTGAGATCCACAGTAAGCAAGAGTCTGACAGATGAGTCCCATATCTTGACCAGGTAACTGCTCATTTCTAAGGAGCAGAGCACCTGGAGGGGCTCAATGTTCTCACCCTGACCAATTTCTGACTGCTTATTTGCTATGCAACCTTGGGCAATTACAATGCCTCTGAACCGCAGTGACCTCATCTGTAAAATGGAACAGGTAGCTTTGCTCAGACTGCTTCCCAGGACTGTGGGGAGTGGGGCTTCCATGGGCCGGATGCACAGCTTGGTAAGTGGAGGGGGGACCCTTGGACCAGTTGTCCCCAGCAGTCAACAGACTGATCAAAGAAGACAATAGATGTGGAAGGGCTTTACAAATGGAAATTGCTTTGTAAATGCAAAGTGTTGTGTGAGTGTTAGGGATAATTATATGCTTCAAAAATTAGGAGCAGCAAACATCCTTAGGAAGGAAAAGATTCCTAAATTGTTCCTTTATCCCCAGTCCAGGGGGCTCTGCATGAGTTTTTTTGGGAGGGGTGGAGAGCCCCCCAGAGTGTGAATCATGCTCCTCCTTTCCCAGCCCTTCTCTTCCCCTGGGCTTTAAGCCAGGTTTGGCTCCTGATTAAAAAGGCCAGAGAGTGAACATCTTATCAGTTACATGGAATCAATAGGCATTTTCTTTATATTTTTCAATTAAAAGAGCCGACAAAGAAAAGAGAAAAACTCAAGTGCCCCAGCTGTCAATAGCTATCGGGCAAGGGAAAGTGCAGGGCTGAGGGGAGGCTGGGACATTTGTCAATGCCAAGTTGTGCCTGCCTGGCCTTCTCTCTGCATCACCTAGACACACCCAGGAGAGGGACCAGGAGGCAGTGTATCTTCCCCAAGCATCCTTAAGACTTTTTGGCTGTGGGAACACCATCTCCTGGGCCTCAATTTTTCAGGAAATAAGCAGGATTAAACTGGTGCTGCAGTGAGAAACTAACTATAGTTGGTGATGGGTCAATGGGATGGCCATCCATTGTTATGATCAAACAGCTTCAGAGACCTACATGTGGGGTGAACTCTGGGGGTTGTTTCAGGGAAAATGACGACCCACTCTTCTCATGGATGCATGTGTGCTAAGTCGCTTCTGCTGTGTCCAACTCTTTACAACCCCATCAGTAGCCCACCAGGCTCCTCTGTCCATGAGATTCTCCAGGCAAGAATACTGGAGTGGGTTGCCATGCCCTCCTCCAGGGGATATTCCCAACCCAGGGATTGCTCCCACATCTCTTATGTCTCCTGCATTGGCAGGAGGGTTCAGGAAGCCACCTGGGAAGCCCCCCTGTTCTCATAGCCAGTGAGAAAGCGCAAAGAGAAAATGGGTTCAGGAGGCAGCAAGCAGGATGTAGGTCAGTTACAAGGAGCCAACTGGAGATGGGATGGGCCAATAGGAGACTGATTTGGTACTCATGGGGGATTTCTGCTCTCTGAGATGTCCTGGCTGAGGTGCCTCCACTTAGACCAGTGGGCATCTATTCTCCTGACACTGTGGGAATCATAGTCTTGTGCTAAAAGAGGCTTACAGAGGTCATCTGGTCCATTCCCCTGCTATCAAACCCTAGCCTGAGATGAGTGGCCCCTTTAGCCATGGGATCTGTGAGTGGCAGGAGAGAAGTCCCTTCCAGAACATGAATGTTGCTGGTGCCCCTCCCTGACCCCTCATCAGGTCCATGCACCCCTCCCTCAGGTGCTGCAAGTGTCAGCTGCTAATAGCGTCCTCCTCACCCCACGTTTCCTCCTGGGGCAGTGCTCAGCCAGGACTGACACAGGGTACAAAAGAGTCATCCTTGTCTGTCTAAAGGTGGTGCCAGAGCCCTAGTGGGAGAAGTCTGAGGCTAGACTCCAACTGCACCCACACCCTTGCCTAGATTTTCTTCCTGCCCAAATCTGCTTCCCTAACTCTGTGTCAGGGCTCACTAGAGAACATTCTCTATTCTAGCAGGTACACAAGAATCCCCAACTCAGGCTCTGCTTGCTTCTGGGAGAATCTGACCCATTCAGTTCATTCATTCAGGAGGCATGTATTGAACATCTCCTACATGCAGGGCACTGGGCTGGGACCTGGAGATAAATATGTGACCATGACTGATTAGCTTCTAGTGGGAGAGAGAAGAAACAGGTAGATAAATAAGTAACTGAGTTTTAAAAGCAGAGACATTACTTTGCCAACAAAAGTCCGTCTAGTCAAGGCTATGGTTTTTCCAGTGGTCATGTATGGAAGTGAGAGTTGGACAGTGAAGAAAGCTGAGCGCCGAAGAATTGATACTTTTGAACTGTGGTGTTGGAGAAGACTCTTGAGAGTCCCTTGGACTGCAAGGAGATCCAACCAGTCCATCCTAAAGGAAATCAGTCCTGGGTGTTCATTGGAAGGACTGATGTTGAAGCTGAAACTCCAATACTTTGGCCACCTCATGCGAAGAGTTGACTCATTGGGAAAGACCCTGATGCTGGGAAAGACTGGGGGCAGGAGGAGAAGGTGACGACAGAGGATGAGATGGTTGGATGGCATCACCGACTCGATGGACATGGGTTTGGGTAAACTTTGGGAGTTGGTGATGGACAGGGAGGCCTGGCGTGCTGCGATTCATGGGGTCGCAAAGAGTCGGACACGACTGAGCAACTGAACTGAACTGATCTGAGGAAAGGAAAGGAATGAAGTTCTAGAGATCTTGGGGGTGGGGTACTATGGAGCTGGGGAAGAGCTCTCTCTAAGGAGGTGACCTGTGAGTGTGGACTTGAAAGACCTGGAGCCAGCTGTGTGCAGACTGTAGGGGAAGGGGGTCCACGGAGACAGCAGGTAAGTGCACAGGCCCTAAGGCTGGAATAAGCATGGGGGTGGGGGAGGGCTTAAGGCCCTAAAAGACCAGCCTGCCTGGAGTTTAGTGAGAGATTGGGGATGAGGGCAGGGAAGCAGGGAGGCTGAGAGTGACCTAATCAGTCACAGCCAAGGTTTTATTCTCAAGACAATGGAGATCTTTGAAAGGTCTTAGGCAATGAAGAGATAGAATCCATTTGTACTTTTAAAAGATTGCTCTGGTGGTCCTATACAGATGGGCAAGGGTAGGGGTGGCTATGGAAGCTGTAACAGATGTTTCTGTTGCCCCTCACCACCCCCACTGCCCACTAGTGATACCAGCTACAGTTGATGAACTGAGGACAAAACCTCCAAATGCTTGCAGCTCCTCTCTGCTTTTCTCCTGTGAAGAGCTCACTCGACCTGCACAAGACAGCCTGAGAGGAGGGAGCAGGGAATTCAGGACTCAGGAGGCAACTGTCTATCAACGGGGACAAAAGTCAATAATCAAATATTTCAGGCTGCTGTCCTTAGGAGAGACTTTTCCGAGGGTAAGTTTGGCCACAGGGGTTTGCAGCAGCAGTAGCAAGACACCCTGGATTGGCTTTTCGTCTTTCCTGTCTCATCTCCTAAACATATGGCCTGCTTATACCCAAATCCTTCTCTTGCACTCTGTTCTTGAGGGAACCCCATGTAAGACAGGGGAGAGAGGATGGTGGCCTGGAGTAGGTGATGGCAGAGGCAATAGAGATCTGGAGACAGATCCAGGACATATTTTGTAAGCTGGGCAACAGAACAAACTGATGGGTTATCTATAGAGGGTGAAAGAAAGGGAGGAATCAAGGATGACTCTTAGAATTTCAGCTTGAGGGTTGATGGTTTACTGAAATCGAGGAGAATGACAGGACAGGTATGTGGCAAGAATTAAGAGGTCAGCTCTGCTGGATTAAATTTGCAATACCTGTGACACGTCTACAAGTAGATCCCAGCAGACACTTGAAGTTATGAATCTGGAGCTTGGGGCCAAGGTAAGGGCTACAGACATCAATTTGAGAGCCAGCTTAGAAATGGTATTTTAAGACATGGGCCTGAGTGAGCGCCTGGGTGAATGAGCAGCTGGAGAAGGAAAACAGGTTGAGCAGAAGAAAAGGAGTACCTCCCTCTGTCCTTCTGAGCCTGGGCTCAGAATCCCATGGGATTCTTGGCACAGTTCTTAGAGGCTGGACCCAGGAGGCCTGCCATGTACAGTCACAGATTAGGCACTGCACAACTCCTGGGAATGCTGCCTACATAAGTTGCAATGTGAAAAGGACCGCCTAGAGTTCAGTTACAGTCTTCCAGCCATTCATGCCTCTTTGTAAGACCCGAGTATGAGCAGAGCCCTACGTAAGCCACAGAGAGGAGCTTCTGAGAGCTCAGTGGAGGAGGAAATTACAGCAATCAAGACAATCAGAGATGGCTCCCTGAAGGAAGTGATGTTTGCCCTCAGGCTCAAAGAACTGAGAGAATTTTCACCTTTTGAATTGGAAAGGGGTAAGGGGTAGGTATTTCAACAGAGGACACTGCAATGGGCAAAGTCCCAAAGGCAAGTAATTAATTGCAGAGCACATTGGGGAATTTGGTTGTCTGAGGATGGTACTGATGGTATTTGCAGAGCAGCAACGGAGAAACAGACATTGAGAAAAGACTTATGGACATGGCTGGGCAGGGAGGAAGGAGAGGGTGGGAGGTATGCGAGAGTAACATGGAAACATGCATTACCATATGTAAAATAAATAGACAATGGGAATTTGCTGTATGACTCAGGGAGCACAAACTGGGGCTTGGTAACAACCTAGAGGGGTGGCATGGGGAGGGAGGTGGGAGAGATGTTCAAGTGGGAGGGGACATGGGTCAACCTATGGCTGATTCATGTTGAATTTGGTAGAAACTAATGCAATACTGTAAAGCAATTATCCTTCAATTAAAAATAAATAAATTTTAAAAGAGACAAGAAGGAGTGGGTGGAGCCTCAAGCCCTGAGCAGGAGATTGTCCAGTCTCTGCAAACTACAACATTTTTGGGGACCTAGGTTTCAGTGAAGAGAGAAGACTGAGGCTGTCATTGGCTCTCATCATTGGAGAGAGCCTTTTCCACTGAGAAAGCACATCTTGGAGAACATAACTGAAAAGCTAATTGAAGCTGTTCTGTGTTGGGCTCTGTGGACACCTAGTCCTGCCCTTGAGGTGCCAGCATTCCCCTGGGGAGACAGGCATGAGCCAGCTTAGATCACCTGTCTCTGAGAGTCGACTGACCAAAGTCCTCCCAGGGGAAATGGTACTTGGGCCAGATCTTCACAGATGTGCAGGAGAGATGGGTGTGTAGGGGAAGGGCTAGCTTTGGGCAAGACTTTGTCACTGGAAACACATTGGCCAACAGGACTCTGGGAGGCATGTCTTCATCTACTCTACACGTGGAGTAGGTTCCATGTGCCCAGGCCCTCCTAAGTGCTGAGACACAGATGTTTTGACACACTCCCTGCCCTCAAGGGGCTCTCTCCTTCCAGTGGAGACCACGGGACCCACCATGGCTGGCACATAATAGGTACTCAGTGAACACTAGCTGCAGACAAGAGCAGAGAACTATGCTGCTGTTAGCTTTACGGTAACCCACGAAAGCTTTATGTGGGTCCAGGAAGAATAGAACCCAGAAGGCTGGTGGGAAGGGATGACGTCAGGAGCTTTCCTGGGGAAGGCAAGTCTCAGCTGGCCTGGAAGGATTCAAGCAATGATGAGATCTGGGGAGGGGACTGGGAAGTTGATTCTGCTTCTTCCCTATGTTTAGGAAAGCATCACTGATGTTTCAGAACTGGGCATCCAGGAGCCATGTGAGGTGTGAGAGTATGGAAATGTATGATTTATTTTAGTGTGTAAGGGTATAAAGGCTTCCCTGATAGTTCAGTGGTAGAAAATCTGCCTGTCAAGCAGGAGACATGGGTTTGATCACTGGGTTGGGAAGATCCCCTGGAGAAGGAAATGGCAACCCACTCCAGTATTCTTGCCTTGAGAATCCCATGGACAGAGGAGACTGGTGGGCTACTGTCCATGGAGTCACAGTCGGACACAACTTAGCGACTAAAACAACAACAAGAACAACATAAAGGTATAAGGATGTGTACACAAGTGTGAAACTGAATGTGTGAGAAAGAGTAAGTGCAAGTGTGCAAGATAATGAGTGCATATGCATGTGAGAGACTATAAATGAATGTGAATGAATGAGACTATGTGTGAGTATGAACTAGTGTGAATATGCATGAGCAGGTAAGACTGCATGGGTATGTGTATATATCAGTGTATGTGAGTGAGTGTGCGAAGCTGTGAGTGTGTGACTGTGTGTAAGTGTGTGTCACACGGACACCAGGGCCGCGGCTGTGCTCGTTTCTGCAATCACTGCAATTTGTTGGATTTCATCCTAGCAGTCAATACTCCATCAGACATAAAGAAAATGAATTTCATGCCCTGCAGACATTGTGTCCAACCCAGATGGACAAGCACATGGCACGGCCAGTGGTTATGTAGCAGCAGACGTGAGACTTTGCTCATCTGGAGGGTGGCTCCTCTGGAAGGGCCCAGCTGGGCCCTAGAAGACTGCTGTGTGATTGAGGCATGGTCCCTGGCCATCTCTGGGCTTGGCCCTTACCCAAGTGAGAGAATGGCACAGAGAAACACGACTGACAGGAGCACAGTTTCATAGGAGCTCTGCTCCTCTCTCAGCTTCTGCTCTTTCCTGAAAGGCACACACACTCCCACATCTCCTGGGGGGGTCTGGGAGCCCATCTTTAGGACCTGCTCTAGCCATTGACTGGGGGCCAGGAGCATGTACAGAAGAGAGAACCTGAGTGTCAGAGACATTCCTGGTTCAGATCCCAAGGTGGCCTCTTATGGTGACAGTAATTTAAGTCACCATTTAACCCAAGCTGCAGCTGTGTTCTTCATCTCTGTTAATTAATGTATGTCTCGCAGCAGCCCAGTGAGGGAGGTGTGAATGATTCCATTTTACAGGTGAGGAAACTGAGGCTCAGAAAGCCCTGGTGACATGTTCTGAGCTGGCAAGTGGCCCTATCCCCCCTGCTGAACCATGTTCCTGGGCTTCACATCTATAGAGTGAGACTGCTGTTGCCAGCTCTGTGGGCTGGTTTTGGGATGAAATGAGGCATCATGATGGGGAAGGGGCCAGCACTGTGCCCAGCTCATGATGGTGAACACACTGTGAGTGGGCCCAGCTCCTCCATACAGGAGACCGGCTCTGGGAGAGAGGAGGGAGGCCTGGGTCTCCAGGAGCCATTGTTTCCAGCCCCAAACATTTGAGTCTGGGCGGGGAGTGGGCTGGGGCTGGGGTCCCCACTTCATTCTCAAAGGACCAAGACACTGAGCCCTCTGATGGGGAGGCAGGCATCTGGGCCTCAGGAATAAAGCCCCATGGCAGGTATCAGCCTGCAGTGCTGGCCCAGGGTCGAGGATGCAGCCCCATGTCCACAGAACCTGCTTCCTCACCAAACTCTTGAGACCTGCACAGTGAAGAAATCCTCACCTCCAGCCTGCTGATGAGTTAGATGCCCCAAATTAAACCCAGGAAGGGAGGTGGCAGTGGGAGAGTTTAATTGATTGGATCTGGTATGGCCTGATAAGCAGCCATCCAGGTTACTGGAAGGTGAGCATGTACCAATGTCTTTGTGGGCTTGATTGTGGAGTCACCCACCCCTGGGCTCTGCTCCTAATCTCCATAGAGGCCTGAGGCTGCTCTTTCCCCTACTACGAGGCCCCCATGGTCAGACTTCCTCCTTCCAACCTGGAGACAATCAACCCCAGGAGCCCTGCACGGATAACCACCTACCCTCAACACAGTCTCCTGGTCCAGCACAAAGCGCCTGTCCCCAACCTGGAGTGGATGCCTGGCTGAAGAGTACTCCCCAATCAGGGTCCGGCGATCAGGTCCAAAGTCTCTTCCCAAAGGGCCCCTCCCTACTAGAATAGTGCCGTGGATAAAGGGGAGTGTTTAGGGCATGTGGAGGACTCCCTGCAGGGATGTCCTTTGAAAAACTCAAGGCAAAAATACATGGGAAGGGAGCAAAGGTAGGCTTTTCAACAAATGGAGCTGCAACACCAGGACATCCACAGGCAAAAAATGAATCTAGATACAGACCTTACACCTTTCACAAAAATTAACACATCATGAATCATAGATCTAAATGTAAAATGCAAAACTATAAAACTCTTAGAAGATAACAGGAGAAAATCTGGATGACCTTGGGCACGGTGATGACTTTTTACATACTATGAAAGAAATAATTGATAAGCTGGATTTCATTAAAATTAAAAGCTTCAGCTCTATGAAAGACACTGTCAACAGAATGAGAAGAAAAACCACAGAGAGGGAGAAAATATTTGCAAAAGATACATCTGATTTTCCCAAAATATACAAATAACTCTTAAAATGCAACAATAGAAAACGAACCACCTGATTTTAAAAGGGGGTGCCAAAGACCAGAACAGATCATCACCAAAGAAGATATACCGATGGCAAATAACCATATGAAAAGATGCTCCACATCATATGTCATAAGGGAACTGCAAATCAAAACAAAAGGCAGCTATCACTATAAACCTACTACAATGACCAAAATCCAGAACACTGATGACAGCAAATGCTGGTGATGATGTAGAGCAACAGCAACTCTCATTCATTGCTGGTGGGAATGCAAAATGGTACGGTCACTTTGGAAGACTGTTTGGTAGTTTCTTACACAAATGAATAATTTTACCATATACCACCCAGCAATTGCACTCCTCATTATTTACCCAAAGGGGTTGAATACATAGGTCTATGTGAAAATCTGCACACAGATGTTTACAGCAGCTTTATTCATAATTACCAAAACTTGGAAGCAACCAAGATGTCTTTAGTAAATATGTGGATAAATAAACCGTGGTACATTCAATTTGGAATAGAAAAAGAAATCTATCAAGCCATAAAAAGACATGGAGTAAAGTTAAATGCATATTTCTAAGTGAAAGAAGCCAGTCTGAAGAGGCTACAGACTGAATGATTCCAACTACATGACATTCGAGAAAAAGCAAAACTATGGAGATAGTAAAATGATCAGTGGCTGCCAGGGATTCAGGGATGGTGGAGCGGGGGACATGAATAGGCATAGCATGGATTTTTAGGGCAATGAAAAGATTCTGTATGACCCTGTAATAGTGGATACATGTCATTATACATTTGTCAAAACTCGTGGCATTCACAACACCGAGAGTGAATCCTAACGTAAATTATGAACTTTGGGTGGTGATGTGTCAATATATGTTCATCAGTTCTAACAAATGTGCCACTCTGGTGAAGGATTTTGATAATGGGGGAGCCTGGGGAGTGGGCAGGGGGTATGTGAAAAGTCACTACTCAGTTTTGCTGTGAACTGAAAAATTGCTCTAAAAATAAAGTTATTTTAAAAAAATTTGAAAAATACTAAAATTTGACACCTGTTTTGATCTTAAATTCGTGCAACATGACCCTGATCATATTCCCACTGACTGGTCATTTGGATTCTGTTCTTACTGTTAAGTCGCTTATTACTATTATTACTAACGGTCACTGGGGGGCTTCCCTGGCAGCTCAGTCAATAAAGAATTCATCTGCAATGAAGGAGACCAGGGTTTGATCCCTGTGTTGGTAAGAACCCCTGGAAAAGGCAACATGCTCCAGTATTCTTGCCTGGGAAATCACTTGGACAGAGGAGCCTGGAGAGCTACAGCCCATGGGGTCACAAGAGTTGGACATGACTTAGCAACTAAACCAAACCAGGCACTGTGCTAAGCACTAAACCGTGATGATCTCATTTGAACCATGACAACTCCCTGAGGTAGAGACTGGTAACCCATTTAACAACGAGGCCCAGAAAAGTGAACCCTCTCGCCCATCACACAGGTGATGGAGATGGAGCCAGGTTTTGAACCCAGGTCAGTCTGGATCCTGAGCCTGAACCCTTCATGTCATGCAAACAGTATAGTAATGATTCAGAACTATTTCTATTGCATTTTCTCTTCACTCTCATTTGTTTTCATTATTCCTGCTTGATGCGTGGGAAGCTAGTCAGAGAGGTGAGGCACTTTGCCCGCACTTAGCTCCCTTGCAATCACATTGTTGTTTCTGGGGCTCTCTCCCCTGTCTCTGGAATCTCAGAGGCTCCAAAGGAGTGAAGGAAAATGCCAAGAATACTAAATTCATAATTGAGTAAAACCTGAGAAGAATCATTAAATCATGGTTTAATATTTCCCAGATGGTTCATCGACATTTTGGAGACATGTCAAACTCTTTGGCTTGTACATTCTGACTGTGTGGATGAAAAGTGAGTGTCTATAGAGATGCCACCTGGAGATTGGGCTATAGACTATCCATACCAGTGGTATAGATTTGAACCTAGAGTAACATCCCTCACCCTCACGGGGTCGTTTCAAGGTTATTCTACACGTGAGGCTCGAGTGAGACATAGAGGTCCAGGCATGTTACATGCATGTTACATGTCACATATACAATTGCAATGTATAAAGACCCCTGAGTTATACTGGATGTCAATTCATTTCCAGTTATCAAGGTCCAGATGCTTTATTCATGTAAAAGTTGACTCCAAAAATGTGTGCCTTCCTAGAAATGAGTTCTTGCTGCTGCTGCTGCTAAGTCACTTCAGTCGTGTCCAACTCTGTGCGATCCCATAGACGGCAGCCCCCTAGTCTCCGCCGTCCCTAGGATTCTCCAGGCAAGAATACTGGAGTGGGTTGCCATTTCCTTCTCCAGTGCATGAAAGTGAAAAGTGAAAGTGAAGTCACTCAGTCGTGTCCGACTCTTAGCGACCCCATGGACTGTTGCCTACCAGGCTCCTCCGTCCATCGGATTTTCCAAGCAAGAGTACTGGAGCAGGGTGCCATTGCCTTCTCCGGGAAATGAGTTCTTAGTTACCGCTAATAATTGCCAATAAAAGGGACTGAGATTTTGAAGAAATGGCTGATTCTAGGGCTGGGCCAAGGAAATTTAAGATCATCCTGGATCATTTTGTGATGCCAGAAATTAAGATAGTGTTAAAACAACAAGACCCTCCAAAACCAAAAAGTCACAATAGGCTTATATTTTTTTAATAAGTCCACCATAGAACAAAACAAAAACCCAAGGGGCCGTGTCAAGAGAAGAGAAGAGTCAAATTTCAAGAGTTTCCAGTGGCTAAATCTGGAACAATTTGAGCAACATGGGAAATAACAACAAATATATTGAATTCCAACTAAGTAGAAGAAATGAGGGAAGTAGAAAATCACCAATAGAACATCAAGGTAGGGATTGCTGCAGGCTGGATCCAGTCACAGTTGCTAAAATTAGTGGGAACTTTAAGGAGAAATAGGACATGTACATGGCCTCAAAGTAGTTCCCCTCACTCCAATTTATTAATTACTATGGTGGTTTTAACATATGTCCGTAATTCATTGATATTCAGGGGGTGGGTCTTAATTCCTCTCTTCTTAAGCGAGGGCTGCACTTAGAGACTTGCTTCCAAGAATAGAATATGGAGAGGGAAAAATAACACAGCAGTGGAGAAAACTGGCAGATACCACCTGAACTGGTCAAGGTTAACATCACCAATGAGAAGTCCTGTGAATGTCACATGTCATGTATCCTGATGTAATGTGATGAAATCCCAGCATTTACCAAGAGAAAACCTGGTGACATTTGAAGTTAAGGAAGATGTTGACATTGTTAGCATAAGAGAGAGGTGGGCGAAGTGTTGTGGGAACTACTCTGTGCTACCTAAAACTATTTAAAAATAATTTTTTTTAAAAACCAGGTACCTTAATCTAGATTCAGGATCACCCAAACATGGAAAGTTAAAACACTGGCCTTAAATTAGACTGTTTTAAAAGCAGCAAATTCAACCTGTTGTTCCCTCTGCAATATACAGATGTACTGCATACATGTGAATAGGTATAACTATACAGTCATAAAATGAGATCATGCTGTATACATTGTTTTATAGACTGCTTCATAGTAATCCATCTGAGTGATCCAAAAGAGTTATCACAAATGTGTGCCAGGAACTACAGTTGAGAGAGGCATCCCAGACCTTCTGGACTCTTACTCATGCTCTGCTGAAGTTCTAAGATCTTCTTGCCACACTCCTAGCATTGCTCCAGCCCCCCTGGATCTCAGAACCCTAGGACACAGGACAAAAGAACTCTGAACCAGAGGCCAAGAGACCGGGGTTCTTGTCCTTGTACTGGGGCCGTAGGCAAGTTATGCCCTCTCTCTGAGCCTGTTTCTTTATCAATTAAATGTGGAGAAAATGTCTGGCTTTGCTCCTCTCCCAGGATCCCAGGAGCATCCAAAAGAAGCCACCCATGGAAAGTATGGGTGAGTGCTATACTAGCTCTGCATCTGAGCACCAGGGTTCAAATATCTAGTCTGTCTCTTTCTGCCTGAGCAACTTTGGGCAAGTGATTTAGCCTCCCTGGGCCTCAGTTTCCTCCCTTAAAAATGGGACTGTTGTTAGTACCAACCACATGGAATCACTGTGAGGAGTGAAGGAGAGTGTTAGCATCAATGTGAGAAGGACTCTGAGCACAGTGCCTGGTAGAGAACCGCAATTGGCAGCAGATGCAGAAGTTGCTACTTGGGTGTAAACCAGATACACACAGAGTGAGCCTGGGGGCTTCCTAGCGCACCTCTGTGGTGCCCCAGATGCCTGCGGTGGCACGCAGCCCTCTCCTTGGAAGCAGCCCCAGTTGGAATAGCCTGCAATCTCCTAATTCCAATGGCTGGCTCCCAGATGTCCAGGGTCTCCTAGCCCAAGAACCAGCTCCTGAGGGCGTTGCAAAGCCACCTGCCTGGGGCAGAACCTTGGCTGGCCAGAGAACTAGGCCTATGGGGGCTGTGCTGCTGAGCGTTGGGGTGGGGGCAAAGCCAGGGGAGGAGAGGGAGCGACAGGCCATCCTCAAACCTCCTCCAGCCTCCCTGGAGATGTCACAGGCTTAGCAGGGGCTGCTTGACACATGTCGGATAAAATAAGAAAAAATAAATAACAATGTTTATAAGAAGATTAGCGAGAAGGCGGCAAAATTTCTCTAGGGAGCCTCCTTGGCTGCATCTCAGAGTGACAGCTCCCATTGCCTTATCAGAGACATAATGAGTTGCCAGGATTTGGGGTCATTAAAAATCCTCACTGTCTGGGCCCCCTCCCTTTCCTGTCGCCTTTGAAGGTTGGAATCAGGGGGTCTGGTGGCAGCATAGGCCCCCTGCCCCCACCGCACTGTCTGCCTGTCGCTGCCCCTGTTGGCTGGCGGCTGGAGGTGAGATGGTGAGGCCCAGCTTGGCGGAAATAATGGAACACGACGGCCCAATTTGTGCCCGCGGCCCCTCGGGCAGAGGACCCGTCTCCCTGGTGCGGATTAGGCTCTGTTTTATCTTGGCTGCCTTTAGAGACAAAAGGGTGGGGAGGGGTGGGGGGTGCTCTGTGTAGATGCATGTGCAACCCCAGCTCCAGACTGCACTATGAGGGAAGGAGCCCCACGGGCCTTCTTATCCAACGCCTTGCTTTGCACGCGGGAAACTGAGATCCCGGCAGGGGCAGAGGTCAGGTAGCAGTGAACTGGTGGCAGAGGATGCTTTGAACCCAGGTTTTCAGATGCCTAGCCCAATTTTGGGTGTGTTTAGTGCGTTACTGTGCTTTTGTAGAGGAAGCAGAGGAGAGAAATGACAACAGGAACATACAGACAATTCAGTTCAGTGAGAACAAATATGTATTGATCTCCCACGATGTGTAAGTCACTGGGAGAGACACAGTGGGTTCAGAAACCAGGGAGACACAGGACATGGCCCCCAGGGCCAACAGGAGGGATGGCTGTGGAAGCCAGTGTCCACAAGCCGGCATCCGTCACACCCATCCCAGACACCCTGCCTCACTCTGTGAAGATCCCTATCAGTGCCACAGAGAGAGTGCTCCTGCCTTTAATCACCTCCCTCTTTGTCAGGAAGCTTATCGCCAAGGAGCTCAAAGCACTTGTAGCGCATTGATTTTCTCAACCACTCACTGACTCCACTTCCCTTAAGAGATGGGGAGCTTTTAAGACGGAGGATTATCCTTGGGTTTCAATTTAGGAAACAGGCTGGGAGCAGCCCACGCATTGTACCACTGGCCCATGTGGTCTCTTTGTGCTCCGGACAGATACAACTCCACCTTGGAGAGTGTGGTTTGGTGAGCAGAGTGAGGCTGGATCCCAGCCCCATAATCACCCCTTCAACTGGGCACCCTTGTGCAGTAAACAACATGTCCAACTGTATGTGGCAGGCCTGCTATCAAGTCTAATTGCCTAGGATGGTCCTGAGGTCTCTCTCAGCTAGATCTCTGGCAAAATGGAAAACCCAAGAAGGTCCTCCCTATTCTGGGCAATGGGTCTAACCTCTCAAGTATCGGTTTTCTCATCTGTAAACAAGATGTGACAAGAGCCTGTGAAATAGATTGATTTAATGAAACACTAGGTGTTACTGTGTTTTATGAACTCTTAAGTGCTAAGTAAATCTTAATTTTGGCTTTTCATAAGGTTGCTTCATGGAACTGGTCACCTACATTCTCCTTCACAGTCCTATACCTACCGCACCCCAGGTTTCTCCCCAGAGATCCCAGCCCAGCCAGGGCCTTACCGGTCAGCACTCCAAGGTCAACTAATACATAGAAGCCAGGGCTGGCTGAGTTCCTGAAGTCCCCATGTCATCCCCTACCTCGAGCACACTGGAGGAAGGAAGAGAACATTTCCATTTTACAGGCAGGAAGGCTGAGTCCTATCAGGCCAGCTATCTCCACCTCAAACCTGATGCCCTTCCTCTCCCAGTTCTTGCTGCTATAGCTCCCCAGCTGTTTCAGCTGGAAGGGATCTTAAATTGCAGGGGAGCTCCAGTCCAATCCTTCTCTCCAGGGTGGAGATAATGAACAGCAGAGCAGAGAAGGGAGCATGCCAGCCCCGCCACAGGGCCCTGGCCCTGAGCACTGCTCTTTCCGCAGCTTCAGAACCTCCTCACAGGCAGTGGTCAGGGAGATGCGAATTTCCTCAGCAGGTATCAGTCTGCTTGAAAGTCTTCTGGTCTAAGCCCAGAGCCTCTGAGGTTCTCTGCTTACCTTAGCTCAGCCCTGAGCCACTGGGGCCCCAGACTGCTCCCTGAGACTCAAACTTGGGCAATAAATGGGGTGGGGGGACGGTGTAGAAGGAATGCCTTGAGGTTAGAACAAGAAATGTGGCTAGTCCCACCCTAGCTCAAGACTAGAGTCTTTCAGCACAGCTTGCTCTATCATAGGCCCAGCTGGGATGGCCAATATGACACAGGCCCCTGGTGAGGCCTTGGCTTTCACAAGACTGTGAATTCCAGGACTGACAGATGGAGTTTCCTCTCCACAGCTCATGACCCCTGTATCTCTGGTGGCCTGAGACAGCTGGCCGGGTCCTTAGCCCTGGTGCTGAGCCCCACAGTGGGTCTTTATCAACCAGGAGGGGTTTTACTGCACACTCCCCAGCAATAACAGAAATAGCAGTTTGTACATAATTTACTTCTGAAAAATAAGTGAGTCAATTCAAGGAGCCCCAGTAATCCTGCCTCTCTCTATTGCCTACATTCTAATACTGAAGTGCTTACATCCCAATACTAAAGTGAGATTGTATGGTGGTAACAAATCTGCCTGTAAAGCGGGAGTCCCAGGTTCAATTCCTGGGTGGGGAAGATCCCCTGGAGAAGGGAATGGCCACCTATTCCAGTACTCTTGTCTGGAGAATTCCACAGACAGTGGAGCCTGGTGGGTTACAGTCCACGGTGTCACAAAGGGTCAGACACAACTGAGCAACTAAAACACACACAATACTAAAGCAAGAGATTCTGATAATAATGATAATGAATCACAGCTAATACTTAGAAGGGCATTTGCTATATGCCAGGCACTATGCTGAGTGCTCTACCAACAGGACCTTTGCTATTTCTCTAACAACGCTGAGAGGTAGGGGCTACTGTTACCCCCATTCTTCAGATGGGAAAACTGAGGCTCAGAAGCATTGCCCTGTCTTGTGCTTGTACAATTGATACAGGCTTGGAAGCATGCCTGTCTGACCTCAGACCTCGTCAGTTGCTGAATAGAGTCGGGCCCCTCCTAGGAACCATCCCTGACCTGGTCCTCATGGGCAAGCGCTGTACTTGGAGGGGGTCCGGTGGGTCTGGATAGACAGGAAAGTGAGAACCAGAAGCCTAACTCCCCCTAAAGTTCTCTGGGCAGTGTCAGAGGCCCAGGAGCCCCTCCATGGTGGAGCCCCCCTCCTTGCAGCCTGTGCCTCTGAGAACCCTCTAGTACTGTCTCCTTCCCACTTCTCCCCTCATGACATGATGAGTCATGTCCTGCACCGTGGGGTTTCCGTATCTGCTCCCCGTGAGAAGCCAGCTGACAAGTTCTATTCTCTCATTAGCTTTACAAAACAGCATGGCCTCATCCTAGCTGCTTCAGTCCAGTGGAGGTGGGGGTGCACAGAAGGCCTGGTCTTCACTGCCTTTTCCCTCCCACCCCAACCAGGGTCTTGAAGCCCTCTCTTCCTGCAGGGCCCACGGGAACTGCGTATTCTGATCTGCATGGGGAAACTGAGGCTGCTCTCTTCACAGGAGTGCCCCCTCCTCTTGGCCCTGGAGAGACCCAGAAAGGCCTCCAGCCCCCATATGTCTGCAGCCTGGGAAGGGGAGGGAGGAAATAGAGCTGGGAGGCATTTGCCTTTGCTCAACAAAGCAACTCATTTCTTTAGGCAAATGAGTTGGGGAGGGAAGGACATGGCTGGAGACCAGCAGTGATTAATTAGAAAGGAAATGAGTGGTCTGCACAGACCACAGTGGGTGGTGAGGGGCGAGAGGCCTAGCAGGTGGAGGGTGGGCTCAAGGCAGACTCAGAAGGACAAGGAGCCCAGTCCTGAGCAAGCACTAGCTGTGCCCGTGATGGCCCCTGGGTGGAGGGGGAGAGGGCAGGCTGCCTGGTGTCCTGGAGCTTACATCTTGGCTGGGGAGGGGAGACTGAGCCAGGGTACAGAGGGAGGTTGAAAAAAAGAGGCAGAGGCACACAGGGAGCCAGGGAGTTTGGATGCCTGGCTCCCCCCAAAGCATGAGTCCCCCTTCCAGGATGTCCCCTTGCTCCCCACCCAGGTCTTAGGCCACCTGCCCCTCGTCTGAGACATTCTCTCCCTTTCACATCTGGCTTTGCTCCATTCAACACCTTCAAGCTAGTCTAACCCGTGTCCCAGTCCCTTGGGGCTAGATCTGCTGACAAATTATATTAAGAGAGTAGTGTACATACGGCACGTTGGGAAGAGCTAAGAGCCTGGGATAAATGCCCTGTTAGAACCACTGGGTTCTGGGAAAAAAAAAAAAAAAATGACATGGCTCCCTGCAGGCCCTGGGAGAGGTTTGCCCAGAGACTTGGATGATGTTCTCAGCTCTGACCCCACTTGGGTCCATGTCACAAAATGCTAGAGCATAGGGATTATCAAGTTTTGAATGTAGACCAAGGGCCAGAGAAAGACTGTGATGTGTCCCCAGCCACACACATCCATGGTAGAGATGGGAAAAGATTTGGTCTCCTGACTCCTGCAGGGCTCTTCACACAATCTATTACACTGTCTGCTTCAGGAAGCCGTGACAGCGGACGCAATTCTCTGCCCTTTCCTTTTAGGGTCACCCACCTCCCCTGCGAGTTCTTGGGGCCAAGCTTACAGCAACTGTCCAGTGAGTGTCCACCCAGGATGCCCCTTACAGGATGCTTCTTTGAGTCCAACTCAGATCTCCAGTCTGCTTCCCTCCCCAGCTACAGGGGGTCTCTCCTCCAGTATTTGTGGCACTCTGGTTCTTCCAGGGTTAAATCTGGCAGCTCCTCCCTCCCTCCCCACTAATGACATGTTTCTCTCCACGTGATGGGATGATGGCTAAGAATAGAGTTTGCCACTCTTGGGCTCTGCTCGGAAAATCTGCCACAACATAAGAGTTTTATGTGTCTGTGGGGCTACAGTGCTCTAGGCTCGAAACCTGGGGGTCTCTTCCTGGGCACCACCAGGCTGAGTGGCTGAGGGCTAGTACCCTGCTGGCCCCTATGTGTGGCCCAGACGGGTGCAAGAAGATGAGCCAAGGGGAACTCCCCCAGAAAAGCCCGTGACTCACACTCTGTTGGCCTGTCTGATACCCCATGCATGAGATCTTCATCATTTCACAGCTGGGCAACTGAGACAGACAAGGAAAGTGGCCTGCCTCAAGTCCCATGGCTGCTAAATGCTAGGATTTGACCCCACGACATGTTCCTGTCCTGGATGCAACATCCCCAGGATGACACAGGTCTCTTGACCCTCCTTCGCCTACCCAGTTGCTGACTTCTTACTGCCTTTTCCATCCTAGGCCCAGCCTTTGCCTCCCACGATGAAGGGTACATTGACAGATACCAAGAGCAAAGAAACGTCATGTAAGATGGTGATAATGGTGATGGTGGTGGTTATGTGTATTAAAGGCAGTTAGAAGCACAGATTCTAGTGAGTGGCTGCCTGGATTTGAATTCTAGCTCCGCTACTTACAGCTGTCTGACCTTGGGCAACTTATTTTAACCATTCAGTGTACTCATCTGTCAACCCATTCCAGTTTTATTGGCTGGAGAATCCCCATGGACAGAGGAGCCTGGCTGGCTACAGTCCATGGGGTCACAAAGAGTCAGTAATGACTGAGTGACTAAGCACAGCATAGCACATACTCATCTGTAAAATGGGAACATCCTAGTTTACAAGCATTAAATTATTACCATCTTTAAAATGCTCAGAACATGGTAAAGGCCCCATAAATCTTTATTATTGCTTGCCTTGCAGGGTGTAAAATCCCTGTGTGGTTGTGATGTGCAGAGAGAGGGCCTTGCCATGAGCCAGAGGAGCCACCTTCCCTGAGCTTCCTGTATACTAGGGCAGCCCTAGCCTGTATATATGTGTGTGTGTCTAAGCACAACTGGACAGGTGAACTCCAAGAAAGAGAAGAGACTTATCTCACATCCTATCCCCTTCACTCTGCCACACTCAGTTCAGAAACCCCCTCCACAGCATCTCTCACCTATGTTCTCTTAGGCTTTGCTCACCGGCTTCCCATGACAAGAAATGCCTTCCTCCAAAGGCTGCCTGTCACCTTGCGAGAAGTGCTGACTATTAAAAGCAACATCCCTATGCTTTCTCCTCCTCCCTTCACCCAGGAGACCCCAAGACAATACAAACTTTCTCTAAAGAACAGAGCAGTCCCCTCCCTCTCCAGGGAACTTGTCCCAGATCACCCCAGCCCACTGAGCTGTCCCCTCCTCTGTGTGTCTCCTCCATTCACAACATTTCTGCTTATCATCAGGCCTCTCATCATATGGGTCTTGTCTCCCCAGCTAGACACACCGTGGTTCTGAACAAGCTGACACAAACTGCTTAGAAGACTGCCCAGCCCATGATCAGTAAATGTCAGTCATCATAACAAGAAATACTGTCATTCTTATCATCATCATCACACTCTCCCTCACCATCACTGTCTATGACATATATGAATCAACCACGTGCAGATCTTACATCCTACACCCTCATCCTGCCAGGCAAGCAGAAGTAGATTGAAGGGTTATGGGGCCCTCACCATGTGCCAGGTACTTTCCTAAGCATTTTAAGGGTGATAACCCCATTCATCCTGGCGACCTATAATGCTTCCATTTTACAGATGAGTAAACTGAAGCACTGTGCCATAAAACATTTCACCAAGGATTACACAGCTCCAAGTAGCAGAGCCAGAATTTAAGCCTCAATTTGCTATCACCAGAGTCCATTCTCCTAACTGCCTGTCTCTCTACCACCGCAAGACTTGGTGAGAAAGGTTTGACCTTTGGGGTGTCCACATGTAAGTAAGACAGAGAGGTGCATCCTTGGGACTTGTGCTCCAATACTGAGACTCCCAGGGCTGGACCAGGAGTTCAGCTGCCATTGGCTCATCCCCCTGCTCCCATCCCTGGTAGAAGTCCTTGAAGTTCAAAGTGAGTCTCTTCAACAAGGTGATTTTGTCATGCATTCCCTGTCTTCCTGGGGCAGGCTGGCAGAAAGGGCAGTGCTGATGAGGGGACACCTAGATAAGGGTGATGTAGACCTTCCCTAGGAAAGTAGAAGCAGCCCAGCTCTGGAGACCTGTCCGCCCAACACGGAGTGACAGCATACACAGCGTCCACAGCCAGGGCTCTGTGGGCCACCCATCTGCCAGGAACACGCACACGCGCACACACTTGCACACGATATTAAAGTCATATTTTTGGTTGCTGGGAAGGCGCAGTTGTCACTTCCTCTGCCCTAGGCAACCCGCTGGCCCAGCTCCCCTTTTACTTCCCTGCCCCACCGTGAGTGCCATCCGTTTGTATTTATATAGATAAATCGGCCCAGCTAATTAAAGTTCTCTTGCTGGAGAGTGAGGGAATTAATAAAAGAACTTGGAAGGGAGCCGACCAAAAGCTGGGTGCTGTGAGCCAAAGCCAGAACCTGCAGCAGCAAAGGAGGCCAGAGGGTCCAGCCAATCCCTCTCTCCATCCAGTGGGCAGGGCCATGTGACCCACTCCCACCCTCCTCCAGGGGATGCTCTGGGGCCCCAGGAATGAGGGCGCTGGCAGAAGCTGCTTCACTTTGTGTTTTGTGCTGTGGTGCCACGCAGGCACCTTCTCTTACCCTCAGGTATGTGGTTGCAAAACTGAGTCTTGAGGAAGTGGGGAAACAGGGGCAAGGATGAGTGACCGGCTACCTGGGCTCAAATCCTGGCTCTGCTCCTTACAGCTGTGCAACCTTGCATGAGTGATTTTACAGCTCTATGCCTCAGTTTACTCATATATAAAATGGGAGCATCATAGATTTTTCAAATTAATAGGGTTATCACATGTGAATTGCTTAGAGTAGTGCTTGGCACTGGGTGAGGGTCCCATAACTCTTTGCTCTATTATTGTTTGTCTGGCAGAATGAAGGCACTGAATGTATGGTCCCTGTGGTGGTGGTGCCCAGAGAGGGGTGCTTGCCATGAGCAAAACAGCTTCCTTTCCTGACCGTCCCAGATTTCTGGGCAGTACCTGCTTATTGGCTGCTGAGCTGGGCCTCCACCCCCAACACACTCCAGACTGGAGATTCAGGAGCCACCCCCTACCCCAAGGATGCCCCTAGCTGAGCCCCCAGGATGGACTGTCTCCTCTTGTTAAGAAGCAGCTGCCCCAATCCCTGCCTGAGGCCAGAGGACTCGCTTGAGAGATTTCTGACTCAGTTCTGCAGCTGGCATTTAGGAAAGGCTGCAGCTCCCCAGGACACAGCAGGCCTGGGGCTGGTGGATTGTGCCCCCATCCTATCTCCCAGCCTCTTTTCCACCATTCTGGCCTCAAAGACCTCTAATATCACCACTGCCCTTGGGCCAAGCTGGGAAAATAGGCCACCAATTCCTCATGGAGGTGAAGGTAGCTTGGAATTGTATCCCTCACAACCCCTCCCTGTCCACATTCCCAAGCCTATGTCTGCAGAGGGCCTGTGGGGCTGGAGACCTCCCGGTTCCTGCTCTGTTACTGATGGGCGGTGTCACCTGAGCCATGTCCAGTCCTGTCCACACAGTCTGGACTCATGTTCATAAGCAGCTTTCTAGCTCAGCCCTCCAGGATTCCAAACATGGTCCCTAAAGAGCAAAGAGGGAAGAAACATCATCACAGACTGGTATCTCTTTGTCCAGAAAAGCCAACTAGTTCTGGGAAGATTCAGCTGTGTGAGGTCTTGGACTTGAGCTCAGATTCCTCCTAAATCTCCCAGAGCCTCCTCATGCCCTTAGAGAAGAATGATGGAGGCCGAGTTCCTGATGGCCAGAGCGGGCAGCTGGTCCCTTTCACCAGAACCCAGCCCCCGGGGGCCCAAGCTAGTCTCCAGAAGCCAGAGAGAGTTACCAAGTCACCAAGGCATCATCCTTCTGTCCAGCGGTTTCAGCTCAAATGTCCCCTTCTCTGACCACATGGTCAGGAGCAGCCATTCCCTGTCCATCTTTCATGTCATTTGCTTTCTTATCTCGTCTTCATGGTATTCATCTTATCTACACATTCTTCTCTCTTTGGTTAGAAGTTTGTGGTCTGTTTCTTCCAACTAGATAGAAAGCTCCTTGTCTTTTCATGGCACATCTCCAGTACCTGGCCTCCACTGAACATTTTTTAGATGAGTAAGTAAGTGACTGAGTGAGCAGAGATCTGGGTGAATCCCTGAGGGGATAGTCACCAATGCAGATGGTTACTCGCAGGGGAGGAGGAGGTCAGGCCAACTGGGCTGAGGCCGGGGCACCCAGAGGAAACAGCTGGGCCTGTTGGAGCCATCGGCCCCGAGGCTGGCGCCTCCTGTTTGTCAGCCCATGCAGGTAATGGTCTGGTCCCCTGAGCCCTAAATGAAAAGGGAAGCAGAGGGAGGGCAGCCTGAGGAGGAAGGATGAGACAGATATAACCGAGGGACAATGAGAAAGGAGGGCCGCAGGAAGAAACAGAGGGAGAGGAAAGCTCTAACAGTACACAGGACCATCACTCATTGACAGGATAGCCCCCATCCAGGTGTCTCTCTCCGGGGCTGGCTCATCCTTCCTGTTATCTCTCAGCACAGTGACGCCAGGAAAGCCCCTCCCGGCCAGCCTGGGGCCCTCCACCCTGGAAACCTCAGGGCCAGTGGAACTCACCAGGTCCACCCTTCATTGTGCAAGGCCGGAAGGTGAGGCCCAGAGAGGGCCAGGGACTTACCCAGGGTCACAGAGCAGAAATAGCTAGACCCTAGGTCTCCCAGTTCCCTGAGTAAGGCTCTTCCCATGCCCAAGCCTGTGGTAGGGGTGTGCACATCAATGCCCCCCTCCACCACTGCACCCCCACCTCTGCTCACAGCAGCCCCAGCAGAGCCCCGCTTGGGCCTCAGATACCTATTTCTGGGCAGCATTTGCCATCCAGGGCCTGGTGTCTGAGCGTCAAAGCCTAAAAATAAAAAGACAGATTGTCCACTTTGGCTGTAATTACTGCCTAAAAAGACCCAGTAGGGAGAAAGAGAGGAGGAATAAAGGGAAAAGAATCTCAGAGCTGAGTATCCATCACAGGCAGAAGGCAAGAGGATGGAGGGTCTATGGGTACATCAGTGGGCCTCTCGAGCCTCTTGCCCCCCAGCCCTTCCTCTCAGCTCACCAAGTGAGCCATCGTCCCTAGCCCCTTTGGACAAGATGGAGACAGGGCAGGCCATGGGGGTGGGTCCTGGGTGGGTCAGATGCCCTCAGCTCTGTAACCATCACCAAACAGCAGCCTTCCTGGGAAACTCAGTTTTCTCACAATGGTACCTTTCATTCACCCAACAAATACGGATTGAGTATCCACTGTGTGCTGGAGATACAACTAGAAACAAGACAGGCAAATCCATCCTCATGAGATGCACATTTGTCACGTGGGAAGCAGACTTAACTTCCTCGGGGATGAGAAACTCCTTTAGACAGGGGCTAGGGCAGGCCTGAGGACCTGGGCAGAGCATTCCTGGCAGGGGAAAGCCCTGAGCAGAAATGAGCAGGACATGCTCAGGGGACACAAGAAGGCCTCTGTGTCTGGAGCCCATAAGCAAGGGGGCGAGGGGACCAGTTAGCAGAGGCAGGCAGAACCCAGATCCAGGGGAGCCTGGCAGGTCCTGGTGAGGGGTTTGGATTTTGTTCTACATGCTGTGAGAAACCAGAGGAGGATGGTTAAGGATGGAGTGACATACACTGACTTGAGTTTTACAAAGATAATTCTGGCCACCATGTGAACAGATAGAAGTGGAGGGCCCATAAATAGGCTATTCCAACAATCAAGAGGGGAGATAACAGTGGCCTGGCCTGGGATGAAGACAATGACAGTGAAGATAAGAGGATGGTTTAGGGATAAATTCAAGAGTTGAACTACAGATTGAATGCAGTGGGGAAGAATTGCTGATAAGATTTGGGGTAGTTACGGGTACATTGAAAGTTCTGTTTTAACCATTTTGAATTGAGATGCCTGCATGGTTATATATCCACATGAATACACCAGGCAGGTATTATGGGGCAAGTGTGGCACTAAGTGGAATGGTTGGGCTGTAGGTAGAAATGTGGAAGCCATCAGCAAGGGGTTGGTCTCTAAAATCACAGACCTGGGTGAGGGGATCTGGGAGGAGAGTGTGGATAGAAAAGAGAAGAGGGCCTCAGACTGAGGCCAGGGGTTCCTTGACTGACAGTCAGAGGTTGGGTAGTTGTGAAGTCCTTGAAAGGGACTGAGAAGGCAGTGAGGTAAAAGGGGCCAAGGGAAGAGATTCTCCAAAAGGAGAGACTGTCCCAACTGGGCTAGATGCTGCTGAATGTAGAGGAGGATGAGGACAACAACAGGGAGACTGGTTGGGTCACTCAGGGTCATTGAGGATCTTGACAAGAGCCAATGTTCCATGGCAGCAGAGAGGAGAGAATGGAAAGGGGGCAGTGGAGACAGAGGCTGGAGACAACTGTGTGACACACTCTGCTGTTCCAATAGCTGGGGGAGGGGGGGGTGTGGGTCAGGCAGGAGAACTAGAGTAGAGCCAACCGATCCCATCATGAGAGGGGTCTGAGAGACAGGGCAGGACAGGAAGCTGGGAGGACCAGGGGAATCAGGGAGGTCAGGGAGTCAGCTGTGAAGCACTGTGGACATGAGGGGCGGAGAGCAGTATCCATTTCAGGCTGCACTGACTGTGGAGTGGCTGACCCAGGGCTGGAGGGGCTGACAGGGGGACTGAGAGTGGGCTCACTGGGACTCTGGATCCAAAAGCCACAGGGCTAGTGGTGGGTACAGGGCTGCTCCTCTAGGGGCGGGGGGGTTTGGGAAAATGGGGACAGTCAGGAAAGGCAGTCTAGGTGGGGGACAGCAGATGGTCCAGAGCCCCATGGGAGGGGGACTGGCCTGGAGAAGAGGGAGCCCCAGCCCCACTTCTCACCCTGCAACTAATGGGAAGTGCACTGGGCTTATTTGTCCTGAGGACCATCCCTAGCCTCTTCTGGCTTTGCTCTGTGTCTCAGGAGATTTGAACCCTGTGAGCTGTGTCTTCAAGACCCTGGCTCAGCAGACTTCAGACCCGAGGGGCCGATGGGAGGTGCTGGTGGAAGCTGAGGGTAGAAAGAAGGAAAACCCTGGGTGTTGCTCCTTCCTTCTCTGTGACTCCAACTCCTGTGGGACATGCCTGTGAACCTCCAGCCTCTTCCTGTGTCCCTGCAGCCTAGGATGGCAGCAGCCTCATGGCATCACTAATTGCTGCATTGCTCCACATCCCGTTTGGACTCTCGGCTCCTCTATCACCTGTGAAATGGATTCCCTGCACTTAATCTCCCGTTGTAAACACTTGAGGGCCCTTCTCTTTTCCTCATTAGAGCCTGACTCCTACAGCAAGTGGCTTGGCTTCTTTGAGCTTGTTTCTTCACCAGTAAAAAGCAGAGCTACCATGAGGAATAAATGAGATAATGACTAAAAACATGAGCCTGATACATGCAGAGCAGTGCAAGTGGGTGCTGGAGGAAGCTCAGTGTTCATTCATTCCACACTCCTTCAGCTCCTGCTGTGGACTATGGGCTGGGGACACTCCAAAAGCCATGCCTTGCCCCTGGGTTGTGGGCCTTAGCTCCTGGAGGAGCAGGCAGATGCTTCAGTCTGCAGGCTGGGAAGGGTGGCTGGGGGCTGGGGTGAGGGGAGGCGGGTCTTCCTGGTGTCCTGGCCCAGTGTGATAATGCTAATGACAAGGAACAATACACATGGCTACCCTTCCCCCAGAGCTCCCCCTGGAATAGCACCTGCAAAGAGCTTTACCTGCCTTTCTTCTTCCAAATCTCAGAGCAATCCTAGGAGTAAGGGCTATTGCATCCCACCTTTCCCTTAGAGGGGATGGGGGATGAGGTGCCCAGGAATAGGAGACAGCCAGACCTTGGGAATAGGAGGTAGATGAGCAATCTGAGAGTGGAGGGGGGCAGGGATGCCTCAAGCACAGTAGACTCCTTTACTCAAATGGCATCAAAGCAAGGTGGGAATGGTGGCCTGCCCTGGACAACTGCAAGGTGCGATCACAACCTGCCCAGAGGGAGGTGGAGAGGGGGCTTTGGGGGATGAAGTGGAACTGCCCCCACAGCAGGCAAGGTGAACCGGCTCTGGCAGAGGAAGAGGGTAGCACCCCACAGTGACTGGGGAGCTTCAGCACCTGCCCCTCGGTGTTAGGGGTCCGACAGCAGGAAGGCAGGTTGGAGTCATGAGGGGCCAACCCAGCAGGCTGCTCTAACCCCTCATCCCACTGTTGGCTCCCAAACAGGCCTGTGGCTGCCAGAGTCATAGCAGATGAGCCACCAAAGCCCGCCCAGGGCCTGACCCTGCGCTGACAAATTTTGGAAACTCCACAAGCTTGGAAGGCAGTCAAATACCAATAAAAAAAACAACTCCCTCCTTGAGCCCCAGGGCATTTGAGATATTATCTTTGTGGTTTTCCGTTCTTGATTTTCATTAAAAATAAAGTGTCCAATGAGAGCATTCAGTGCAGTGTGGCACCTCCGTACGCCTCAATTTCCTCATCTATAAAATGGGCCTATTAATTCTCCTGGCCTGCCTTCTCCCCAGGGCCACTGAAAAGGTCAGATGAGAAGAGATGCAGGAAGGCAGACTGTGAGTGTAAGCGTGGGGTGAGGGTACACTCAACTCCGTTCTTGAGGACACACCTTGTTCATCTGTGTGCCCTTCCCACCCCAGCTCCACAGCATCACAGTGACTATCAGCTGAATGCAGGTTGCTCAGCCCTCCTCAGCCTTGGTTTCCCCTTCTGGGCACTGGAGAGAGTGCCCATCTCTATTTCCCCAGATGCAGGCAGCATTCAATGATGGGTGCAGAGGAAGAAGACAAGAGGAGATTATAAGATGTTGGAGGGTCCCCTCTGTGTTCAGAGCATGAGTGGCTCCCCTGGAGCTGAGCAAGGTAGCGGTGCTGAGGCTGGGCTCCCAGAGAGGGATGCTCTGGCTGTAACCCCAGCCCAAATGCAGCAAGAATGCATACCCTCCACACCCTCCCCACCTCACCAGCCAAGCAGCACCCTTCCACTGAGTGCTGCTGAGGACAAGGCAGAGCCCTCTCTCTGAACCAGTGCTCCGTCCCCAAACCCCCACTGCTCCACCTGCTGATGGATGGGCGGGGCACAGGGTGTCAGCAGCGGGAGATGTTCGTAAGCCAGAAACTTCTATCAGTCCAGGCTCAGGCCCACCCTTGGGCAGACTTGTTCCTCTGGACTGTCCCCCTCCTTGACCCACTCCCCAGCAGTGTCAGCCCCACCCATGTGACATGACAGACCTTCCCTGAATAGCCATGAGGCTCTGAGAGCCCCAAGCATCCGCAGAGTTTATTGAGCCCCACCCCCAGCATATCTGGAGGACCCCAGGCCCAGGAAGTTTGTTATAGGGCCGGTCTGGGTTTTCCACTGGGATTTTTTCCCCCGTCTTTTTCCTGCTGCTACTGTAATCAGCCCTCAGTCACCTTCTGGCAGCCACAGCTGCTGTTGTTTAGACCAGTACTCCTGATGTCACTCACCAAATAAATAGGTAATGATGAAAGCGAAGAGGACCATTGCACACCTTTAGCCAAGTACCCTCTATGTTCTTTGCATAGGATGTCTTATTTATCCCTCACGATGCTATATGAGCAGATTCCATTATTATCCCCATTCTATAGATGAACAAATTGAGGTTCTGGGAGGTTACATAATTTGGTGGAGGCCACTGAGTAAGTGATGCAACCAGGATTCCAGCTCATGTCTTCTGGACTCCATGACCCCCACCTCATGTGGCTGGGGCATAGGGGAGCCTGGGTTAGGGGCTGCAGCTGCTGCTGGGTGCTCATCTTTTCCCTCAATAATCACTTAAAAGTTCCCGTTCTGTGCCAGGCCCAACACTAGGTCTTGAAGATACGCTGATGAATAAAACCCCAGTCCTAAGTCTCAAGGGGCATAAGAGTCCCAGGGGTGAGGTCAGAGAGGCAGGGTTTTAGATAAAGAACCATGCAGTTAACCTTTAACATGTCATTTCGTCTGTTCCTCCCCTCCCCCATCTGTGAAATGGGCCTCAGAGCCTTCAGCTAATGAGCTAATGGCTGGGACCTGGGACGGCTCTGGGAAGCGTGTTAAGTGCTCTACGTCCCTGGCCCCATTAAAGCCATTATCTGCTAGCTGGGTGTCACTCGGCAAGTGGACTCCAAAGTGGACCACAGACAGGCACCTCACCTCCCGGGGCTGTGTGGAGAAGGCCACCCTCCCCTTTTAAAGTGGCTCTCACCTTGGGGCACACCTCCCTGATGTGTCTCAGGTAAGCCTCCCCCCAGCTCCAGGCCCCAGTGAGCCATTGAGGGAGGGTGACATGTCACTGCTCAGGCCACCATCCTGGCGTTTCACTAATGCCTTCTAATGGGCCCATTTAGTAGCCCTGTCTGGCTGTTATTCTGGCTGTTATCGCAGCAGCTAATTGCTGCTACTCCTCCTCCGGCCCTACTCGGGCCTCTGCAATCAGCCAGCATTAACTGCCACAGCAATGCCACAGCGACTCTGCGATTCTATCCAGCCCAGCTCCCAGGCACTCAGCCAATGACAAGCTTCTCCAAGCCTCCCCTCTTCCCCTGGCCCCACATTCTTGTTATTATTTCCAGGGGCTCCTGAAGCACCCTACACTGAGCAATTTCAAGGAGCAGGAAGGAAAGCAAAAGAGGGGGCAGAGGCAATAGGTACAAGGCATCTTGACAGGCAGGGGTGCAGGGAGGCACCTCAGTGGCCCTGCATAGGCGTGAAGGTCAGGCCCTGTCCAACTGCAAGTTCTCCCCAGCATGGACTCTGGGATAAAGGTTTGAATGCAAATGGTTTGTTCAGGATACGACCCCAGGAAGCACCATCTGAAAGGATAAAGGGGAGACAGGAAGGAGTGGGAGAACACCATGAAAAAGTGGGTGAAGGAGCTGCCCCACAGGGTCCCTCTGAGGAATGATGTGGAATGGTCCTGGAGTTTTCTCACAGGAGAGGGAGGGAGCCTGTATGTTTATCCCAGGGCCACTCTTGAGGTGTCTGTTCTGGGCATGGGTGAGGCAGAATCCTGTTAACAGCCACTGTGGGACCTGACTGCCAGGACCTTTGGGGCAGTCATGGGCAGTTCTGCTGCAGGCTCCCCAAGTAACTGTCCAAAAACCGACTTGGCCCACCTTCTAGGGTGGTCTCTGGGCTTACAGAAACAACAGTGAATTAGGGGTACCGGCCCTGGTCATTGGCTGCAACAAAATAATCCTAGCACCCAAATCCAGGGAGATATTGGTACTACCAAGCACTGGGTTTGTCTCATCCCTGGTCTTCCTTCTGGCTGCCCTCTCTGCTGGACATGTCTTCCCCTGGGGAATCCATGGCAGCCCTGGGCTCAGTTTCACCCTGCATCCTCACAGGGCCAGTAAGAACACTCAATGGACCCTCTGGAGTCAGAGGAGCTGATGCTCCCTCTGACAGGGGAGGAGGAAGCACACAAACTGTGCCCCACCCAGGTTAGGACAGTCCCAAGAGCCAACCTGTATTAATGAATGTATGTTGAATGAGAGTGTGAAAGAGGCAGCCAGTCTAGTAGTTAAGAACACAAGCTCTAGAACCAGACAGACAGGGTATCCCATGGACAGATTCTGGCCCCCTCCCTTACCAACTTGGACAAGTTAACCTCTCAGAGTCTCCATTGCCTCCATGGCCCATAAGATGGGCCAGATAAGGTTCTTTAGGGGTGCATGTGAGGATTAAGTGAAGTGACCCAGGTCCTCTGGTATCATGTCAGCACACAATAGGGCCTGGTTAATGGCAGATATGATGAGCATCATTTTCCTGGCCCAGGCCACCTGCCTGGCCAGCCAGGGAAACACTGCTGCTGGCCCTTGGCCTCCCATCTCATCTCAGCCTGGCGGACTCCCCTCATCCCAGCAGCTGGGTGGGTCAAGCATGTGGCCTCACCATGAGGACAGTAGAACTGTCCTGGGTGCCTCACACAGAGGGGCAGTGGGGGTCCTGGGGAGGGCAGGCAGAGCAAGGAGAGGCTCTCCCTGCCACCACAGGCAGGTTGCTTATGTTTACAAGAGCACGTGATGCAACACAGGGGATGAAGGCAGGGTATCTTCCTATGTTGTGCTGATGTGTCTGATAGTGACAGTCCTGGGGCTGGTGATGATGCATCCTGACAGCCCCTTTACTGCTGGGAGCCTGGAAACAAGGGTGTTGAGCATGTGAGAGCTCCCAGAACACCCTCCTCCCTCAACTCCCACTTCAGGGAGGAAGTTGGCTTTAGTATTGGCTGGGAGGGGACCCTCTGGGATAGACCAGCATCTGCTGCTCCCTCATACTCTCCACCTCCATTTACCTGGGATGGCTGCTGTGCCAGACTGGCCCACAGGCTCAGGACTGGCATCAGAGCAAGACTGAGAAGCAGTGTGATTGTTTGCCCCACCTCGCAATCCCCCAATTTGATGCAGGCCCAGAGGAAGAAGAGATTAGCCTGGGTCATCCTGCAAGGTCATGGCTAGCCCAGGCTTTCAGACCCCCAAACCAGGGAGATGGGTAGACATCCAAGGGCAGCCTGGGTGTCCCAGGCCAGCTCTACCCGCAAGGATCTCCTGAACCCATCTGCTTTCCACTGCTCCATGTGCTGTTAACATCATACCAGGATTGCCCAACTTGAAGAATCCATGGGGCAGGGGCAGGCTCCAACCAGCCCAGGTCCTGTGGTCCCAAAGCTCCTAACATTTCCCCGCTCCAGCCAGACCTTCCTAACACCCTCTCCTTACTGACAGCCAAGGCAGAAGGCTGGCCCTAGAGCCACACCTTCAGGGCTCAATGGACAGAATCTGACAAGGACCCCAGGGAAGCCACCATCCAGGGCAATGTCATGCGGCCACAAGAGCCCACCCTGCTCCCATCCCTGGCCTGAGCAGAACTGGCCTCTTTCACATGCCCTGGCCCCTCCTCTAACACTGTGCACTTCCTCACATCCCTCTGAGGCAGATCTTGTCTCTTTACGCATCAATTATTAATTTGCTCCAGCTACATTAAGCCTGGGTCAGTCTCTTGGTTCCTTTGTCATTCTCCCTGGGGTGGAGGTGGGTAGGGGAAGCAGTGGATGGGAATAGAGGAAGCTAGATCAGACAGTTTGAGAGGAGTCAGGACTCCTTCTGCCCATCAGACATCCCAAGTGCATGAAGCCTGACCTAGGGGCCCTTTAAAATCATCAGATCTAACACGTGGGAAAATTGAGCTCCAGGGATGGGAATGTACCTGTCAAGGGCACAGGTTGGTCAGCTGATCCCAGAATACTTACTCATCACTCTGCTATGTGGCTCTGACCCTCTCTTTTCTGCTTGGCATCTTCTGTCCTGCTCCTCTAACAGACCTATATATGCCCTACGAGTCACATGAGGTCAAGTGGAATTTCTAAAGTCACAAGCAAATGATGTACAAAGCAGGCACTGCACTCTGATGGCCAAGAAACAGTCCATCCAGCAGACCAGTGTTTCCCAGTCCTGCTCATATAAATGTGTTTTGGCAGGTCCTTCCCCCAAAATATCCCTGTGAATAAGTAAAGAAATGCTTCAAACCGTATACCCTTCTCACAGAACCACAACATGCATCAGGGTGTATAAAGGCTCTGAGAAGTTCTACAAGGGAGAAACCTGTGCAGCTGTGACTGATCTAAGGTGCCCCAAATTATTTGATGCCAGAATGGTCTAGACTCACTGTATACTGCAGACCCCAGGCCTCGGTGGGTTTTGGGGAACCTGTGAAGGGGCAAGTCAAGATCCTCACCTCCCTCCTTATACACAGACACACACACACACATCTGGTAAGTGGGAAGGTAAAGGAGAGACCTGGATAATGATTCCCAAGGGGAGAGAAACTAGAACAGAAGCTTGGGTTCCCTGGTGATAGCCTCCCTGGCTGTGGGGTTTGAGTTAGTCACTCAGCTCAATAGGCAAGGTGATGGGGTGGAAAGTTCTGGGATTCCTAGACCTCACAAAACTGGTTGCAAATCCATTTGCTTTACCAACCATAATAATCTCAAGAAATACAGATTTCCCCTGCTGTTGGAAAGTAGAGCATTCCTATGAAACCTTCCATAAGGTGAACTGGCGAGAAGCAAAGAAGCAATTACCTTAGGACACCTCTTGCAAATGGATGCACAAAATAAATGGAGATAAAGCACAGATGCTCATGGACACAGTTCAGAGCTCTGGGGCTTGATGCTGAGATGCAGAGTGTGGTCCCCAGGAAGGAGCTTTCTGGGGCCACTCTGCTCTGGGTGCGATGCCTCTGTAACAGCATCAGTAAAAGTGAACACTATTATAGTTTTCCACCTTTTTTTCCAAAAAAGCAAAAATCCTCTTGGGACTTCTTTCAGTTAAAGAAAACAGGTACTAATGTAGGTCTTCTGTAAAAGTGAAGTGGTGTAAAGCAAACTTTTGAAGAGCAGGGGATATCTATGGTTAGCATGAATTGAATTTTTCTAAACGCCCCTCTCACATATTGTCTTGCATTATCCTGTTGTTTTGTTTGTTTGTTTGTTTTTCCAGTTGGGGAAAACTGAGACTCAGCAAGACCTAGTCACTTGCCCAACGTCACATGCATCTCTGGAACTTCAGTAGCTTGGCTCCAAAGTCCACACTGTTAACCATTACAGTGTGCTTGCTGCCTCTAGGAACAAATAATACATCTCTCTGGGCCTCGAACAACAGACTGATTCCAAATAGGAAAATTAGTACGTCAAGGCTGTATATTGTCACCCTGCTTATTTAACTTATATGCAGAGTACATCATGAGAAACCCTGGGCTGGAAGAAGCACAAGCTGGAATTAAGATTGCTGGCAGAAATATCAATAACCTCAGATATACAGATGACACCACCCTTACGGCAGAAAGCAAAGAAGAACTAAAGAGCCTCTTGATGAAAGTGAAAGAGGAGAGTAAATCTGGCTTAAACCTCAACATTCTGAAAACTAAGATCATGGTATCTGGTCCCATCACTTCATGGCAAATAGATGGGGAAACAGTGGCAGACTATTTTTTTGGGCTCCAAAATCACTGCAGATGGTGACTGCAGCCATGAAATTAAAAGACGCTTACTCCTTGGAGGAAAAGTCATGACCAACCTAGACAGCATAATAAAAAGCAGAGACATTACTCTGCCAACAAAGGTCCATTTAGTCAAGGTTATGGTTTTTCCAGTAGTCATATATGGATGTGAGAGTTGGACTATAAAGAAAGCTGAGCGCTGAAGAATTGATGCTTTTCAACTGTGGTGTTGGAGAAGACTCTTGAGAGTCCCTTGGACCGCAAGGAGATGCAACCAGTCCATCCTAAAGGAAATCAGTCCTGAATATTCATTGGAAGGACTGATGCTGAAGTGCCAATACTTTGGCCACCTGATGAGAAGAACTGACTCATTTGAAAAGACCCTGATTCTGGGAAAGATTGAAGGTGGGAGAAGAAGAGGGCAACAGAGGATGAGATAACCATCACTGACTCAGTGGACATGAGTATGAGTGAGGGAGTTGGTGATGGACAGGGAAGCCTGGCGTGCTGCCGTCCTTGGGGTCGCAAAGAGTTGGACCCGACTGAGTGACTGAACTGAACTGGACTGGGCCTCGACTTCCACAGCTGTCAAATGGAGAATACAAATGCTTCTTTCTCAGTCCTGTTAGGAAGAGCATACTCCCAGACAGTGCCTGGTACTAGTAGGGAACCAACAAATGGTAAATTTACCCCTGTTTTCTCCAACAAAATGGACTGAGCTTCCTAGGGTTCTACTGTCAGGGCCACTGAGGTATGTGAAAGGAAAGGCCAGGGAGAGGGTGTCAATCTATTCCCAGGTCTGCAGGCTGACCTCCTGCTGCAGCTGAGGGCAGCCTTAGGTGAGCCCCGGCTCGAAAACACATTTTAAGGTCCCTTTCTCCTCCCCATGTATGAAACGAAGTTTTGAAATGAGAGGGGTCAGGTGGAAATAAATATCATTAAAATCCACAGCACGTAATGGTTTATAAATTGTGACACATAATTCAACTGGTGCCTGGGTCACTGGCTCTCTCTCTGCCACCACTTCTCCAGCCCTGCAGCCTGCATGAGTCCCTGGTGAAGTAATAAATTGAGAATAAGGGATGCCATGCTAACTAAATTTCACTTGTCGGCTTTAAGCTTTCATGCTGTGTGTTAAGTCTGCACAAATATCACAAAGCATATATATGTGTTTGCGTGTGTGTGTGTGTGTGTGTGTGCACATATATTCATACATAGATTTGTATATATAAATTACCCTGCTGTTATGCAATTCCCTCAGGACAGAAAAACCTTTTCTGGCAAGAGTCTTGTTTTTCTAGCCTTATTGAGGTTTTGGCAGGTTAAGTCTTCTTTCTTTACTCCCCAACAGCCCTCTCCTCTAATTTAGGATCTTCCTGTGGCTTAGTCCAAGAGTCCTTCTGGAGAGGAAGATCTCAGGGGTCATCCAGCCCCACCCTTTGCTTCCAGGCACCAAAATTTAATTGACTCCGAAACAGAAATGAAGACCTTGCTAAGACAGGCTGCCTGGGGGGGTGGCTGCAGAGTAGCTTAGGAGCCCCACAAGCCTGTGTCTTGGGGAAATCTGAGACCCAACCCTGTACTGGTGTGACTTGGGCCCTTGCACAGATTTTGAGGGCAGGTCAGCAGCTCCTGAATCAGGTATTTTGGCTTTCCTTTTGCATTTAGTTATAAAACCAGTAGTTCTCAAGTTGTTTGACCCAGTGAACTGTGTGTATATATGCGGCTTTGGGGAAGTGAGTGGTAAGGACCCCATATTTTTTTCACTCACCAGCTTTGTGACCTTAGGAAAGTGTTTTAACCTCTTTGAGCCTCCTTCGTGTGTAAAAGAGAGGGTGGTTGTGTGGGTTCAGTGTGGGGTTGCCAAGCATAGTGCCCCACTCTCAGAGAGGGAGAGAGCCAGTGCCATGGGCTCTAGTATCTAGAGGCAAAGACAGCTGCCTGGGGGAGGGAGGCATGAGTCCCAACCTGGCCCATCAATCCTGTGGACATGAGGAACAGCCTTGCCTGGGCGGTGGGGAGGGAACAAGTCTGCGTTCATTCTGGGTAATGAAAAGTGTCATCAGTAAATGAAGAATCTCCTAATTACCCAGGCGTCCCTGGGAGGATTTGTGAGGCCGCAGGCAGTAACTGAGGTCCTGGCGTTGAGGGGCAGGGAGGAAGAGTGTGGCAGGCTGGAAGAGTATGGCCAGGAGCCTGTATGGAACAGGCTCTGACCCCTGGAGACAGAGGCCCAGCCCCTGGGAAAGAGCCATAAACCAGTGGTCCAGAGCTGGAGCTGCATGCCTGGGGTGCACCCTCTGAAAAGTGGGGAAAGTCCTCTATAAACAAGATGGCCCTAAACATCACTTTGTTCTTTCTCATACCAGTTTCCCTACCTGTCAGTGCCCATTATGATGATGACTACCTGGTCAATTGGGAGGGTGGGGTACCAGGGTCCAAATATACTCACCAGACAGCAAAGGGCTCACACCCTTGGGACAGGTGAGTGGCAGCTGTCCCAGAGAGCCCACCTGAATGACTCAACTCAAACTCAATATATTAACTCTGCAATTTCTGGGTGGCCTTTTTTTTCCCAGGAGGACTTTGGGATCGTCAGGATCATAACTGAAGTCCCCTTTGAACCTCCTGAGTCTCTGCAGAGACAAGCTGGGGCCACCAGTGTCCTGTTTTCTGACTGTGGTTGTTGATTAGTGTATCCCCAAAGGGCTTCCATGGGGAATTGGGAAGAGAGGGATAATGGAAGGCCATCTGTGTGAGGGTTCACTTGAAAACGCTTAGCTGTGTGGCCATTTTAAGACATTATTATCACATGATATTTTCCATTAAGATCATCATTATCACTGTCCCTATTTGCTAGGTGAGAAGACTGAAGCACAGAGCGGTCACTGACTCACCCAAGGTCACACAGCAGTGCCCATGTCTCTGACTCTCCTCCTGAACCCTGTGGCCTAGTCTTCTAGATCTACCATCAGTGTCTTCTCTTTCCTCTCCTGTGTATGTCAGAGTAAGTGAGGCTCACTGGTGTGCCCCTCTCCCATTTTATGGACAGGGAAACTGAAGCACAGAGCAGGACTCTGTTAGGTGAAAGCTGGGCCGAGATGGGACATAAGCCTCTGCATTCACCCCTCCTCTGTGCACCTACACCCACTGATCATCTGTCCAGTTCCCTGCCCTGCTCCCCCAGCTTCATCTCTCTGCCCGGGTAGGGTGGTCGAGAAGACCAAGTGCAGAGAAAGAGCGATGACAAACGACTGCCCAGAAGAGATAATCCACTATTAAAACACGCCTGCTATTCTAATTATAAAGGAGACCAAATTGGGTTTAAATTGGAATTAATTGGATGCTCCCTTATCCATGCCATCTATCTTGCACTCACCAGCCCTTCTGGACGGGTGGGATGGAAGAAAGCAGAATCTCATCTTCTCCGCCACTGAACACACATCTCTGAAGGCGACCTGCATCCAGCCCCCAGCCCCCAGCCCCTAATCCCTTTAAACGTTTCAAGGAGCACAGACAATGGGAGCTAGGGTGCCTGGAGCCCTCCTCTGCCTACCTCGCCAGAGGGGGATGAAAGGGGATTAGGTGACTTTGGGAAGCGGTGGGAGGGGGATCACACCCCAAAGGACCAAGACTGAAGGAGGCAGGCGGCGGGTCAGGCCAGCTCTGAAATGCATGCTGGAGTGTTGTAGTGGGCTGGGAGATAACAGATCTGTACACAAAGCAAGGCTAGCTAGGGAGAAAGCTGGGGAGTGGGGCTTGGCTGAAGGGTCCTCAGATTGGATGGACTTGATGGGGAGGAAAATGAAGCCTTCTAGCAAGCAGAATAGGGTTCCAAGGCCAACTCCCCTGAGTCTACAATAAATACTTAGCTCCTTGTAAGGGAAAGGTGAGACCTGCCCCACCCAGAAACCATTGTTACCCTGTGATCCTTAGGCAGTCCCTCGTCCCTGTATTATTACAGAAATTCCTTATTCAGCTTGGCTGGGCATTCAAGGTTTTTGCCTTACATCATTAGGAACCTGGTCAGCTACAGTCCATGGGGTCGCAAAGAGCTGGACACGACTGAGCGACTTCACATTCACATTCATGTTCACATTGGTTAGTCAAAGCACTTGCTGCTCTTCTAGGGTCTCATACTGGTGACCCACAGGCCACACTTCATTTGGCTTGCCTATGGTTTGTTTTGTTTTTGTCTTGAAAGCCCTTGGTTGTTTTTGGTACTCTTTTCATTTTATCCATCCCCACTTTTCCTAATTTAATCTTGAAACTGGACTGCTTCACTCATTTACATTACCTACCTGGCTCTGACCATCATATGAGTTTGCAGTCCCCACATGCTCAGCCAAACCATGTGCTGTAGCTGATCTAGCCTCTCCACTGCCCTTTGACCTCATCTCAGCCTCCTTGCACCTTTACTATACTACACCTCCCCCACAACACAGTCCTCCAAATCTCACTAGTCCTTTAAGGCCTATTTCTAGGAGGCCATCATCTCTGGCCTTGGGCCCTCAGTGTCTGTTCTTCTCATGCCTCAACAACAATGTTCTTTAGGTACTCCTCCTGGTCTCCCTTTGAGTCATTCCCTTCCTGGAGCTATCTTATTTCCTTGGGTTTGTAAAACACGTCCTGGGAAGGACTTACTCAGTATCCCAACTAAAAAAGCAAGTTGCCAGAATGGGAACACAGAAAAATCTGAGCAATTGCCTGGTATCCAGTTATTAGAGGCTGAAGGGGCTTTCTGTGTGCAGAATCATGGACAGGGCACTGTGAGCAAGATGGAATGGGAGCTGCCCCAGGATGATCTCATGTTCTCTGGGCAGCAAACTTCTGCTGTGAGCGCTACCCTCTGGCCTGCTTATACCTTTCCCATCTTAGCACTCACCTGTTTCAGTATTCCACACTGCTGGCCAGCCCACTTCCTGGTCAATGTGACCCTCAAGCCACACACACATACACACACACATACATAGATGCACTCATGTATACAGAAACCACCAAACACGGATATACAGACCACTGTACCACTTTCCATCACCTAGAATTCTGCCCTCTCCACAAATACCCCACATCTAGAATTCTGTTCCCAATACATGTACCCAGAATTCACCCCTCTACCCACATCTAAAATTCTGATTGTGTGACTAGGACACTCCATTCTTCCTTATATATCAAGAATCTTTGCCCCACCTCACTATCTAATGCTTTGCAAAGTCTCCCCTTTCCTCACTCACAGAGTGATGCACCCCATGTCCATAACATCTCCCTCTCCCTTTATTATACCCACATATGGCCCCTACACCCAACCAGATTTCCCATCTCAAATCCCAAATCCATACCATAGGAGGAATACTACCTTCCCACACAGACATGCAATATGAGCCTGGAGAATTCTGAGCCCATACTGCCTGCCTTCCACCCTTAGCAGTGGCTTGCCCTTCCTCTGCCCTAGGACAAAAATGCTTTAAGGCTTATAGTTTTATAGTCTGACTGAATAAAACACACATATGTAGGGAGTTACCATGATTCACTTCCAATGTAGGGGGTGGGGAGTGCATTTTCTTTTCCTTTGTGTTCAAAGTGAATATTTTCTTAGCTTTCTAATTCTGAGCTTGGTTGATGGAACATTTTAGGCAAGCTGAGATTTGGCCGGAATGCTCAGAGATCTTAGCTCCTCTCTGCCAGGAGGAGAGGTGGGGGGACCAGAGTATTGATCTGGGAAAGAGTGTTTTTAGCTTCTAGGTCTTATAAGCTGTATGGATATCTTGCCCTCTCTAGCCACAGACTCCTATACTAAAGCATCACTCTTGAACAATGTAATCTGTGAGACAGTAAAAGGGACTGGAACCCTCTCACTCAGAGAGAGAAACCAAAGTGGGTTGGGGGGTGATGCAAACACAGGCTTCAGATTTCTGAAAGTCAGAAGATGAAAGGTGAGTGACAGCTGGTATATGATTTTGAGGACATGAATTAAGTGAATTAATGTGAAAGGGAGAGAGGGCAGGAGGTTTCCAACATGGTTGGTGGGAGAAATGGGAGAAGCTGACATCTGAGGGAGCTTCAGTTGATGAGGCAGACAAAAACTGCCACCAATCAACTATGTGTCCAGAAATTCTCATTGAGCACTTATCACTTGTTGGGCTTGATGTGAAGAGCCTGGGACAGAAAGATGAGGCTGCTAAAATCCTGTCCCTGAGCGAGGAGGATTGAGAAGCTGGGTGGTATGGGGTTGTGGACTTGTGGGTGCTCAAAGATGCACAGGGATCAGTAAAGGCTCCAGGGAAGAAGGCCATTTGAACTGGGCTTGGAAGACTATGGGGGCTTTGCTGGCCAGTTGAAGGAAGGTAATGAAGGTGGGAGGTACTGTGTACATGAAAGCATGAAGGAACATGGTGATTTTTGAGAGACCATGCTAAGTTGTTTGGATTTGACCCTTGAATACAATGAGGAACTCTCCAACTGATGGTATGAGGGTTAATTAGCAGGTGTAATGTCGAGGCAGGAGACCCAAGGGAAACTGTGATTCAGAAATGAGGGTCTGATCAAAGGCCACAGTGGTAGAAAGAAGGGCATGAACACACTTCTGAACTAGCCTTGGTGCCTCCCAGGCTGTGGAGGTGAGAGTAATGGTGGGGCTAAAGATGACTCAGATGTCTTTAGCTCAGGTAACCAATGGATGGGATATACTTAGCATTTTGCTCAATAAAATGAATGAAATTGGCCAGGCTTAATACTGGCCAAGTGTACGCTACCTCTCACATCCAAGTCTCAGCATCTCTCCCAAACACACTGATATCGGTAAAGAGGGTACAGTTGGGGCAGAGTTTCAACCCTCCTCTAACTTCCCAGAAAGAAAACAAATCTATGGTTACCAAAGAGAAAGGGTGGGAAAGAGATAAATTAGGATTTGGGGGTTAACATATACATACCACCATTTATAAAACAGATAACCAACAAGGACCTACTGTATAACACAGGGAACTATACTCAATATTTTGTAATTACTTATGAGGAAAAAGAATCTGAAAAAAATAGATACACTTACATGTATAACTAAATCACTTTATAGTACACCTGAAACCAACATAACATTGTAAATCAACTCTGTGTGTGTGTGTGTGTGTGTGTGTGTGTGCGCACACGTACACATGCTCAGTCACTCAGTCATGTCTGACTCTGCGACCTCATGGACTGTAGCCCACCAGGGTCCTTTGTCCATGGGATTTTCCAGGCAATAATACTGGAGAGGGTTGCCATTTCCTACTCCAGGGGATCTTCCCAACCCAGGAACTGAAAAAAAAAAAAAGAACATTTTAATCTTTGGCAACAAGATAGAATTGCCAAAGGTACATACACTGGGAAGTAAGAAGCATGATTCTTTTTCTGCTGCAACATTAAAAAACCTTTTCATTAAAATTATCACATAATAAAAAGTATGAGTCTTGGGAAAGGTTGGATAAGAATGAAAGAATAGGACTTCCCTGGTGGTCCAGTGGTTAAGAATCGGCCTGCCAATGCAGGAGAAACAAGTTGATCCCTGGTCTGGGAAGATTCCATGTGCCTCGGGGGAGCTAAGCCCATGTGCCACAACTACTGAAGCCTGCCTGCCCTAGAGACCGTGCTCTGCAACAAGAGAAGCCACCCAAATGAGAAGCTCAGATACCGCAACAAAAAGTAGTCCCTGCTCACCACAACTAGAGAAAGTCCTCAAGCAGCAATGAAGCCCCAGTGCAGCCAATAAGTAAATAAATAAAATTTTTGAAAAGAATGCAAGCTTAAGAAAAACCACCTCACCTCTGCGCCTAAGGAGGCTTCAGCACCACGGACAGCAACACATCCAGAATGGTGCCTAAAAATGTAGTCATGAAGCACAGTGGGGCTTGAAGATATCTGTGAATCACCTACAATTTGTGCACAGATGTAACAGATTGAGTCATTAGGAATTCTATATTGTAGGTGCTTTAATATTATTCTATCTATCCTCAGGAAAAGATAACCTTGAAAGCAGAAATCTTGCCCAACCCACCCCCATCACAAACCACTGTATTTTTGTACCAACCCCAAGTAAAGAAAACCAAGCCCCATTGAGGGTCTAGGTTTTGAGTGTGACTGTGGGACTACCAGATCTTTTCATGAGAAAAAGGGAAGTGGGAAGGAAAAACGTATGTTGGAACAGAGAAGAGCAGAACAGCCTGGCACCTGAGTGTTACTGAGCCTCTGTAGCTTGTGAAAAGAACAGCATTTCAGGCTCCTTGGGAAGGGAGGATGTGTGGACCTGAGTCTATTCCCAGGAAGTAGGACTTCCAATGGGCTGGCTGTTTGGGTGGCTGTAAGGACTGGTCACTGAACGGTAAGGTGAAAGTCATTATGAACTGGCAGGGAATGGGTGGAGCCTCTATCAGAGGAATGGGTTGTAACTCAATTCAATGCTAAACAAGGAGGAACTGAGGAGAGACGTGACTCCCTACACCTAGCAAGCATCATGACCTGTCCAGGACTCTAAGCCTGGGGAGTTTGTTCAGACTGAGGCTTAGGAGAAACCTGGAGAGTTACTGATATTGCTTGGTAGGTGCTGAAGCTGAGTTTACTTTTCTCAGAAAGAGTAAAGAAATGTGTACTATGTATATTTTGAGCACTGTGGAATAACTATTCTCTAATTTATTCATTCATTCATTTACTCAACAAATATTGAGTTGAATAAATGATGTTGTGGCATGCACTGAGTGTGGCCATGAGGAAAACTAGGGAGTAAAATTTCACAGTCTCTATGCTCTTGGATATCATCTAATGAGGGACATTGACATTAGTCAAATAATAACAGTAATAGAAGGGAAATTGCAAGCATAACAAACATTTCTGAGAAGGAAAGTTACCCAAAAGTATGCTAGAAGATTGCACAATGAGGGAGGAGTGTGTTGGCTGGTCTGTAGATAAGGGAGGTCTCTGAGGAAGTGATGTTTGAGCTGAGAGGTGAGGAATAAGGTCTCAGTCACAGAAAGAGTTTTGTCACTAGCACAAGAACACTGATGAGCTACTGAGAGGCTTTGAGGGGAGTGGGAGAAGGGGTGGCATCATGATTGAATTTTCATTTCGGAAAATTCACTGTCTTTGCCTGTGAAGTGAAGTGAAAGTTGTTCAGTCGTGTCTGACTCTTTGCGACTCCATGGACGGTATAGTCCATGGAATTCTCCAGACTAGAATACTGGAGTGTGTAGGCTTTTCCTTCTCCAGGGGATCTTCCCAACCCAGGGATCGAACCCGGGTCTCCTGCATTGCGGGTGGATTCTTTACCAACTGAGTTATGGAGAAGGGAATGGCAACCCACTCTAGTATTCTTTCCTGAAGAATTTCATCGATAGAGGAGCCTGGCAGGGTTACAGTCCACAAGACCACAAAGAGTCAGACAGAACGAGCAGATTTTTGCCTGGGTCCCATTCAAGTGAAGGACCTGAAGTAAGAACTCATGTGTAGGCAATGATCCTAGGTATCAAAGATGAAAGACCAGAGAGAGTAAAAGAGGGGAGGAGAAAAAGCTAATACAAGGGTGTATTATTGAGTTATTCTCACCCATATAAAACCAGAACTGATCACACTGGGATCTTCTGAGGAGGACAAGGAATGCCTCTTGAAATTTTTCACATGATGGTCCATAGGGAGAACCAATTCTACATTGACTCCTATCTTTCTATTGGCCCCAGGGGTGTTGACTTCCCTCTGACATGCTTCCAGGCTGCACATACTCCCTGCCATGTAGATCTCTGCTGGTGTCCCACACTATGGCATCAGAGAAGCCCTGTGTGGCACTGGAGAAGTGCAGAAGCAAAAATCATACATCGTGTATTTGAGCTAAGATACTCAGTGGAAACCATGCTAGAAATGTTCACTGCAATCATGACAGGCATCAGAGAGAGGCTGAGAGGGCTGTTCAGTGGGTACTCGGAGCTTCTGGTACATTCCTTTAGCCACATAGTCTATTTCAGGTGAGGGAGGAGGGTGATTTGGACCATAGACACAGATGGTGGCAGTGCAAACAGAAATGAGCTGGGGAGAAGTGAAGATGGAAGACTTGGGCAACAGTTTGGAGGCTGAGCCAAGAGCACTGGCTGATGGGTTGGCCATGGAAGGGCGTGAGGAGAAAGTGGAAGCAGGAATGACTCATGGGTTTTTAGCCTGAGCAGCTGAGCAGATGGTAGAAGCTCTGCTTGTAGAGTTTTCAAATAAAGGTAAATGGAAAGAAGTGTCCAATGAACAAGGAGATGCATGGAAACCAAGAGAAGAAAGAGCTTCAAAGACATGGCTAACTGTGGAGGAAGATGGTATGACAGGTTGAATTATGCCCCCTGTCTCAAGATATCCACACTTTAATTTCTAGAATCTGTGAATGTTACCTTATATGGTAAAGGATGGGAGGCTTTCCAGATGTGATTAAATCAAGGATCTTGAGATGGAGTGGTCATCTTGGATTATCTGGGTAGGATCCAGGGAGATTTGACATAGACAGAAGAGAAGGCAACATGAGCAGAGAGATTGAGCTTGGAATGACATGCCATAAGCCAGGGAAGGCCAGTAGCCACCAGAAGCTAGAAGAGGCAAGGGAGGACCTCTCCACTAGAGGCTCCAATGGGAGAATGGTTCTGCTAACATCTTGATTTTGGTCCAGTGAAATTGATTTCAGACTTCTGACCTCCAGAACTGTGGGAGGATAAATTATTGTCATTTTAAGTCACCAAGCTGGTAGTCATTTGTCACAGCAGCTACAGGAAACTCACACAGATTTGAATAGACAAGTGATCACAGAATTTAGAAACATGGAAGTCATTGGGGGTTGAATGCAGGGAATGAAGGAAAGGAAGGAATCAAGATATCTTGAGTTTGGGGCTTAAATAAGCAAACAGATGATGGTTACACTTACTGAGATGCAGAACAGGTTTTGGGGAGCAGGATCAAAAATTCTCTTATAGCCATATTAGGTTTGAGAAGGATGTAAACATCACTGCAGTTAAGAACATGACAGCCAGATGAACTACAATCCCAATTGCTCCTGCAGGACCTTGAAAAAACTATGGGGACAATGCTTTCCAGTTTACACATGGAATGAGAACTAGAAAAGATACTTTGGCCCTTATCTAATGCATACTGAGTGAGCATGTACGTGCCCAGGGAATTCTTTGCTGTGCCAGAGTGAGTGCCAGTTCGTGCCAGGGGTGTTGCCAGGCATTCCAGAAATAGTAGTTAGTGCCAGGGGGTCCCGATGAATGCAAAGCCAGTTAACTTGATGCTGCAGATGTAGAAATGCATGCCAGAAGAGAGATATATTGGCTGGGGTAATTAACAATATGTTCCAAAGGGGTAATATTAATACACTGAGGAAGGGATGAAAATGAATTCAGAGAGTGACTGCATATGCCAGGGGAGTCACATGGCACATGGTGGAACTGAAGGAGCCAAGGAATAAACATGTGGCAGGCTTTCATACTGCATTCATACAGCAGGAATGAGGTCTCAGCTGCCAGTGCCAGGTAGGGGCGAGCCAGTACTCATGTTCCAAGAGCCCAGGGCTACTGAAATCCTGCCTTACACCTGAGTCTTCCTGCTTCAGAGAGAATTGGCATTGAAAAGACCTCTCTTGTCTCTGGGACCATTGCCATGTACCAGAGAAGGACAGGTCCCAGTTCAGAGGGAGTCAACTGTCCCAAGAACCAACTATGGGAGATCCCAGGAGACTCATGGCTTTCTGATGCCCAAAGGTGTGAGGCCCCAGGAATGTGCATCCCAGAGAGGCCTCCCACAAACTATTATTTGTTTCCAAGTCTTCCTCTTCACTTAGCACACCTGAGGTGGGGCTCCTTGATTGCTCTTATCCACCCTCAGGAACCGGTGAGGAGAGAAATGTGAAAGGGAGACCAGATGCCTGTAAAATCACCATCAGGCCATAAGGATTTGCTGAGCACTGATTGTGGGTTTGGGACTGAGCTGAGAGCTCAGGAGGACGGTGAGTGCCAGGAATAAAAATCAGCAAATCATATAGTAGGGAGATGGGGTGAGCAAGAATGTGGCAGCGTGTGGCAGCCAACAGCTTTCCAGGTGATTTCACTCTCACCTTTTCTTTTTCTCTGTATATTATGTATGCTGGGCAGGACTTCTCCTTACCTTCATTTTATAGACAGGGACACTAATGCACAGGAAAGGAAAGTGATCTGTTCAAGGTGAATGGATCTTGGTCTCTCTTCCCTGGCCCAGCACTCTTCTCTTTATAGCTTGCATCCCTGGGGAAAAATTAGACATGATCTCAACATTGTATTCTCGACATAAACTCTACCTAGTCTTGGTGTTTATGTTTTCTGACAAAACGTGGTCATGGTGGAGAGTTCCAACAAAACGTGGTCCACTGGAGAAGGGAATGGCAAACCACTTCAGTATTTTTGCCTTGAGAACCCCATGAACAGTATAAAAAGGCAAAAAGATATGACACTGGAAGATGAACTCCCCAGGTTGGTAGGTGCCCAATATGCTACTAGAGAAATGCATAGAAACAGCTCCAGAAAGAATGAAGAGGTGAGCCAAAATGGAAACAACACCCAGTTGTGGACATGTCTGTCTGATTCTGTAAAGAACAATATTGCATAGGAACCTGGAATGTTAGGTCCATGAATCAAGGTAAATCAGAAGTGGTCAAACAGGAGATGACAAGAGTGAACGTCAACATTTTAGGAATCAGTGAACTAAAATGGACCAGAATGGGTGAATTTAATTCAGCTGACCATTATATCTACTACTGTGGGCAAGAATCCCTTAGAAGAAATGGAGTAGCCCTCATAGTCAACAAGAGAGTCCAAAATGCAGTACTTTGATGCAATCTCAAAAATGACAGAAAGATCTCTGTTCATTTCCAAGAAAAACCATTCAATATCACAGTAACCCAAGTCTGTGTCCCAACTACTAATGCCAAAGAAGCTGAAGTTGAACGATTCTATGAAGACCTACAAGACCTTCTAGAACTAACACCAAAAAAAAGATGTCCTTTTCATTATAGGGGACTGGAATGCAAAAGTAGGAAGTCAAGAGATACCTGGAGTAACAGACAAGCTTGGCCTTGGAGTAAAAAATGAAGCAGGGCAAAGGCTAATAGAGTTTTACCAAGAGAATGCACTGGTCATAGCAAACACCCTCTTCCAACAACACAAGAGATGACTCTACACATGGAGATTACCAGATGGTTAATACCGAAATCAGATCGATTATATTCTTTGCAGATGAAGAAGCTCTATACAGTCAGCAGAAACAAGAGCGGAAGTTGACTGTGGCTCAGATCATGAACTCCTTATTGCAAAATTCAGGCTTAAATTGAAGAAAGTAAGGAAACTACTAGGCCATTCAGGTATGACCTAAGTCAAATCCCTTACAATTATACAGTGGAAGTGACAAATAGATTCAAGAGATTAGATCTGATAGACAGATTACCTGAAGAACTATGGACAGAGGTTCATGACATTGTACAGGAGGCAGTGATCAAAACCATCTCCAAGAAAAAGAAATGCAAAAAGGCAAAATGGCTGTTTGAGGAGGACTTACAAATAGCTTAGAAAAGAAAACAAGCTAAAGGCAAAGGAGAAAAGGAAAGATATACCTATCTGAATGCAGAGTTCCAAAGAATATCAGGAGAGATAAGAAAGCCTTCCTAAGTAAACAATGCAAAGAAATAGAAGAAAACACTAAAATGGGAAAGACTAGAGATCTCTTCAAGAAAACTAGAGATACTAAGGGAACATTTCATGCAAAGATGGGCACAAGAAAGCACAGAAATGGTGCTTTCTGGACCTAACAGAATCAGAGATATTAACAAGAGGTCACAAGAATACACAGAAGAACTATATTAAAAATATCTTAATGACCCAGATAACAATGATTGTGTGATCACTTACCTAGAGTCAGACATCTTGGAGTGTGAAGTCAAGTGAGCCTGAAGAAGCATCACTACAAACAAAGCTGGTGGAGGTGATGGAATTCCAGCTGAGCTATTTCAAATCCTAAAAGATGATGCTGTTAAAGTGCTGCCCTTAATATGCCAGCAAATTTGGAAAACTCAGCAGTGGCCACAGGAGTAGAAAATGTCAGTTTTGATTCCAATCCCAAAGAAGGGCAGTCTCAAAGAATGTTCAAACTACTGAACAATTACACTCATCTCACACGCTAGCAAAGTAATGCTCAAAATTCTCCAACCCAAGCTTCAACAGTACATGAACCAAGAACTTCCAGATATTCAAGTTGGATTTAGAAAAGTCAGAGGAACCAGAGATCAAATTGCCAACATCCACTGGATCCTAGAAAAAGCAAGAGACAAAAAAAATCTACTTCTGCTTCATTGACTACACCAAAGCCTTTGACTGTTGGGATCACAACAAACTGTGGAAAATTCTTAAAGAGTTGGGAATACCAGAGCACCTTACCTGCCTCCTGAGAAATCTCTATGCAGGTCAAGAAGCAACAGTTAGAACTGGACATGGAATAACAGACTGGTTCAAAATTGGGAAAGAAGTACGTCAAGGTTGTATATTGTCACCTTGCTTATTTAACTTATATGCAGAGTATATCATGTGAAATGCCAGGCTGGATGAAGCACAAGCTGGAATCAAGATTTCCAGGAGAAATATCAATAACCTCAGATATGTAGATGACACCACCCTTATGGCAGAAAGTGAAGAGGAACTAAAGAGCCTCTTAATGAAGTAGAAGGAGGAGAGTGAAAAAGCTGGCTTAAAACTCAACATTCAAAAATGAAGATCATGGCCTCCAGTTCCATCACTTCATGGCAAATAGATGGGGAAACAATGGAAACAGTGAGAGACTTTATTTTCTTGGGCTGAAGAATCACTGCAGATGGTGACTTCAGCCATGAGATTAAAAGACGCTTACTCCTTGGAAGAAAAGCTATGACCAACCTAGACAGCATATTAAAGAGCAGAGACATTACTTTGTCTACAAGGGTCCATCTAGTCAAAGCTATGGTTTTTCCAGTAGTCATGTATGGATGTGAGATTTAGACAATAAAGAAGGTTGAACACTGAAGAATTGATGCTTTTGAACTGTGGTGTTGGAGAAGACTCTTGAGAGTCCCTTGGACTGCAAGGAGATCCAACCAATCCATCCTAAAGAAAATCAATCCTGAATATTCATCAGAAGGACTGATACTGAAGTTGAAGCTCCATACTTTGCCCCCTGATGTGAAGAGCCAGCTCATTAGAAAAGACCCTGATGATGGGAAAGATTGAAGGTGGGAGGAGAAGGGGCCAACAGAGGAGGAGATGGCTGGATGGCATCACCGACTCAATGGACATGACTTTGAGCAAGCTCCGGGAGATGGTGAAGGACAGGGAAGCCAGGCGTGCTGCAGTCCATGGGGTCATAGAGTCGGACACGGCTGAGCAACTGAACACTAACATTAAGTCATGATGTATTAAGTTTTTTCCCACTGCAGTGGGTCTTCGTTGCTGCATGTGGGCTTTCTCTAGTTGCAGTAAGTGGGAGTTCCTCTCTAGTCGTAGTGTGCAGGGTTCTCATTGCAGTGGCTTCTCTTGCTGCAGGGGATGGGCTCTACAATGCACAGGCTCAGTAGTTGTGGCATGTGGGCTATTTCCTGCTGAGAAAAAAGAAATAAACCAGTGAGCCCAGCAATTGTTGCAGCTTAGTGCCTTGAAAGAGTTGTCAGTCCTCAATGCAGGGAGGAGGAATCCAGTTGGAGACTAGTGGATTCCTTGGGTTAAGGGGGGCAAAATTAAGCATCTGTTGAGATATAGGCAGCTCAAATTCTCAAGGAAAATGTTACACCAAGAGAGAACCCTGGAAATGTACAGAGGGGCCCTCCTAAAAATTCAGCAGAGTACTGATAAGTGCATGTATATAAAGAAATTATCCATGGCTGAGGGAATAAAAACAATATAAAAAGATTAGGAAATAGTTCCCAAAGTTCGCACAGAACCAGAGGTTGGGCTTCTTCCCACTGCCAGACTGGAAAAGCTAATAATTCATTGATTATTGGGTAGAATATTCAGGAATCTCTTGCCTCAGTAATGGGGAATAATGAGCCCTAGACTGAGCAACTGCTCCAGATCTGCCTAAAAAGTCATAAAATCAAGATTCAAAAGGATCAGTTCTTTCCAAGTAATTTAGCTGCATCATCCCAAGGGGAAAAAATCAAGAATAGTTATAGGAATATAAAAATAGCCAGGACTCAATAAGGTAAAATCCATAATGTCTGAAGTCCATCAGATTACCAACCATACTAAGAAAAACATGATCCATATTGAGTAGAATCAATCAATGAACTGGGCCAGACCCAGAACTGACAACAATGTTAAAATTTGCAAATAAGAACATTAAAGCAGTCATTATAACTACATTCCATATGTTCAAAAAGTTAAGTGGATACACAGATGATAGTTATGTTAAAAAAAAAAAATGATCATCTAGAATTGAAAGCTCCAGTGTCTGAGATAAAAATCTTGGTGCCTGAGATGGGGTTAACGACAAATTAGACGTGGCAGAAGAAAATACCAGAGAATTTGAATGCATAGTACTAGAAAGTATCCAAAATGAAACATACAGAAAAAAAAGATATTTAAAAATACAAGAGCATCATTGAACTGTGGGGCTTCAAGGAGAGTAATATATAAGTAATTGAAATCACTGAAGAGAGGTTGGGGTTAGAGAGAAGAGAAAAAGTATTTGAGGAGATAATAGCCAAAACTTTCAAATTTGATGAAAACTATTAACCCATGAATCCAAGAAATGAAAAGAATTCCAAGCACATGAAGAGAATTGACCCCAAGGCATATCATATTCAAATTGCTCAAAACCAGTGATAAAAAGAAAGTCTTGTCAGATGAAAAGACACTTTAGAAAAGAAAAAATGGTAAGAATAATACTGCAGATTTCTTATCAGAATAATGGAAGCAAAAATACAACTTTTTAATTGCTGGGGAAAGTTGTCAACCTACAATTCTATGCCCAGTGAAAATATCTTATAAAAATGAAAATGAGACAAATATATTTACAGATATTCAAAAGTTTAAAGAATTCATTGCCAGCAGGTTGCAGTCTGAGAAATGTGAAGAACATTCTTCACACAGACGGAGCGTGACACCAGATGGAAGCATGGATCTACACAAAGGAAAAAAGAGCACTGGAATGGGTAACCACATTAATACAAATATTTTAAAGCTTTTAACTATGTGAATATCTTTATTGTTTGAACAAAATGGTTATAATATATTGTGTAAAGCATATGACAATAACACAAGGGCCAGGAAGAGAGAAACAGAAATGTATTATTGTAAGGTCTTTATAATATGTATGTAATGAATACATTAGAAGGTAGACTGTGATAAGTTGGCAATAACTATAAACCCTAAAGTAAATACTAAAATAATAAAACAAAGAGTGATACCTAGCAAACAAGCCAAGGATAAAATTGTCTCAAAAATAATACTCAATAAATAAAAAAGAAGTAAGAAAAAAGTAAAGACAAAACAGACAAATGGTTTAGTGAACTAATAACAAAATGATAGACTTAAATATGACCATAGCAATAATTTAATTAAATGTAAATAATCTAAACACCCCAATTAAAAGGCAGAGATCATCAGAGTAAAAAGAAAAGCCCAATTATATGCTACTTACAAGGAATACACTTTAACTATAAAGACACAATTAGGTTAAGTGTAAAAGCTTTAAAAATATAACATGGTAACATGAAACAAAAGAAAGCTGGAGTGGCTATTTTAATATCAAACAAATATCTCAAACCGAAGAATATTACCTGGGATAAAGAACATCAATTAAGATGATAAAGAAGACAATGAAGGAGGAGTAAATAGCAATACTAAACATTTTGTAATTAATAACAGAGCTTCAAGATGCATGAAGCAAAGACAGATAGAACTGGAAGGAGAAATAGAGAAATCCACAATTATGGTCACTACTTCTCTCTTAAAAATAGAGGGAAAGGTAGACAGAAAATCATGAAGGAAATAATAGATTTTTAACAACCCTATTAACCAAACTGACCTAAATAACATGTATAGAACACTCCAAAAAACAATAGCAGATTATTGATTATTTTTAAAAGCACATAAAATGTCTATAAAGGTAGATCATATTCTGGGTCATAAAACAAGCTACAATTAATTTAAAATAACTCAAGTCCTACAAAGTATGATCTACCAAAGCTCACTTGAGAAGAAATAGACATCCTGAATTACCCTATACCTATAAAAGTAGTTGAACTCCTTTCCATAAAGGAAACTCCAAGCCCAGATGACTTCACTGGTGAATTCTTTTTCTTTTTTTTAATTTATGTATTTATTTTTGGCTGTGCTGGGTCTTCAATGCTGCATGGGCTTTTCCCTAGTTGTGGCGAGCTACTGTCTAGTTGTGGTTCATGGGCTTCTCATTGCTGTGGCTTCTCTTGTTGTGGAGCACAGGCTCTAGGGCATGCGGGCCTCAGTAGTTGCTGCACGTGGGCTCAGTAGTTACAGCTCCTGGGCTCTAGAGCACAGGCTCAATAGTTGTGGCTCATGGGGCTTAGTTGCTCCGCAGCATATAAGACCTTCCCAGATTAGGGATCAAATCTGTGTCTCCTGCATGGGCAAATGGCTTCTTTACCACAGAGCCACCAGAGAAGTCCTTCACTGGTAAATTCTCAGCATTTATAGAGGAAATAATAACAATTCTACAGAAACTCTTCCAGAATATAGAAGAGGAGGGAATATCTCTCAATTTCTGTTATGAGGAAAGAATTACCCTCATACCAAAATGGAAGGCATTATAAGAAAGGAAACCTATAGTTCAACATTCTATAACAACAAAAAGCAAAATGATTTAACAAAATGTTAGTGAAGTGAAACCAGCAATATATGAAAAAGGAAGTACACTGTGACTAGTGTAGCTTATTCCAAAAATTCAAAATTGTTCTAAGTTTCAAAAATCAATCTCCAAATAAATAATTAACTCATATATAAATCATGAAGTGGTTTATAAAATTATGTCTCTAAATTTATAGGAAATTTGTAAACATAGAATTCTAATTAATTGTGTTTCTGTATAATGGGTATAATGATCTGAAATGTTAGTTTTTCCAAGGCATTATGTAGTTATCTCAAGTCTCCACGTTGGGGATGTAATGTACAGCACGGTGACTATAGTTAATAATGTTGCATTATATATTTGAAAGTTGCTAAGAAACTCAATCTTAGAAGTTCTTATCACACAAAAAAATTGAAATTGTGTGTGGTGATAGATGTTAACTAGACTTCTTATGGTAATCATTTCATAATACACACATTTATGAAATCATTATGTTGTACTTCTGAAACTACATGAAGTTACACATCAAGTTTACTTCAATAATAGAAGTCTTTACAAAAAGAAAATCCATATGATCATCTTAATAGATATAGAAAAGGCATTCGAGAAAATTAAATAGTCATTCATAATTTTAAAAAGAAAATTCTCAGTGAACTAGGAATAGAAGGAAATTTCCTCAATCTGATAAGGAGTATTTGTGTAAAACCAACAGCTAACATCACATTTAATGGTGAAAAGCTGAATGTTCCCTCTTAATATTGGGAAAAAACTAAGGATTTCCATTCTCACCGCTCCTACTGAACATTGTAATGGAGGTCCCAGCCAGTGCAAGCAGACAAGAAGAGATGAAGGCATACAGATTGGAAAGGAAAAATTAAAACTGTTTTCTTCACAGATGACATGATCATGTCTAAGAAGAAAATTTTAAGGGATTAAAAAAAAGCTACTAGAATTGATAACTGACATGGTCACAGGATTTTAAAATGTATTGCTTTTCTATATATTGGGAATGAATAATTCAAAATTCAAATTTTAAAATACTATTTCAATAGCAAAATATATTAAATACTTTGGAATAGATTTAATAAAATATTTGCAATTCCCGTACAATAGACTCTTTCTCAGAGAAATTATAGAAGAACCAAATAAAGGAGAGAGATAACATTTTCATGAATCAGATCGTTCAATATCATTGATGTCAATTTTCCCCAAGTTGTTCCATTGGTTGCATGAAATCCTAGTCAAGTCATCTTGTTTATTTGTAGAAAACTCACAATTTGATTCTAAAATCTACATGTATATGTAAGGGACCTCAAATGCTAAAAGTTTTGGGGAAAAAAAGAACAAAGTTGAAGGATAACACTGTTTTCAAGCCCCTCTGGTAGGGTTTCTCTGGTGGCTCAGATGGTAAAGAATCTTCCTGTAATGTGGGAGACTCAGGTTTGATCCCTGGGTCAGGAAGATCCCTGGAAAAGGAAATGGCAACCCATTCCAGTATTCTTGCCTGGGAAATCCCATGAACAGAGAAACCTGGCAGGCTACAGTCCATGGGGTCACAAAGAGTCAGACACGACTGAGCAACTAACACTTTCCACCTCTGGTAACTACAAATCAGTTCTTTTTTATGAGCTTGTTTGCTTGTTTGGTTGGTTTCTGAAGTATAATTGACCTACAAAGCACTTTGTTAGTTCCTGATACACAACATAGTAATTCAATACTTCTATACATTTCAAATGATCACTATAATAAATCTAGTTTCCATCTGACACAAAATATAGCAGTTATTGATTATATTCCCCTAATTGTACATTCCATATCCATGATATTTATTTTGTAACTAAACATTTGTATCTCATAATCTCCCTCAGTTCTCTCCTCTTCCATCCCTCTGCCCTTGGCAACCACTTGTTTGTTCTCTATATCTATGAATGTTTTTGTTTAGCTATGTTTGTTCATTTGTTTTGTTTTTTAGATTCCACATATAAGTGAAATTATACAGGATATGTCTTTCTCTGTCTGATTTATTTCACTCAGGATAATACCCTCTTGGTCCATCTATATGGTCACAATGGCAAGCTGTAAAATATTTTAAGGCAATTATATTTTAAAGAGATCAAAAATTATTTTTAAAATGTCTTTAATATTTATTCACATTTCTGCATTTCCACCACTCTTGATTCCTCTATGCAAATTTCTACCTGGTATGTTTTTCTTCCTTGAACAATTTCCTTTAACATTTCTTTTGAAGGATGTTTGCTGATGATGAATTCTCCTAGTTGTCATCGAACCAAAAGGCTTAATTTTATTTTCATTTTCAAAAATAATTTTAATGGGTATTAAATTCTAGGTTGATAAGTTCTCTTTTAGTATTTAAAGCTTTATTTAGTACCTTCTGGACAGAATAACATCTCACAAGAAGTCTGTTACCATTTCTTTGTTCCTCTATCTGTGTCTTTTTCTTATATCTGCTTTTAAATTTTTTATTTTATCACTGATTTCAGCAATTTTATTTGTGTCTTGGCATGGTTTTTTTATGTTTCTCTTGCTGTGGGTTCATCGAGCTTCTTGGCTCTGTGGATTTATAGTTTTTAGCAAATTTGGAAAGGTATTGGTCATTACTTGTTCAAAAACATGTTTGTCTCCTTTTTATGTGTGTATTACATTGGATTGCTTATCACACAGTTTTGTGTATTTTTTCTGTTTCTGTTTCTCTCTGTGTGTGCCTTGTTCTGGATCATTTTTATTCCTGTTTCCTCAAGTTTACTGTCTTTTCTTTTGCTATGTCTAATCCACGATGAATCCCACCCAAAGTATTTCCAGATATTGAAAATAAAGTGTAATTTCAGATATTGAAATTTTCATTTCTAAAATTTCCATTTGAATGCTTTTTATATCTTCCATTTCTCTCTCCTAACAGTTATAATTTCTTCTCTTTTCTTGAACATATAGGGCATAGTTATAATAGTTGTTTTGACACCCTTGTCCACTAATTCAAGCATCACTCTAATTTCTGGCCTATTTCTAATGTTTGATTTCTCACCTAAAATGGATATTTTTCTGCTTCTTTGCATACCTGGCAGAATCATGGCCCCCAAGAACACTCTATGCTCTAATCTAGAAAGCAGCGGATGTATTACTTTACATAGAAAAAAAAGTACTTCGCAGATATAATTAAGTTTACTAATCATTTGACCTTAAAATAAGAATATATTTGATTACCCAGGGTGAGCCCAACATAATCATGAATCCTTAAAGCAGAGGCAGAAGAGTAAGTCAGGGAAATTCAGAGCATGAGTAAAATTTGATGCATCATTTCTGATGTGTAGAAAGTATGGGTATCATGACAAGGAATATGGGAAGCCTCAAGGAGTTCAGGGCAGCCCCTAGCCGACAACCAACATGGAAATGGGACCTTAGGCCTACAACCCTAAGAGCTGAGGTTAAGCTGGGAAGACAATTCCAAGATCCAGAGAACTAAGCAAACTGGCATCTTGATCTCAGCCTTGGGAGATCATAACCAGAGTACCCTGCTAAACTGTGCTGTGCCTGGACTTCTGACCCATAGAAACTGTAACATGATAATTGGGTGTTGTTTGAAGCCACTAAGTTATTTGTTATGGCAGCAATAGAAAATTAATACATCTGGCTCAGTGGTAAAGAATCTGCCTGCCAATGCAGGAGCCACAGGTTTGATCCCTGGATCAGGAAGATCTCCTGGAAAAGGAAAGAGCTACCCACTCTAGTATTCTTGCCTGGGAAATCCCACGGACAGAGGAACCTGACAGGCTACAGTCCATGGAATCACACAAGTGTAAGACACATCTTAGCAACCAAACAACAACAATTTTTGGTTGGATGCCAGACATTGTGAATTGTACTTTGTTGGATGCTATACATTTATGTGTTCCTATAAATATTCTCAGTTTTGTTCTGAAACAAAAGTTATCTGAAAATAGTTGGATTCTTTCAAGGTTTGCTATTTTATCTTTTAAAGGGTGATTTCAGAGCACACTTTGCTCTAGAGATAATTTAACTCTACGATTCAGGACGCATTTCTCAGGACTCTAGCTGACGTCTCCTGTATTACAAGGTTTTCCTACTCTAACTGGGGTGAATAAGAACAATCCCCAGGCCTGTCTGCACTCTGGAAACTGTTCAGTCTGTTGCTCTCTAGTGGTTTTTTGCCCAGTGGTTTTCACATGTGCTCGGATGAGTTCTTAGCCAAAACCCCAAGAGAACCCCTCTGCTATGTTCTGGAGTGCTTTCTTTCTTTGCAGCTCTCACCTCTCCAGCACTCTCCCCCACAAATTCTAAACACCTTGGTCTCCTCGAACGTCAATCTCTGTTTTCTCAACCCAGAGTGTAAGTTGAAGACATTGTAGGACTCGCTGTGTTTGTTTCCTTTCTCTAAGCAATTTCTGTCCTGCCCTGCCAGTTGTTCAACATCTATCATATCCTATATTTTGTCCAGATTTCTGGTTGTTTAAAATAGAAAGGTGGATTCAGTTCCTATTACTCCTTTATGGCTAGAAACAGAGTCTCTGGTGGAACATTTTAAATATTGAAGCATGGATCCCATCTTGGGGTGTCCTGGGGCAGACCTGGGCATCTTTAAAAGCTCTCTTAGTGGTTCTAACGTGCAGCCAGGGTTGAGAGCCACTGACCTGGAAGAACTGGAAAGTGAAACCAGCTAGCCTGACGGCAAGGGCTCTTTCCACCCCGTGGCACTTCCATGACTTTCTCATCTGATATCAGAGTTTAGGCTGCCTTATGCTGGATTCTGTGGAGGTAGGACCGACCCATGGGCCAGGATGCCCTAGACAGTGTGGGGCTCAGTTTGCAACTTTCCAGTGACCCTACTGAAGGGCTGTGGGCTGAGGGGCCCCTTCTCACCTTCTCCTCAGATCAGAGCCCCTCCTGATATTCAACTTCCATCTCTGCTCCTGCTTGAAGCTGCTGATAAAAACACTACTGGCCTCTTGAATACCCCACTCACTCTCTAAAGATGGGGAGGCATCGGTTGCTATGGAGATGGACAACTGGTGCTATTTGGTTGGGGCAGGTGGGCAAGGAGAATGGCTTCCCTGGGATCTCCATTCCCCTCACATCTTGAACCAGGGAGTCTGCATGTGATAGAAGAGGGGAGAGGTCTCAGGATAAAGTCATAGAACTGGGAGGAATCCTTAGAGACTCTTTGACCATACTTTCATTGTGTTGATGAGAAAACCAAGCCCAGAGAAGCAAAGGGACTATCCCAAGATCATTCAGAGACCATGGTGGGGCCGGGAGGGGGCACGTGGATAGCCAAGTGCCTTAACTACCTGTCTACCTCTCCTAGGAGCAGGAGTTTGTGAAGGGGCCAGGCAGTGTTAAGTGATCCCTCAGTAGGCTGAAGCAGGTCAAAGAGCTCCGCTGTACACACTACTCCTCTGGAAGGTTGAAGGGCTGCTCCATCCTGGCTCACCCTCCCTTTCAGGGACCTTGATTGAGCCATGTGGTTCCCTTGGAAACAGAGCCGCTTGTCTCCTGGGGTCAGCAGCACTTAATCTGCGGTTACTGCAATCTTGATGTTAGTGGGGGAAGGGACCCCAAACTCTCTTCACATTCCCATACCACCTTCCACACCACTGCTTCATGAGGTACACGCACTTTCCATTCTCATTCTCACATGCAGCTTCCCCACATGTGGAATACATGTGCATGTATGCACACACACACACACACACACACACACACACACACACACACACACACACACACACACACTTTCTTCTAAGCTCAAAGACCTTTTAATGACTCTGTTTTCTAACCCTCAACTGAAAAGGAACAATCATGTTCCTACCAGTTACCCTCCCCTTGTGCCCTGAGGTTGCCCAAGAAGTAGAATTGGAACACACTTTCCTTCATATGCTATTGCCACACAGTAGTACAATCAGATTAGGAGTAGGATGGGGGAAACAGGCCTGATGATTCATTTTCCTTGCCCCTCCACCTCCTGAAAGATTCCAATGTCTGCCAGGAAAGTCCAGGCTATGTTGGGGCATTATTTAGGACATAATGAAGTTTTTAAAAATCTACAATTATAATTCATCAGCATATACTGTGCTCCTGGTAGAGTCCTTTGAGGGCTGGCTTCCTATCTAATCTCTACCGTGGCTCCCTAGCACCCTGGTGACCAACATGAGTGTGCTGAATAAAGCTATCCTGGACTTTAGGAAGGCAGAGATGAAAGCTTTCTGAGCAAAGATGGATATGGTCCCATACCCTGTGCCCTGATTCTGACTGGTGAAAACAATTAACTTCAAGGAAGAAAAGGAGAGGCATCTAAAGTGTCAACTAAAGTTTACCAGGGACCCAGGCAGAGGATGGAAGAAGACACATAGACCAGGGCAGAAAACAAAAAGTGTGAAATGAACCTGTAGTTTAGAGGATAGGGTCTGAATGAAGACAAACTGGGGGAAGAAAGAATCTCACCCAAACAATAGAGGCAAACAACCCAAATGCAACAACAGGATTTGTAACCACTGTAAAGTCTGGGTGGTATGGAGTTAAAGCAGGATGGAGAAAGAAGGATCCTTGAGTCTTGTCTGGTGTCCTTCTCCAGCAAGAAGAATGATCAGGAACCTGGCAAAGGGGCTGCTGGTGAATATCTGCATAGCTATGTGATCAAATCCCTAAAGGCAAGGACATCTTGGTAGATATTATTAAACTATCCTTTGCAAACTGATTGCAGCAACGTACACTTTCACCAGCTACATATGTGAGTGCCCATTTTTCCATGTCCTTGCTGTCACTGGGTTTCATCAAATTTTAATTTTTGCTAATTTAATAATATACAGATTTAACCTTGTTTTGCATTAATGTGAGAGATTAAGCACATTTTCATATGCTTACTGGCCTTTTGTATTTCTTGTTTCTATAAACTGCCTGTTTAAATCTTCTACTCATTTTTCTCTTTTTCTTATTGATTTTTAAGACCTGTTTGTATGACAGAAAAATTAGTCTTGTTCATATTTGTGGGAAACATTATTGTAATTAACTTTTACTTTGAAGGTCTTCCACAGATATGCTTTTAAATGTTTATATGGCCAAAGAAAAGGATTTTTTTCTTTATGGTTTCCAGGGAACTAACTGCTTTAGACAAATTTGCCTTCTAGTATGCTCTAGTTATCTTTGAAATTTCTGGAAGAACCAATGGATATGTTTGTAGAAGCTGAAACAGCAACCCTTGAAAAATCATGGAAAACTAATGAGGGGTAAAAGGAGATCAATATATATCCCAGTTTTCCAAAGAAGAGAGATTCCAGAAATGTTAGACAAGTTAATTTTATGCTAGTTCCAAGTAAAATTGTAGAAATGATCATTAAGCACGTAGTTTGTGGTCAATTATCAAAGGGTATGTGGTCATCAGGAGCTGGTCTGGGTTCCCCGGGAGGTCATGACAAACATGCTCAGTCCCCATTTTTTGTCAGGGTCCCGGAGAGATGAATCAGAAGATTGCTGTAGACCTAAAACTTCTGGGTAAGCATTTGATAAAGTCTCTCAAAACTTCTCTGTGGAGAGGATTTGAGCCAGATCCATAGCTGGTTGAACAGCTATGTCCAAAGAGACTAATTAATTAATCAATATTAAATTGGAGGGCTCTCTAGAGGCTACAGTGCTTTCTCTGAAAGACTTGATCATGGCTTGTTTAATGCTTTTATCAGTGGCTTGGATAAAGGCACAGAAGGCCACTTATCAGATTTACGGAGGACTAAGACTGGGAGAGAAAGCTAATACAATGAGATGTTGGAATCAAGATACAAAAAGATATTGCTAGCTTGAAACAAGGTTAAGAGGGGTAAATGTAAAATGTGCTTTTTTGTTTTTTTGGTGGGTGGGGGTGGTGGTGTTGTGAATAATTAGAGCTTGGAAGAGATATGGGTAAAAAGCAGTAATTCGTGTGGAAAAGATAAGCAAATTCCAGATGTGCCTGGTTGTGGAAGAAAAGCCTTAGGACCCTGTGGGGACTGATTGTGCTGGGCTCCGTACTGCCCTCATGGTGGGGAATGGTTCTAAGATCAGGACATTCACCTGGAGAAAATCCAAGAGGACAAGCTACTGATACTAACCATGGCAGGGCTGTCCTGAGAACAGAGAGCAGATGATGCTTTTTGGCTCCAGTTGGGTGAATGAGATCCAGCTGGTACATTGACAAGGAGGAAAACTGAGGTTCAAAGAGAAGAATTATCTAAACAGCAGACGGCCCAGAAATCAGAGATCCATGCCTGAGCTGGGAGACGACTGCTGGCCCAGGTGCAAGGCAGGAACAGATCACTTTGCTATAGGTTTGGAGTCTACCCAAGTTCAAGGTCACCTTCAAATGCAAATACAGCATCAAGATAAGCCCCAGTACCCATCCCTGCCAGCTTGCTACCCTAAAACCTCTACTAGGTAGAAATCCTAGATCCTCATTGTGCTTCTTAGATATATCTCTCCTCCTTATTCCAGTCTTTGTTGTTGTTATTGTTCAGTTGCTAAGTTGTGTCTGACTCTTTGTGACCCCAGGCTGTAGCATGCCAGGCTTCACTGTCCTTCACTATCTCCCAGAGTTAGTCCGAATTCATGACCATTGAGTCAGTGATAATATCCAACCATCTCATGCTCTGTCACCCCCTTCTCCTGCCCTCAATCTTTCCCAGCATCTGGGACTTTTCCAATGAGTTGGCTGTTTGCATCAGGTGGCCAAAATATTGGAGCTTCAGCTTCACTCCTTCCAATGAATATTCAGGGTTGATTTCCTTTAGGATTGACGGGTTTGATCTCCTTGCAGTCCAACGGACTCTTAAGAGTCTTCTCCAATTAACTAAATACCGTATATATGTTCTAGTATACTGTATTGGTGTTTTTCTTTCTGGCTTACTTCACTCTGGAAGCATGTAAATTATCATATGTGAAATGAATCGCCAGTCCAGGTTCAATGCATGATACAGGGTACTCGGGGCTGGTGCACCGGGATGACCTGGAGGGATGGGATGGGGAGGGAGGTGGAAGAGGGGTTCTGGAGGGGGAAATCATGTACACCCACGGCGGATTCATGTCGATGTATGGCAAAACAAATACAATATTGTAAAGTTAAAAAATAGAAAATAAACTAAAAAAAAAAAAAAGAGTCTTCTCCAGCACCACAGTTCAAAAGCATCAATTCTTCAGCGCTCAGCCTTCTTTGTTGTCCAACTGTCACATCCATATGTGACTACTGGAAAAGCCATAGCTTTGATTATATGGACCTCTGTAGGCAGAGTGATGTCTCTGCTTTCTAATATGCTGTCTGGGTTTGTCATTGCTTTCCTTTCAAGTCTTGGGAGTCCCCAAAACATTTTGGGGTCTGATACTACCTCAGTCACAGAATAGAGGCTCCTAGCACCCAATACCTGGTCCCATTTTTAGGGAACTTCTGAATTCCTTAAAGGGGAACAGGACCCAGAACCTCCCTGAGCAGAGACTGTATTGGCGAGGCCTTGGGGTGAGACTGGCTGGGAGGGGAGCTGACTTTTAATAAAACTTAATCTTCTGTCCTTTCAGGTACCCCCTTTCTGTGGCTAGGGGCTACTCACATCATATGAAACTCAGGGTCACAGAAAAAGTTGCATCACAACCTTCAGAATTATCTGGCCACAGGAACCATAAACCACAGATCTCCTGAGTCACCCCCAGACACAGCTATTGTTCAGTCCACCATGCCAGCCTTGGAGCTCCTGAAACCCATTGTCCTTACAGATATGTTTGAAGACATGGTCAGCTAGGAAGGTCCCATTTCCCCAGCCAGCCTCTGGTCCTGCATTTAACACACCTGACACACACCACTTCCAGTCACTTTCGTCACACAGTCACTTCCTGCCATACTCAGCAGCCCAGAGTGCCCTTTCAGTGGAGGGACAGCCCAGCAGCCCCATCTCCCACCATCATTTCCACACTCTGCTGGCATCTGCTTCCTGCTTCCTTCCCTTGCTCCCATCCTCCCTCTCTGCCACTGTCCCTTCAGACCCAGGTCTGCTCCCAGCTCTGAAGTCACTTCCCAGTGCCTCTGCCCCACCTGTGAGCTGGAGGAAGGGTGCTGAGGATCTTATAGGTTCTTTTCTGACTCGTTGGTCTCAAGCTTTCAGAACCTCAGTTTTCTCTGTACAAAATGAAGATGACCTTTCAAATTTCTTTTGCATCCAGCATCTAATAGCTTAGCATCTTATATACTTCTTCAATTCCAAGATCCAAACAACAAATGGACTGTATGTATGAACAGCCTACCAGTTGCCAGTCTCCGTGTGTCTTTCAAACCTCTGGAAACATGTGGTAGTGTTCGCTCAAGGGGAGACTGAGCCAGTGCTGAGAGGTTATGTAACTTGCTCAAGGTGAGCAAGCTGGCCCATGGAGAGCCAGAACTGAAGCCAGGTGGTGGTGTGGCTCAGGGTACACACCCAGCTCCCATGTACCAGCATGGCTCATGCTGCCTGAAGATCCCAGAGCTCCGGGCTTCCACATTATTTGTGCTGATCAGGATTTGGGGTCTAGAGAATCAAAGAAAATTCTTCTGTCCTGATAGCTCCAAGCTCAGAGGAGTGATGATGCCCCACACTGCCAGTCAAGGGAATCTCTGAGGATCTCCTCTAAAAGCCATTGTCCACCCTAATTTGTTCCAAGGACAGGATAACAGGAGATTGCCTTCCTAAGTAGTAGGAAGGATTCAGGTTAGGCAAAAAGGTATGTTAAAAAAAATTTTTTTTCATTTTTGTTGAAGTTAAACAGTCAGTACTGATTGACTGTCCTGAGGACAGTCTTGTCCTTGATCGTCACCCTTCAGTCCAGCTCCCCAGAGGCTGCCATGTGTCACGCTTCTAATTGCTCCTCCAGGTAGTTCTTTCATCTTTCCGAATGAAATGCTTTCACGGTTATTTCTTACTGATGTCAGCCATTTTTTATTGACTTGGACCAAGAATTTCTGACAGGATGTGGACAAGTGCCCCAGGTTTAGGAAGGGAGGTGAGGAAGAATGCCTTTTGCTAGAAGAGAGGGGTTGTGGGGCCAGACCTAGGAACAGGGGGTGACCCATTTGTATAATAGAGGGACAACCAGGCTGAGGGGCAGTCTATGGCCCCACCCCCCAAACCTGAGGCAAACATGGTTCCAGGACTTAGTGAGCACCTCTCTCCTCTTAGCTAAGATAGAAAGCCAAACACATTCCCACCCTCAGGCCTGCCTGGGATGCCTCCATTCCCCCACCCCCACTGGGAGCCCCCTTGCTGCTTCTTGGACCCATGTCTAAATGCCACTTGTCCCTCAAACTCTAGCTCAGAGCCACCTCCTCCAGGAAGCCTTCTTGCCTTCCCTGGCCTTCCCTTTCCTCGAGTGTCTGAGGCTGGGCCATTGGAGCAGTATGGCTCATACCCCTCAGTTCTCCGCCAGATTATGGGTGCATATCCCTGGTCTGACACCAAGGCACCAGGAAGCAGAAACCTGACAGCTCATTGGCATCCCCTGCCCTGCGCTCAGCCCCTGGCACAGGTGAGGGCTCAGGACTCGGGGCTGAGATGATTACCACAGGATCCCCTGGAGACCCCAAAGCAGGGAGGAAAGGGAGTCAACTAGATCTCAAGTGAGTCCCCGGTTCTGCTGCCTGAGGTTCTGGAAAGAATAAAATGTCCAAATCTCCTTTTACGATTCACAAAGCACTCTTACAACCACCCTGTGCATTATGCATTGACAACATTCCAACTTGAGGGATGAGTTAAATGAGGCTCAGAAGTCCCATAGCTGGAGGAAGCAGAATGGGCCAGAAGACCAGGTCGTCAGACTCATTCCTCTGTCATGGGGCCCTGTCCAGCCAGCCCCAGTCCCCACACAGGAGCAGGGTTTGAGCAGAGGCTGCTCAGGACAGCTGCCAAATCGTGCCGGGGAGGAGCCACCTGTCCTCAGACTGACCTGAGGCGAGGGGCCAGCTTTTCCCTCCCCATTCCCTCTGAGCGTCAGGAGACCCTGCAGGGTCCCATAGCTCTCAAGGTCAGGCCCGAGGCCCTGAGATCCAGGCTGTGCTCAGCTCACCCGTAGGAAACACTCTCACAAGTTCCCACCTCTCAGGGTCACATCTGTAGATATATGGCTGTCTGGGGGGCTGGGCTCTGTCTAGGTCTGTGTCCAGACGCAGGTGTGGGCTCGCTAGTCTTCAGGCATCCTGTCTGCTAGCAGGTGGGGCCCTGTCGCCCTCCCAGGTGCTGGTTTGGCCTGAGGTATCTGAGCACTGTGGACTACAGATTGTGGGCGGGGCCAGGTCTAACGGTCAGCGAGGGGGAGGAGCCCGCACTACAGCCCCGCCCACTGCACCTGGCTTCCAGTGGCCGAAGGAGCTCCCAGATATGGCTGCTGCCAGTGTCTGTCCCCAGCTTGCCACAGCTGCACCCCTTCCCCAGGAGACCCTCCAAGAGCAGCAGGTAGGTCTGGCCCAGGCTCCTATAAAATGACTGCTTTTGCCCAGGGTCCCTGTGCGGGTGAGACCTGGTGTGCGCTCCAAGAGCGGAGTCTCAGTTTCCCCTCAGTCCTGTGGGGTTCCTGCAACGCAGCCCCACTGGTCTTCAGAGCCCAGTGCTCTGGGGGCTCCTCTTCCTGGTGCCAGACACCCCAGGCTGGGGAGTCTGATGTGGGGTTCAGAACCTTCACTCCTGTGGGAGAACCTCTGCACTGTAATTCTTCTCCAGTCCGTGGGTCGCTCAAGTCTGTGGTGTGTGATTTGATTATACCACGAGTCCACTGCTCCTGCCGGTCTCACTGTGGCTCCTTCCTTACGTCTTCAGTTGTAGATCTTTTCTGGTAGGTTCCAGTCTTTTGCATGGATGGTTGTTTTGCAGAGAGTTGCGATTTTGACGTGCTTGTGAGAGGAGGTGCATTCAAGGTCTCCCTTCTCCGCATCTTGGCTGACAGACACCTGTTTTCAGTCAACCATCCAGATGCTTCCAATTAGCCATTGTGCACTGGGCATGCCAAACATTTGATGGCTCAAACTGCCCCATCCGCATGGCTGAGGTACTGCCACCCTCAGCCTGTCATCCATCATTTTCTGTGACAAGAACCTGGGTGGGGGCTCCTTTTGGGTCCCATAGGCAGCAGGTTTGAGAGGGGGTTAGGCACCTGGTGCACCCTTGCCTCCCTTCAGTCCTCCAGAAGAAGAAAGCTCTGATCATCCTGTGGCCCTTCACCTGCCCTGCTCCCCCTCCAGGTCCGGCAGGGAGAGGACGATCTAGTGCTAGTTCCTGGCCAGTTCTCTGGAGGCACAGCCAGCACAGGCAGATGCTGGGAGCAGGCACATCCAGAAGCATGAAGGAAAATCAGTGTCCCATTTGTCCGAGGACTCAGACTTCCCACGTCATAGACATGAGCGTTTCACCACCATCATACTGCTTTGTTTGGAAGGGAAACTGGAGGCCTGGGGAGGGAAAATCCATTTCCCCGTGACAGAGCCTGATGGTCCCCACCCCCATCCTGCGCAGCCTCGAGCTGCCTCTTGGCCCTGGGGAGGGTGCTCCTCACCCGCCACTGAGCCTGGAACATGAAGGGTAATTTCCTCCACCATCTCTCCCTCCCCCACACCCAGCAGCTCCAGACAAGCTTGGCAGCTGGAGTCCCAGGGAGCGGCTGAATCCATCACCGGGGTCAAAGACAGGGCCTGGGGTATGTGTTAAAACAAGAAAACCAATCAGAGCTGAAAATGAAAGGCAGTGGAGGTGTGAAGCGAGGATGGAGACTGCCAGACGGGACGCTTGGGTGGCTTGCGGCCCTGGGTGGCCAGGTGGTTGCTGCCCACACACCTGCCCCCAGTTGGTGGGAGCCCTCCTCAGTGACCTGCCACTCCAAGAAATAGGTGGCCAGTGGGAACCATGGGCCTGCCTCTCTCAACCTAAAGAACAGGTCCCTAGTCCAGGGCTGAAGTGACAAAGGGGTGAGGGAGAAAGAATTTCTGTATTTATCAGTCTGTCAATCCTCAGGTACCTCTCAGAGTTGGTACCCAGATGTCCCCTGTTGTGACACCCAGGCTGAGATAATCCCTGTTCGTCAAGAGTGATCTGTATTCTCAGAGACAGAGTCCATGTGGCCTCTAGATTCCAGACTCCAAAGCTCCCTCTCTGTCAAAGCTGGGGGTGGGTACTGTGGGGATAACTGGCCCAGGGAACAGGTGGTGAATACCTACCAAGCATGGGTCCCGGACCTGGTCTACTTACCATTTCATTGAGTTCAGTGTCACAACTGGGAGAAAGATAGTATTTTTGTGCCCACAGACTGGAGCTCCCAGTGCTAAAGTGATTGTCCAAGGTCACAGACTGTGGAGGGACAGAGCAATGAGTGGGGAGCTGGGGGTCAATGGGAAGAGACTTTCCCTGCCAGGCACCCAGTCTCATCTGCACCATAATCACAGTCCAGGTCTTCCTGAGGGGCCAAGACCCTCAAAGTTCAGTGCCTGGGGCAGGCCCAAGTACAGTGTCCCCTTAACAAATACTGACAGAGCACATACTGTGTGCTGGGCACACAGCCATAGTGGAGTCAACAGTGTCCTATCCCCATGAACATTACCACCCAGAAGAGTACAAAGCACTGAGTCCTCCCCTTAGTGTCCCCTCATTACCAGTCCCCCATGGTGGGGCCCCACATCAGGAAACCACATCAGAGAAGCCCAGACCATCAGCCCCAGGTCATCGGCCCCTGGTTGCCCATCAGGATGATCGCTCATCCAAGCTCCCATTTTACAGAAGGAGCGGGTGGGATCCACTGCACACAAAGTGGGCAACTGAGAGGGGCAGCCTCCTGAGGCTCCCGCCACCACTCCTGACAGGGTCCCCTCGCCCGTGAGGCAGCAGTGGGTCTTCTATTTGTTGGTGCCTGGCTGAGGGGTTAGGCTGCACAGGGAGAGAACTAAAGATGGGGGTGGGGGACATTAGGATGGGAGGCTGGTGCCCATTAAGATGGGGGTGGGGGACATTAGGATGGCAGGCTGTCAGCCTGGGTGGCACGTGGAGCCCAGGAAACAGAGTGGGCAGAGAGGCATGAGGAAAGCACATCATGCCAGGAAGCCAGCAAGGACAGGGCTGGACTGGGGGGAGCTTGGATGCTGGGCTGGGCTGGCAAGATTCCTGTCTTCAGGCTGGGGGCGGGTGGGGGGCGAGTTGTGGTGGGCTCTGTAAACTTCCATGGATAGAAGAGTCTGGTAGGCTGCAGTCCATGGGGTTGTGAAGAGTCGGACACGACAGAGCGACTTCACTTTCACTTTTCACTCTCATACATTGGAGAAGGAAATGGAAACCCACTCCAGTGTTCTTGCCTAGAGAATCCCAGGGACAACGGAGCCTGGTGGGCTTCTGTCTATGGGGTCGCACAGAGTTGGACACAACTGAAGTGACTTAGCAGCAGCAGCAGCAGCTGGGCCCTCAACCTCTCCCTGCTCAGATCTCCAGACAAGAGAGCAGAGCCAGGTGGCATAGTCAGGCTGACAAGGAGACCGCCTGCTCTCAGAGGAGGGGAGCAGTGGGCCCAGGCTGAGCCCCCGCTTCCCTTCTGCCTGGCCACCTCTGCCCCTACCTCTCCAGCAAAGCCCGGGAGAGGACCGGCAGCCACTCTATTAACGCAAAAATGGGTGGCCCGCAGCTGCTGACACTGGGGTTAATTAAATCTATCTCCCCATCAATTCTCATTCAGCTACTATCGACAGCCATTAGATGGGTGATAGAGTGACAAGGAAACAGTAATAGACTTGTCTTAACCCTCACGCTGTGTGGAAAGGGGGCACCGTGCTTGGGTCTCCCAGGAGAATCATCCTCCTGCTGTGGTTCCCAGCTCCCTCCCAGGTAGAGTTTGGCTCCTCAGAGAGGCTGTTCTTCTACCATCTGGCAGCCAGCCAGATGCACTTCACTTTTTATTCATTTTGCAAATTCCTCCTGGGTTTCTCCTCTGCACCATCTCAACAGGTAGAGAAGACAATGATCAGACTTGGGCTGCCCCTTCTCTGCACTCAATCCAGCCTTTCCTCTGTTAAGTCAAGCCCACCCAAGGCTGTCTGTCCCCTCTCAGAAGCTTCAGGCCAAGCCCAGCTCCCATAGTCCTGGTGGTCCAGGTCGCCCAGTCCCTCTGTGGTCAGCAAAATAATGTTTCTGCAAAGATGTCCATGTCTCAATACCTGGGACTATTACCTCACATGGCAAAAGGCACTTGGCAAATGAGATTAATTTTAGGATCTGAGGTGGAGAGACTATCCTATATTATCCCGGCAGGCCCAATGTAATCACAAGGGTCCTTACAAGGAAAAAGACTAGCAAGTCAGAGAAGATGTAACAGTGGAGGCAGCATCAGAAACATGTGATATAAGAAAGGCTGCACCAGTCATTGCTGGCCTTGAAGTTAGAATGAATGTGGGAAGACTAGGCAAGGCAAGGAAACGCATTCTCCTCTGAACCCAGGCCCAACACCTTCGTGTTAGCCCAGACAGAACTATTACTAGACTTCTGACATCCAGGGTCATAAGAAAATTAATTTTTGTTTTAAAACACCAAGTTTGTGGTCATTTGTTACTGCAGAAGTAGGAAAGTAATGGCCCTTATCCCCATCCTAAGTTCTACCTACAGCTGTGTTTTTGTTGCTCAGTCACTAAGTCATGTCTGACTCTGCAACCCCATGGACTGCAGCACTCCAGGCTTCCCTGTCCTTCACTGTCTCCCAGAGTTTGCTCAGACTCATGTTCATTGAGTCGATGAAGCCATCCAATCATCTCATCCTCTGTTGCCCTTCTCCTCCTGCCCTCAATCTTTCCTAGTATCTGGGTCTTTTCCAATGAGTTGGCTCTTTGCATCAGGTGGCCAAATAATGGAGCTGGAGCTTCAGCTTCAGCATCAGCATCAGTCCTTCCAATGAATATTCAGGGTTGATTTCCTTTAGGATTGACTGGTTTGATCTCCTTGCAGTCCAAGGGACTCTCAAGAGTCTTCTCTGGCACCACAGTTCGAAAACATCAATTCTTCATTGTTCAGCCTTCTTTATGGTCCAACTCTTACATCCATATCTGACTACTGGGAAAACCATAGCTTTGACTATATGGAACTTTTGTTGGCAAAGTGATGTCTCTGTTTTTTAATACATTGTCTAGGTTTGACATAACTTTCCTTCTAAGAAGCAAGCATTTTTTAAGTCACCCCAATTCACATCTCCCTGACTTCATACATGCTGTTCCTTCCACCCAAGAGACTGCTTCTGGCTAGTTGACAAAATCTTACTGTGAAATTCTACCCAGTACCTCCTCTGTGAAGCCTTCCCTGGTTTCCCTTCTGCATGGACAGCCTCATACATCCTCGTGCCCCCATTGTACTTGCACATTCCTCTCACTGAGTGCTGCTCAGTTTTGCATTCAGTGTGAAATTCTTTAGCAGAGAGTTTTATCCATCTTCACAAGCCCTGATCCTCTCACACATGACAGTTCAGTAAACATTTGTAAAATGACCACTGTAGGATGACCTGGTCAGTTTTGTGCTTTGTACGGAAGCAATAGAGCAAGGTGGCTGAATACGAGTTCATGCCAATTTTACATCAAATGAAAAACTCAGATATTAAACCTTAAATATCCATGCTGAAGTATTTAAAGTATACAAATATCTATAATTTCTCTTTAAACACATCAAAAATTAGATGGAAATGTATAGATAAGTGACAAAACAAGCTTAGTGAAATGTTAATAGTGTATCAGTGTTCCCTGTAAAATTCCATCAGCTAAGCTATGTTTGAATTTTTTTCATTGGGGAAAAACATAAACCTGTGATAATTAATTCTGTGTCAATTTGGCCAGGCTAAGGGATGCCCAGATAGCTGTTAAAACATCGTTTCTGGATGTATCCATGAGGATGTCTCTATAAGAGATGAACACTTATATAGGTAAACTGAGCAAAGATCTCCCTCACCAATGACTGTGGGCATCATTCAACCACTTGGGGGCCTAAATAGAACAAAAAGGGCAGGGAAAGATCTACATTGCTCTCCATTTGACCTGGGACATCCATCTGCTCTTTCTTAGGCCTTCAGCTCTGACTAGGACTAACACCATCAGCCCCCCTGCTTCTCAGGGACTGAAGCTTGGGCTGCAGCTACACCACCAGGTTTTCCTAGTCTTCACATGGCAGGTCATGGGATCTTCAACCTCCATGCTCATGTGAGCCAATTCTTTATAATAAGGATCTCTCTATATATACCCCTTTGGTTCTGTCTCTCCTGAGAACCCAAAAAACCCTAGAACCAGAAAGTCTAAGATCAAATCTTGATTCAACCACATCCCAACCATATAAACTTAAGCAAATTGCTTAACCCCTCTGGGCCTCAGTTTCCTCATAATATGAGACAACAGCACCTTCTATGGTGTTAGTATGAGGACTCAATGAGCTAATGCATGTTTGAACACTCAGGAGCACCCTAAGTGCCCAGTGCATCTTAGTTATCATGCCATCTCTTGATAAGCCTCATATTTCCTTCCTTGCTACCCTAGAAGGGTCACCAAGTGAAATGGCAGACACTTGGAGTCTCTTGGTGGTCCAGGAAGAGTTTCAGTTGTCACTGGGGACAGAGGAGAGAGAAAAATATCTGCCAGTCAGCATATTTTCAATCTGAATGAAGGGACTGAGTCTTCCCAAACTACACACCCAGCACTTGCTGGGCACTGCTGCTGCCACCTCCTCGGAGTTCTAGGCAGAGGGAACATCCCAGCAAGATATAAAGGCATCAGAAGGGATTCTGGAAATAGCAGTAGTCAGTAGAGATAACCAGACCCTGTTGAACAGAGCATCTGAATTTCTACTAGGAGCCACGGGTTCTGTTGGGGAAAACCATGTTGTCGTGTGTATGGAAGAGTTACACTTGAAATATTGAGAACGGATGGGAGGGTAATGGGAATGGAAACCCAGAGACCACCAAGGTCAACTAGGACACTCTTGCAGCAATCCAGGGTAGACAGAGTGGTGGATGGAAGATCCATATGTGACTATCCACTTCCCGATCTACAAAAAGAATTCTTATTCTTAGCCTTGACCCCAAGTCTGGCATTTCTGGTTCACACCTGCTATTACATTCAATCAGAGGCCTTTTGCCCCCACCTAGTACTGAGGTTTTCAAGAAGAGGAGTAATGTCAAATCCTTCTATATCCCACAGACTAAGTAGGTACTTAGAGAGTAAGAAAACCCCTGCTAAAATGAGGGAGATAAGTCTGGTGGGGTCTGACTGCTCATGAGAGGGGTGGAGAGAAGGAAAGGTACTGATTCTTATGGTTCAAGTTGCCACAGCCCCCAGGAGCCCTAGATGGGAGGCGTCAAGTAAAAGGACAGAACAAGACCATTCCTCTCCTCTGGGTTTGGAAAAAGATTGAAGAATTGAGCCCCTTGCACCCAAGCTCTGAGCCATCCAGGTAAGGCACAGATGGGAATACAGCCTCTGGGCCAGAGGAGCAAGAGACACAGAGTAATCAGGGACAAGGGTGCGCTTAACTCCTGGTGGAGTTTCTCTAGGATAAAAATGAAGGGCCCTCAGAGCACTGAGTCTGATGGTCAAGAAGAGTTCTGAGCATAGCCAGGGTGTGAGGTCAACAAGACAGACAATACTGCAGGTAACTGGTTTTAGAATGGCTAAAAAAGCTAAGATCAGGCTTCCTAGGTGGTACTAGTGGTAAAGAACCTGCCTGCCAATGCAGGAGACAGAAGAGAGGCAGATTAGATTCCTGGATTGGGAAGATGCCCTGAAGGAGGAAATGGCAACCCACTCCAGTATTCTTGCCTGGAGAATCCCATGGACAGAGGAGCCTCACAGGCTATAGTCCATGGGATCACAAAGAGTTGGACATGACTGAAGCATGCATGAAAAAAGCTAAGGTCATTTATCTATAGGTTCACGAGCAATTCTAACCATGCTCCTATAGACTCTGACCATGTGTGGGTATTAAGATTAGACAGCAAACAAAAAGGAGCTGGCTTTTAAAAGGTTTGCTGTATGTGACAGGACATACAGACCTTAGGGGACAGTCTGGGCCTTCAACCTATCTAGAGAATGGGGTAGTAGCTTAACCATGGCCAAAGAACATGATCCAGAGCATCTTCAGTGTTGTCACACCATGGCCATATTGATCAGAAACACTGATTTAAGTAGAAATAATAAGAATATATAGCCCAGGTAATGACTCAGATAACAAGAATCAGCCAGAATACCGCCTCCTTCCCTACCCCCCAAATCACAGCCCAGAACTGCTCCAAGATCCCACTGTTGCACCTTCAAGCACAAGCTGTAAAATTAGCTGAGACAAGATGAAGATGCTTTCAGGTAAGACACTGGCACATCCAGAGGACAAACGTCTAGACAGAGGGGCAAGTTCACAGTAAGTCATCCTTAAATGTTCACTTTAGTTCACCCCCTTTTACTACCTAACATCAACATCCACTCTTCCTATACTTCAAGGAAATGTGATACAATGGTTAGATACCCATCCTCTGGTCCCCTAGCAAGGGGAGTATCCAAGTCAGCTATATTCTATTATAATCCAATATGAGGTAATACTCAGCTTTATCCCAATCCTGTCATATTGTGACCTATGGACTAGAGTGTCAACTGTCCCCATCATACCTTACATAAGGTAAACTTATCACTGCAAAGAGGATAAACACAGATCATTGTAAGGACATTTTATTAAAACAAGTACAAGGCCATGGTTATTTGTGACCCATCTTCCAAAACAGACTTCATTATTCCCTTTGCTTTAAACTTCAGCTTATTATATGGTGGAATGACCCACACCTTCGTTACTGAGAATCATACTATTGATAGAACTGCTAGCAGAGGTTTCTGTGGTCTACTAACCCACCAAAGTATGAGATGTCTTGGCAGGGGATTGCCTGGATTGTGCCTGTACACCCCCTGCCTCTACTGCATAGAATCATCTTGTTTTCTTAGATAAGAGCACCCCAGCCAATATTGTAAACCACCCTCCTTTCCTGTTCAAAGTAGCAGAGAAATGACTACAGCCTTTCTCTACTTCTATTTCAATGATTGTATTATTTAGTTAAGTCCTCTTTTACCTGCTAATGCCTCTAAACTAGCAGAGTCCAGAAATGTAGAAAGGGAAAATTTAATGAACAAGACCTTTGTTACAGTGAGGAGTTCTCATTCTTTTCCACCATCCAGTGTCTAGATCCAAGCAACCTATCTATGAGGGAGCCGCCACCCCATTAGTCTCTGGTTTAGACCATATACCACACCGTCTGATAGTGTTCCAACCTCCCGGGTGCTGAATCCGAGGTAGCACAATGATGGGAGTTTCCATGGACCATTCCATAGTCCTATAAGGCTGGCTGCTTCTGGGAGGTGGGATGCATGCAAACACAAGAGGATTCCATGGGCTTCGGCCTATTGATTTATTCTAAGAAACTAGTTCCTTCATCAGATGCAGTGGATGGAGGATATTCAAGTTTGTGGATGGTTTTAACATACTTGGTGGGCAGGGAAAGGTAAAATTCCTTGGATTTATCTGTTCCAGTAATGGCAAATAGCTCTATGAGTTTGATGAAAGGAATCCACTATCAGGTAGCTGACTGTGTTCCTAAAGTTTATGTATTGATACTTTATCAGGAGTTCAGGGACATTGTTGCTGGCAAGTTGGTCTCAGTAGCTGCAGCAGCGGCAGTCCTTATGAGAAGTTTAGGTTGATCCATGCCTGGTCTTGATCTTGCTCCCATAATACTTCATTCATGAGTCTTTTAAGCAAGCACTGGGGTACTTGAAGAAAGAGGCTGATCAATCAGAGGGCAGACCACCTAGCTCATCTAACTGAGAACCTTCTCCAGAGTGGGGCCTTTGTGAGCATTCTCAAGGGATAGCACCACAATTTGGATATTTTTGAAGAATCTTACCTATGTACTTCTTCCCTAAGCCTCCTTGTCACTAATCATACAGTCTTGCTCCCAAGTCCATGACCGGCAGTGATAGCCTTAACCTTTTGTAGATCTTTTAGACCATGTGCCCTTCCAGGCAAGAGATAAAATGGCCTGCCCAAAGTCCTGCCTGTTAGAAAGACTTCCTTTTCCATGGTCCTTCAAGGTCACCTTGAGTGGGGCTAGAACACTATCTAGCCGATACTAGTATATTATCTACACCCGTGTCTAGATTTTGCTCCATGAGCTAGGAATGGATTGAAGTAGTAGGTTTAGTCATTATGTTAACCAAGTCCTCATGTAATTTAAATGTGTTCTTAAGACCTACCTGGACCTACTCTTATGTAGGACTTCCATCTGATGGACCACTGGGCATGCCTAATGATGGCTGGGTACATTACAGCTTATTCTTATAGACAGTATCCACTTTCTACCAGGGACAAAATAACAAAGTACCACTTCAAGAACAGTTACTTGCAGAAGGCAGCCCTAAAACCTTAGGAGAATCTCAGTGGACATCCCTATCAGGGTTTCCCAGGAGTTCTATAATTCACTCTGATTTGCTATAGACACTTGGACACCAACACTCTACTGGCTGCTGGAAACCAAGGGGCAGAGCTGTGTCCTGTTCTGGGTACCACTCAAAGTCAGTCTTTTTAGGTCACCACCGCAGTCAGGACAAGTATGGCACATGCTGTCTTCAAAAACCAAAGCTGCCTACCGAGTGTTAGACTTCTTACTGAAAAGAGGATGTAAGGAAGGCCCAGGAGCAGTGTGTTCGCTGAAGCATGGCTTTGGGTGACAAACCACTCCCTTTGAGCAGCATGAAAGATGCTGACAGACCAAGCTGAGTGGCCGTTGGGCAGCTTAAAGCCCATTGTTCTCTGTGACTGTTCTGTTTCCACATACCACAAGCTGTGAGAATCTCACACCTTCATACCAGCTGAATTGTCACTGCCTTCAGCCCCTACTGGGCCAGAATGCAGTCCATTTCCTTTAAGGTCCAGTTCCTTGCCAGCCAGTCCAGCTTGCAAATCTCTCAGGCAAGGTTCTTGGTTATAAGGCAATGAAAACCTATCTTGGCCAATGTAAACAGCGAAAGGAACTCATGAAGACTGGGGGTAGCTTGTAGAATCCTCAGGAGAGCTGAAGTTTGCCACACAGCAGACCTTTCTGGAGAGAACACTTCAACCCCACCAGTGGATGCTGGCTTCTCTAGCTGACATTGCTTATGTGACAGATGTGGCCAATTTCAGGGCCGCCTGAAGCTTGATCTTTTTGCAGTTGCCACAGTTAGCAGAGAGAAGGTTATCGTCCAGAGTCCTTGAAGCTTTGTCTCATTGGCTTCTATTACAAATCCAGGGAGAACACATCGATGGAGCCTGAGTCCTGTGTCTACATTCTACCTGCAAGAGGGGGCATCCAAGTTTGCTTCCTTAGTGCCAAGTGGGTGCTGTTTCCCACTAGGACCAAAATATTAAAAATCCAAGCAGAGGCAGAGGGATCAGGCAGTAAATGGTCAAAGACAGCCAGCATGGCTAGTTTATCTGTACAGCCTTGACCTCCCCAGGTTTGGCTCTCACCTGTTCACACAGAATGGAAGTTCCTTGCCATCTCTGCCACACCTAAGGGAGGGCCACAGTCCAGACTCCAGACAGATGATGCTCTACTGGTTTTCTGCCCTTGGGAATGCCTTTTTCCATAGAGCCACTGAGGAAGCATCCCTGAAGCCAGATCACAGCCACCATGAGAGGGCCAGCTTCCATGCCAAGGGCCTGAGCTAGCAAGGCCACCACCACTAGGGTCCCAGGCAGTGCCAGACTCTGAGTAGAAAACAGGGTGTGGGAGAAAAGGAAGGGCTTTATAGCCTGGCTAGTATGATACCCAGGGATCTAGTTTGCAATGTTCAGCCCTGCTCTTTGTGACCATAGCATTTCCTGTTCCACCTGCAACACTTCAGCCATAGCCACATGCTAGTGCGGAAGTAGGGATATAGGATATGTCATCTGCTGCTTCAGGGCCCATCTCTCCCCACCCCCAGGCCATGGGCTCACAAGTGAACCTCCTGCAGCTGGAGGCTGTGGTATGCTGGCCCATGCCTTCATGCCTGAAGGCCCTGATCTACTCATTCCTGGCCTTTAGCCAAATGCAATTGCTACATTTTCTGTCCTTCATGTTGGCTGTGGCCCAAGTCTTCCTACCATGTTTCCCAAGAATTCTGGAACATACAGAGGTGAAGCAGAGGTCAGAGCAATGGTCCTGGTTACTGAGTCTAAGTCTCCCACCATGGTGATATTTGTGCTGAGATGTTCTATCTTTTTAGCACAAGACTCTAGCCCCTAGTGATGCTAATGGATGCCCTTGGGACCTTACATGTGGAAATGGAAGGCACTGTATGGTGTAGGTTCGATACATGCAGAGACCCAAATTTCAGTGTACATATGGAATTTTTACCTAAATAGATGTCTGTGCACTGTAAAAGGACACAGGGAAAGCTTTGGGCCTCAAGTGAGAAGCCACTTCTGTTGAGTGTCAGAGTCTTGCTTCAGCACCAGGTTCACAATCTATGTGAAGCTAACTGCAGGTTCTCAGATGGAGTAGGAGCCAAGTGGGTAGCCAGGTATGAATCCACACTAGGGCTGCCAGTCCTGTGGATGGAGGTGACTTGGCTGTCTCAGTGTATCTGTCTAGAGCCATTGTGTGCACCAGCCTGGTCAGATGGGTACAGAGTTTGCTTGGACTCTGCTTGCTCAGTCACTTGCTTGTCCTAGATTCTACTGAAAGGACCAAGTCAGGAGCCACTCACAGAGAAGGCTGATGCTCCCAGGAAAAAAATAGAGAGATCCCTGGTTCTTGTATGGCAATTTCATGCCTTCTGGGAAGATCTTTTGGCTGCTTTGTAGTAGTAACTGGAATCTACTGATTGTTCAGCATCCTGATGTGATGACCAGCTGCAGGGCAACCATGATCAAAATGATGCATTGTGCTTTGCCTGCATACAGACCAAGGGCCTGCATCCAAGCACAGTGGTCTCCAGCTTCAATTCCAGCTCAGCTGCTGATACAAGTTCTGTTTCAAACACAGACACACTTTTGACTTGAGACATCTTCTACAAAACTTCTGCTACTTTTGTACTACTTTTACTTCTAGTAGAAGTAGTACTACTTCCAGTGCCTTCTCATAACTGCCAGTGTTCCAGGCCAGATAAGTCCACCCAGTGACCTTTCTTGTTCTCCAAAGGAAGTCCACAAATTGGGGATATACAAGCATAAGATGGCAGTACCTCCTTCCACCACCTTGGTCACTATGTTTAGGTCTGGCTATTGTTGTTGTAAAGGGCTGGTTCTCCCAGTCCCAGTCTCTTGCCTCCTGCCCACCCTCCCACATACCCCTTCACCCCTCTGAAAGCCTCAGGTTGGAGAAAGGCACTCCTGTGTTTAAGGATTATTGTTCTTGTGGTCTCAGTCTGGGGCTGAAGCCAGGAGTATGTGATAGCTTGGACAGGCTTCATTTATAGTGCCCTCTGCCAGAAACAGGTTCTAGATCTGTGTTCTAGACCCCCCCACTGCTAGGACTTCACTGGATCAGAGAAGACTTTCTGAGCAACACTGATCTTTCTGTGGGCAGATAGAGAAGTCAGGAGGCCATAGAACCCAGGAGAAATGCCTCAAGACTTCTTTCTACCAAGGTCTAGCACTAGTGGCCTATTTCTACCTCCCAGATGATTACATTTCAGTGCTTGAAAGCATGACTAGGACACCAAATCCTAGTTTGGTTGAATTTGACTAGTTTATCAAATCTCAGCTGGGGAATGTGAGATGCTTACATAGACCTGTCCCTGTCTTGTCCATGAGAGCCCTCTGGCTCAAGCCCTCCAAGGCAAGATTCTCTCTAGCAACCATGGATCATGCTATGATTCAATTATCCTGTGTTCTGTTCCATGCTTGACCAAACCTCACATTTATAGGGAAAACCTAGAACTTCTAATATTAATACTGTCTCAGCCTCTTCCCTACCTTTTCCAATTTTGCCATTTGTGAACAAATTCTCCCATCCCCAGAAATGCTGCCTGGATCCAGACAGATCCCAGAGATATCATCCCTTCCTTCTGCTTATCACCTACACTCAACTGATGCTTTCTGCCTGGGTTGTTCTTCCTACTTGAGCCTCAGCACATCCTACGGCTAGAATTGCAAGAAGTCTGTGGAGGTCCTGTTTCTACACTCTCCAGGCCTACCATGCTCACTGCCTGGGTGTGCTAGTTTAGAAGGCCAGAGGCAAACCAGCTTGTACATGGAGGTAGATCCATGCTCAGTATTCCCAGACACTGTTCTATTATACTTTGAAGACCATTCCTTTGGAGATATGGAAAGGGTGGGGAGGGTACAAGGCTCAAAGAGATACCAGTCTGTACCCCTTGCCCTGGCTATGCATGATATTCTTTGGACAGCCTTAGAATCTGGGCCACGATCAACCACCACTCTATCCCAGAACCCTCTGCATCTGGGCTTTGTCACCCTTGCCAACCCAGGCCAACCGATCCAGCTGCTGAAGCCCCAGGCACTGCCTAACCCAGGGTCACAAGAAAGATACATATGCCACTCCTGGAGAGCCAGTGCCCACAGCAAGGCTACAACTTTCTCTTCTTGCAAATTTAGGGAACTTCGTCTCACTCTTGGATAGAAAGGAAGGCTGTCTAGATGTAAAACTAGTACATTTGACTCACCTATGAACACAGACCCTGGTTCAAGGAGGAGACCTGAGGTCTTAATAATCACAGGACAGGTACTGGCAGCAAAACCAGAGGGGTAGACTGCCAGAAAGTGGGCCAAAGCAGCCTGAGGGGCAGCAGCCAGACCAAAATGTCAGAGGCAACAAGTAGGATATAGTAAGGAGTCCAGGTACCAGGCTGCAAGAAGAATGTTAGTCAAGTCTGAGGACCAAGAGAGGAGGGTGGAAGAGAAAGATGAAGGAGCCATGGAGAACATATCTTATGGGCAGCAGGGAATTGGGATGGATCCTGGTATACAGAGAATGCTGAGGTACAGAAAGGCAGCCAAAGGCTTGATCCAGGGTCCCTACCCAAAGCAGGCAGGAGTCAGGAACCTACTCTGGATGGACTTTTAGCACCTCAAGGTCAAGTTCAAGAGGAAGTATGCATGGGAGAGAATGAAGGGGAACCAGCAAGGTTGAGTAGAAGATGAAAACCTAAGCCATGTTTCCCCTCAGAGAGACCCTGCCATATACAATGTCGTTTGTTGAGCAGATACGGCCCTGTGAGCCATTGTGTACCTGAGTGTGTATTCCTGCTTCCAATTAGAAGGTAAGCTGGGGGGGTGTCCAGCCCTGCAAGAGGCTATGCAAGGTGCAGGCACTCCCCAACTTATGCACAAAGCTTCTCAGAGATGCTCTTCCCTGGGGAGAAATGCAATTCTGAGCCCTGAATCAGAGCTTTCTGGTAAGCCTCCCATGCTGAGTTTAGGCTTTACCTGGTACATACCTGTTACAGCCCAGGGATGTCACATACTACTATGACCTGTCATTCTTTACTCTGAGCTCCCTAAAGGCAGAGATTTGGCTCTCTTACACTCCAGGCCATGACAAAGCAGATGTCCGGTAGTTGTGTGTGCAGTTTCTATAGAAGATAGACCTCCCCAGGAAGTTTCTCAGGTTGAAGAGACAAGCAGGTCCCTAGGTGATGTGTTATAGGGTGACAGACTTGGAAGGTCTGTGGGACAGATGTATAAGGAGGCTTCCTAAGTGACCTTGGCTGTTGATCCAAGCAAAGTAAAGTAGGACAGAACAACTCCTGGAATAACTATGGCAGGACAGTTGTGACCAGGCTATGGGCCAACTCTGGTCTCTGTCCAAGGGAAGACCAAGTGTTTGCCTTCTGTGATCTTCTGGTCAAGGTGTATTCTTGGAGTCTCATCTTCTCTAATGGACTAAAGCAACAGTATTAAGGGACTGTGGTCTCCTCATGATTTCTACTAGCACCAAGCATGCCAAATTCATGGTCTACTGCTTAGGTGATATTCCATATACACAGCTGCATGACAAGTGGCAAGATCTTCCTACATAAGAATTCTAAAGTAACCCCTGGGGCCAAGAGTTCTTAAGAGACATGACCTGGGAAAAGAGGCAGGAAAGAGAGGTGCTTACACAAGTAAATTTAGTGAAGGGGTGGCCCTGACAAATTCCAGCTCCATTTATTTCTTTCAGCCAGAACCTGACCTACATGTCTAAGGTGAAAGGTAAACAGATTTAATTAGTTAGATTTATAGACCTTAGATGCCTAACCCACTAGATTATGAGCAACAGATGAAAACTAGGACTCAGAGGCAGGAGAGGAAAAACAGCTTGAAGAGAAACCACCAGCCCAACTGGGATCCAAATGGACCTCATGAGACAAGTCCCAGTGCCTGGCATAGCTGTGAGACAACACACAAGCAGACAAAGTGCCCAGATGCAAGAGCCATGGCTGCCATTGCCTTCATCTCCATGGTTGGCATGAACAGAGGTCTCAGGTTAAAGGGAAGGTGAACAAGTTCAAGAGAACCAGGAAGAAGGTTCTGAAGACAATCTTCCACATACAGCATTGAGCGGGCCAGAAGCCAGGATGCTCATAGCCTGGTTCCCCAGATGCCACTACCTACTGCAGTTAAACTCTGAAGAGATGGGAAATGAGTGAGAAAAAGCACTGGGTCAAGTCCTGAACTGTAATAAGGCCCCGCTTTCCATCTAGATTCTAGAACAAGTTCTCTCCAAGTTGGCTCCTGGGCATCCTGGAGATGCCTGCCTCAGACTATGTGTGGCTTGTTTCCCAGGTATCTACCTTGGTCCCTGGCCTCAGACATCCACCAAGGCAGATCCCAGAAGGCTTCCATGGGGTAAGATCAGCAGCCAGCTTCTAACTAGCCCCTCTATATCATTAACACAGTGACAGAAGCTTAAGGGAAAGTCTAATGCAAACACTTCTTTCTCAGGAGGCTTATTTTAATAAGATGTCCTTCTCTAGCTTCAGCTTACCTGCTGCTGGATACTTTCTATCCATAGTTATAGGGTCTAGTTTAGAATCTGCTTCTAAACTAGACCTTCTATCATTGTTTTTTAAGACATAACTGAGCAGCCCATTCTCCATCTCACTTTGTGTGCCCCAATCTTATAATCCTCCCCTACCTTGATATTCTTCCTGAGGGCTCCAGTAGCCTACAGGTAGTTATCCCCTAAGGATAATTCCATTGTCATCTCTATTGCTCAGTCTCCAGTTATAAGCCCTGGGCAGAAGAGGTGACAGTTTACAGAATTCCTTCTTAGGCCTGCTTCTCAGCTTGTAGTCTGATTTCATGCTTGCCAATCTTCTATTTCCATCAGTACACCAGTAACTGCCTCTAGCCCAGACTGTTCCTGATCTCCAGGGAACTCTCTTCCTGCTGGACATTCTCACTTGAGCAACTCAAACCAAGATTGCCCTGTATTGAATTTGTTTCTGCTTCTAAGGAACTAGAAGGATGCCTCAGCTGATGTTATGCTGTGGACCTAAAGATAACCACTAGATGACCAAAAGCTGTTTTCTGCCTCTCTCCTTTAACTAACCCTGTCCTACCTCCTAAGAATTTCTTGAACCCATCTATTTCACTCTGACTTCCCTACCCCAAGTTTTTTTCCCCCTCTCACCTGAGGAGCTACAACTTTTTAAGAGGTCACCAGAACTTTTCACTGAAGTCCCAGCCAGGCTCTCATCTAAAATCCTGAGTTATTTTTTAAAGATAGTCTTGTCTGGTCATTGGTCTCCTGCCCCTGCTTAAATCCCTTTTATAGGATCCTAGCATTCAAAGTCGGAGAAGGCAATGGCACTCCACTCCAGTACTCTTGCCTGGAAAATCCCATAGTCGGAGGAGCCTGGTAGGCTACAGTCCATGGGGTCGCTAAGAGTCGGACACGACTGAGCGACTTCACTTTCACTTTTCCCTTTCATGCACTGGAGAAGGAAATGGCAACCCACTCCAGTATTCTTGCCTGGAGAATCCCAGGGACGGCGGAGCCTGGTTGGCTGCCGTCTATGGGGTCGCGTGGAGTCAGACACGACTGAAGCGACTTAGCAGCAGCAGCAGCAGCATTCAAAGGGCATATAACAGAGTCTTCAACTCAGCCCAAGAGATCTGACATGGTCTGACTCTGGCTTAAGTTCCTATAGTCAATCCCATTTTCCAAGTTGGGGTCATACCACCTTTTTATCTAGCATCCGTATGCCTGGATACCTTTAAGTCAAAAACAGTTAATAAACCAATACAGACAAGCCACTCACCGAGGAACCCTTAGAAATTATGAAATTGCTACAAGATACTCTGTCTTCATTTCTTCAGAGAAACTCACAAGACTAGGCACTTGAGCATCCATCCCTATCTTCCAGGTTGTCCTGGGGTCTGAGGAGCCTGAGACAGGCTCCTTCCCCAAGGCAGTTCCTCTGCATCCCATAGTGTTCTATCTGGACTTAGGAAACTTCTCTGATTTTTAAGTGAGCGTGGGCCTTAGAGCTGTGGGAGTCCAGTGGGCAGCTGGCCTAGAGGTACCATGGTGTAGTCGACTATTGGAACATGTTTATGAATCCTACCTGGTTGGTTTGGGACCATCCTCAAGGCCTGACAGAGACACTAGGGAATGCCTTGAACTCAGCTCATCATCCTCAGTCACCACTACACACCCCACACTCTCAATAAGCCAACTGAAAATGTAGTCTCTCAAGATCAATATAACTATTCTACTTATACACCATGTTTAGGCCTCAGAGAGATTAGCATGTCAGGCCTCCCAATCAGGCCTAGTCTTATTTCCATAGACATGGCACCTGAGGTGTCAGGTGTATATGAAAGAGGTGGGAAGTAGGAGGCGATACCTCTAGACTTATAAGTTCAGTCCTTATTCTGGGCCAGCCTTGAGTTTCTTCTTCATAGTCCCTCACACTGCCTTTTTTTTCTGCACTATAAGGGGTGTAGCTCCTTCCTGCTCAGACCCCTGCATGCCACTGACTTAATGCAGTAGCTTCTCTCCTGTTCATCTCCAACCCTGGGGCAGGTCCTCATATTTTAGTCAGAAGGATCTATAATGGAAGCCATTTTCTAGGATCAGGACTGCCTGCTGACTTCCAGATGAAAGTTTCTAGATGGACCTGTCCGTATTCCTGCTGCCTTGACTCACTATACGCAGTACTATAAAAGAGTTGACAACTTAGTAAACAGACTTCTTGCTAAGATCTCCAGAACTATGCCTGTGGCCAGGCACCTGCTGGGTAGCCTCAGACATTACCTATGCCCCTAATGCCCTCAAAAGCCTCAAGGTTCACTCAGGTGTTGAAGACCCCTGGGATGACAATTGTCAAACCTGACTTTAATGGAATTAAGGGATGATAATCACACTGACAAATCTGTGCTGGGTTGGGCCCTGGGAACCCAGGCTGTCCAGCTCCCCTAGCCTGGGAGTTACTAGAAGAGAGGAACCTAAAAGAATATACAATAGAGAAAAGTATTCAGCCACCCTGCTCAGTACTACCAGCTTTGGTCACCAGTTAGGTAACACTGACAGAATGAAGCAGGGCAAAGTCTAATAGAGCTTTGCCAAGAGAACGCACTGGTCATAGAAAACACCCTCTTCCACCAGCACAAGAAAATACTCTATACATGGACATCACCAGATGGTCAACACTGAAATCAGGTTGATTATATTCTTTGCAGCCAAAGATGGAGAAGCTCTATACAGTCAGCAAAAACAAGACCAGGACCTGACTGTGGCTCAGATCATGAACTCCTTATTGCCAAATTCAGACTTAAATTGAAGAAATTAGGGAAAACCACTAGACCATTCATGTATGACCTAAATCAAATCAAATCCCTTACATTTATACAGTGGAAGTGAGAAACAGATTTAAGGGACTAGATCTGATAGACAGAGTGCCTGATGAACTATGGACGGAGGTTCATGACATTGTACAGGAGACAGGGATCAAGACCATCCCCATGGAAAAGAAATGCAAAAAAGCAAAATGGCTGTCTGAGGAGGCCTTACAAATAACTGTGAAAAGAAGAGAAGAAAAAAACAAAGGAGAAAAGGAAAGATATTCCCATCTGAATGCAGAGTTCCAAAGAATAGCAAGGAGAGATAAGAAAGCCTTCCTCAGCAATCAATGCAAAGAAATAGAGGAAAACAACAGAACGGGAAAGACTAGAGATCTCTTCAAGAAAATTAAGAGATACCAAGGGAATATTTCATGCAAAGATGGGCCCGATAAAGGACAGAAATGGTATGGACCTAACAGAAGCAGAAGATATTAAGAAGAGGTGGCAAGAATACACAGAAGAACTGTACAAAAAAGATCTTCATGACCCAGATAATCACGATGGTGTGATCACTCACCTAGAGCCAGACATCCTGGAATGTGAAGTCAAGTGGGCCTTAGAAAGCGTCACTACGAACAAAGCTAGTGGAGGTGATGGAATTCCAGTTGAGCTATTTCAAATCCTGAAAGACGATGCTGTGAAAGTGCTGCACTCAATATGCCAGCAAATTTGGAAAATTCAGCAGTGGCCACAGGACTGGAAAAGGTCAGTTTTCATTCCAACCCCAAAGAAAGGCAGTGCCAAAGAATGCTCAAACTACCACACAATTGCACTCATCTCACACGCTAGTAAAATAATGCTCAAAATTCTCCAAGCCAGGCTTTAGCAATACGTGAACCGTGAACTTCCAGATGTTCAAGCTGGTTTTAGAAAAGGCAGAAGAACCAGAGATCAAATTTCCAGCATCCTCTGGGTCATCGAAAAAGCAAGAGAGTTCCAGAAGATCATCTATTTCTGCTTTATTGACTATGCCAAATCCTTTGACTGTGTGGATCACAATAAACTGTGGAAGATTCTGAAAGAGATGGGAATACCAGACCACCTGAGCTGTCTCTTGAGAAACCTGTATGCAGGTCAGGAAGCAACAGTTAGAACTGGACGTGGAACAACAGACTGGTTCCAAATAGGAAAAGGAGTACGTCAAGGCTGTATATTGTCACCCTGCTTATTTAACTTATATGCAGAGTACATCATGAGAAACACTGGGCTGGAGAAAGCACAAGCTGGAATCAAGATTGCCAGGAGAAATATCAATAACCTCAGATACGCAGATGACACCACCCTTATGGCAGAAAGCAAAGAAGAACTAAAGAGCCTCTTGATGAAAGTGAAAGAGGAGAGTGAAAAAGTTGGCTTAAAGCTCAACGTTCAGAAAACTAAGATCATGGCATCTGGTCCCATCACTTCATGGGAAATAGATGGGGAAACAGTGGAAACAGTGTCAGACTTTATTTTTTGGGGCTCCAAAATCACTGCAGATGGTTACTGCAGCCATGAAATTAAAAGACGCTTACTCCTTGGAAGGAAAGTTATGACCAACCTAGACAGCATATTGAAAAGCAGAGACATTACTTTGTCAACAAAGGTCCATCTAGTCAAGTCTATGGTTTTTCCAGTAGTCATCAGGTGACAACCCCAACAGCCTCACCACAGCTCCTGCCTCCTAGGGGCTGCTTTGCCCTGGCCTAGAATGGCCTGTGGGGCAGCAGAAGCCTAACCCTTGGTACTGGTACCTGTTCTGCCTGCCTGATTATCAACCATCAGTCACTCAGGAATTCTCCCTAGGGAAACAACTCTGCAAGTTTACAGGTGGGCCAGGGGGGAATAGAAAGACCCAGTAGCAAGGTAGGAGAGTTTTAGTCTTCACTCCTGATAAGATCAAGGTACCAATACAAATGGGTAACAGATTTGTTTGAGCTTTTACAATTAGAAGAACCCGTAAGACAATGTAAGTGCCAGAGAATCAGACTAACACCTGGCTAAACCCCTATACATTGAAGAAGCGTAGAAGCAACAACACCAAAACATTAAGTGGATACCAAGTGTTGGTTTTCCACAATTTTGGCTTTATGAATTTTGTGGCAGAATGTTCAAATTCTTCCCTCTAAAATTCTAGGCCGAGATCTAGTTTTGTACTTTCTAAGAAGATGTCATCTTCATCCACTAAGTGTAAGGAAAGAGTTCTTACTAGCTTGAGAATTCTGTAGAAAATCTGGTGTTCTAGTTTCAGCTTGCATCACAGTAGAGACAGTCTGAACTCTCCTCCATGGGATTGTCTAAGAAGTAAGTAGTGGGTCCTTGAGACAAGACCACATGGTATCTTACCAGAAGTAGAGAGAAAGCAAGGCTCTTAAGCCCTGAACACAGCCTGGGCCCTAGGGTAACAGCTCTGGAAATCTGGATTTGTCCCAGGAGCAGTAATGGCTGTCACAGCCAAGTCAGAGATAGGCAGAAATGGAGTTGGTTGGGAGCGTATTCCCCTGTCCACAGGGATCATGTATCAGTCCAAGTAATGCTAAGTTATGGTCTCATAGCTCAGTTCTAGATGGCTTAACACAAAGGTTTATTTTCTGCTCAAGTCTCATAAGGTACAGTAGTTTGTGCAAGGCTCTTTTACTAGTACAGGCAGGAATGGTCCATCAGAATACACAGCTTCCAGGGTCATCTCTGCACAAGAACTTGAGGAAAGCACACCTATCCTTCATGGCCCTTGACCAGAAGTGACATCATTTCCACTTATATCATGTCAGTGAGGTACTCCTGTGACCTGTGATGATGTTGAAGGGAAAGAGGGCATAGAGATGGTCACTGATCATCCACTAACAGCAGGATGTCCAGTTCCTGTCACAGGCATTGCATGTTACACTAACAGAAACAGCATCACTACCACACTGGCTGAAGAATTCTTTGAATGAGAAGAACGCTTGCCTGCCCTCTCCTCACTCCCTGGCCAGGGGAGGATAGATGCCAGCAGTGGCCTCACATGTTGAATTTTACCTGTCACCTCTAGTACTAAATGTATTTGCACAGAAGGACCTTTTAGGGTCAGCAACATTCAGGAACAGCCTTGAGTACGGAGGACTCAAAAAGTCAATCTGTTCCTTTGGGCACAAAGTCATCATCAGGGCAACACCTGCCAGAGGCTTTGGCATAGTCTAAGATGCTACCTCACCTTCTAGGAGCATGTGTCCTCAGCAGTCTCCATGACTTAAGTTCTCACTAAAACATCAGCACATGAAGGTGGAATCCGGAGGACCTGCCTCGGACGCCCTATGGGTGCCATCAGCATCAGCTCCACATAAGCCATAGCCAGTCTGAGCAGGATTCTGTGAGCCTGCCTCCAGGAGTTGGCCTGACCCTCAGCAGCATTCTTGTCACAGCAAGTCTGCGAACACAGCCTCATTCATCTGGAGGGCAGAGGCCGTCCTCTCATTCACTGCTACATCCGCTGCCCAAGGTGGTGCTGCAGTGTCAACATCTCATGCACACTTAGTGGGTGTGCACCAGCACAATCAACTGTGAGTTCCATCTATTTCAAAGTGGCTGATTTCCCCGGGATAGCACCCCTGGAGACCTCTCAGTGAAAGCACAAAAGCTCTTTAAAGAGAAGCTACTGGAAGTTAACTAGGTCCTCACAAGCTTGATACAGACTATGCCCATGATTCCAATGGTACTTCTACCTCTGTTTCTGGGTGGTGCAGCCTGTGGTGAATAAACCTAAATCTGAACTCACCCATTGGGAAGTTCATTGCCTACATGTCAAGTGACTAGGTGCCATGACCTAGTTGGGAGGCAAGAGCCTGCATCTAGCTTATGGGAAGCAGTGATGAGGTTGCCTAGTTGAAGCAGCATTAGTAAGGGGAAATACCAATACAGAACTATCCGAAACTAGCCTGATGGCCCTAGAAATCCTAAAGTCAGAAAGGTGAGAAAAAGGACAATAGTCCAAAAGAGCCCATTTCACGGGGCAGCAGAGTGTGAGTAGGAGGGGCCCAGAGAGAAGAACACCCTGAGTCACAGGCAGAGAGCAGAGCTTTCTTCAAGGGCTCCCAGCAAGGTGAACTCATCTGCTAGAAGGCTCAGCAGCTCAATGACTCAGCAAGGTGCTAGAAGACTCAGCAGCTCAATGACAGCATCTGTGATAGGAAAGAAACCACCCAGAAGGAAGTGACATTGTAGACCATCTAGAGATTGACCATCATGAGCTAGTCAGCCCCACATAGCTGCATATCCAAGTATATTTTGTGTTTTACCTAAGGTAGGTAAAAGTCTTTCAAAGAGAAGAGACTGGATTGGACTTTAAGGATCTCAAATAACATATCTGCATCATCTAGAAACCAATTCTAGACTAGACCTTCAGGTATTAGAGGGAAATCATGATATTTCACCTCAACCAGGGTATGTTGGACCAATGGACCCAATATCCAAGCTTGAAAGGATTCTAGAAATAGTTTTCTTCATAGACCCAGGAAACGTCTTGTATGTACTTGTATATGTCCCTATCAATGGGACAGTCCAGGTCCCATTCCTGGCCATGTTCTCCATGTAGCTGTCTCCTTTGGTACCATGGGACTCTTACTTTGTTTAGCACAAATCCACTCTAGTGACTCACTAGCCTTTGTTAATTCCCCTGCAATGGCATTCTGAAGGGCTAGGAGCAAGAGTCCAGATTTTTCCTTGTTACCTATTGATATGGACAGCTTGTACCATCAGAATTCCCATCAGAATTCCAGTGCTGCTAACTATTTCCTTGGAGGTCCTATTTCCTTCCTTAGCTTTTGGGTAACATCTATGAAAATGTAGCCTGCCCCTGAGGGATGGTAAGTATCAACCTTCCAAGGTGGACCCAAGGGAGCTAGCCACCCTAGCTGAGTTAGTCCTTTAGGATCCTGAAGTCCAGACAACTGAACTGCCAGCATAGTCCAAGGGACCCTAATCTCTTCCAATGAGACATGCTTAGTCCCCCAGGTTCTGGGTCGCATAGAGGGAGATATATCAGGAAGAACCCTTACACTGCTTCCTAAGATCTCTTGCCACTTAGCCCTAGAACTGTGAAGCCAATCCATTGTCCATAGACCAGGGATGCCTAGAAAAGAATATGCCATCACATCTAGACCTCTGGCCGCTGGCCTTATAGTACCAGCAGTTTATAAACAATTTATGACCTAGTATGCCTCCTGTACCTATCAGTTCAGCTTCAAGGAGAAGTGGCCCAGGGGCATACCTATGCTCCAAATTTGACTCTCTTTCTCAGGTTAGAGAATAAATGAAAGTTTTAAGATCTTATGATTAAGACAATTCTCATATATAGCCTAGAAGTCAGTGCAAGGTGTTAGAGTTGTATTCGCACCCACACCTGCTTGTCCAGACACTGGCCACATACTTAGATGTAAAGCAAAGAAACTAAGCACATTTACCAACAGTCTATCCTGACAGACTGTGCCAAGGTCTGTTCTACTCATATTGTGAAATGATCTGTGGAAAGGTTGATACTATGAAGAGCAAAATCCCACATTCAGAATTACAGAAAACCACCCACAGGACTAGTGACCTGTGCTCAGAAGGTCAAAGAAGAAATACAAGCTATATCTCATTCCCATGCCACAAGTCCCAGCAATGGGGTGCCCAGTTTCTATAAGAAAAAAAACAATAACAGGTTTTTAGTTTAAAAGAAGAAACTGGACCACAGGAAAGAATCATACTGGGCTCAACAGATCAGAGAAGCTGTCTAAACTACACCCTGTCCTCATGCCTCAAGCCCCAGGCGCAAGGGTGCTAGGTTTCTACAAAAGACCCAGGTTTAGATCCTGCAGGAAAGCTGGACCACAGGAAAGGATCAGACCTATGCTCAGCATCAGAGGCAAGCAATCTAGTCTCTATCCTGATGTCACTCATCCCAGGGATGGGAGTCCCAGGTTTCTACGGTTAAAGAAACTAGGTTTTAGATCCAGCAGAAGAGTTGGACCATAGCACAAGATCAGACCTGTGCTTAGCAGACCACAGGAGTGATGTAAACTACATCTCATCCTGATGCTCCAACTCCCAGGGACAGGGATCTCAAGTTTCTACATGTTTCCACAAGAGAACCCAGGTTTCGGATCCAGCATTTACGTTGGACCACAGGAAAGGATCATCCTGGGCTTAGCAGATGAGAACCAATATAATCTATATCTCATCCTGATTCCTCAGCTTCCAAGGTAGGGGTCCCAAACTTCCATTAAAGAAACCAGGCTTTAAAAAAAGAAAAAAAAAAAGAAAAGAAACCAGGCTTTAGATCCAACAGATAAGTTGGACCACAGGAAAGGATCAGACCTGTGCTTAGCAGACCAGAGGAACAATGTAAGTTACCCTGCATCCTGATGCCACAGTCCCAGGGACAGGGATCTCAAGTTTCTACAGGTTTCCTTTGTAGAAACCTAAGTTTTCGATCCAGCAGATAAGTTGGACCACAGAAAATGATCATCCTGGGCTCAGCAGGCTAGAGATAATGCAAGGTAAGCCTCATTCTCATGCCTCAAGTCCCAGGTTCCAACATCCAGTTGTATTTTTCTCTGAGTGTACACCCTAGGGAGCATACATGGAAGGTGAGAACATCGGGGCACATGAAGCAGTCATACCTGGGCATGTCCCTAGCCTGAGGCAAAGCCAGTGATGGCTGTCTTCTTTAGCGGACATAGGGATCTATGTGACATATCCCCAGATTGGTCCAGTCTATCTGGGCGCAGGATATCAACTCATCTCTCAATCAGAAAGCCAATCTGAAACTTGACTTTCTCCTAGGGACAGAAGATGCCTAATAGCTGGATACATATGATACTTTCTTTAACCTGCCCCGTAACATAAAGGAATTCCCATTCCCACTCATGTTTCTGAAGATGCTAAAAGCTTTTCATCTAAAAGTTAGGTGTCCCAGAGATACTAGGATCTCAGAAGCCTATGAGGGTCTCAAGGATACCCTGCCATGGTTAACACCAGCAGAGCCAAGTACTTTCCCATTTTGGGGGAGTGAGATGCCTTGGACTGACAGGGCTCCTGGAGCTCTCTCCACTCAGCTAGTGTGTTCAAGGCCTCAATAGTGGAAATGTCCTTCACTCAGCACCATGCCCTAATGCTGAGCAGTTGTTAACCTGCTGAAGCTGCTACTCTAACTCCATAGTTCTACTTTAGAACTACTCTTGTTCCCATAGGCTTCTGAGTCTAAAGTAAGGAGAAAATATGGCAAGAAGATATGTTCTTGGGCTCGTTTGTCTGTTGAGGGGACTACAGCAACAGGGACCTGATATCACAGTGGGGAATGCCAATAGTCATCAGTGGTCACAAATCTGGTTGAGATTCTGATGCATCTAGTTCTGTTAGAAGGCTTCAGTTACACCAAGAGAAAGTGAAGAGTGAGCAATTGGGCATAAAATGGTTCTTGAACACATTAAGGACTTCACAAAGTCATAGATCCCAGTGCAGTCGATTCTATAGCCAGGACAAGGAAAGAAAGCTTGGGAAACATGCCAATGTAACCAAGAAGGGCTACAGCTGTACTGACCTAGACAGAAATAAGGAGAGAGGGTCAGACGTTTTGGAGGCAATAGCACAGGACCTGGGATGGGGCAGCCTAGAGGCCAGCCCAAGTGAAGAAAGTTGTAGCATCTCTGGGAGCACTTCAACACAGAAAGTGGAGAACAGAAGCAGATGCTGCCACCATGGAGAAAAATCTGGTGGGTGGGGCTCACAATCAGCAGGGGAAGGGCAGGGAGAAATGCTGTAAGCAATCAGATTAAGACAGTCTCTCCCAGCAAATTTCTAGTCTACAGTACAGTATGTTCTCAAAGATGGCAACTGTGTGAGGTGATGTATGTGGTGGGTTGATTGTGATGATTACAGTGGAAGTCATGTTGTATACTTTATCATTTGGCTAATTCTACCTCAAGACTAAGCTTCTGGGGAAGAGGTAGCTATCATTGTGTCATGGAAAAACAAATCCATAGGAAGCCCTCATGACAGAGGGAGGGGGAAGTAGTGACCCAAGAGTAAGAGAATTTTAGGCCATGTGATGCTTTCTAGAGTTCTTTGTATAACTGGTCACCATGAGCCACATGCTCAGCCTGCAACTGCCATGATAATTCCATGTCTGTTCTTAACAGGGACAGTACTTAAAAAACAGAAGCTCTGAAAACTTTAGGCTTATCTCTTGAAACAGCCCTTCCTTATGTAGGTGATGGGGGGAAAGGGAGAGACTACCCTAAGATACATGGTTGGTCAAAGTCAAGTAACGTATCTAGTTTCTGATTTACATGTAAAAAGCTTGGATGTTGCCACTGTCCTGACAGGTTAAGCTGAGCAGACCATAAAATGGTTCTTGGACCCAAAGGAAGGGAGGATATTGAATTAAGCACTGTGTACCAGGGTTGGGGAGACAGACGAATATAAGGAGCCACAGTTTACCCCAATAGAAACTCAAGAGCTGCTATGAGAACCAGTGCTGGAATAGGACAACGAAGTGTAACTATGTTGCTGGAGGCTTGGTGCAGAGACAACCCTGTGAGTTAAAGTCTCCAGCGGAACCCAGTCACAGGGGGCCCATAGTATCATGACATTTCCCTCCAAGAACTTGACCAGGCTTCCACAGTAAATAGGGGCTTCCCTGGTAGCTTAACTGGTAAATAATCTACTTTCAATGTGGGAGACCTGGGTTCAATCCCTGGGTCAAGAAGATCCCCTGGAGGAGGGCATGGCAACCCACTCCAGTATTCTTGCCTGGGGAATCCCCATGGACAGAGGAGCCTGGCGGGCTACAATCCATGGGGTCGCAAACAGTCGGACACAACTGAGTGATTAAGCACAGCACAGCAAGCTGTGGGACATCAGGTTGTCAGCCAACCACCTGAAGCTAGCTGAGAGATATGGAACAGATTCTCACAGCCCTCAGAAGGTACCAACATCTCCATCTCAGACTTCTGCCTTCTAGAACTGAGACAGTACATTTCTGTTATCTGAGTCACCTTGTTTGTGGTACTTTGTTTTGGCAGCCCTAGCAAAGAAATATGCAGGAGTGAAATGATTGAAGAAGCAAGAGAGTCCCTGTCATAGTCAGGCAGGGAAAAGCCTGGGACAGCAAGTACAAGCTCTACTTATACCTATTCCTCAGCCAGGGCACTGGCCAGGCTCCTGGGTATGGACTAGTAGTAGAGAAGTCAGGGCTTAAACCTGACTTTTTCTGACAGACCACAAATGCCAAGAGCCTATCCTATAAATATCATGGCATGTTTAAATGGGGTCTAGGTTCCAAGAAGAACTTCATACTCAGAAGATCAAGAAGGCATCTTATCAGAACCCAAGAGAAGTTTCCTTGGAGGAACATACAAGTCCTAGGCTCAGCCAAGTAAGTAGCAGAACAAGAAAGGAATCTGAGGCTAAGCTTCAAGCAGGATCAGGGCAAAGAGCCAGAATGTGGTAGGAGCATCAGAAGCCATCCTTTGCAGCCACTGGGTAGAATGGTACTTGGGCTTAGAGCTAGCCAATTATGTCAGCTTTACCAACTACCTGAGCTAGGGAAGGGGCAGGAAGAGGGTCAGATAATACACTCAAGACTGCAGAGCTCCATGTCCTCAAGAGGGTGCAGTTCAAAGATGGCCAAAGCCCCAGGACCATAATTCCCCACCTTGTCCCCAGGAGATACATTCCAAGTGCCCCAGTGGATGCTTGAGGATGAATTGGTAGTGAGCCCTGTATGCACTGTTTTTACCTGTACATACCTATGATAAGATCAATTGGCAAACTTATGAACTTTAGTGTACTGTCAGAAAGTTGTCAGTTTGGTTTCTCAGAATGTATTACATGAACGTATAATGCATTTAACATCTTTTCCATCTTTTTTGTTTTGTTTTGTTTTTTGTTTTTTTTTTTTTATAAATTTATTTGTTTTAGTTGGGGGCTAATTACTTTACAATATTGTAATAGTTTTTGCCATACATTGACATGAATCAGCCATGGGTTTACATGTGTTTCCCTTCCTGGACCCCCCACCCACCTCCCTCCCCATCCCATCCCTCTGGGTCATCCCATTGCCCCGGCCCTGAGCCCTTGTCTCCTGCATCGAACATGGAATGGTGTTCTGTTTCACATATGATAATATACATGTTTCAATGCTATTCTCCCAGAACGTCCCACCCTCACCTTCTCCCTCAGAGTCCATAAAATTGTTCTATGCATCTGTGTCTCTTATTCTGTCTCGCATATAGGGTTATCGTTACCATCTTTCAAATTCCATATATATGCATTAGTATACTGTATTGTTGTTTTTCTTTCTGGCTTACTTCACTCTGTATAATGGGCTCCAGTTTCATCCATCTCAGTAGAACCGATTCAAATGTATTTTTTTTAATGGCTGAGTAATATTCCATTGTGTATATGTACTACAGCTTCCTTATCCATTCATCTGCTGATGGACATCTAGGTTGCTTCCATGTCCTGGCTATTGTAAACAGTGCTGCGATGAACACTGGGGTACACGCGTCTCTTTCAATTCTGGTTTCCTCAGTGTATATGCCCAGCAGTGGGATTGCTGGGTCATATGGCAGTTCTATTCCCAGTTTCTTAAGGAATCTCCACACTTTAGTGTACTGTCAGAAAGTTGTCAGTTTGGTTTCTCAGAATGTATTACATGAACGTATAATGCATTTAACATCTTTTCCATCTTAAGCACTTATCATGTACTATGTTCGTAAGCTTTTGGAGTTAGAGACTCAACAGCAAGACTAGCAAGAATGTTGCCTTCACATCACAGACAGATTACCACAGATCTTAACAACCTCAGATTAGAATTTCCTTCCTTACATCAAGAACTTTCACCATTTTACCTTTTATGGGAGACACTTTATGGATTCCTTGGCATATCTGAGTATCAGCATCGTTACTCATGCTCTTTGAGGCCATTATTAGATTAAAGGTTACCTAAACATAAGCACTGCGGTATCCCACAGTTCATCTGATAACCAGGAGATTTCTGCGTGACTGGAGGGATATGTTGGACAAAGATGATTCATGTTGGTGACATGATCATGCTCCACAGAACACACAAATTATGAACTGCTTTTTTCTGGAATTTCCCATTTAAGATCTTCAGACCATACTTGACCACAGGTAACAAACTACAGAAAGCAAAACCACAGGAGGGGGAGTGGGGATTCCTATACATTCTTTGCCCTGAGCCAGTTTTGTATATCAGAGATTCCACAAATTTGCACTAGCAGCTCAGAGTTAACTCAACATCCATGGCATGAAGTTAAGTCTAAGTCATTCTACTAACATGACTTCCCCAGTCAAAGCGTCCCTCCCAGGATGAAGGCATAGTTGCAGCAAAGTACATTTCTAAAAGTTCAAGCAGCAAGCTGAATGAGCTGTTCCCACTGAAGGACTAATACCGTTAAAGTGCCAAATGAAGCCTCAAGTGCCACCTGACCCTCATGGGCAGGAATTGGAGTGAATACACTGCATTTATCCCATCTTTTCCAAGGGCCATGCAGAAGAATAAGTGTTGGGTGGCTAGTAGCAATGTGGGAGTGTTTCCCTGCTGGGGTTATCAGACTTAGAGGGGAGAGAAGATCCAAGTTTCAGATAGCAGGTAATATTGTAGTCTGAGCATGTCTCAGACATCCTGCGTTTGATCTGTCAACCCTACCCGGAAGACAGTGGTCACCTGTGCTTTCTTGCTAAACAGACCTAAGAAATCACGGGAAGAGAAATGTCTATGACCTGCCTGCAAACATCCTCACATGGAAGTCAAGATGTTCACCAAACACATTCGGGATATACAAACTTGAGAGGCTTCCAGTTAACACAAGCCACCATGAGAGGACAAATAGGGCACTTCCAAGGAAACAGTGAAGTTCCCCAAAGAACTCCAGGGCCTATGAGCTCATACCCAGAACAGCTGCCTTCTACCCTCCTGGCCACAGGCAGATGGCATTTTCTCTGGGCCCTCTACTTGAAGTTTCCTGGTGGTGACAACCACTTTGTGAGTTAGTATGAGGCAACACTAAATAGACTGCTTTTCAAACTTCAGTTAGTCATCCATTACAGTTCAGGCTGGCTGCACAGCCTGGATCTTAACTGTGCTTCTGAAGTAATGGCAAATTCAGTAACTCTTAGCCAGGAAGATCTCCAGCTGAGCATTATTGAATTAAGGTGAAACTGAGCTTTCTTTTTGACTGTTTTCCTATTCAGAAGACAATTGCAGGAGCAGTTCCTTCTAAACTGCCATGCAGTTTGAATTGCTGAACTGCTGGGTTAAGAAAAACATTGAGGGGACAAATATGTCTACGTGTGATAGTCACTATTAATACCAAACCAGCATTTTCTAGTTTCCCAAACTAGAGAGTTGTGCAAAATTGACTCCAGGGCCAAGACAATAGACTGTTCTAACGCTACCTAGAACAGTTTTGTTTTCAGTACTTTAAGTCATACCAAGTAAAAACTACAGGTATTTAATGAATTAAGATACTATCCTTTTCTTAAAAAGTACTTATGGTTAGGGCATCATTTTGGTTATATCTCCAGCTTCCCTGGTGGCTCAGATGGTGAAGAATCTGCCTGCAATGCAGGAGACCCATGTTTCAATCCCTGGGTCGGGAAGATCCCCTGGAGAAGGGAATGGCGACCCACTCCAGTATTCTTGCCTGCAGAATTCCGTGGAGGGAGCCACCTGGCAGGCTACAGTTCACACGGTCACAAAGAGTTGGACACGACTGAGCAACTAACACTTTCACGTTTTTCAATATGGTCACACCTCAATTTAGAAAGACTAAGCTGGCTAGCAAGATTCCTTAGTTTTATACTTAGTCCTGAGTAACCAGGAGGACACACCTGGTTGACTTGTCTCTTTCATTTCAGGTTCTCAGTCACTTCATGATGAAGAGCTTCCCTCCACAGAATGTAAGAAAATCACAGGACTTGGCCCTTGATAGGGGGAGAAGAGAAACTTTGGGTAAGTAACCTTTGCACTTCAGTTTCTCTAACTGTAAAAGTAACACATATGCATGTGTTTAGGATCCCTGGAATGTGTTAGTCTTTAAAACATCTGAGATACTGCCTCAGTTTTCATGTGTGAAGTAGTTACTTTCTACCTTAAAGGAGTAGAGAATAAGCTGTTAGACATTTGAATTGCTTACTACTCACTCTAGCATGAAAATTGCATTCAGATGCTAGTTAACACCCAGCCCATGAGCTCCATCAGTTATTCTATGAAATGAGTATTCCTCTAAAATACCTGGGCATGATAGCATAAAAAGGGATGGGCAAAACTTTATCTTGGATATTTTACTTTGGTGATTTGCCAGGGATATTTTTACCTATCCCTTGAGAGAGGATGTTAGGGAGCTTCTGAGAATACTGGCAGTGATTTTTGCTGTAAATGCCAGTTACACAGATGTTTACTTTGAAAGTTCATCCAGCTGTATGCTTGATTTGTGGACCTTTCTGCATGTATGTTTTCCATACACACAAGGATGGTCATAACAGCCATATCCAAAGTAAAGTGAAACTGCAATTCAAGGTATACTCATAAAAAGCAAAGAGTAATAGTCAGACTGTGTTACC